>NC_050574.1:50365327-50971473 GCF_011100635.1 Trichosurus vulpecula
TAGTGGCCAGGGAAGGAACCTTTTTCATTAGCCAAAGTAGGGAGGGTGGTAGTGTATGTAGGGCAGATGGTGAGATCCTTCCTGGTTATCCTACTCCCCCTTAGAGGGACCTAGGTGGTAGTGACTAGAGAAATGGGCCTGGAGTTAGGAAGACCTGAGTTCAAATCCTACCTATGATGCTTTTTATCTCTGAGTCCTTGGTCAAATCATTAACTATAAAACAGTGATAACAGCACTTACTGCCCAGGGTTGTTGCAAGGATCTAATGAGTTAATATTTATAAAGTCCTTAGCATAATACCTGGTACGTATTAGGGCCTATTAAGCCTCTCTTTCTTTCCTACTTCCTACCTAATAGTCAAAGCAGGGGTTAGTGGAATTTCTGGGCCATGGCTGATTATAGGCTCGACAAAACGTGTTTGAGATACTCTCCCTCTATACAGACCTTCAGAGACAGGGAGGCTCTGTCCTGGGGCTCACTCCAATGCTGAATAGCCCTAAATGCTCTAGGGGAGAGAAGGGCAGAGTGTTGGTGTCTTAGATGGGTCCTACAAATCTTTCCTACCCAAATAACTAGAAGCTCATTTCTATATTTATAGAACCATTATTATTATTATTTCTATTATTATAAACCATTAGATCTTTGGAGCCTTGGGGAAAGGGTTTCAGAAATTGAAAATTTGCTAAGTTTGATCCTCACAACAGCCCTGGAAGGTAGATACTCTAAGCATTCTCTCCATTTTATCCAGTTCCCTGCCTTCAGGAGAGGCCATACCTCATCATAAGTTTGGAGAAAATAATTGGAAGGGACCTTGGAGCTCATATGACCCAAATGACCATTCTAGAGATGAGAAAACAGGTTTAGCAAAGAGAAATGTGGGTGTTGTTCTTCTTGGCCCTTAGCAATAAGGATACATCCTTGAGTTTTGCCTGTCCTGTGCATAGGCCTTTATTCCTATTTTCTCAGACTCACAGCAGATCTTGCTGTACTTAACTTCAGCTCTAATATTGCTTCCCTTCTACCTCTCCCTCCAACCCCCGCTGCTGTGTCCTGCCTTCCCCTGATGCTTCCAGATGCTGTGTACCTATTTCCTTCATTTTTTCTGCATTCATTACCTGCAGCCATCCCAAAGACTTCTTGACAACTTCATCACCATAACAACCACCTCAATCTAGGGTATCAGGATCATGAGTCAAAAGCCCTCAGTTCAGATCTCTGCTCTATTATTTATGTGACCTTGGGCAAGTGTCTTCCTCTCCAGGCCTATTTTCTTCCTCTATAAAATGAGATTATTGGACAAGATGAGACATAGGGTCTTATTCAACTCTTTCTATAGTCCTTTAAGAAGGCAGGTTAATAATAGAGGGATGAAAGTAAAATTTGAGACAGCAACCCCAGGTCTTGTTTTAGTTTGTTTTTTATTTTTTACCAATTACATGTAGAAACAATTTTTAGTATTCTTTTAAAAAAATTTGAGTTTCAAATTTTCTCCCGTTGTCTCCTCCTCTGTCCTTGAGAAGGCAAGCAATTGGACATAGATTATACATGTGCACATGCATGTCATGCAAACATTTTCATATTAGCTATGTTGCAAAAGAAAAGAGACAAAAACCCGAAGAAAATAAAGAAAGTAAAAAAAAAGTATGCTTCGATCTGCATTCAGACTCCATTAGTTCTTTCTCTGGAGGCAGATTGCATTTTTTTCCATTATGAGGCCTTTGGAATTGTCTTGAATCATTGTATTACTGAGTCATTCACAGCTGATCATTGTACAATATTTCTGTTACTGTGTACAATGTTCTTACATCAGTTTATACAAGTCTTCCCAGGTTTTCCTGAAAGCATCATGCTCAGCATTTTTTTTTATCCCACAGTAGTATTCTATTACAATCATGTATCGTAACTTGTTTAGCCATTCTCCAATTGATGGGCATCCCTCAATTTCCAATTCTTTGCCATGATAAAAAGAGGTGCTATAAATTTCTCTGTAGATATATGTACTTTTTCCTTTTATAAAAAAATCTCTATGGTATACAGACCTAGTGGTGGTATTTCTGGGTCAAAAAGTATACAGTTTTATAGTCCTTTGGACACAGTTCCAAATTATTCTCCAGAATGGTTGAATCAGTTCACAATTCCACCATTGGTGTTCCAATCTTTCCACATCTCCTCCAACATTTGTAATTTTCCTTTTCTGTCATATTAGTCAATCTGATAGGTGTGAGGTAGTACCTCAGAGGTGTTTTACTTTGAATTTCTCTAATCAATAGTGATCTAGAGCATTTTTATGTGACTATAGATATCTTTTATTTCTTCTTCTGAAAACTGCCTATTCATATCCTTTGACCATTTATCAATTGGGGAAATGACCCATACTCTTGTAAATTTGAGTCAATTATCTATATGCTTATGAAGTGAGGCCTTTATCAGAAAAACTTGCTGCAATTTTTCCAGTTTTCTGCTTTCCTTCTAATGTTGACCACGTTGGTTTTGTTTGTGCAAATACTTTTTGATATAATGTAATTAAAATTATCCATTTTACATTCCATAATATTTTCTACCTATTGTTTTGTTGTAAATTTTTTCCTTATCTGTAGATCTGGCAGGTAAGATAGCCCTTGCTCCCCTAATTTGCTTATGATATCACCCTTTATATCTAACTCATGTCCCCATTTTGTCTTTATTGTGTTATAAAGTGTGAGATGTTGGTTTATACCAAGTTTCTGCTTTCTAGTTTTCTCAATAACTTTTTTTCAAATAGTGATTTTTTGGCCCCAAAGTTTGAATCTTTGTGTTTATCAAACAGTAGATTACTATGGTCAGGTGCTACTGTGTATTGTGTACCTAATCTGTTCCCTTGATCTAGCACTCTATTTTTTGGCCAGTACCAAATAGTTTTCACATTTTGAGATCTGGTACTACTACCCCACCTTCCTTCACATTTTTTTTTGTTGATTCCCTAGAAATTCTTGACAAACAAAAATTCTTTTGTTTTTTTTTCAGATTAATTTTATTTTTTCTAGCTCTATAAAACATTTTTTTGATAGTTTGATTGGTATGACACTGAATAAGCAAGTTAACTTAGGAAGAATTGTCATTTTGATTGTATTGGCTAAGCCTACCCATGAACAATTAATATTTCTCCAATCATTTAGACTTGACTTTAATTGTGTGAAAAATATTTTGTAATTTTGTTAACTTACTTCCTGGGTTTATCTTGGTAGGTAGACTTCAAAATATTTTATATAGTCTATAGTTATTTCAAATGGAATTTTTCTATCTCTTCCTGCTGAACTTTTTCGTAACATGTAGAAATGTTGATGATTTGTGTGGGTTTATTTTATATCCTGCAACTTTGCTGAAGTCACTAATTATTTTAACTAGTTTTTAGTTGATTTTCTAGGATTCTCTAAGTATACCATCATATCATCTGCAAAGAATGATAGTTTCCTTTACTCATTGCCTATCCTAATTCCTGCAATTTCTTCTTCTTTTATTGCTGTTGCTAATATTTCTAGCACAATATTGAATAACACTGGTGATAATGGGCATCCTTGCTCTACCCCTGATCTTAGTGGGAAAGTTTCTAGCTTATCCCTGTTACAGACAATGCTTGCTGAGGGCTTTGGATAGATACTATTTATCATTTTAAGGAAAGCTCAATTTATTACTATGTCTTCTAGTGTTTTTAGTAGGAATGAATGTTGTATTTTTTTTTCTGTATTTACTGAGATAATCAGATGATTTTTTATTGTTTTTGTCATTGATATGGTCAATTATGCTGATAGTTTATCTAATATTGAACTTGCGTTCCTGGTATAAATCCCACCTGGTCACAGTGTACAATCTTTGTGGTATATTGCTACAGTCTCCTTGCTAGTATTTTATTTAAAAATTTTGCATCAACATTTATTAGGGAAATTGATCTATAGTTTTCTTTCTCTGTTTTTGTTCTTCCTGGTTTAGATTTTAGCACTGTATTTGTGGATTCCTTTGCCTATTTTCCAAATAGTTTATATAGTATTGGAATTAATTGTTCTTTAAATATTTGGTACAGTTCATTTGCGAATCCATTTGGTCTCAACCACAGACATAGGAATAAATTGAGCTTTCCTTAAAATGATAAACAGTATCTATTCAAAAACCTCAGAGTCTCAAAAAGCAGAGTCCATTTGTTATCTCATGAAAGAAGGTCAATGAGGAGTAGTGAATAGAATGCTAGACCTGGAGCCAAGAAGACTTGGGTTCAAATCTCAACAGTAGCAGAGTGATGCTGAGCAAGTCACTTAGTGGCTCTCTGCCTCAGTTTCTTCATCGGTAAAAATGGGAATGGTTTCTACCTGGAAGGACTATTGAGGAGGGAGATTGCATAGGGTTGTGTATATAAAGCAGACTTTAAAGTGCTATGTAAATGTCAGTTGTTAGTGTGGTGGAATAGGAAAAAAAGATGAACACAGTGAGATGCAGTGTGGCTTAGTGGAAAGCTTGCTGTGCTGGGGGCAAAAGACATGAATTTGGGGACTGACCCTGCTGCTTATTAGCTGTGTGGACATGTTTTGCAAGACTAAAACTGTTGTCTAGATGTAGTTCTTCTTAATGAGCCAGTGCTTACTATGTGCCAGATGCTGTTAGATGTGGCAGAGAAAAAGATGGAATTGAAAAGCATTCCTGTCCTCAAGGAGCTTATAGTCTTACAGTGAGACATGCATATAAAGTATAAACAAAATAAATAAAAGGTTATTTTGGAGGGGAGGCATTAGCAGCTAGAAGACCAGGAAAAGCCTTGTGTAAAAGGTGGCAACTGATCTGAGCTGGAATGTGAAGACTGAATTTGAAGAATAGCAAGAAAGCCAGTTTGCTTGGACCAAAGAATGCATGGAGGATGTATAATAAGGTTAAAAAGGTAGGTAGGGGCAGCAGCTAGGTGGTGCAGTGAGTAGAGCACAGGACCTGAGTTCAAGTCCGGCCTCAGACACTTGACACACTTACTAGCTGTGTGACCTTGGGCAAGTCACTTAACCCCAATTACCCTGCCTTCCGCCTTCCAAAAAAAAAAAGGTAGGTTGGAGTCAGGTCATAAAGGGCTTTAAATGTCAGTGGAGGAGGTATTTGCATTTTATTCTTGAGGTAATTGGGAGCCATGGGAGAGTTTTGAGCAGAGGAGTCATGTGGTTGGGCTAGAGCTTTTGGAAAATCACATTGGCAGGGGTGTGAAACATAGATTAGAATGGGAAAAACTCGAGGCAGGAAGAGGTTATTATTATAGGTTCATAGATTTAGGTCAGTAAGGGACTTTTACAGGCTTTACATCCAGTCCAGCTTTATCATTGTATAGATGAGGTACTGAGACCGGCTAATTTGCCAGAGACACTCAGGCAAGATAGATTTGAACTCGGGTCTTCCTGATTCCACACCCAGTTCTCTCTTGACTGTGACACCCAGCTGTCAGTAGGCAAAAGTGAATGAATTGGAATTTTTGGTTTGGTCTGGAGTGGAGCTGGGTACTGAATTTAGGAGTCAGAGGACTTAGGTGGTAACCCCAGCTCTGCTACTTACTTTGTGATACTGGACAGGTCACTCCCCCCTCTCTAGACCTCAGTTTCCTCATCTGTAAAATGTGACTTAGATGATCTCTAAAAGTCCTTCCTAGCTCAAGATCCCGTAATTCCAAAGAATCCTTTGAATTCTTTCAGGGCTAAAGCCAAAAGGACCATAAGAGTTAGCTCTGAGGAAGACACCGAGTCTCTGCCATTTGTTTGTTCAGAATAAGGTGACCAGAATATTCTCTGCCTAGACAAATCCAGGGACATGGATTTGCATGCAGCTTTAAATAAAACAGTGCCTCATTTGCATATATTTGCATGCTTGTCTGACTGTGAGGCTCAAATAAGTATTTGAGGCTGATTTTGAACCCTAGTCTTTCTGACTATAATACTGCACCACCTGCTTCTAAAGGCAAAGATAATAGAATACGGGAAGTATTAATATAGGAAGATTGTGGAAAGACAGGCCCACTCTCATACTGTTTATGGACCTGCGAATTAATTGGTCTAGCCTTTCAGAGAAATAGTTTGAAATTGTTTCTGGTAATTAAGCTAAGAAAGTAACTGAAACATCATCTGCTTTGATCCAGAAATCTCTTTGCTAGGCTGAGACCTAGGTTGTTTAAAAAGGAGGTTAAAAAAATGGAAAGATCCAATTTTCACCAAAATGTTTTTGGCAACACCTTTTGTAGTAGCAAAGAACTAGGAAAAAAGGAAAAAGCTAACTGATTGGGAATGGATAAACAAGTTGTGATTCATGAATGCTAAGATAAGAAATTGTGAATATGATGATGCAGAGATTCACCATAAAACTGATACAATCACTGCAAGGGCAGCTAGGGGGCGCCATAGTGCACAGAATACTGGGCTTGGAATCAGGGAAGACTCATCCTCATGAGTTCAAATCTGGCTTCAGACATTTACTAGTTGGGTGACCCTGGGCAAGTCACTTAATCCTGTTTGCCTCAGTTTCCTCATCTGTAAAGTGAGGTGGAAAAGAAAATGGCAAAGCACTCTAATATCTTTGCCAAGAAAACCCCAAATGGGTCACAAGGAATCAGACATGATTGAAATGACTCAACAACAAAAAACCATTGTAAAACTGAATATAAGCAGAACCAGGAATATATATACATATATGTGTATGTATGTATTAATGATTACAATAATATAATCTGAAACAATGATGCAAAACTAAGAAAATCATAAAGCAAAAGTAGTTTAATTATTTTAATGGTTGAGCTTGACCTTGTAAGGGAGAAAAAAATGTTCCTTCTTCCCTTTTTTGTAAATGTGGGGAACTATAGGTATGGAAAATCATGTATGCTGTTAAATTTAGTGTGTGTGTGTATGTATGCGTGTGTGTGTGTGTGTGTGTGTGTGTGTGTGTGATGAAACTTTTCCCCTTACTTCTCCCATGGGGTACATGATCCCTAAGCCCCAGTGCCTTGGAAGGCACTGGCCCTGTTTCCAAACCAGTTCTTGCAGCCATCATCAAGGTGAATGACCTTTGTGGAGAAGGGACCTGCCATCCCTGCTTGCCCCAATACCATACACTTATTAATTGCTGCTCATGGGCAGGTAAGCTGCCCTAGGAACAACGGCGGTGTTTAGACCTCTAGCTTTGCTTCTGGCCAGAGTTCAGGGCAGCAACCCTGGTAGAGATGCAGCCTGGTAACTGCCTCCACCATTGTTTCTGCCCCTACCTCTACTGAAGACCTGGAAAAGAAAGTTCTCAACACCAAAGTCCTTGCCAGGGTCAAATTATTTAAAATCAGAAACTGAGATGGTTTTATGAATGAAAATGACATGAAATGGAGAGGCATTATCACCTAAGCCACACCCTAAGGGCTGTGGACCCTTTCTATCTGCAGTGCGTCTGAAATCTCCTCTATGTGTTGTCTTCTATCAGAATGTAGGCTTCTGGAAACCAGGAGCCACCTCTGCTTCTCTGTTTGAATCCCCAGTGCTGAGCACTGTTCTTGGTACATAGTAAGTGCTTAATACATGTCTTTACATTCATCCTAAGGGCCCTTCCAGCTCTAAATGTATGACCCTATGACTCGTGGGATTTCAGAATCTCCTCTCCTCTGGTTCAAGTATAGTGCAATGTGGTATAGTATCCGATGGGGCTGTTTGAACCTGTATGGGAAGGAGGTGGTCTTATGGGTATTGACCTGGAAGGTACTTTGGGGATTATATGATTCAATTCCATCAATTTATGTTTGAGGAAACTGAGGCCCAGAGAAATAAAATGCCTCACTCAGGGTCATATGGGTCATCCTATTTCCAGGTTCTCTGACTCCAGTCTTCTACTCTTCTACCATTCTGGTCCATCTCCTGCCTCCAGCCAGGCCAATACAAATCTTTTCATAAAATTCTCACAGGAATGCCCATGTCCTTCCAATGAGCCTAATAATAATATTAATAATGACAGTAACTAGCATTCATATAATGCTTTAAGGTTTTCAAAGTACTTTACAGATATCTCATTGGATCCTCACAACAACCCTATGAGGAAGATGCTATTACAATTTCCATTTTACAAATGAGGAAACTGAGATCAAGATTGACTTGCCAGGGTCATGCGATGAATCTCTGAGGCTGGATTTGAATTTGGGTCTTCCTGACTCCAGGTCCAGTGCTCTACCCTCTGTGCCACCTAGCTGCCTATAAATAGTGTTCTTTTGCCCAGAGGGGCTGGTGTAAATATAGCTAATTGTCTCCCCTCTGTTCCATCCTGCTGTATGACCTGGATGATAGGAAGCCTTTTCTCATATCCTGTGCTTTCTCTACCTGTAGAAGATTTGATACACTAACATTTATTAAGTATTAAACTGTCAGGCTTGACTTTTCTTCCCTCCCGAAAGAACGTTTGTCTAAAAGTTGGAGGCATCTAGGTTTAAATCTTACCTCTAACAACGACTAATTGTGTGACCCTTGGTAAGTCATTTAACCTCAGCTTGGTCTCCATTTTCCTTATCATTAAAATGGGGGTGTTATCACCTAGCACACCCCCCTCACTTTTCCTATCTTGGGAGTAAATGATTTCTAAACCTAAAAAACCATGCAGCTCCTTCCAATTGAGGACAGCTTTAATTGTTAGGAAGTTTATCTAGGGTTACTGTGAGAATTTAAATGAGAGAATGCATTTAAAATGCTTGGGAAACAAAGCACTAAGCATTCTTCTCCACTTCATCACTAACTGCCTTCTCACCCTGGAGCAACCTTCATCCTGAGCTCCCATCCCTCCTTCTGATAGGCGACTCCTTATTTGGGACCTCAGCCATGCTCACCTCACTCCCTGCTAGGCTCTTCTTTGGACTTCTTTTCACTTTTCTCCTGAGTAGGCACCTCCCCTTTAATAAGAATGTAAGCTCATTGCAGGTAGATAGTGTCTTATTTGCTTATATTTGTATCTTAGCGCTTAGCACAGAACCTGGCACATAGCTAAAGTATATATTAAGGGCTTACGCCTTGTCAGATGGCTATCATCATCATTATTGCTTTTGTCATTACTCTGGGGACCAAAATGAAGTCAGGAAGCTTCTTCCTCAGACACAACCAGGTAACTAGGAGATACTGAGCATCATGGTTTAAGGAAGAATTAACAAAGTGGAAAGGTTTATGAGAAGGGCAACCAGAATGGGGAAGGACTTTGAACTTGTGTCATATGAGGATTGGTTGGAGGAAATGAAAATGTTTAGCCTGGAGATGAGAAGTTTTGGGGCAAGACATGGTGACAAGGAATGACAACTGTCTTCATGTATTTGGTAGGGTGACCTATGGAAGGGGGAATGAGATTTGTTCTGTTTGGATACAGAGGCAGAACCAGGAGCACCGAAGGAGGGAAGTTTAGGTTTGATGTCAGGACAGGCTTTTTGACATTGAGAGTTATCCCCAAGTGGAAGGGACTCTTAACTGTCATTGGTGGGTTCCCCCACCTTGGGGCTCATCAAGTGGAAGCTGAATGACAGCTTGTCAGGCATATTACAATGCTGATTCCTTTTGGTGCTAGATCGTCTATGTGGTCCCCCCTAGCTCGAAGATTCCATGAGAAGCCTTCCCAGCCATAGTGGTGCCCAAAATCCAAGATGCTCTACAGTTAATGAGGCCCCGCAAGCAGTTCCATTCTGGAGCAAGGGAAAAAAAAGATTGCCAAGAATTTATTAGTCTAATTACATTTTCCTAATGCAGTTGACCTCAGCTGCACAGTAGTGCGCTTATCAAAGCTGCAATCATCTTGACATTATTGGAGTTTTAATAAGAGGCAATGGGTTATTGTCCCCCTTTGACTCGGACACTAGCTCCAAAATCCCCCAGATGCCTCTTGCAGTGGGGTGAACTGGGGAGCAGGCTTCTCTTTGCTCAAATATTATTTACATTAATAACAAGGATTGGGGGGAGGGAAGTTTACTCTGTGTTTGAAAGGAGCAGCAGCTCTATGACTTCTCCAGGCTGGCTGCCTGGTACAGCCCCTGCCAGTGGTGAGTCCTAGAGACCCGGTTCTCGGCTATTAGGTGGCAGTGTGGGATCCCAGGGCAAGTCACTTGCCCTTCCCTGGGCCTCCCTTCTCCAACCTATGAGATAAAGGGATTGGATTGAATCTCTAAGTCACCTCAAGGGAAAAAAATCTGATTCTATAGAGCTGATAACAGACATTGACACAGACAAAAAGGATTTTATAAAAAGCTATAGTGCTGTGTATATAGTAGTAGGTTGTAAACCCCTTGAGGGCAAGGATTGTCTCATCTCTAGAACTTAGCATATGCCTGGCACATAGTAGGCACTTTACAAATACTTGCTGATCACATTTCACTTGCCCTTTTTATCCTTATGCAGTAGGTAACCTAAATATTGTCCCCATTTCACAGGTGAGGAAATTGGGAATGCCTCAGAAGGCAATAGCATTTTTTGTCTCTGTATGCACAGTGCCTGGCACATAGTAGGTGCTTAATAGATACTTTTTGATTGATTTAGGGCCCAGAACTTGGAAGTTCATCAGGAGCTTCCATCGTAGAAACTCCATCCATCAATACAGATGATCAATTCATAGTCTTAGAGAGTTGCCTGGGTGTACCGAGAAGTTGTGGCTTGCCCGGGATCACACAGCCAATATGTGTAGGAGGTCTTTCTGACCCTAAGTCTGGCCCCCCAGTCATTATATCATGCTGCCTCTGAGAAATAATAATAGCTGATATTTACATAGCTCTTTCTGAGCCATCTGGATTGATTTGGGAAATTCTAAAGGTCTTTTAATGGCCCCAAGCTCATCCTTTAAAAAGGGATTTAGATGGGGAGGGTTTGAACATCCATATCCTTCCAATAAGGTTATATAACTCTGAGTCATGGAACACAGCAGGTTCTGAAGATTTTTTTTTCAAGTATGTGAAGGGCAATTAGATTTGTTCTTTTGGCGGCAGAGTTCAGAACTGAGTGAAAATTGCAAAGAGGAAAACTTGACAAAAGGAGAAACTACCAAACAATAAGAGGTCTCTCAAAGCAGGCCATTGTGGGGCTCAGTGGGTTCCCTCTGCTGGAGGTCTTTGTGGTGAGGCTGGGTGACCACTTGCCGGAAATGGGACAGTAGAGCTTGCTTTTTGAGAATGGGTTGGGCTAGATGGGGTCCCTGCTGGGTCTGAAGTTCTATGAATTCAAGGTGAGTCATCTAAAGGGAAATAGAGAGGGATGTGGTGATTGAGAGCAGGTTGTGACACAACACAAATGAGAAACCCTGAGGGAAAAGAGGGGTATAGATGATTATGTCGAAGGAGAAACATGGGGCTGAAAATAATGGCCTGGGTAGGCAGCGAGGTGGCACGGGGGATAGAGCACTGGGCCTGAAGTCAGGAAGACTCATCTCCTGGTGTTCTAATTTGGTCTCAGACACTTTACTAGCTGTGTGACCCTGGGCAAGTCACTTCACCCTGTTTGCCTCAGTTTCCTCATCTATAAAAGAAATGGCAAACCACTCCAGTATCTCTGCCCAGGAAATCCCAGATAGGGTCATGAAGGGTTGGACGTGACCAAAACAACTCAATGACAAGAAGTAGCTACAGTGAGGATACCAGTGGAATGAGTACTTCTTGTCCTGAAGACAAGGAAGATGCCAGAATGCCCATGGGATCATCAGGTGTGGCTGAATTGTGATGAACTTCACTGAGAAAGGGGGGATGGGAGAACTGCACAGATCTATGGGAGAAGTGACATGGACTTCATCAGCTCTCATTTGATCCTTGGTATAACACAGTAAGTCAGGAACTACACTGATGCTTTTATCTCCATTTTACAAATAAAGAAACTGAGGCTCAGAGAAATTAGTGGTTTTCTCAGAGTCATTCCGCTAATTAAGCGTCAGAGGCAGGATTTCAGCCTAGGTCTTCCCTGACTCCAATTCCAACATTTCTATCATGCTACCTTGTTCAGATGCATCAGATTCTATGAAGTGACTTGACCACCGTCACCCAGCTAGAAAGTGCCAACCTGGAATCCTACCAGGGTCCTCTGAACCTATCCAGTGCTTCTACTCTTCTAAGGCTGCTTGTAAGGTGGCAATGCTTGTCTAAGGATTAGACTGTGGCATCATTGAGTTAGACCTGGAGGGGCAGATGAGCCAAGAAAGCATTTCTCAAGCATGTGCTATGCCAAGCACTGGGAGCACATATATGGTAAAAGGAAAGGAAGTTCCTGCCCTCAAGAAGCTTGTGCCCCAATGGGAAAGAAAACACATGGACTATAGGTCTAGAGATGGAAGAGACAACAGAAGCTATCTAACCCCATCCCTCATCTTACAGATGGGGAAACTGAGGTCAGAGAAGTTAAATAAGTTGTCTAACATTTCACAAATAGGAAGCATCAGAGATGGGCTCTGAATCCAGGTCCTCTGACCTGACAAATACTGCCATTTCCACAATACCAAACTGCCTTGATGGTTTAAGAAATTATGGCATAATAAATTAGTCTGCACTTCCCTCCTCCCCCTCTCCCCTATTTAATGAGTGAGGAAAACCAAGACCTGAGTGATCTTGTCCCAATGTCATTGCACCTCTTGGCTTTTCCTCTGGAGTACCAAGTCAAGGTGGCCCTTGACTTCACCTGTAACAATCCCTGAGGGACCCCAGGGAGACTGTTACCACCCTGGTGACTTTCATTCCCCAAATGCTTTAAGGTTTACAATGTACTCTCCTCAAACAATTGTATGAAATAGGCAATGCAAGTATTTCTGAGGTGGCACTTGAGCCCAGGACTCTGGGCTTTCTAATTCCCAGCCTTCCCAATATGCCACATTGACCGTCCTAGATTTTTATTAACTTCTTGCCTCTTTTGATCTTACCGCCTCTATCCTCAATTCATCTGGAAGTGTTGCTGACTCGTTTGCAGCAGATTATACCTCCTTTTCCCCTGCCAAATTGGTCAGGCCTTTCCCATGGAGGTGGAAAGGCAGAAGGAGCCAGTAGTTTGAGGTTCTTCTTTTCTCCTGGCTTTTAAAAACCAACAAAACCATTCTCTGTCCATGTCACCTCTTTCCTCATCTTCCTCAGAGCAGAGGCCTCTGCTCCCCGGGAGAGTTTTTATTTGCTGGAGTTACTACTAAATTGTAAACTCCTTAGGGTCAGGGACTATGACCTATTCATTAGTTGGGGACAAATGTAAGGTTTTACACTTTGGCCAATAGACACACACATGCATATTGTATACATGCAATGTTGTGTCATTGAGTTCCAGGATATTAGTGATTTAATTGTTTAACATGAATCAAGAGTATGATATGATGGACAAAAAAGTAATACACTGGCTACATTGCTACAGTGAGAAATGTAGAGTTCAGGTCTAAGGAGGTGAATATCTTGCTTTTCTCTGACCTGGTAAGACCATATCTAGTCTTGTGTTCAGTACTAGGCATAATTTTTTGAAGGGGAAGAATGTTGATAAGATGGAGATAATACAAAGGATATTGACTAAGATAATGAAGGGACCCATGTTATGTGAGGATCAGTTGAAGAAACTCGGAGTGTTTTGTCTAGAGGAGAGAAAACCTATGAGGAAAGTGATCATAGATGTATATGAAGGACTGTCATGTGGAAGAACTATCTGATTTCTGTTTGATCCAAGAGGGCAGAATAGAACAAGGAACAATAGATAAACATTATAGAGTGGCAGATTTTGGTTCCGTATTCAGATTTTTTTTTTTAACAATTAGAACTATCCAAAATTGTCATGGACTATCTTGGGAAATAGTGGGTCTCCCATGCTTGAGAGGCTGACTAAAGGGAAACACACTAGTGGGGGCTTATGAATGACAGCCCTGGAAATCCAGAACTTTAGGGTTACTTTTAGAATAATGAGAAAAAGAGTGGCATCTACCTATTAGAGACCCCATCCTTGAGTTGGGGGTAGTAGTAGTTCTAGAGGGGGATTCTATGTGTATATTATCTCATTTTATCCTTAAAATATTATCTCTGTTTTATAGATGAGGAAATGTCCTCAGAGAGACTAAGTGATTTATCACACAGGGTCACACAGCTAGTAAGTGTCTGAGACTGGATTTGAAATTAGGTTTTCCATTATATTGCTCTGAATCAGGAACCCTGGGTTTGTATCCTGATTCTATCATGTGTTAGTTGTGGGACCTGGGGTCTAAGACTTCCCTTCCCCAAGCCTGAGTTTTTCCATCAGCAAAACTTTGTAGGCAGTTATGAGGAAACCCTTGTAATCTTTATGGTTTATGAAAATAGAGCTATTGAATTGCAGCAGGGATTCATGGGAAGCCTCAGCCATGTGGGGATCCTGCTAGTCAGGACTCCATTCCCAGCATCTTGAGTTGGAAGGAGCTCCTGGCCTGGGTCCTCCCCTTGCTAGAACTCACAGCGGGCAGGCGGGAGCCTTGCTGAATGCATGGATTTATAAGCACTGACTAAGGCTGGTTCCTGCTGGAGGTATGCATATGACACCTGGCAGGGAAGGAGGTTGGGGGGGGGGGTGCGGAGCAGGGCAGGAAGGGAGAAGTGAAAGGCAGCCTCCCTTGAAGGTTTCCTTAATATTTCCTTGCTCAGCTGTCTGTGGTGACAGGTGCCCTTCCAACAGAAGAGAGATGGACTTACTCAGCTAGTCTCATTTCATTTCTGCTCCCCACCCTCTTAACCTTATTAGTATTCAGGATATATTGGCTTCCCTCCAGTCTGGGCTCTTCCTTCCAGGAGAAAAGAGCTGTAGGGCTTCTGGGCCAGCTTAAAGAAGCCACAGAGAGCTAGGCTGTCCTACCTGCCTAGCACCAGCACAGCATAGCAAAAGAATACTGTGTCTGGAGTCAGAGGACAGAGGTATAAATCGCACCTAAAAAGCTTGTTATGTGGCCTTGGGGTTAACTTTTCTGTGCCTCAGTTTCTTTAGCTCTAAAATTAGGCTCAGATTCAAAGACATTTAACTACTTCCCACACCCTACATCTATGATTTGCAGAGTTATTTGTTCACCCTGTAGAGTGGTAAGATCCCAGTTTGATTCCTGTTTTTGCCAATTATGACCTGTCTGATTTGGGGCAAATTTCTGGGCCTTGGTTTTTTAATATGCAAAATTTGTGTGTGTGTGTGTGTGTGTGTGTGTGTGTGTGTGTGTGTGTGAACTTGATAGCCTTTAAGGTTCCTTCTTGTCCTAAGTCTATGAACTTGTGATCATCTCACCCACATTGGCTACAATCTGAGCCTAGTTTTCCCTGTGTTATGAATCTTGACATGCTTAATGGTTGAATGGTCTCTTTGAGGGGATGAGAAGTCAGGTTCTAATTGAGGTCTCCAGTATTTCCTGGCAATCCTAAATATGGTCAAAGCTGCTTTGCTCAGGAGACTCTCTATGAAGTCACTTTTAAAAGACTTTCACTTTATACAATGAATCATATGGTGCCCTTGGGAACAGGACAGGGAGGGGTCTAACAGAGTCTAGTAATGAGGGGTATGAGAGAGGTAGAGGGAGGGGGAGAGAGGGAAAGAAGGAGAGAGGGAGAAAGAGAGAGGAAGAGGGGGAGGGAGAGGGAGGAAGGGAAACAGAGAGAGAAGAGGAGACAGACAGAAAGATGGACAGACACTGCTGCTGGCCTGTTGAGGCCTAGTTATTGAAGTCTTGAGCTAACTCATAGCAGGTAGTCAGGATGATGGTAAATATTATGTGGTAACCTTTTTGGGGTCCTATTTGCTGGCATGCCATAGCACGTGCTGGGTGCCCCCAAGGGAAGTTTACTTTAAACCAACAAAAACCAATTCAAGCATCCACAGATCCAGCTTTAGATCACCTCGTGAATGGAGTAAGGCCAACACCCTCCCTGCTCTCTGTCAAGATGTGGTTGTTCTGTCTCCCCAGCCCATTAGCTATTTCACAATATCTCTGGGACGTAATTCACAATCTGGGACGTAAAGAGGGGAGGGGAGGGAGATGGTGGTGAAAGGAACAGACATTCCAAGCTCATGAGGTCTGGTGGAAAGAGTTTTGGGCTAAGAGTCAAGAGACCAAGGTTTGAATCCCGACTCCCTCACTGTCCACCTTTGCGTCCTTGTGCAAAACGCCTTTCCTCTCTGAGTATCATTTTCTTCATTTATAAGATGGGGATAATGCTTGTAGAGAGCTTACTTGCCAAGGTTGTTTCTTCGGAAGAAAGAGTAGGTTCCCAAGGATAGAGTTTACACCTGTAAAATGCAATCACAGGTCCACTCCCTAATTGAGTTATTGATGATAATGATGATCCAGCAGTGTGAGCTTAGGTATGTGTATAGACTTTGCCACCTGCTGGATAATGGGAGGGTGTGGCTTAAGCAAGTTCTGAGGATGGTGGGTGGGGGGGGGGCTGGTGTCG
This sequence comes from Trichosurus vulpecula, assembly GCF_011100635.1. Lineage (NCBI taxonomy): Eukaryota > Metazoa > Chordata > Mammalia > Diprotodontia > Phalangeridae > Trichosurus > Trichosurus vulpecula. The sequence continues at coordinate 50,381,712 of NC_050574.1, forward strand.
GGACATGGTAGCATCTGTAAAATGGAAATGATACGTTTGCTTCTACCTCCTGAGGTGGGTCAAGAAGGCAAAATGAGGAAGAGGTCAGGAAGGAGTAAGGCCTCTAGTATGCTCTGGCTCTCTCGTTCTGAGTCGGGCTACTATATTGGTCCCTCTAGGTCCCAGGGCAATGTCTGGGGGTGGGGGTGTCACTTTTATGCCATTGGCTCAAGCCTGGGCTGACTGGGTTCTGCCCCATTGTTAGGAGCCTGTGACCAACACTGATACTATTTAACCAGTTAACATTGGGCAGCTTTTACAAAGGGATGTTTAATTCAAAGATATAGTAAGAACAAATATATAAACACCCTCCCCCAGTTTCTCTGGGGTCTATCTACCCTATATCCATCCCTCCACCCCCACTCTGGGGCTGTAGGCCCAACACTCAGCTCATTTCCTATATAACATTGGTCTCACCAAATTCATGCCTAATTGTGTTACAACTGCCATCATGAATCCTTAGAAGCTTCCGCTGGCCTGGGTCCAGAATCCCTTTGCTCCTTAGGGCATTGATGCTAGGCTAGCTGTAAAATCCAGAACACCCTTTAGACCCCTCAGACTCATAAGGTCACAGCACCTCCACTCCTTCCATCAACAACAGGAAAGAACAAATGAAAAGTTAAGGACCAAGGGAGAAGTGTGGCTTTAGACTCTCCTCGGATGCCGTGAATGACGTAGACCAGGGCTGTCCAAAACATGGGCCGTGTGCCCCCATGCGGCCCACCTGTATCCACCACAAGCACAGAAATTGACACAAATGCTTTAGTTAAAGCATTTATGTCAATTTTCATGCCCGTAGTAAACACAGGCAGGCCGCATAAAATTGCACTGCGGGCCACACTTTGTTCAGCCCTGAATTAGACTGAACTTTCTCAGAAGTGACTGAAGCAAAGACAGAGGTAGATGAGCCTGATGGGCTTTTTTGAATGCCGACAAGGCTGATCAAAGAACACCCCCTTCACCACACGATTGGCCAACCAGAACCAGTTATGGAATGTCTAGTTATAGCATGACTACGCTACACATGCTCCATAGTCTTTCCATAGCTCACATGTGATCATTCTCCAGAAACAAGCTTCCTAGAATTCTCCATGTGGAGAGGATGCATTGGCTAAGGAAACTGAGAGGATCTATACCTGTGCCAGACCCCCATCGTATAACTAAAAAGTGTTGGTATTTCTGGCTTTGCTTAGGCATAGGAGAATGATGGTACAGGTTATCTATTAAACAGGGATAATACTATCTAGTAATACCTTCTCTGCAGGGTTGCTGTGAGAAAACTGGGTTAAACCTTGAAAGCAGGAGAGAAATGGGAATTATTACTAGTATTATTTTAACCAGAAGGCATTTAGGTGGTCATGAGGCAGTATGTACAGGGGGAAATTGGCTGTATTTGGAGTTGAAGAAATTTAGTTCCAATCCCAGCTCTGTTCCTTGCTGCCTATGTCACAGTGGAGTCTTATTTAGGATTGGGGTTAGGAATATGTCACCTTGGGCAAGTCACTTAAACTCCCTGGTCTCAGTTTCCTCATCTGTAAAATGCTGAAGTTAAAATAGAAGGCTTCTTATGTCTCTCCAAGCTCAAATCTATGATCTAGTTCAGTCTCCTGGCTAATGAGGAAATCCAAGGCCCAGAGACGTTAAGTGATTTCCCTGGGGTCGCACAGACAATACACATCAGAGGTCATTGCTTAATCCGCTGAACTAATTGACTGAACTGTGCTGCCTCCCTCAAGAATAATTATAATAATGATGAAAAAGATAAAACTAATAATACAAATATTTCCCAACTCTTGGTAGGTTCCACATACCAGAAATGTGGTGAAGGGACCATGGGAATGACCAGACCCTCCCAGTGTCTGGCCCGAGGTCCGCCAAAGCCTCCATCAAACACATTAGCTGTGCTAATTTGACTATCTAACGAGGAACAGTGATGTTTTATGCATGGCACCTAATTTTACCCCAGCAATCTCTGGCTATATTTAACACCATTAATCATTATTGTTGGCTCCCAAGGGGCCGGATCTCTGATTAGTGTCAGAAATGTATCACGTGAGATAAAGAGGAGATTGGGGGGAAGAACACCCAGCACCCTCAGCCCAACCTGATTTCTTCAGATTGGTAATGAGGCTTCTGTTCACAGCTCTTTCTCTGCCATCTGTAGCTCCTGTCTTTCTTCTCCCTTGGCTTGGAATTCCCGCCTTTTCCAACACACCTGGCCATCTTCCATTATCAGTCTGGCGACCCAGTAGAACTAGGTTCTCTCCCTGTTATATACAGCATATGGGAATTTTGTGAGCATCAGTGGCACCCACCTCTCTTTATTAATTGGAAATAGTGGGCATACAGGGGGAAAGGATAAAAGCAGGGAGAATATAGTGACAAATTTTGAGTGGCTGGAAGAGAAAGGGGAGGCAGAAAGTAGAGACAAAGATATTGGATAATTCAGACTCTGTGCCACTTTTTCTGATAACTTACCTTCTGTAACATTTTTGTATAAAGTTCACCACAACCCTGTGAGGTAGGCAGTGCAAGCATGATTATCTCCTTTTCATAGATAAAGAAACTGAGGCACAGACTAGCAAGTAACTTAATATCTTATATCCCTATAACCCTTCCACTTTTATTGCAAAAATCCTGTGATATAGGTAGGTAGGAGTACTATCAACCCTTCCAGTCCTGTTTCCCCATCTGTTACATGGGAAGTGATTGGTTCAGGGTCATACAGTTAGGTGGTACAGTGGATAGAATTCAGGTAGGGAAGAACTGAGTTTGAATGTTATCTCAGCCGCTTATTAGCTGACCCTAGTTAGGCAAGCCATTTAATCACTGCCAGCCTCAGCTCCCCCATCTGCAAAATGGGGGTGATCATAGCACCTGCCTCATAGGGTTGTTGCGTAGATCAAATGAGAGAATATATGCAGAGCACTTTGTAGACCTAAAAGGGCTATATAAATGCTATCTGTGATGAAATATTGGAACCAGGATTCAACCTCCAACTTAACGTTCTGCTCCCTGCATCAAACTGCATAGGAACCTCTTGAGAGAAAGAGATAAGGTTGTCTTTCTTTGTCTCCCCTATCCCTGGTGTCCAAGGTGGATAGACAGATAACTGAATGGCTGGGCCACCACTCTCTGCTCCCCCAATCTGAAACAGCATCTACACAGGGAATATATTTTCCCAAGCACAGAGAGAGCTGATGCTTTAACTTGGAATCAGACACGTGCCTATGCCTGGGGTCATTAGACAAGGCCCAGAAGCAATGCGGATGCCATGGGTAGCCAAGTTTATCTCCTGCCTTCATGCCCTCTCTTCTGGGCTCTAGAAGTAGGTCCTGTGTCCTTGGCCAGGGCCAGCAATCTCAGGATTGAATAGGGCATCCTTCTTCTCTTCTTTGCTCATGGAATCTCTAAGTTTCTAGAGGGCAGGGGTGCTTTGGTTTGGGGTTTTATGTCCCTAGCTCAGTGCGTAGCCCCCAGCAAGTACCTGAGAAGTGCTTATTGAGTTGAAATGAATTGAAATGTCATCTCTCTCTCAGGAAGTCTCCCCTGATTTCTTGCCCCTCCCCTCCCCTAAACCTTACCTAGGATTCTGGTTTTTTTTCCTATAGTACTATGTACTATAGCAAGCTTTGCTGGAGTCTTTTCCTCCTGCTAGACTTGTGAGCTTCACAAGAGAAAGAATCATTGAATTTTGTCTCTCCAGTGCTTGGAAGGGCGCTTTCTACATGTCAGGTGCTCGAAAGAAGTTAAATATTTCAGTTGACAAACATCATTCCAGCTACAGTTATTATTGTAATAAATAAGCACCTTTTCCCTCTGGACTTGCCCTCTCATCTCTCTTAAGGAAGCATCCAAAGAGGATGGAATGGTTCTACGCTTCTCCTGGTTTTGCCCCCTTGAGCCCCACCCACACCCCCCAGAAGCTCTAGAGTCACATGGACTGGGTTTGGTCTTGAAGGCTTCTCGGTAGTAACTGGCTCATCTTCCCCCAACTCAGTCTCTCTGGGAACATCCGATGCCAGCTTGTATCTCTCAAGGGTTCATATCCTTGTAAGCAGCCAAGGTGAGCAAGATGTGAATATAGTACTGTTTCATTAGAAGCTTCCAAAAGAGGGATGTCACTAGTATTTTGACTCTGTTAAACAGGGAATAATTATGCCTCAGCTTTCAAGTAAGGAGAATTCCTTCTGCCTTCACCAGTTGGTGGAGTGAACTTACTTGGGTGTGGATGGGGTTGGGGGTTGTGGCTGAATCTCTTTAGGGACATGAGGAGGAGTCCCAGTCATGTGAGAGGAGCTGAGGACTTTGTCGAAGGGGGTAGTGTCTTCTTACCCCACCACCCCCAGTTTAGAGACGAGGAAAGCGAGGTGCGGAGAAATTAAGTGACTTGTTCAGGTTCACATAGCTAGCAAGTGTCTGAGGAAGGATCCAAACTTAGGCTATTATACCACCTGCCTCTGTCTGGGTGCTTGGCTTCTGTCTCATCTTCCAGCCTTCTATCATGTTCTACAGAATACCTCAGGGGAAGGTAGTAGAAAGGTTGCTGACATTGAAGATGTGAGACCTCAGTTCTGATCTTAACTTGACCATTTGTTCCTTGTGTGATATAGGGTGGGTGACCTTAAGGGAATGATATTTATGTAATGCCTACTGTGTGCCAGGCACCATGCTGAGTGCTTTACAAATATAATCTTATTTGAGTCTCACAACAGCCCTTCAAGGTACATGCTGCTATTATCCCCATTTTACAATTGGGGAAACAGAGGCAAACAGTGGTTAAGGTCCGAGGCTGAGTTTGAACTCGGGTCTTTCTAACTCTAGAGTGGTATTCTATCCACTGTATTACCTACCTGCCTCAGTTTCCTCACCTGGAAGACGATGGGATTGTTCTCAATGGCCTCCAAGGTCCCTTCCAGTTCTCTGTCTATGATCCTACAAACTCCAGATTGTTACAGATTTTGCAGGTTCCAGCTTTACCCAGGGTTGCTGAACGCTCAGCCCGCAACCCCTGCATTGCTGCCATAACTGAGAAGCCTATTCTTCCTGCTGGCTCTTCTCAGCAGAATCCTCTGCTTTGGAACTTTTAAGAAATATGGATGACCCCTAGACCTTCCCTCCCTCTCCCTCCCCACTTGTATTCAGGAGGGGCAAAGGACTGAGTCTCTTTTGAGCCACTTGGATGTTTTTGGCATGAATGCTTTCTTTGTGTGGCTCCTATGTCTTTTTTCTTGGTCTAAGGTACCTGAGAATGAGGCTAATTCTTAGTGAAGCATGCAGGTCAGTCTACTGAAGCAGCAGCATCATGCAGTGGAAAGGGACCTCAATTCCATTTCTGGCTCTGACACTTGCTCCTAGCCTTGAGCCTGTGAGCATGCATGAATCTTAGGAACTTTGCTCTTTGTTTGCTCTTTTGTTTTTATCTGAAGGAAACACGTCGGGGTTCGATCTGCCCAGCCCAACTGGAGGTCATGAAAGCTCTCCCATCAGCCTTCCCAACAGCTTCCTCACGTGATAATTTGTTGACCTGCTGGATTACTGAAATCTGACATTTAGACTTGCTGGATAGCAGTGGTAGCTGTGAGCGATGACTTTGGGAGCAGGAAGATCTGTGTTCACATCTGGCTTCTGCCATTCACTAGATGTATGACTATGGACAAGTCATTTTTCTCCTGAGTCTCAGTTTTCTTCTTCTTTATAATGAGGAAGTTGTCCTAGGGGATGAACTCAAAATCTGTGATTCTATTATGTGATGGTTTCATTTGACCTCTACATGGAAGACTTTAGGCTTGAATGAACCTCAGAGGCCATCCAGGTGACCCTGAGCTGTTGTCTTCTAAACAACATGTCCAACAGGTAGTCAGCCCTCACTTGGAGATCCTCTCGTACTGATGATCAATTTTTTAGTTTTTTTGTTTTGTTTTATTTTGCTTTCTATTTGGTGTTTTGTTGTTTATGTTTGTTGGTTTTGAGGAATTAGGTCTTCTATCTTGCTCAGGGTGGAGGGACAGCAGCTACTCATGGGTAACTTACTGCTGATCAGCATGGAAGATTTAACTTTCTCCATTTCTGACCTAGGCCAGTTCCTCCCTGGGCCTGGTGGCCCTCTGTTTCCAAGGGCTCACCATACTGGTATCAAACTTAGTGGGGACATTAGTCTTACTATAGCTTAGAGTTTCCAAACCTAAACAACCCACCAGCTTCAGCCTTCCTTAGCAGCTGGGATTACAGGCATGTATCCCCAAGCCTTACTAGGCTTTGCTAACTCTGTCCCATTCTAACTGAAGAACCTTGATCAATAGAAATCTTTCCCCATACTATTTTAATATTTGAGATCTGTGATCTTCTTAATGTGGGCATTTTCTGCAGTGGTGCAAATTGAGATCCATACACATTTCCTCAGTCTGGTGTGACCCTTGTCTGTGTATTCCCATAAATCCTGCATAAAGGGTCTATTCATTGCTCTGGGGGCTTTCTTTGTAATCTCTTGCTATTTCCTGGGTAGCAGCAACTGTCTATCTTTCATCTATTACTCTTAATACCTGATAAGTTTACCTCTCTTTTACTGGTCATACTCTGATATTCTTCATATCACTCCTTTGTTGGTAGTATTACAGTCTACTCACGCTCATCATGTCCCTTACCATTGCTTTTTGCCTGACCCACAAATTTAATTCTCCAAAGATGATGCTATTCTATGCCTTGCAAACACACAGCATTCCCAGAAGGATGTCTGACAATACAAAGATCATTTAACCAAGCATTTTATCTATGCCTTTATCCATGTCATTGATAAAGATGTGACCAAGGACAGCTTTGAGGTGTGATATTTGAGACTTCTCTCCAGGTTAGAATTGAACCACTTAACGACCATTCTTTGGGTCCAGGCCTTCGTTCAGTTCTCAAATCTAACTGTATGGTCTAGCCAATCTCTTTTCTTTGTCCACAACAATGATATGAGAAAAGTTGTAGAATGCTTTGTTAATGTCCAGGTAAATTATAGCTATGACATTTCACTGATTGACCAGTCTAGTAATGCTATCCAAAAAGGAAACTCTAGCGTGACATGACCTGTGGTTGATGAAGCCATGCTGGCTCTTTGTGATCACAATATGGGGTGTCACAGCACGTTAGGTCCAGGGTCTGATGGGAAAAACTGAAATGCCCACGTTCAGAGTAATTCTGCCAGGAAGGAGGGGGAGGAGGGAGAGAAGGGGAGGGGGAAAGGAGGAAGGAGAGAGATAGAGAGAAGAGCATTCTAATAATAGGTTGGGGGAGGGGATTGAGATCTCAACTTTATACTAGGAAAAGACGTTTTCTCTTGTGTGGCTCCCAGAGCTGTCCTTCACCCTTGTGATATGGACAAACGGACCCAAAGAAATGCACAGAACCAAGTCAACTATAGGTGTTTATGAGAAATGAGATTAAACCTGTCAGGTGCAATCTTTAACAGAATAAGGAAATATTCATAGAAAACGGTGCCAGTTGAACCTAGTCAAAGAAAAGCAGTAGAAGGGGACAAGAACCACCAATTCTTCGCATTCTTCACAACTGGTCTGTTTCTTTCCTCAGTGCAGCAGCCACTTAAATGAGTGCCAGTGGTTTAAAAAAAGTCTTATACCTTGCTGCACAGCCCTCTAGCTTGTACCCCTTCTATACCCTCAGAGGCATGGGTTTGAGGAGGGGAACTGTGGGTATTGTCATAGCTATTGCCTTGGGGGAAGAACTGCTATCTCATTTTCTAATTTTCTCTCTCCCCTTCTCTAGATCCTCTTTCCGCCTTCCCTAGACTCCCTCCCTCTCTCCCTTCCCTAGACTCCCTCCCTCTCTCCCTTCCCTAGACTCCCTCCCTCTCTCCCTTCCCTAGACTCCCTCCCTCTCTCCCTTCCCTAGACTCCCTCCCTCTCTCCCTTCCCTAGACTCCCTCCCTCTCTCCCTTCCCTAGACTCCCTCCCTCTCTCCCTTCCCTAGACTCCCTCCCTCTCTCCCTTCCCTAGACTCCCTCCCTCTCTCCCTTCCCTAGACTCCCTCCCTCTCTCCCTTCCCTAGACTCCCTCCCTCTCTCCCTTCCCTAGACTCCCTCCCTCTCTCCCTTCCCTAGACTCCCTCCCTCTCTCCCTTCCCTAGACTCCCTCCCTCTCTCCCTTCCCTAGACTCCCTCCCTCTCTCCCTTCCCTAGACTCCCTCCCTCTCTCCCTTCCCTAGACTCCCTCCCTCTCTCCCTTCCCTAGACTCCCTCCCTCTCTCCCTTCCCTAGACTCCCTCCCTCTCTCCCTTCCCTAGACTCCCTCCCTCTCTCCCTTCCCTAGACTCCCTCCCTCTCTCCCTTCCCTAGACTCCCTCCCTCTCTCCCTTCCCTAGACTCCCTCCCTCTCTCCCTTCCCTAGACTCCCTCCCTCTCTCCCTTCCCTAGACTCCCTCCCTCTCTCTCCTCCAGTTCCCCCTTTCAGTTTTTTTGAGATAGTTATCTCCCCATCATGCCCAATCAGCTTTAGCTCTACTGCAGCTCAGAACTCCTGAGCTCCAGCAATCTACCAGCCTCAGCCTCCCCCAGTAGCAGGGTCTATAGGTGCATGCCATGACTTCTAGCACATGCCTTCCAGTTCTCATCCCGTGCTAGCTTCCTCTTTTCCAAGCTGGGAAGAAATACGACTGAGAGTTTTTACTGACTTGTATCCTTTTGCAAGACAGTCAGTCCAAGAATTGCCATACTATTGTTATGTCTTCAGTAAAAGTTTCTTAAATAATAAATCCTATACTTTGTCAGGAATCAAAATCAAGCTTATGATCCCAGAATTTGTGGATTCTTTTTTTTTTAATTTAAATTTATTTATTTAACATATTTGGTTTTCAGCATTGATTTTCACAACAGTTTGAATTACAAATTTTCTCCCCATTTCTACCCTCCCCCCCACTGCAAGATGGCTTATATTCTGGTTGCCCTGTTCCCCAGTCAGCCCTTCCCTCTATCACCCCCCTCCCCTCTCATCCCCTTTTCCCTTCCTTTCTTTTAGGGCAAGATAAATTTCTACGCCCCATTGCCTGTGTATCTTATTTTTTAGTTGCATGCAAAAACTTTTTTTGTTTTTGAACATCTGATTTTAAAACTTTGAGTTCCAAATTCTCTCCCCTCTTCCCTTCCCACCCACCCTCCCTAAGAAGTTGAGCAATTCAACCTAGGCCACACATGTATCATTTTGTATAACCCTTCCACAATACTCATGTTGTGAAAGGCTAACTACATTTTGAGCCTTCCCAACCCATCCTGCTTTATTGAATTTTCTCCCTTGACCCTGTCCCCTTTCCAAAGTGTTTGTTTTGATTACCTCCACCCCCATCTGCCCTCCCCTCCATCATCCCCCCCCCTTTTATTTTTTTTTATCTTCCTCCCTCTTCTTTCCTGTGGGGTAAGATACCCAACTGAGTATGTATGGTATTCCCCCTCAGGCCAAATCTGATGAGAGCAAGGTTCACTCATTCCCCCCTCACCTGCCCTCTCCCCTCCTCCCACAGAACTGCTTCCTCTTGCCACCTTTATGCGAGATAATCCACCCCATTCTATCTCTCCCTATCTCCCTCTCTCAGTATGTTGCTCTCTCATCCCTTAATTTCATTTTATTTCTTTTAGATATCTTCCCTTCATCTTCAACTCACCCTGTGTCTGCTCTCTCTCTTTTACATATATATATATATATTATATATATATAAACACACACATATATATACACATATATATCTATATACATATGATATGTATGTAGATACATATCATATGTATCTATGTACATACATACATATACACATAGATACATACATACACATTCACTTATATATACATAAACATATATATATGCATATTCCCTTCAACTACCCTAATACTGAGGTCTCATGAATCATACACATCATCTTTCCATGTAGGAATGTAAACAAACAGTTCAACTTTAGTAAGTCCCTTGCAATTTCCGTTTCTTGATTACCTTTTCATACTTCTCTTGATTCTTGTGTTTGAAAGTCAAATTTTCTATTCAGTTCTGGTCTTTTCACTGAGAAAGCTTGAAAGTCCTCTATTTTATTGAAAATCCATATTTTGCCTTGGAACATGATACTCAGTTTTGCTGGGTAGGTGATTCTAGGTTTTAATCCTAGCTCCATTGACCTCCGGAATATTGTATTCCAAGCCCTTCAATCTCTTAATGTAGAAGCTGCCAGATCTTGGGTTATTCTGATTGGGTTTCCACAATACTCTAATTGTTTCTTTCTGGCTGCTTGCAGTATTTTCTCATTGATCTGGGAGCTCTGGAATTTGGTGACAATATTCCTAGGAGATTTCTTTTTGGGATCTATTTGAGGAGGCAATTGGTGGATTCTTTCCATTTCTATTTTGCCCTGTGGCTCTAGAATATCAGGGCAGTTCTCCTTGATAATTTCTTGAAAGATGGTATCTAGGCTCTTTTTTTGATCATGGCTTTCAGGTAGTCCAATAATTTTTAAATTGTCTCTCCTGGATCTATTTTCCAGGCCAGTGGTTTTTCCAAGGAGATATTTCACATTGTCTTCCATTTTTTTCATTCCTTTGGTTCTGTTTTATAATATCATGATTTCTCATAAAGTCACTAGCTTCCACTTGCTCCAATCTAATTTTTAAAGTAGTATTTTCTTCAGTGGTCTTTTGGACCTCCTTTTCCATTTGACTAATTCTGCCTTTCAAGGAATTCTTCTCCTCATTGGCTTTTTGGAGCTCTTTTGCCATTTGAGTTAGTCTGTTTTTTATAGTGTTGTTTTCTTCAGTGTATTTTTCAGTATTTTTTTTGGGTCTCCTTTAGCAAGTCATTGACTTGTTTTTCATGGTTTTCTCACATCCTTCTCATTTCTCTTCCCAGTTTTTCCTCTACTTCTCTAACTTGCTTTTCCAAATCCTTTTTGAGTTCTTCTATGGCCTGGCGCCAGTTCATGTTTTTCTTGGAGGCTTTTGTTGTAGGCTCTATGACTTTGTTGTCTTCTTTAGGCTGTATGTTTTGGTCTTCTTTGTCACCAAAGAAAGAATCCAAAGTCTGAGACTGAATCTGGGCGCGTTTTCGCTGCCTGGCCATATTCCCAACCAACTAACTTGACCCTTGAGTTTTTCAGTGGGGTATGACTGCTTGTAGACTAATGAGTTCTATGTTCCACGTTTGGGGGGGAGGTGCCAGCTCTGTCAGACCCGCACTACTCCTTCCCCAAGAACTCCCAGTCCAGACTGGGCTTAGATCTTCAGCAGGCTGTTGCACCCCTGCTGTGATCCGCCACTTAATTCCCCCCACCAGGTGGGCCTGGACCCGGAAGTAACAACAGCTGTAGCTGCCCCACCTCCGCTGCCCCCGGGGCTGGAAGCCGAACCGCGAACTCCTTCCACTCCCGCAGCTTTTCCCACTAACCTTCTCCGCAGTCTTTGGTGTTTGTGGGTCGAGGGGTCTGGTAACTGCCGCAGCTCACATATTCAGGGAGCTAGGGCCCCCTCCCCCCGGCTTCTGGTCTGGATGGTCCACGCCCCTCAGACTGGGCTCTGCTCTACTCCGTTCCCAGCTCCCAGTTCCGTGTGGAAGAGACCTCACCCAGAGACCATCCAGGCTGTCCTGGGCTGGAGCCCTGCTTCCCTCTGCTGTTCTGTGGGTTCTGCCATTCTAGAATTGGTTCAGAGCCATTTTTTATAGGTTTTTGGAGGGACTCGGGTACGGAGCTCACGCTAGTCCTTGCTTACCAGCTGCCATCTTCAGAGACATCTCTTATATAGACTACCCAGATGGGGGTAATCTAGACAAAAAAAAAAGGATTCTTTTTAAAAATCATGACAAGAATTTTCCTTTTTCAGGCCTGAAGTCCCTGCAATCAGATCTGCCACTTCTTTCCATATCCTGGAATCTAGCTTGCCTACATTCATTAAGTACAGCCAAATGCTCACTTACTATCTCCCCACTTATATTGGTTTTGAATTTCCTGTTAGCCATTTTTGTTCTGTCTGTTCTACTCCAAAATCATTCCCCTTGGCAGAGAAAACAGAAGCCCCCAGTAAGAGTTGACTAGCCCTACATTTCCCCTTTTTTCAGTTAATACCATCCCTTCTTTGATCCTCCTCTTTTCCTCAGACTCAGGAACAGCACTTTGTTGTCCTCAGGATTTCCATTGAGCCCTAGGTCATTCTGAGCTTCAGTGCCCTCAGCACTCTGCTTCTGCATCTATGGCAGGCTTCCATCTTCATTCTCCAGGACTTTACCTTCCTTCCATGTTCTACTAATACCTTTTGGAAATTCAAGTTGACCAGTGAGTTTTCTGTGCACATCCGACCAAACCAATGGAAATTCCTCCTTTCTTCATCGCAATTGTTTCTCTGTCTTCAGGATTTCACTCTTGAGAGCTTCCTATCTCTCTTGGCTGACTTTTTCTGTACAGTTTTAGTTCCTGAGAGTATACATATAATTTCTTTGGGGGCAAATGAAACCTTTCACCAAATCTAGGGTACATGTCAGATTATGCGTAGATTCTTCATCTTCTGTGCCCCAAATTCAGAACACATTATTAATGGTGTGTGACCCTGGGCAAATCACCTAACCTCTCCCTGCCTTGGTTTCTTCTACTATAAAATGAGGAGAATAATTGCACCTACACAAAAAGCAGCTAGGTGGCTCAGTTGGTAGAGCATAGGACCTGGAGTCAGGAAGACCCAAATACAAATTCAGCTTCAGATACTTTATTAGCTGTGTGACCCCAGGTAAGTCGCTTTGCCCTGTTTGCCCCAGTTTCCTCATCTGTAAGATGAACTGAAGAAAGAAATGCCAAACCATTCCAGCATCTTTGCCAAGAAAACCCTAAATGGGCTCACAAAGAGACTGAAACAATTGTACAACAAAACTTCCCAGGGTTGTTATGAGGATAAAGTAAGATAATGTTTGTGAAGTGCTTAGCTCAGTGTCTGGCACATAGGAGGCATTTAATATATGTTTCATTATGTTCCGGGTCCTGGGCTACTAGCATTGGGATGCAAAGACAAGAAAAGAACCAAGACAACCCCTGCCAACAAGAAACTTACATTCTAATGGGGAAAGACAGCACAAAAAGTGGGGGCTGAAAAGGGGTGGGAGGGAGGTGGGCAACGTCAGGTGACACAACTAAGCATTAGAACTGAATTCCAACCCCATGCCTCTTGATTCCAGGCCATGTTGGTTTGTTAAGCCATACCTTTCTATGACTTGATGTGTCCAAGTCTAGTTTCAGTGACTATGTTGTGATTCTAAACTGAGCTTTTAAAAATCATTCCTTGGGGAAACTCATGGCTTAGAGTCCTGTGGGAAAAAGTCACAACTTAGTTCACTGTGTTGCCATGATTCTTTGGAAGTAAAAACTTTTTTGGGGGTATTTTTGTAGCAAGAGGTTCTCTTTCTTCTTAAATCTCTGATGTGTAAAGCCCATAACAAAGGGCTTTGTGTAGGTTTGTCGCCACTGAGACCCTACATAATAGGATAGGGGTTTTTATCTCGAGGTGAGAGTTGGGTATGACATGAAAGGGGACTTTGTAGAAGAGAAGATCACATTAAACACTAGGATGGTGCCCTTGAATCTTAGAGGTCAAACAGTCCCTTCTCTGTTCATCCAGTCAACCCCTGAGCCAAAGTTAAGGCACAGTGGAAAGTGAATTGGACTTAGTAAGAAGAGCTGGTTGGAGTACCAGTGCTGCCTCTAGCTCACTATGTGATGCTGGACAGACCACTTAACTTCCCTGGGACTCAGTTTCCTGATCTCTGCAATGATAGGGTTAGAGCAGAGGTTCCATAAGGTACCTCCTGTCATGAACAGTTGGAGTCAAAGCCAGCACAAAGACTTTCAGGCAGGATGCTGAGATTCCTCAGTGTTCTTTCCACTCCCATGATTTCAACAGAGGATCCTGCCTCCCCAGCTCAGATTCTGTTTATAGTAATTACACAAGACTGGGATGTGAGCATGTAGCTGTTTCCATGCTGAGGCTGAGCTTGGACCATTACTAGATTTCAATGGAGCCCGAGAACTTGGCATCGGGTAAATGGTGTCATTTAATCACCCATGCTTCCTGCTTGGGATTGAACCCTGGGAATCCTCCCCAGGCCTTCCAACAGAGCTGATAAAAGTCAGGAAGCCCAGCAGGCAGCTCCTCGAATTCCATAGCAGCTGCAGGCATACAGATGTCCCCCTGCTGTGTCTCTCGCCAGGGTAGAGGAGCTAAAGTCAGCAGTAACACAGGTAACCCCATGGAGCCCTGCACCTGGCTGGTTATGCAGTGTGCCTAGCCTGGCACTCTGGGGATTTATTTGGATACCTCTGGGATGCTCTAGTAGGAAGGGCACCAGGAGAGGGGATGGGGACTGGAACTGGGTTTGACATGGTGCCCCAAAGAGGCAGGGTAGATGAGTTCACTGACATTATTCACTCACTATAGCTATATGTGTGTTGGGGTACACAGCCTTCCCTTAAAATGCATTAACATGTCAAGGTTGGAGGAAGGGAAGGAAACAGTGAAATAGAAGAAATGCCTTAGATTCAATGGTGGAGTAGAAAGGGAATCAGGAGACCTGGATTTGAATCTTGTTCCTGATCCTTTCTATGTAACCTGATTCTATATAACCTTGAGTAAATCACATTCCCTCTCTGAGCCTCCATGTCCCCATCTGTAAAATGGTACAATATATTTGTATTACTTGTCCCACTAGGTTATTGTGTAGAAGCTACTTTATAAGCTTTTAATCCATAACCTCTATATAAACTTGAATTCTTTAGTCAGTGGGGTGGGGGAGAGAGATAACTAGAGATAGTTGGCAAGTGAAATATAACTTATATGATTTTTTTTGGAGGTACATATATCTTTGATGGTTGAACTTGCCTTGAAGAATCCATCCTAAGCTCCAAGAATTAGAAGGTCATTGACCCCAACCAGTATGACACAGGCTAGTTAGCTTACCTTGTGAGGAGCTTCATAGTTCTAGAGCAGGAAAGGACCTCAGAGACCATCTAATCCAACATCCTAGCTTAGGAAACGAAGGTAATCAGAGAGAGGATTTGAAAGGCCACATGGTACCTTGGATAGAGTACTAGACAGATCTAGGAAGACCTGGGTTAAGATCCTGCCTTAGATACTTCCTAGCTGTGTGACCCTGGGCAAGTCATTTAGTACCTGTGCGTGTAAAATGAAGCGATTGGATGTGGTGGCCTCTAGTTCTTCCAGCTGTTCATCTTTGAGCCTATTGGCTCATATCAGGATTGTTGCCCCGGTATCAAGCTGCTGATTAGATAGTCTCTCAGGTCCTTTGAGATTTTAAATCTATAGTCCTATGACCTTCCTATGGAGATAGAGCAGGGGTGACTAAATATACACAAAGGCAGCCCCTGATTCTGAGGAGTTTTGCCAGCCCTATTCAGGCTTTCCTGACCTGTTCCTGCCTAGCATATTCTGTGGTAAACAAACCCCAGTCACTTTTTGTGACTGAACCTTCAACAACTTTTGCCAATTTTGGTATAAAACCCCATAGTCTCTAACATCTGTGGGCCACCCAGAACCAATTGGTTTCATGGTATCCAGCCACACATGAGTGTAGATTCAATTCCATATACTAGGGCAAAATGAAGACCTGGGAATGCCAGGGAGGTAGCATATGCACAGATATTTAACTCTCTTTTTTGGTATGAATGTGTATCCTGCTAGTGGTTTGTATACTAAAAATAAACCCTGTAGTTAGATTGGCTCAGATCAAGCCTTTGTCTATATTCCTTGAGAGCCCTGAACCTGACCAAGTTATGAGTTAACTTGTCGTAGTTGGTTCTAGAGCTATATTTCCATTGACTGAATACTAACCAGGGAACACTAGAGGTCATCTGGTTCATTGTTTTTTTAATGTCTCTATCTCTTTTAGGTTGATGAAGTTTTTTTTTCTCTGAATGACTCTGTGAAATCAGGAAGGTCATAAGCTAGTAAATGTCAGAGCTGGGACTCAAAGCCAGCTCTATGGGTTAGGACTTTTCCCTCTATCACACCAAATCTTAAGTATCTTCTGGGGTAAGAGACTTTAAACTCTCCACAGTCTTTCATTATAAAGTCTCAGCTGTATTGGGGAGTGTTAGATGGATTTCTCTTGTCCATGTGGAGGATAGTAGAGAATCACAGAATCTGGAGGGACCTCAGAGGCTGTCTAGCCTAATCTAGTTCTGAGAAACAAACATGTCTACAACATACCCAAGGAAAGGCAGCATAGTCTGGTAGATGAGGCTCTGGACTTGGATTCAGGAAGATCGAAAATCTATCAGATCTTGTCTTGGATATCTACTAGCTGTGAGACCCTAAACAAGTTAGTGAACTTTCTCTGGCTTTTTTTCCTCGTTGGTAAATGAGGTAGTTGAACTAGATGGTTTCTAAAGTCTCTTTCAGCTCTAAATCTATGAACCTAAGTATTCATCCAGCCTGGTGAACCCCTCTGGATGCTGGGAATGCTGGGTGGCTAGATGTAGAGTTTGCACAATTAAATATTATATAATCGTTTGAGTAGAATACAATGAAGGAAGAAAAAGGAGTGTCTCCTTTTAGGCGGAACTTTGGTCAGGTAGCTTCGCTAATGGGAGGCTCCTAGGTTAACTGGAAGATCTGTTTATGTTACTGCCTGAGTACCCTCTAATACCTCTATCTTGGAATGATGAAAGAATAGGCAATATCTCTGCCTTCAGGGATCATAGACTAAGAGGGCTGAGCAGATGAAGGAGGGAGGATATAGACCTATACAGAAGAAAAGAAACACAGACTTGAAGTCAAGACACAGGGTTTGAATTCCACATCTGACATTTTATTAGCTGTATAGTTTTGAGCAAGCCAGAACCTCTCAGAGCCTCAGTTGCTTCAGAGGCCATTTATTGTTAATGATGTTAGAACATGTGCCAAACAGAGATTCCCCAACACGGAGAATAGACAGTCTGCAACTGTACATATAGTCAGGTCTACAGGAAAAAGAAATGCAGGATGCAACCTGATGCTTGGCTTTGGAGCAACTCTGAGCAATTACATTTATTAACTACTTCTTGTGTGCTAGGTCCTGTGCTTCGTATTGGGGAAATAATGATGGAAATGGCACAACTTCTACCTTCCAAGAGCTTTCATTTTAATGGGTGGGGGTGGGGAATGATATATACCCACATGAATATTTTTCAAGGTAGAATAAGATGGGAACAAGGGAAAGATCCAGGCAAAGTTAGCCAGGAAAATGTGAAGGAAGAGCACTCCAACCTCACAGATGGGAGAAGCGGTGGGGAGAAAATTAAGGAAGATTTCAAGAAGGTGGTAGCTGAGTTTGAAGGAAGATAAATGCTTCAACTGGCAGAGAGGGTATTTTAGGCATTTGAGACCACCTGCACAAACACTCAGAGGTGTGGGAGAAGGAAGAAGGAAAAGCTATAGTAATCCAGTTTGGCAAGAATTGGAGTATACCTGAAGGGAAATGATATGACAAGTGGATTGGATCCAGATTGTAGGAGGTGTCAAAGGCCAAGTTGAATATAATAGCAATGGCTAACATTTATATAGTGCTTTGAGGTTTGTGAGGTCGCCGACTGTATCCTGGGCCATTGCCAGTCATCTTGACCTTCATCTGGCCACTGGACTTCTATGACTGGAGGAGAGAGTGGGACTGAGAACTTTACACAGCTCTGCCTTGCTCACAGCCAATTCATGTGTAAGGCGTGACATCATCATCGTGATGTCATTGGTACTCTGGGAATGAAGGACAAACAATGATGTTTGCAAAACATTATATAAACGTGATCTCATTTCCTCCTCACAAAAATTCTGAGAGGCAGGCGCTATTATTATTCCAATTTTATGTATGATGAAACTGAGTCAGACAGAAGTTAAGAGCTTGGATCTCCCTCAGGTCTGACTCTCACCCCCTCTTCCCTGCTAAATAAACGCCATTGGCTCCTTATCATTTCTAGGTTCAAATAAAAAAAAAATCCTCTATTTGGTGTTCAAAGCTCTTAATAACCTGCCATCTCTCCAGTGTTCTTATAGCCTCCCTTCTTTCTCCCTTGTCCTCTGCTATCCAGTGACACTGACTATCTTGCTGGTCATTCATTCCTCCTCTGGATTCAGGGCCTCCTTTTTGGCTGTCCCCCCTTCTCGGCTCCACCTCTTGGCTTCCCCAGCTTTCTTCAAATCTCAGCCGATATCTTGTCTTTTTCAAGAAGCCTTTCCTGACCCCTTTTAATTCTAGCACCTTTTTTCCTGTTGATTATTTCCAGTTTATCCTGTCTGGAGCTTGTTTGTCCATAATTATTTGCATGTTGTCTCCCCATTAGAATGTGAGCTCCTTCAGGGAAGGGACCGTTTTTTTTTCTTTTTGGCCTTCCTTTGTATCTCCAGCACTTAGCACAATGCCCAGCACACAGTAGGCGCCTAATAAATGCTTGCTTACTGATTGACCCCAGGTCTAGCACTTTGCTTACTCTGCCAATGGGTTTAGCTTATCCTATTGGTCAAAGGGAGCTATTGAAGGTTTTTTTGAGCAGAAAAGTGAAATCATCAAAATCATGCGATGAGTAACTGTGATGTAATTGTGTTGCTGTATCATTTGGCATGCTAGAACACAAGGAAAATTTGTAATCCACTAAAGCAGGGCTTCTACATCTTCTTTGTGTCCTGGGCCTCTTGGGCAGTCATGAAGCCAATGTGGCCCTTCTCATTATTATCTTTAAATAATTGAATGAAATGTTAAATTTCAGTTAGAGGTTTATGATAACAAAGATTTTTCCCATTGTAGTTTATGGACCCCCGAAATTTATCTATGGACCCCGAGTTAAGAGCCGCTGGTCTAGAAGTAGGCTGGTAAAGGGGAAAGAATATTGGCTTTGGTCTTGGAAGACTTAGGTTTGAGGTAGTTAGGTGGTGCAGTGGATAGAGTCTTGTCATGGAGTCAGGAAGACCTGAGTGCAAATCTAGCCTCAGACACTTAGCTGTGTGACTCTGGACAAGTTACTTGACCTCTGTTTGCCTCAGTTTTCTTCAAACATAAAATGGTTATAAAAACAGCATATACCTTGTTGTGAGATCAAATGAAATAATATTTGTAAAATGTTCCGCACAGTGCCTGGCACATAGTAGGAGCTGTATAAAGACTTATTCCCTTCCCTCTAGTAGTTTTGCCCTTTACTCTGTAACTTTGGGTGAGTTACTTAACTTCCTTTGGTCTCCTTGTCTTGATCTATAAAATGAAGGAGCTGAATTTAGCTATCTCTAAGTTCTCTTCCGGGGAAGTTGGGTGGTTCAGTGGATAGAGCACTAAGCCTGTTAGGAAGTTAGGAAGACCTGAATTCAACTCCAGCTTCAGACACATACGAGCTGTGTGACCCTGGGAAAATTCCTTAACACTGTTTACCTCAGTATCCTCACCTGTAAAACAGTGAGAGAAGGAAATGGCAAAGCACTCCAGTATCTTTGCTAAGAAAACCTCAAATGGGGTCATGAAGCATCAGATACGACTGAACAAGACATTGGGTTCTAATCCTAGCTGTGTTACCTTGGAGAGGTCATTTCCCTTTCACCCCAGTTTTGTAATCTCTGAAATAGGCATACTTTTTTGCACTACTTGCCTCATAAGGTTTTTGCATGGGAAGGCTTTGTAGATTATAGAAGACTGTTTTGTATCTACCTAAATAGAAACACGTTAGAATATAAACTCCTGTGGGCAGGGACTGTTTCATTTCTGTTTTGTAGATCCCTCTACCTATGGTATGGTTTCTTGGCATATGATAGAAGACTTCATAAATTCTTGACTAATTTGATATTAATGGAAAAAAAGGAAAGAATATAGCAGGATTCGGGAGATGCATTTCTTTCTCTAACAGCTAAGACTTGACAGTTTATGACTGATTTGTCAGCCAGGGGTGAGGAAGTGATTCTGTTTGTAAATTCCTGTTGGGACAATAGATACTTATAGTTTGACATCACTTTAGATAATGATTCTACTTAAAGACATGCCTGAGAACAGTATCTAAAAAACTTATAGACTTATGGGATCCTTACAGAATCCTCAGCTTCTCTTGGGGTATGGAACTAGAGATTATAGGATCATGGAGTCATTCGGTCCAGCTCCCTCATTTTACTGATGAGGAAACCGAGGTCTGGAGAGCGTGACTTGTTCAAGCTCACACACTTAGTAAGTGGTAGAGCAGACATTTGAATCTAGCTATTCCTGACACCAAATTTACACATGATGCTGCCTCTACTTAGAAAGTCAGACTGTTGAAATTTCAATATTTCCATGGAATTTTTTCTACTTCAAAATATTACATATGAAATTATGTATGTATCAGTATATATTACATATTGCAATATATTCAGTATGAAAATGTGCCTTCTACTTTGCACTTAAATGTCCCTTCCCTCCCTTTGCTCCTGGTTAAAATGCCAAGATTTCCACCATAGGGATCAGCATTTATGAATTCCATCAACATATTTCAAGTCTCAGAGTATTTCATTGGCCAAATTTAGTTTGGGGAGTACTTATTGCTTTGAGCTATCATACCCAGAGGAAATCTTTTAAGAAAAAAAAATACTGCCAGAGAAGGTACTATTGTTTAACCTCCCTGTCATGGTTGTGGGCAATAGCTCTGTGGGTACCACCACCTCCTTTCTTCCTCTTTGCTTCTAGTCCAGTACAAGGTAGTCCTAATTTATGGTGACCTTGGTCTGAATCCCAACTCTATCCTATCAGCTCTGTGGTCACAGGCAAGTTGCTTTACTTCTTGGAGTTGTAATTTCCTTGTTTGTAGCATAATGATAATGACACCCTCCTTGTGTTGCAGAGAAAAAAGTTAGTTAACCTTTAATGTGCTGCAGAAATGGAAGTGGTTATGTAGTACCATCCGGATGAGGATGGACTTGCCCTAAAAACCATCTAGAGGGACCAATTCCAGCATTCCTAGAAGTTTGAAGAGCAGCTCAGGGTTTGACTTCTCTCCATCCTGGTTGTCCAGGACTACTGGCTAACTTTTTTTTAACTTCCTTCCCACTCTCAGCTGCCAGAATCTTATTAGCTGTGTTTACATGGCAGGGATGTCGAGCGATTAATTTTTAATGGCTTGGTTTATAGCGTGTTTGAACGGTTTATTGAGTAATTCCCACATTTAAGTGATTAATTCCCCAGAGTTCAGAACGACCGGTTAGTTTTACATTAATCAGGGTTTCTGAATGCCAAGAGACAATCAATCAATCCGGCCTGCCAGGGAGAGTAATGTTAAAATACCTCAAGGTACAATGAGGTTAAGAAAAGGAGTAATTAAAACCCCTTCTTTCCCTCATGCAAATTTGATAGAGGGTTGGTTCTCTCTGTGACTGGGTTCCTCCTCTGGCTCTCATGCCCCTCCTTCTCCAGAAAAACACAAACGGAACCCAGATGTTTGTTAGGAGCACAACGATGGTGCGACACTCCGGGATTCACACTTCCCTGGCAATGAAATTTGGCCCATCTGCTGTCAGGAAAGACTATACTATATAGCTCTCAAGGAAACCTTATAGCTCTCAAGGAAACCTTCTCATCTGGAATACCAAAGGGTGTGTCACTGGGGCATCTCTTGTATCTGTTCATTACATTCTTTTGCATGTAAGTCTGTGCTGGTCCCTGGGAAGAATTCAGCATTTGGAAGGAGACCTTACTATGTGCTAGGCACTGTGCTGAGAACATAAAGACAAGAAAAAGAAGATGGTACCTGCCCTCAAAGAGCATACATTCTAATGGGGGAAGACAACATATAAAGGAGAATTGAAAAGGGGTGAGGGAAGAAGGTGCCTCAGCAGGACATGGTGGAGAAAGTCTGGAGGGTCAGGGGTAGAGCCTGGAGAGTAATGAGGACATACATGTCTGTCTTGTACGTTTTTTGTAAAATGGAGGTTCTAGGAAGAAATAGTCAATCAGAAGAAGAGGCCCTGGGGTCAGAGAGGCTGAAAAGTCCAGGGGCAGAGCGAACTGCTAGGGTGAGGAGTCTTCAGCGGCATGGTAGAGAAAGCTCGCAAAGTCGGGAGTGCTAGAGAGGAATGAAGGAAGGTTATTGCCGTGGTTGAGCTTTCATTCTTTTAGGAGAGTGAAATGCTAGCAGAGATCACTGTAAAAGACAAGGCAGCAGTGGATAGAGTGCTGGTCCTGGAGTCAGGAAGACCCAAGTTCAAATCCAATTTTAGACACTTACTAGCTGTGTGACCCTAGGCAAGTCACTTAACCCTATTTACTTCGGTTTCCTCAACTATAAAATGAGGATAATACTAGTACCTGCTAAGGTTGTTGTGATGATTAGATGAGATAATTGTAAAGCACTTAGCACAGTGCTTGGCACATAGTAGGTGTTATATAAATGTTATTTATCATCATCTCATCAAGGTAGGTGTTCCCTCTGAAGAGGATGCAGATTGCAGCCCATCCTGTGGGATTCTTGCCCATGCTTTTCCACGAGTTCAGCACAGAGAGTCCGTCCAACATTCTAGGATCCATCTTTTTTCCCATTAAGCTGATAGTACTGGTGAAACACACAGACTGGTGTGTCACTTCTTGCTCTTGCCATTTGACCAGTCTAAATTATTTTTCAATCATATGTTCCTATATCCTTTATTCTTACTTATTTATTGTCCTTTATTCCTTCATATTTTATCCCTATATATTTTCATAATTATTTATTTGCTGTGTTGCAGTCTGCTTATCCCCCGTTCTGCCACCTCTTCATGGCCCTCTATGTGATAGGGGGCCATATAATGGACCAAGAAGTAGCCTCTAAGTGATACTCCTGTAATTCCTTAGAGACTATTTGTTGAGTTGGTTCAGTCATGTCTGATTCTTCATGACCACATTTGGGGTTTTCTTGGCAGAGAAACTGGAGTGGTTTGCCATCTTTTTCTCTGGCTTATTTTACAGATGGGGAAACTGAGGCAAACAGGATTAAGCACTGGGCTCCACTGATAGTGTCTGAGGCTGGATTTGAACTCGGGTCTTCTTGACTCTAGGCCCAGGGCTCTATTTATCCTTTGTGCCATTTAGTTGCCCTCAGAGACTATAGGGTTTCATGAATCATAGTCATAATATTTTAGTAGATTTTTTAAAGTTGAGATCTAGAACTTGGTAAACGGAACTCCCCAGTGAAGAAATGTATTCTGCCAATGCAGATTGGTGCCTGCCCCAAACTTAGTATTATAGAGTAGTCCAGAGCAATGAGACATTAAGGAATTTGCATGTGTTGTGTATGTCAGAGGTTGGCCTCCAGATCTTCTTGATTCTGAGGCCAGCACTCTCTTTACTATGCCATGTTGTCTTCAGTCAGCAGGATACTGGTATTAAAAGATGCACCTCTTCTTCATGTGAGACATTTTTTGGGGGCATCACTAAAAAGAGTAGCCCAAAAAGGCAGCCCAACCCAGTCTCCTTTTCCTTTTTTGTTCTATGCCCAACTTTTTGTACATTTGTACTACCTGTCCAAGATACACATGAAAATGCATAGTAATGATAACTAGTTTTTCTATAATGTTTTAAGGGTTGCAAAGTGCATTGCATATGTTAACTCATTTGATCCTTATGCCAACCCTGGGAGGTTGGTGCTATGATCACCACCATTTTACATATCAAGAAACTGAAGCTGATAAAATTTAAGTGACTTGCCCACTGTCACCTAGCTAGTATCTAAATCAGGACTTGAATTCATCTTTTCCTGATTCCAAGTCTGTGCCACCTAGCTTCCATATGAGCTCTATAGGTTGACCATCTGAACATATATAAACATTTGGGCAACAGGCATCATTCATTTGCTGTCTTACAGTATTTTAGGACTTGGTATAGTGAAATGTATTTTGGTACCCAAATGTATATGTGTGTGTGTGTGTGTGTGTGTGTGTGTGTGTGTGTGTGAGAATGTGTATATATTCTTCTTTTTTTGACTAGTTCAGGTGAGAATGAGATGTCAAATACTGGCTATTCTCTGCCCACTCTCTTTTTCCTTGTTTGCATAGCCTTCTATTTGCTCACCCTGATCATGTGAGATGTTTTCTCTAAACTTCTTTTCCCTTCCCCCTGTAAGTATATTCCTCATCCTTTCTCTTTCTGTTATTTTTTTAAGTTATCAAGACATAACAAAACTACTTCCAGACCGTGTCTAATTAGACTCTCTCTGATGATAAGGGTTTAGAGGAGTCAAATGTTTCATCTCTCCATATGTGAATATAAGCAGTTTATCCTTGTTTAAGTCTTTATGATGGTTTATTCATGTTTATCTTTTAGTGTTTCTCTTCACTCTTATGTTTTAACTTTAAAGTTTCTACAAAGCTGTGTTTTTTTTTAAATCAGGAATGCTTGGAACTCCTCTATTTTATTAAAAGTCCATTCCCTTTCTATATAATTATATTCAGTTTTGCCAGGTAAGTTATTTGTGATTGTAAGGTTATGGCCTTTGCTTTCTGGAATGTCATATTACAAACTCTCTTGTCATTTTTTGTGGTGGTTACTAAGTCATGTATGATCCTGGATGTGGCTCCTTAATAATTGAATTCTTTCTTTTTAGCTGCTTGCAATATTTTTTTTCTTTTTCTGGATGCTCTAAATACATTTTGGCTATATGATTCCTGGGAGTTTTCATTTGGGGTTTCTTTCAGGAAGGGACCATTGGATTCTTTCTATTCCAACTTTGCCCTGTAAGATATCTGGTAAGTTTTCTTTTAAAATTTCTTGAATTATGATATCCAAGTTCTTTTTTTTCCATTGTGGAGTTCAGGCCAATGATTTAGTTTTTTTTCCACTTTAATCTGTTTTTTAGGTCAGCTGTTTTTGGTATGAGATATTTTCTATTTTTAAAAAGTTTTTTCACTTTGTTTTAATATTTCTTGTTATCTCATGGAGTTATTTGCTTCTTTTTGGTCCATTCTAATTTTCAGGGAGTTTTTTGCATGGGTGATGTCTTGAACTTCTTGCACCAAACTGTTAACTCCCTCTCAGGTTCTTTCTTCCATAGCTTTCGCTTATTTTCCATTTACTCTCCTAGAGTTCTCATTTCATTTATATAAAAAATTAACTCTTATTTTTAACTTTTGCTTCACATATTCTAGGAACTCTGGTGAATTTGTGCTCCAGATGTGTTTTTCTTTGGGGTTTTGCTTGTAGATGATTTTGCAGGCATTCTCTTTTTCTGGGTTTATATATCTTGAACATCCTTGTCGCCGTAAGAACCTTTTATGGTAGGATTATTTTTTATTTGCTCATTCTTCTGGCCTACTTTCTGGCCTCAGACTTAATACCAGGGTTACGCTCTACATACTTGTGGAATGAAGTTTAGACTGATCTTTCTTAGGATATTGAGTATTGTGTTATTTTAGGTTATTGGGGAACAACTCAGACTGGGGACCTGTGAGATTTGAATACTCCCAAAGTGGTCTGATCCAGGGCAAAGTCTGGCTCCCCACCTCTCTCTATCCTGGTCTGAGCTATGCAGGTTTTTGACATGGGTTTTGGTCTCATCAGGAGGCTGTTGCTAGACTCAACCTCCATCAATTAGCTAGGAAATTGATGGTTTAGAATAAAAGAACTATAGAATTTTCTTTGGTCTAGGACTCTTGCTCTGGTTATTTCTCTGCAGACTTTAGTATGCAATAGAACCTAGAGATGAGACCATTCTCTGCCCCTAAGGTCTGAACAACTCTGCTTTTGCTTGTTTCTGAACTTGTTCCTCTCTTCATACATTGCCTAGGGTTTGTGATTGTTCCCTACCCTAGAATGCTGCGCCTGCACATAGGTCCCCTTCTCGCTTACCTTGGATCTATGATCTAGAACTGGGTAGTGAGTGACAAAGTTGCAGTTGGTATTTGCTGCCATCATTGTGCCTGGAATGGATTTGTGATCTCCTCTGGACCTGGTGTCTAGCATCTCCTTGGGAGCTGAAGTACTCTGGGGTTCTCTCTGGTCCTGATCGATCTCTACTGCCCTCTCTGTCTTCCTGTGCCTCCCTAGCCTGGCAAGGTGACTCATGACATTTTCTTGATTTTTTTTTCCCATCAGGATGTGGTGTGGTTCATTTTCTAGATC
The DNA here is from genome assembly GCF_011100635.1 of Trichosurus vulpecula. NCBI lineage: Eukaryota > Metazoa > Chordata > Mammalia > Diprotodontia > Phalangeridae > Trichosurus > Trichosurus vulpecula. Next base: position 50,407,835 of record NC_050574.1, read on the forward strand.
CATTGGGAGAAATTTTATTTGGGTATGAGTTGAGGGAGAAGAAACTCACTGCACTTCTCGCTGCTATCCTATTATCTTTGCTTAGTCAATGGTGACACCTTGATGGAAATAGGGAAATTTGGGAGAGAGAAGGGTTGAGAGGCAAAGATAATGACTCAGGTTTTGGGCAGGCTGAGTTTGAGATGCTTATGGGATATCTAGGTGTAGATGCATCAAGCAGGTAGGACTGGAAGTCAGAAGAGAGCTGGTGGCTAGAGATATAGATTTGGAATAATGCATAGAGATGATGATTTAATCCATGGGAGGTGATGGTATCACCAAGAATATAGAAAGAGAAAGAAAACTCTGGGATATACTCAGGCACAGTAGTCAGGATATGAATAATCTTGCAAAGGAAACTGTGAAGGATCTGTGGGATAAATAGGAAGAAAGCTATGACAGATCAGTGTCCCAAAAATCCGTGGAGGAAGAGATCAATAACAGTGACATTCCAGATGCTGTTAGAGAGGTCAGAAAAGAGGTTGACTGAGAAATTTCACCGTATATAGCAATGGAGAGATGATAGGTGACCTTGGAAAGCAGTTTTTATTGAGAAGTGGGGTCAGATTGCAAGTAGTTTAAAAGTAAGTGAAAGATGAGAAAGTAGAGACAGATGTCCCACAGATATCTCAAGCTCAACAATCCAATATAGAACTCACCATCTTTTCCCCAAACCCACAGTTATTCTATAACCTTATTCCCTACTAATATTGAGGATACATGGGATTATTCTGGTTGCATGCTTGGCATCACCTTGGATTGCTTGCTGTTGCCCCAGGTATCCATTTGGGTGCCAAATCTTGGGTCCCTTTCTTTTTGCTTTCACAACCACCTTAGTTTAATCACTTTCCACTTCCTTAATAGACTATCGCAGTAACTTCCTAATAATACCATTAATATCCAGAATTAATGCAGTGCTTTAAGGTTTGAAAAGCATTGTACGTGCATTATCTAATTTGATCCTCCCAACAGTCTTGTGAGGTAGATGCTATTATTAACACCTTCATTTTGTAGATGAGGAAATCAAGGTCTCAAGAGGTTGTGCCATGCCGGGGTTATGTGGCTAGGAGGTATCTGAGCTAGGATTGGAACTCAAGTTTTCCAGACTTTGTCTTATCCTTGTACCCACCACGTGACCTACCTGGCATATGGTCTCTTAGCATCATTATCTTCAACTCCAGTCCATCTTCCACAAAGCTACTAGACAAGATTTATCTAAAAAGCATAGGTCAGACCATGTCATCTACTCATTCAACAAACTCTACTTGCTTCCTTTTAACCACTATCTGTCTCTTTCCTATCTCTCCCATCTCCTTACACATGATTCTCTTCACATGTTCCATAATCCAATTAATCAAGCAATCAACATTGATTAAGCACCTGCTATATGTCAGGCACTGTGCTAAGCACCTGGGATACAAAAAGAGACAAAAGACAGACACTGCCCTCATGGAGCCTACAGTCATACTAGCTTACTTGCTGTTCCTCACCCAGTGCTCAATCTCCCAACTCTACAATTTTGCACTGGTTGGCCCTCATACCTAGAATGCTGTCCACCCTCATCTCTACCTCTCAGTGGCCCTGGCTTCCTTCAAAACTCAGCTGAGTGCCACCTTCTGTAGAAGGCTTTTTTAATCAGTCTGCTTACCTGCTAGTGCCTTCTTTTGTGTCTATTTTTGATGTACCATATACATTTATCTACAGGTGATACAAAGTAAGCCTCCTGAGGACAGGGATTATTTGACTTTTGTATTTGCGGTGTCTTGCACATAGTAGGTATTTAATTTGATCCATATACTTTATGATGCAGCCAAACTCCTCGTGCCTCCTGGCTAATGGAGAATGGCTTTTGCAGCTCTCAGAGAACATGTGAACTGGCAGATGCTTCTGTCAGGGATGGACGTTTCCATCCCAATGGATGCCTTCAGCTGCTCCTCAAATACCAGAGCTAGGGAAGTGTACATCAATCATGCAGTGAGTGAGATAGGGCAAGGTGCTGGCATTTGGGAGGTTGATGTGAGTGAGCTCCTTAACTGGAAGACTGTCAAACCACCCAGTTTCCATCATTCTTTGTGTTTCAGAATGAAGGATGAATTTGTGTGTGCGTGTCTGTCTGTGTGCGTGTGCCTGTCTGTGTGCGTGTGCCTGTCTGTGTGCGTGTGCCTGTCTGTGTGCGTGTGCCTGGTCTGTGTGCGTGTCTGTCTGTGTGCGTGTGCCTGTCTGTGTGCGTGTGCCTGTCTGTGTGCGTGTCTGTGCCTGTCTGTGTGCGTGTCTGTGCCTGTCTGTGTGCATGTCTGTGCCTGTGTCTGTCTGTCTGTGTCTGTCTGTGTCTGTGTGTGTAGTTGTGCATATTTGAAAGCTGCCTGCCCAGATAGTGTCTCCAATTCATGCTTCTTTGTTGTTCTTCAATTCAACAAACATTATTAAACTCCTATTGTGTATCAGACAAAGGTGACACAAATCCTTACCCTCTATGAGCTTACATTCTCCTGGAGGAAACAACATGTACAGAGAGAAAGAAACAGAAAATAGATACAGAGTAATTTCATGAGGTGGGGGGGGTGTGGAGAAGTAGTAAATATCGGGGGAATGAGGAGCGAGCTCAGGTAGGAGGCAGGGATAGAGCCAAGCCTCGAATGGAGGTAGGGATTCTAAAAGGCAAAGCTGAAGAGAGGGAACCACTCCAAGGACAGGAAATAATTTATGCAAGGGCTCAGTTCTGGGGCAAGGAATGTCATGTGTGAGAACCAGCAAATAAATCACCTGGACAATAAAACAGAGGGCTCAAGAAGGCATCACGTGAAACAAGTCTGAAAAAAGAATTTGCAACCTGATTGTAAGGGGCTTTGACTGCTGAAAAGAAGAGTTTTTATGTCATATATGAGGGAGCCCCTGAAACATCTTGAGCTGATTAGAGCTGTTCTTTAGGAATAATTAGCAGTTTGGCAACTGGGAGAAGAATGTATTAGAGAAAGATGAGACTGGAGGCTGAGAAACCTATTGCTGTGGGAAACTAATAAGAAGTATTATTATTTAAACTAATCAATTATCATTTGGGAGCCATTACTTGGCATTACTGATGTTGAAGGACCTTCAATTGTTGATGCTCTACAATAGGATTGCTTACTAGGTCAGAATTAATTTCCTGGACATCAAAGTAGTATGCAAGTAGACAACTGCCACATAGACCTTCCGATAGAGCTGCTTCCTGTATATATCTATTGACACCAGAAGGCAGTGTCTTGAAGGAACCTATATATCTTATGTGATGCCCATGATGGTATTTCTCCACTTCTCCCCTCTCCAGTCAAAAATTCTTTTCACTGGCATTTTCTTTTCCTTGATCGGTTCCAATTCTAGAGGACACTGGCATCTATAACTTTGGCAAACATATAATTCATTATCAATTCCCTTACGTGTAAAATAGACCTGTCATTACTAGTGGAACTGCTGAGTAGACTGGTGACATGGGAATATATCTACATAAGCTGATGATTTTCTAAAGGAAGAGCATAAGATCCCAAGGATCTGACATCCCTCCCCAGGTTTGTTTAAGAAGAAGAAATGGGCTAAGGTCATACTTAGAAGTAGCAGAGACAGACTTAACTCCAGGTTCTCTGCAGCCAAAACCAGTGTCCAGGCTCTGTGTAAAATGACTAAACATCCTTGGATGGAGTTGGGGGGCGGATGATCTCTCCTCCCCTCCTTCTACTTCTAGTTATGTTTTTCCTAAGCTCCAAGTGGTTCCTTACTGCTGAGAGTTCAGATTCTTCTCTTATGTTTGTCATCCTTCAAAGCTCCAGATTGTATCCATTCTGTCCTCCCCCAGAGACGTTCTCTTCTTCCCCAGTTGGCTCCACCTTCATCCTCCTGATGGCATCATCTTCTGTGGTCATTGACGTTGGCAGTGCCTGGTGCAAAGTTGGCTTGGCTGAGAAAAACTACCCTACTCTTGCAATCCCCACTGTTGTTGGGTATCAGCCCTACCATGAGGACCTGAAAGAAAATCTTCTCAAGATAAGGAAAGTCACAGGCTTGGAAAATATGCATGTGATCCAGGAACTGCCTACTATAGAATTTCCTGTTAACCGAGGCCAAATCCTAAACTGGGAGGACATGGAGGCTATTTGGCACCATATTTTTGATTCCCTCCGGGTCAAGACCAAGAACCACTCAGTACTTGTCACAGAATTGCCATGGAAAGATAGGAATTACAAGCAGAAGATTCTGGAGGTAAGAGTTTACCATAAACCCTACCATTCCACAACAAAAAAAACATTTAAGAAAAACAAGTGATGGGGTCTGATAACATACACTATATTCCACATCCTTTGTCCCTCATTCTGAGATGAGGTAGATGTGTTCCCTTATCATGGTTTTGGATTTTAGATGGTTCCTTTGAAATCCTCAGAGTCTAAGGCCCTTTCTTGCGTCATCATTTCCATTATTTAGCAAACACAAAGAGTCTGCCCTGGGTACAGCACTGTGGATGCTACCATAGAGACAACCAGGTCCTGCCCTCAAGGATCTTACAATGTAAAGGGAGAAAAGACCTGTGAACAAATAGCTATGACAGAAGAAAGATTAAGAAGTGCAGAGGTAGATCTGGGGAAAGGGCCATAAGGGAATTGAGGGAGAAAGCACCTGCAAGGGGAGGAAGGGAGAAGTAGAGCAAGATGTCCCAGCAAAGATTCTTAGGAGTGAGTGAGTGGTATAGGTTTTGGGCATTGGAGAAAGAGAAGGATGACATAGGATACCATCTTGGGTGATAGGAAGGATCATTTCCCTCCTCTGAGCAATGAGGAAATTGGACTAATTGCCTCTTCCCCATCTTTTCTCTTTTTCACATTTTCTGGTTCCTTGAATACAAGAAATGCCTGGGATTTTGTCAATGGGGGAACTTGCTCCATCTCCAACATAGATCCCAACTCATTTGTGATTTAGGTTGGAACCTCTGGGTGCCTTCAACCCATTCCCTAGGAGTTAAGTTACTTGTCTAAGGTTAAACAGTTAGCTAGGATTTCTAGGCAGAGGACATGGGTTCCTATATACGATTAGCGATTTGTAGACTGCTCGACCTGGGGAAAGTTGCTCTAACCTTCAATTTCCTTATCTGTGAAATGAAGGGGTTGGGCTAGAGGACCTCTAAGGTGTCCTGTAATGCCCAAACCTTGATTCCATGATCCTGTAGCAATCAAGAGAAGCAAAGTGCTTTGCAAGCAACAAGCCTGTGAAGTAGATTGGGCTAGGGCTTAATTCCTATTTTAGAGATGAAGAAACTCTGTCCCACATGTCAAAGCTAGTAAGTGGTATAGCTTGGAACTGAATTCTCTTAACCCAGTACAAGTCTCTTTAATTCAATTCAACAAGCATGAATTAAGCACCTACTGTATGCCAGACACTGTGCTATGTGATAAGGACATAACAAGAGAAATCATTCTCTGCCCTTGAGGAGCTGACATCCTCCTGGGGTAGAAACAATATGCATGCACGCACATATACATGTGCATACATACATGTACACATGTATATGTATGTGTATATGTATGCATGTATGTGTAAATGTATATATAGAAGAAGTGAAACTATACACAGAATGATTACAAATAATTTCTTGGTAGGGAGTTGGGGGGCAGGGAGCAGGGCTGGAGCAAGGATGCAGAACTAGAAGGATGGGCCATACTCTCTTATTAAGGGGAAGTACTTGAGCTGAACCTGTTCCTAGAAGGGAGAGGAGAAGCAGACCCAGGCTTGGGGGAGGAGACATCCTACATGATGCAAGGAGGCAGGAGATGGAATGAAAGAACATTACATAGGCCACATTGGCTAGAACACAGAGTGAGTAAGGGGTGGGAAGAGTGTATCCTGAAATCATTCTAGGAAGGTGGGTTGGAGCCACGCAACATTTAATTGCTCCCCCAAGTCGTCTGTGGTGGCATCTTGTCTCATGGGACTTTTGGCAGGGGAATAAGCCCTTAGACACTATTCTATGGCATAGACTCCAGTGATATACTCAGCCCTTTCCTGAAAGACTCATGGTATTTTCTTTTCTCTCCCCCCTTTCCTATTCTCTTCCTTAGGTCATGATGGAGACCTTCAATGTCCCATCTCTGCACTTTGGCAACCAGGCAGAACTTGCTTTGTTTGGCTCTGGCCTCTTGACTGGTATGGTATTAAATTGTGGGGCTGGTCTCACCTACATTGCACCCATCTTAGGAGGCCACATTATCCCTAAGAGCATGTTAGTCCATGAGATTGGTGGGCTAGATATCAGCACACTATTATACAAACAACTGTTTTACAAGGATATGAAACCGAATAACCTGATCCTGAGGGAAGCAATGGAAGGCCTCAAAGAGAAATTATGTTATGTGAGCAATATCGATGATCAGCAGGAACCTTCTGATGACTTGACCACTACACAAGGGAGGGTCTCTGTCCTGCCTGATGGAACAGTTGTCTCTCTTACTGAAAAACACTGTACCATCCCTGATATCTTCTTCGATCCCTCCCAGTTTGGTGTGCCTGGAATAAAATTAGGCCTTGAGGTTCTTAAATCGGCCATGTCATGTCCTAACAAAAACAAAGACTACATATTTTCTCGTGTAGTTCTCTCAGGGGGCAGCACCCTCTTTCCTGGCTTTCCAGAACGCCTTCTTTGGGAGTTAAATACTATGAAACCTTTGATGTACTCAACCGAGGTTGTATCCAGGCCAAATCGGATTTACCTCCCCTGGGTCGGGGGCGCCATATTGTCTCGCCTGTCGACCTTCAGTTCCTGTTGCATAACCAGAAATGAATATCATGAGGCACGAGGAAAAAGTCTCATTTAGAGACTTTTCTTTCCAGATTTTCCCAAAGGGGACAGATTGATGGATATTGACTGCCTGAGGGTGGAAGATACTTGTTCTTGAGGACAGTATCTTCTCCTAGGGTTATATAACTTTACTTTGTTCTAGAGTTCTACTTCTGAAGTTTACTTTTGAATTTTTATTCCTCACTCTAGCTGTGACCTAGAATTTTGGCTCCCAATGAGGCCCAAATTAGGCATTTTAGAAGAGCTCTTTCTCAGGAGATTTTTGGGGAAGCAGGATTGAAATCCAACATAGTTGTGAAATCTTCAAGGCTTGGTCTCTTCTGACAGGTCACATCCTCTCTGGAAAGTTCATTTTGGAATGCTATGTAGGGGGCAGGGTAAAAGAGTGCCCATTCCTCACCTTGCAGAGATGCTTGTTTTCAGAGTGGGGGTGGGGAAGGTACTTCTTGTCTGCTGTGAAGATGGGGCTGCTACATTTTTTTGGTAACTGGAGGATATAGAGAGAAAATGAATACTTTTATCACCTGGAAGATAAAATTGGAGAATTCGGGCCTCTTCCTGAGGGGGAATTTATCTTGGGGAATAAATCTGCCTTCATCCCTTTTTTTCCTGAATCCCCTCAGGGAATAGACTTGTTGGTACTCGGCCCTCCTCAGGCAAAACTAGCCCTTTTCAGACACTTTTCAGTTCCTCAGCCTGACAAACTGTGATTGACCTGAGGGAAAAGGGGAGGGCATGTCCTTCAATATGGTGTGTGTGTGTGTGTGTGTGTGTGTTTGTGTGTGCTTGCGTGCAGGCCTGTGCATATGTGTTGGAGGGATGGGGAGGAACATCAGTACATCCATAGCCAGAGGGTTACAGTATATGTCTCTTGTTGCTTAGGGGGATTGTGAGGCTTCTGCAGCCCATCCTTTGTGCTGTGGGATCAGCAGTGTCATGCACACAGCTTTTGCCTAGCCCTCAAGGGGGAGCTGTCCAGTTTTGAAATGCCTTCTTTTAACTGTACATGGAAACCCAATAAAAGTGGAAGCATTATTATGGTGGCTCAAACGGTGATGGAAGGTAGGGAACAGGCACAAAATGCTACCTGAGAGAAGGGGGAGTCTGTGATGGTGGCAGGGGTAGGGAAGGGAAGGATGCCAGTCTGGCAAAATTTCACATGAAGGACAAGAGATATCAGACCATCTAAGAATCCTGATTCTCCTCTAGGGATGGGTGTCAATAGGGTAATCCCTTCCCTCTTCCAATTTATCACTGGGCTCAGAAGCAATCCTGTTGTCTCCTCTAGATGACATCTGGGAGACTGCTTGGTACCGGGCACTGCACTTTACACAGGAGGCTGACCAACTTCAGACTGGACCCAGAGAAGGGCAACCTGGAGAACACTAGTAACTGTCACTTGTATGATGCATTAAAGTCTTGAAAGAAAGCACTTTGATTGCTTGCTCATTTGAGCTCCCCATCAACCTTCTGGGGAAGATACTACAAGTAGTCTTAACACCTTTTTATAAACAGGGAAACAGATTCTAGGAAGCATTCCATCATGGTATAATATCATGAGAAGCCCTCAGCACATGATTTTATGAAGGGCCAAGGTTCCTCACTCATGCCTGGAGAACTAGGATTATTTCCTCACATCTGATCCCCTGTGTGTCTAATTCTAGGCTTTTTCAGTTTCCTGGAATTCACAGCTAAGCAATGGAATGAATGAATGAATGAATGAATGAATGAAGCATTCATTAAGTGTTTTCTATGTGTAATGTGCTGTGGCAAGTGTTAAGAGATACAAATAGGATCGTAAGGCAGATCCTGCCCTCTAGGAGGAGCTGTAGATGATTAGGCTAGAGAAGAGGGAAAAGGGCCTGATTAGTTTCACAGACCCTCATGTAATAGAGGCATTTGTTTTTTTCCCTGGTCTTATAACAGGAAAGCTCCCTTATGATTAGTTCTATCCTACAGAAAAAATGCCTTTTTTATTGCTGGGGGACTTCCTCAGTTCCAACAGGTTACAGAAAAAATCACTAAAAGTATTAGCATTTGGGAAATTGCCTCACTGTCCCATCTTCCCTTCTATTTTCGTCCTTATGTTTTCCTCAGCTCCAAACTGTTCCTGACTGCTTAGATATTTCTGTTTGTCACTCTTCATAGCTCCAGATCACATTCATTCTACCTGCCCCCAAAGACGCCCTCCTCTTCCCTCATTGGCTGCACGTCCATTCTCCTGATGGAAAAGCCTTGTTTGGTTGTGGACATTGGCAGTGCCTATTGTAAAGCTGGCTGGGCTGGGGGAAACTTTCCCCCAATTAGAGTCCCCTCAGTTGTTGGATACTTAACCTCCCCAGAAAACTCAAGACCAGGATCAAGCTCTATTCAGAAGAAAGTACTAATAGGCTCCAACAAGTTGCCAATTATTAAGGAACTGCCTACAGAATTTATCATCAACCGGGGTACCATCACCAACTGGGATGCCATGGAGTTTATGTGGCACTACATCTTTAGTGAGCTTAACAATACAACTAAAGACCATTCTCTACTGATAACAGGACTCCTACCGAGTGACAACCATGGCAGGCAGAAGATCACCGAGGTAAGAAAATGTCCTCCTCACATGCCATCCTCCCCTTTCTCCTTCTTTTCCTGCATTGCTGCTTTAGGTGGCTGCTTTAACCCTGTAGCTAAAAAATAACATCCTTCCAGTGCTATGACTAGGATCCTAGTCAGAGATAACCTTTAGAAGAAAGCAGCATGGGGGCTCTTTCCTCTGCCATCCTATGCAGGGGCAACACCCTTGGGATGCTGAGTGGAGGGTCTAAGAAAGCAAAGTCATTGGATGGGAAGATGAGGAGTCAGAATGAAGGCATATGAAAAGAGGAGGAAGACTTTTGAGTGGAGAGAAGACACTGAGGGTTTTAGTCATGGAGCAGGAACAAATCAGTTCAGCAAACTTTCACTGTGTTTTGTTTTGAACCCTTTCTCTTATAAATGGAAAAGAATTTAAGTAAAACCAACTGACCCAGTAACAATGCCTGATGGGATATATAATACCATATTCCACACCTCTAGTCTCCCATCCTGTCTAACTGAGAAGAAGTAGATATGTTCCCTTATGACTCTGGGTCTGAGGTTGTTCCTTTGAAATTGTCAGAATCCAATGACTTTTTCATTGTTATCATTTCCATTATTCAGAAAACATGAAAATTCTGCCTCTGTTCAGCTCTGGAGGTGGTAGGAACTGAAAACATTAGAAAACTTTAGGACCTGACTAGGTACTGCTATTGGTTGCTGGCAAATGCCTTCAAATAAAAGTCCTCATATCTGGAGGCAATGTGATAGGGCAGAAAAATACTGGGTTTGGAGTCTGAGGACCTAGGCTCTAATCCCTCACATCTCACTTAATACCTGGGTGACCTTAGACGAGTTCACCTTTCTGAACTTCAATAGCCTCATTTGTAATACGAGGGGGCTGGACTAAATGGAATCTTAAATTTCTCTTAGCTCTGAATGTATGCTTCTAGGATCCTATAGCACATTTAAGTGAGTTGGTCCATCAACAAACATTTATGAAATATTTACCACATGCCAGACAGTGGGCTAAGGGCTGAGCGTACAAGGAAAGGGAGGGGGAAGCTGTCACCACTCTCAAGGAGCATACATTTTATTGGGGAGATAATATGTTGGTATCTGGATACATATAAGATTTATGCAGATTACGTTAAGGTAGCCTGAAAAAGGAAGACATCAGCAGTTGGGAAGACCAGTCTCTTGCACAAAGTGGGACTGGGGCTATTTTGAAGGAGAATGGACAAGCTAGGAGTTGAAGCTGAGGAAGGGGAACCTTCCAGCCTTGGAGAATAGCCAGAGCAACTTTGTGGAGTCAGAAGATGGGGAGTTGTGTGTGAGGAGTAGTAAGGAAGCCAATGTTACTGGACTACAAAGTGTGCAGAGGGGAATAAAGTATAATGCTGGGAAGGCAGGAAGAAGCTAGTTTGTGAAGGGCTTCAAATGGCAAACAGTGGATTTGATATTTGATCTAGGAGGTAATGGGAATAGCTAGAGTTTATTGAAGAGAGGAGTGATATGGCAGGACCTGATTGTTCTAGCACGTGAGTGGTGGATGGACTAGAGTGGGGAGAGACTTGAGGTAGCAAAACCAGTCAGAAGGCCATTGCCATAGTCCAGGCATGAGGAAATGAAGGTCTGCCTCAGGACAGTGGCAAGGTCAAAGAGAGAAAGAGGCACAGGTGAGGCTGTAAACATAGAAATGGCAAGATTTGGCAACAGAATACACAACAGAGGTGGTGGGGAGGAGTTGAGGATAGAGTCTAGGGATGGGATGTCTAGGGGACTGGGATGTTACTCAAAATGTCCAAAAGGCAATTGGTGATGCAAGACTGGAGCTCAGAAGAGAGGTTAAGCCTGGATACATAGAACTGGTGATTATCTTCACAGAGATGATAACAAAAGAGGAGATCACCAAGAGAGATAGTATAGAGTTAGAAGAAAAAGAGGAGGGAAAAGAAGAGGAGGAAAAGGAAGAGGAGAGCTCAGGAAAGAACAGTGTCAAAAAGCCTACAGAGGTCCGAGTATTCAGAAGGAGACAGTATCAATAATATCAAAGGTGGCATAGAGGCCAAAGAGAACCAGGATGAAGAAAGGTACATTAGGTCTTGGCATTGAAGAAATAATTTTTAATTTGGAAAGAGTCATTTCAGTTGAATAGTAAGCCAGAGTACAGAAGGTTCAGAAGAGAGGGAAATGGAGGTATCACTTGTATATAAGATTATCAGGGATTTCAGCCATGAAGGGCTGGTTCAAAAATAAAGGAATATAACTATGGGGGTGGTAGGTTTAAGTGAGTTTTTTTTAAGGATAGAGAGAGATGAGCATATTTCTAGGCATCTGGGAAGGGACCAACAGGTAGGGAGATGATGAAAATAGGAGGATGCTAGGGGGGATAGTGGGGACAAAGTGAGAGGGGGCGTGATTGAGGGCACATAGAGAGATATTGGCTTGGAAACGTGAAGGGTCACTGCCTCTTGGGAGACAGGATTGAAGGAGGAGACAGTGGACGATGACATCTGAATGGCAAGAGACAGAAGAAGGGAGAAAGGGGAGCTCTTGGCATATGATCTCAATTTTTTTCAGTGGGACATGAGTTGGTATCCTTGGCTAAGAAAGTGGAGGCTGGAGAAAAGACAAAAAGGTTTCGAACAGCTGCTATGGAGAGTGATATAGGGAATCAATTCGGGAGTAATACAATGTTTGCCTTCATAGAGTGGGGGCTTAGTTGAGATTAGATACTTTTGGTTGTTGAGATTGGCATAGTCAATGTGACTTCCTCCAGTCCTGTTCAGCAGCATATGAGTAGGAGCTAACGTGAGGAAAGTGTTTTGCAAACAACATGCCCATGAGGTAGATTGGGATAGAGTTTATCCCCATTTTTAAAGACAAAGAAGCTGAGGCTGAGAGAAGATAAATAATCTGTCCTAAGTGACACAGTAAACAAGCACAGCCTTAGATTTGTATACAAATTCTCTTGACTCCCAGTCTAGTGTTCTTCAGGTTAATAAGCATAGATTAAGCACCTACTGTACGCCAGGCACTATGCTAGGTGATGGGGACACAGCAACAGGAGTCAGATGGTCCCTACATTTAAGGAGCTTACATTCTCCTGGGTTGGAAACAATATGTACATAGAAACAAATGTATACACCATGATTAATAATTAATTTTTTGGTAAGGAAAGGGGGGATCAGGACTGGAGCAAGGGCTGAGAACTAGAAGGATGGGCAATGGTTTCTTGTTAAGGGGTAGCACTTGTGCTGAGCCTCCAAGCAAGCTCCAGGCATTCCTGGAGGGGAGAGGAGAAGATGACCCAGGTTGGTGGGGGTGGGAGTGGGGAGAGTCAGTATGATACAAGAAGGCAGGAGTAAAAGCCATGTACAGGGAACACTAAATAGGCCACTTTGGTCTGAACCCAAAGTGAGTAAGGGGTGGGAAAGGTGTATTAGGAAATCATTTAGGAAGATGGGTTGGAGACACTCAACAGGTAACTCCTTGCCCCCTGCAGGTCATCTTTCGGGGGTTAAGCCCTTGGACTGTCTTCTATTGTACAATCTCTAGTAATATACCCAGTCCTTTCTGGAAAGACCCATGGTATTTTTTGTCTTCCCCCCTCCCTGTTGTCTTCCCTAGGTCATGATGGAGACCTTCAATGTTCCATCTCTGCACATTGGCAACCAGGCAGAACTTGCTTTGTTTGGCTCTGGCTTCTTGACTGGTATGGTAGTGAACTGTGGGGCTGGCCTCACCCACATTGCACCCATCTTAGGAGGCCAGATGATCTCGAACTGCGCAGAAGTTTATGAGCTTGGTGGGCTAGATATCAGCTCATTATTATACAAGTCTCTGTTCAGAATTCCAGACTCGAATCTCTTCATCATGAGGGAAGCCATGGAAGACCTCAAAGAGAAGTTATGTTATGTGAGCAAAATCGATGATGAGAAGGAATTTTCTAGTGATGTGACCTCTGCACAAGGGAGGACCTCTGTCCTGCCTAATGGGATAGTTGTCCATCTTACTGAAAAACATCTTTCTTACCCTGATGTCCTCTTCAAGCCTTCCAAATTTGGTTTCCCAGAAGGAAAATTGAGTGATAAAATTATTACTTCAGCCTTATCATGTGGTTGGAATTTCAAATCCATCCTTTCTCATGTGGTTCTTTGTGGGGGCAGCACCCTCTTTGATGGCTTCCCAGAGCGCCTTTTCTGGGAATTGTGTAGAACTAGACGTGGCTTTTGGCCAAGTGATGTGATATCCCAGCCCAATCGGATCGACCTCCCCTGGATGGGGGGCTCCATGTTGGCTTGCCTGTCAACCTTCAAGTCCTACTGCATAACCAGAGAAAAATACAATGAGGCAGGGGCTGCTGCACTCCAATAGTGTACTTCTTCACCAAGATTTCCACAAGAAGGACCATTTGAGGCATAGTGACTTCTGCGGTATAGACAGCACTTGGCTCCTGAAGGAAACATCATTTCCTGGGGATAACTTTTGGCTCTCAGATTGACTCTAGGGTTCCATCCCTAGGGTTTTCTTTTTACCTTTTTTCCCCCTGCTGGCTCTGGTTATGATCTGAAATTTTGGCTGATAGTGGGATTTGATTTAGAAATTCAGGAAGAGATGTTTCTTAAGTGTTGGTTGGGAAAGCGGGATTAAAATCCAACATCTGTGAGATTTAAAGGTTTAGTCCATCTGGAAAATTCACTGTGAAGTGCTATGAAGAGGTTAGAGCATGAGAAATCCCATGCCCTCACCCTTAATGGATGCTTTCTTGGGGAGGGGCAAAGTCTTGTTTCTTCCCCAAAATGAGGCTGGTACACTTTTTGGTAAAGATATGAGGGTGGAAAGGGAATGATTTTCCCATTACTTGGAAGTTTCAGGGTGGTTGGGCTCTTTAGAGAACCTCAACCCTATCCTGAAACTTGGTTATCCTCCACTCCTTTTCTTGAATCCCCTCAGAGGATAGATATGTAAGTATTCCGCCCTTTTCAGATGCTCAATTTCCCAACTCCACAAGAACACAAGAGAGTGCTCTGGGATGGGGTGTGTGTGTGTGTGTGTGTGTGTGTGTGTGTGTGTGTGTGTGTATAAGTTGAAGGAATAGGGAGCAACATCATTACGTCTATAGCCAAGGGGTTACAGTGTACACCTCTTGTTGCCTGAGAGGATCCTGAGGGTTCTGCAGCCCATCCCTGGTGCTGTGGGATCAGCAGTGTCATGCAACTTTTGCCTAGCCCTTGAGGGGGAGCTATCTAGCTTTGAAATGTCTTCTTTTAACTGTACATGGAAACTCAATAAAAGTGGAAGCATTGTTATGGTGGCTCAAGTGGTGATGGGGGAAGGTAGGAAACAGGTACAAAATGCTACCTGGGAGAAGGGGGAGTCTGTGTTGGTGGCAGGGCAAGGGAGGGATGCCAGCCTGGTGAAATTTCAGTTGAAGAAGAAGAGAGCAGACCATCAGGTATGAGAGTCCAAGAATCCTAGATTCTCTTCTAGAGATGGGGATCAAGAGGGCAATCCCTTCCCTCCTCCTGTTGTCCCCTTCAGGTGATATCTGGGAGATTGCCTAGATTGGGCACCACACTTTACGCAGGAGGCTGACCAGCTTAAGACTGGACCCAGAGGAAGGCAACCTGGAGAACACTAGTAGCTGTGACTTGTGTCATGCGTTAAAGTCTTGAAAGAAAGCATTTCGATTGCTTGCCCAATTGAGCTTCCCCTCAACCTTGTGGGGAAGATGCTACAAGTATTCTTATCTCTTTATAAACAGGGAAACTGAAATTCCAATCATTTACCAGTAGTGCCACAGCTTGAGTATTGAGGATAGATTTGAACCCAGCATTTGAGGGCCATGCAATACAAAGATCTGTTGATGGAACTGAAAATGATTATTCTAGGGAAGGAAAAGCTTAGGGAAGGACATAATTAATTTGAAGACATATAGGAGTGGGATTAAGCTCGTTCATAGTCTTCAGTATGCTGGGCTAGAAGAAATGAGTGTATAGATTTCTTGACTTCATCTTGATATAAGGAAAATATTTCTGACCCCTGGAGTTGTCCTGTAAGGGAAAGGATTTCATCAGGACTGGAGGACTTCCTCTCCATCAGGTGAAAGCTGCTCAGATTGAGATGAATGAGCATTCTTCACAGAGAAAAGCAGGGCTGGAAACATCTAAGTAGTCATCTGGTAAAACCTCTCTCTGAGCAGAAACCCCTTAGGCCATTCAGTGGGGTTTGGAGATGTTCACCCAGGAGAATAGGCTTGAGGGTACTTTATCAGGTTTCCTCAGTTGCCCTTCCCTCATTCTTCCCCTCCCTGGGCCTAGTTTCCTATATTCAAGATCAGGGAGTAAATATCTGGTGCTAGGAAGCATCCCATCATGGTATAATATAGTGGGCATGCCTCAGGTACATGTGCACATCCCATGGTTTTATGGAAGGCCAAGGTTCCTCACCCATGCCTGGGGAACTAGGATTATTTCCCAGCCTCTGATCCCCTGTGTCTCTAATTCTAGGCTTTCTTAGTTCCCTGGAACTTGCAGCTCAGCCATGGAATGAATGAATGAATGAAGCATTAAGTGTTTGCTATGTGCAGTGTGCTGTGGCAAATTTTAGAGAAACAAATAGGATAGTAAGGCAGATCCTGCTCTCTAGGAGGATCTAGGGATGATTAAGGTAGAGAAGGGGGAAGGCTTAGGAAGGGACATAATTAATGTGATGAGCCCTCATATGGAAGAGGGTTTAGGCTTATTTTGGGCTTCTAGGGTCTTGAACTAGAAGAATTGAGAGTACAAACAGCTTGATTTTTACTTGGTATAAAAGCAATATTCCTGACCCCTGGAGCCAGGGATGTGCAGGTAAATGAGTAACATCTGACTCTCAGAAAAAATGTATGCACAATACACTTATGTTTAATCTGCATTATTACAATTTTCTCTATTACTTTCTTAAGCCTAGCTAATGAACACAACAAAAAAAATCAAGCCCTCATGTGAAAGTATTTGCTGATTCCACAGTAGAAATGTTCACATTGAAAACTTAACCACCAGCCCTTGTGTAGGTAGGCATGAGCTGGCTCCAGCATACCTCTGCTCAGAATTGTTCTGTAGCAGCAAGAACTTCATTGATGGAGAATGCAGCTAGGTGTCACAGTCAATAAAGGCTAGGCCTTGAGTTGACCTGAGTTCAAATCCAGTTTTAGTTACTATGTGATTCAGGACAAGTCAGTTAGCCTCTGCTTGCCTCAGTTTCCTTAACTATAAAGCAGGAATAATAGCATGTATGTCCCAGGATTGTTGTGAGGATAAAATGATACATTTGTGAAGTACATAGCACAGTATCTGGCACATGTTGTTATTATATTATATTATATCACCATCATCAATATTATTATTAAATAGTGTGTCAACTAGCTGGTCTCTAGGTTGAATGTGAGCTTAAGCTAACGGGCATGATCTTGAGAAAGCTGTGATGGACAAATCTTTGTCCTGAGAATTAGGAAACCGAGAAGGCCACTATTGAACCAACTTCTCTGTGGCCAGAGCCAAATGACTTTCTTCCCAGGGTCTTAGCTTTCTCACAATCATTAACATTCTAGTTGCCAGGTTTGATCTGGTTATACCAGTGGTTGGAATCTGCTGCTAAATACAAAGAAATGTGAGAAGGCAGAAACCATTATTGTGATGTGCCAAGCAGATTGAAGTTCTATGTTTGAGGACCTTATAGATGCACTTGGTTCCCAAGATGTATCTGTGTATGTTGGATGTGCATACATTAGATGCCATATGTAGAAGACAACAGGCTTTTGTGGATGATCATTGATACAAATCACTTCCCACCTAGACCAGTGGTTTTGATGCTGTCCTTTTCTTTTCCTCATTTCCTCACACCTATGTGACACCATGATCCTAGAGGAAGTTGGTACCTGGAACTGGCTTGCTAAATTGATTTCCTAACCATTTCCTTATCTTTAAAAAGGGGGCTGCCACTTTAGGGAGGACTGCTCAGTAGGCTGGTAACATGGCAACACATCTAGTCAAGTTAGTTATTCTCTAAAAGAGAAGCATAGGATATCAGTGGGGGAAGGTTTCTTAGAGCCTCTGATGGAACCCACTATTTCTTCTGGAGGAGAAAGCAGGCCCAGAGAAGGTAAGAGATATGTCCAAGTTCACATGGATGGAAATAGCAGAAGCAGAATTCCATCCTAAATATACTGGCTCCCAAGTCCAGTGTTCTATCCCAGCAGGCTTCATGTGAAATTGCTAAAGGTGTCTTTGGATGTATTGGGGAAAGATCTTCCCTCCTCCTTCCATGTCCAATTCTGATGTTTTCCTAAACTCCAAGTGGTTCCTATTTGCTGAGGGTTCAGAACTTTCTCTTCTGTTTGTTATCCTTCAAAGCTCCAGGTTGCACCCACCGTACCTGCTCCCACAGACACCTTCCTCTTCCCTCATTGACTCTGCCTTTGTCTTCCTGATGGAGGAGGGTTCTGTAGTCATTGACATTGGCAGTGACTTGTGCAGAGCTGGTCTAGCAGGAAGAAACCACCCAACAGTGGCAATTCCTACAGTCATCGGGTTCCAGGCCTACCCTGAGGACCCAGGACCAAGTAATCCCAAGAAAAGGAAAATTCTTGGTCTTAGTAACATGCACCTACTCAGGCAACTACCTACTGAGTTTCCTATCCAACGAGGCCAGATCATGAACTGGGATGCCATGGAGAGTATTTTGAACCATAGCTATGATCTTCTTGGGGTCAAGGCTGAGAACCATCATGTGCTGCTAACGGGAATTCTATCGAATCCCTTGAGGGATCGGCAGAAATTGATGGAGGTAAGAAAGTATCTTCCTCATATGATTCCCATTCCCCTTCTTTTTTTGCATCCCTGAGGGTTGCTATTTTAGCCCTATAGCTAAAACATTGTCTTCCCAATGCTGTGTGTAGGCCCCTAGTCAGAAATGACCTTAGGAAATACACAGTATGGGGCTTCTTTCCTCTGACATCTTAAGATGCCCAGAGGCAGCTGCCCTTTGAATGCTGAGAGCAGGAGCCAAGAAAGCAACATTATTGAGTAAGGATAAGATGAGCCAGGATGGAAAAGATGAGGCTGACAATCAAGTGGATTGAAGAGGCTTGAAAGTTTCTGGTGGAGAGCAGGAATAAGTTAATTCAACGAACACATTTCACTGTCTCTTATTTTTCTACTACTCATTTCCTTTTCATTACAGCCTCCTCTTTGAACTCTTTTTAACAGTGAAAAACATTTAGACAAAACTCATTGACACAGTGTCTGGTGGCAGATACCATATTCAACCTCCTAGTCCCTCACCCTGAGAGGAGGAAGGTGTGTTCCCTTGTTATGACTTTGGGTATGAACTTGTTCCTTTGAAAGCATCAGAGTCTCATAACCTTTTCATTTCCATTATTTAGTAAACATGAAGAGTCTATGCTATGCCCAGCATCGTAGCTACTACCATAGAGGCAACCAGGCCCTTTTCTCAGGGAACTTACAATGGAATGGGTGGAAAGACCTCTACAGAAATAACTGCAAGGAGTGAGGTGTGAAGGCAGGTCTAGGAAAGGGCTATGACTGATTTGACAACAGCTTGGCAGGCCTAGGGGAGATAATGAAGATGAAGCAGAGGAGGATAGTCAGGCAAAGTTTCCTGGGTCAGGATAGCACCTAAGTTGGCCACTGGAGGAAGGGAGGGACCACTTAGATCACTTTGTCTAGGCCTGTTTCTTCCTCTCAACAATGAGTAAGTCAGACCAATGGAGCTCTTTACTATCCCCTCTTATTTTCTCCTCTGGTACCTTGAATACAGGAAGGGTCTGATATTTTGTTAGTATGGCATTCCCTTTAATGCAGATCCCAGCCTATTTGTTTCTTTGTATATAATTTCTGCCTGTCTCAGACCAACTCCATTAGAATCAAACGGCTTGTTGAGGGTCACTCAGCTGGTTGGTGTCAGAAGTGGAGTTTGAACTCAGGCATAGAACTTGGTCTGCTGCCCTACAGCACCTTTGCCACATCTCTATTGTCTCTGACATACTGAAGAGGATTGTCATTGAGTGTGGTGTTGTAAGCAGGACCCTCAGAGCTAGTTTGGGAAAGCCCTTTGGAGGATAGGAACGCAAATAATCCTAATGTGTCTTTCTTTGATGGGAAATCCATCTTCTATCTCTTTTGGAGGTCAGAGGACCTGGACTGAAATCCTTTCCCCATCCCCACTTTGGTGACTTGCTACCTTTATGGCTCTTCACCTCTCTGCATTTAGTTCCCTCACCTGTAAAATGAGGCTTTCCGTAACATCTCTAACATCTTTCCCAGGTCTTAGTCAATAACGTTACCCTAAATTATTTTTAAGTTAGTATAGATAGAAAATATTTCCATATTTGATTCCTGGATAAATATCTCTAACCATTGATGAAGTTGTTTGCCCATCAGTCAGAAAGCAATTGTATATGAGGGCTGCACTAGGGAATGGAAATACAAAGGACAGATGACAATTTGGGTTTTTTGGGAGCTTATATTCTCTTCGGGGAGACATGCACAAATAAGTAGTATGTACAGAATAAAGATAAGGTAGATAGAAAGAGAGGCCTTAACATTTGGGCAGGGAGAAGGAATCAGAGAAAGTTTCTTGGAGAAGATGGTGTATGAGCTGAATCTCAAATGAAGATGGAGATTTTTTGAGGTAGAGCAAAGGATGGAGGACATTCCAAGCATGGAGCACAGTCAGTGCAAAGGCTTGGAGACTGGAGATAGTGTTCTATGAGGAACAAAGAAAAGATGAGGGTAACTGGACCCTAGAGTGCAGGGGAGGGGAATAATCGATAGTGAGGTTGGAAAGATAGATTGAGTCTAAAGCTCCCAATACAGACAAAAGGGAGTCACTGAAGCATATTGTCTAAGGGAGTGATATGGTCAGATCTGGGTTTAAGGAAAATCTCTTTGGTAGCTGAGTGGATTAGACTGGAGAGAGATTTGAGGCAAGGAGACCAATCAGGAGACTATCGAAATAGTCCAAGGGAGAGATGATGAGGGCCTGATTGTGGCCATGTAACTGAGAGATGTTATGGAAGTCCATATGATAAGATTAGGCAACTCATTGGATATACAGGGTGAAAGAGAATGAGGAGGTAAGAATGATGCTAAGATTACAAATTTGGGATGCTTTAAGAATAGTGATATCCTTGACAGAAAGAGGGAAGTTTGGTAGAAGGGAGGATCTTGGAGAAAAGATAATGAGCTTTGTTTGAGACAGGTTGTATTTCAGGTATGTCTGGGTCATCCTGTTTGAATTGTTCAAGAAGGGTTTGAGCTCAGGAGAGAGACTGGGGCTGGATATATACATCTGGGAATCATGGAAATGATCATTAAACTCATGGGAACTGATGAAGTCACCAAGTTAGAGAATATAGAGAAAGAAGAGAAGGAGGCCAAGGACAGGACCTTGGACAACACTCACAGTTAGGGGATATGATATAGATGATGATCCAGGAAAGGAGACTAAGGGGTGGTCTATTGAGTAAAAAGGGACTCATCAGAGAGAAGCTTCATGAAAACCCAGAGAGACAAAACTGTCCAGGAAGAGAGGAGAGTCAACAAGAACTCACATTTCCTTATCTCTTGTGTGCATGTGTGAGGGAGAGGGAGTCCTTTGCAAAAAAGTCTGATGTACATTGTGCAAAAATTTATTCCCATTTTATAGATAAAGAAATGCATGTTGAGAGAAGACAAACAATGTCTCTTTGATCACATATAATTAGTAAATGTTAAAGTTGGGAATTGAACCCAGATTCTTTGACTGTAAGTACAGGACTCTTAACTCCAATTTTAAAAGTTTTACTAAATACCTAGTAGGTACTAGGCATTGGTCTAGGGATTAGAGATGCAAAGACAGTGAGTCTTCATCCTCAAGGAGCTTCCATTCTTTCGAGCTTGGATGGGGAAGAAATATACACACTGAATATATACATACACATACTTGTAGGCATGCATATATATACGTATATACATATATAAAACATATATGTGTGTGCTGGCTAAATTTGCCAGTGGAATCAGATCCTGCAAAGAAGGAGAGACCCCTGGAAGTGCTGACCACTACAATGATTTGTTAGCCTTGCAAGGGGAGTTATAGGGAAGAGATAGATTGGACAGTCCCATCCAGTGGCTTAGCAAGGTACACATATGGACTTACATAAGCAGTAATCAAGGATAGGGGATGGGGTGGTGGTCTACATAGCAGGAAAGAGAGCACTTATTTCCACCAAGTCACAAGGGACCTTCTTCCTATGTACCATCAGCATTGGGCCCCTTCCAGGTAGAGAGCATTGCTGTGCTGTTGGAACTTGGGAGTTTTAATCTCTCACAGGGGCTTATCAGGAGAGGAGCAGCCCCAGAGGTCCCACAGATGGGTTTTTCAAATGATGACAGCATTCCTGCTGGGTCCCTTATCTCTAGGGGTAAGGTTCCAGATGGTTAGTCTAAGGCTTGCTCCCTGCTCGATGCATATATGTGTATGTGTATAGTGTCTCCAGAGTCTTAGTATACACATGTACACATGTGTATGTACACGTGAACACAATGTGTGTGTGTGCCTAAAATTACCCTAAGATTTTTGGATCATCCTGTATGTTACACATATATAACAATATAGACAAGATATGTCTGTATATGTGTACATATTTATCCATATGTGTAAACATACACATATCTGTAATGAGTAGATCCAAAATGAATATATAGCAATTTCTTAGTGATAGCACAACAGCTTGGAGGATCAGGAAAGGTCTCGTTAGAAGTTGGCATTAGAGTTGATCCTCAAAGGAGACTTGAAACTTCAAGAAAGGGAGGGAACAAATTCCAGGCAAGGAGACAGTAGCTTGTACAAAGGCAGAAAGGTTGGGACGTCACCTTGGGGAAACACTAAACTGACCAGTTTGACAGGGAAGGCAAGGACATAAGGGTAAAATAAGATTGGACTGGAAAGACAATTAAAGCCAAGGAAGTGATTTCCCTTCAGTCAAGAGTAGGGGAACCTATCTGGCAATACTTCTTTCAGTGAGTGGCTTGAACCTTTGAATTCCATCCTGTGGCGTGGGTTCTCAGGGATGGCAGTCAGGTCATTGGTCAAACAAGCATTTATTAGGAATTTAGGATGTGACAGGCACCCTATTAAGAGCTGATGGTACAAAGAAAGACAAAATCCCCTAAGAGCCCTGCCATCAGGGAGCTCCTAGTCTACTGGGTGGGGGGATGCTCAGGCCTTTCTCAGACTCATGACTGGTGTTGATTTTTCTTTCTCCAGGTGATGATGGAGACTTTTTGTGTTCCATCTCTGTATATTGGCAACCACCCTGAGCTTTGTCTTTTTGGCTCTGGCTTTTTGACTGGGTTGGTCTTACACTCTGGAGCTGGTGTCACCTCCCTCACACCTGTTTGCAGTGGCAGAGTCAAGTTTTTTTCTAACAAGATTTTTGAGATGGCTGGGCAAGATGTCAGCTCATTACTATACAAGGCTCTATTTAATGTAGAGATGAATATGGCCAGCATATCCCAACGGTTTGATATGGACTTAGTTAAGGAGAGGTTATGCTATGTAAGCAAACATCCTAATCAGAAAGGACCTGGCATTGACTCGATTTCCAATTCTCCTGGAGTGGTTGCCCTCCCCGATGGGAAGGTCATCACCCTACCCAAGGAACTGCGTACCTATCCTGATATGTTCTTCTCGACCTCCCAACATGATCTGCCAAATTTGGACCTAAGCTCTGAAGTTGTTGATACAATCATGAAGTGTAATTCAGAGGAGCAGGCGATCCTCTTCTCTCATGTGGTCCTTTCTGGGGGCAATACCATCTTCTCTGGCTTCCCAGAACGCCTTCTCTGCGAGCTGAATATCACCAGACCTCACTGGTTCCCATCTCAGGTTGTGTCCAGGCCAAATAGGATCTACCTCTCATGGGTAGGAGGATCCATCTTGTCCTGCCTATCAACCTTCTACTCCCAGTGCTTGACCAACAAGGAATACCAAGAAGCAGGAAGATATGTGATTCTTTAAGGAAAGGGAAAGGGCAATTGAAAGGGCTTCCCTCTATCAGGATAGATTGATGTGTAATGAGTGTTTGGCCATGGGAAAAACTTGGTCCTTGAGGAAAGCATCTTCTACAGTTATAATATTAGGGACTGGAGGGATTGTTGCTATATTTTAGGGTTCTAGATCTGGGGCTCCTTTTATTCCCTTGCAATGGATCTCTGATTTGGGGATGCAGGAAAGAATGTTGTGGAAGAATAGTTTTGAGCAGTAGCTCCTTCAGGGCTGCCTTCTTTGGGGGCTACAAGGGACACAGCCCTTGAGATCAAGCACAGTTGCTACTAGATAATTAAGGTCTGGTCCTCCTGCAATCAGGCTGAAGCCTGGCTTCAGTATGAGTTATGGTACTCTGTTGGGGGCAGGTACTTCCAATCTCCACCCAAACTGGGGCCACTACATCTTTTGGTAAGGGGCAAGAGAATGACTCTCCCATGACTTGGAAGGTTTGGGGTGTCTGGGCTCTCCAGAAAACTCCATCCCCTTCCTGAGGAAAGATCATCTCCCTGCATCCTTATCTTTTTTTTTCTTCCTGAATCCCCTCAGGGAATAAGCATGTAGCTGTTCAGCCCTCTACAGCAAATCCTCTGCAGGCAAAACTGGCTTTTTTCAGATGTTTGTCAGGGCCTCAGCCTGGCAGACTGTGGTTAGTCTGCAGAAATGTGTGTTCTCTTGGGATGCACTGTTTGGATTGTGTGTGCCCATATGGGGGTGGAGAGAAAGATCAGCACCTCCATAGCCAAGTTTGATGTCCAGTCTAAGGAGGAGGCCTGGACTTGAGGTGCTGATACTTGGAGTTCTCCCTTATTGCCTGGGAAAAGATTGACTGTTCTGGAGCCCATGTTTTGTGCTGTGGGTCTGGCAGCATCATGCACATAGATAGCTCTTGACCAGCCTTGACAGGGGAGCTGTCCAGTTCTGAAATGCCTTTTTTTTTTTTAACTGTGTACGAAAACCCAATAAACTTGAAAGCATGGTGATGGTGGCTTAGGTCGTGAGGAAGGGGGAAGTAGGGAGTACTCACAAAATGTTTCCTGGGAGAGGGGGGTGCATATAATGGTGGTGGTGGGGTACCAGTGTGGAGCCCAAGGACTGGTGAAGAAGGAGAGATGACAGGCCATTGGGCATCTTATGATCCCAGGCCTGTACACAGCTCTACAGAATTTTCATTCCACACAGATCTGGTCACATCACTTTTCTGCTAAAAACACCCAAACAAGATAAAACTATTGTGCCTATTGCCAACCAAGTTCAAAGTCTCTTGTTGGGTAGGACCTGGTGAGTGGTTACAACACATGCTTGAAAAAGAAACTCATTGACTGTGTATTCAACAAGTGCTCATCCAGCTTAAAGTCTTCCAGTGAGGGATAACTGACTCACTGCTGAGGCAGTGTGGTCTACTTTGGATAACTCTTTCAGGCTTAGGCATTTTTTCTGACATCAACCTCTTCTCTGCAGCTTCCACACATTTCTCCCAGTTTTACCCTCTGTGGCCAAGCAGAACAAAGCTAATCCCTCAGATTAGCCTCGAAGCCAGAACGTCAGACTTTTGAAGACAGTTATTCCCCTCCCTCCTCTTCTTTTTCTCTCCTGGATGAACAGCCACCATTCAATTAAAATGCAATTATTAAATACATACCACATTTCAGACCCTGGAGATACAACTACCAAAGAAAGAAAAGATAAGAATAGTAAGAATCTACACTCTCCAGGAGTTTACATTTTATTGGGGGATGCAAAATAAATCTGAGGGAGGGAGAGCTTTAGCAGTTGGGAGAGGGAATCAGAAAAGACTTCAGGAAAAGGTAATGTTTGAGGGAAAGAAGGAGTCTATGAGGTATAGCTGAGGAGGGAATGTGTTGTTGGTATATGGGATGGTCAACTCAAATGCAGGGAAGTAGAAGATGGAGTGTTGTGTGTGAGGAACAGAGAGAAGGGCAATTTGATTGGACCATATAGTGCAGGAAGGTGGGGCAGTATGTAATGAAGTGGAAAAGAGAGATTGGAGCTAGTCTGTAAAAATCTTTAGGAGCCAGGGGGTTTTCTATATATTGTGGAGGCAACATGGAGCCACTTGGGTTGAGTGGGACAGTGACGTGGTTAGATCTGTGCTTAAGGAAAATCACTCGGGCATCTGTGTGTAGGATGAAGTAGAGTGGGGAAAAGATAAGTAGAGAGATCAATCAAGAGGCTATTTCAGTAGTTTAGGTGAGAGTGATGAGGACCTGAACCAGGGTGAGGTCTGTGGAAGTAGAGAGAATGGGATTGGAAATATATTGTAAAAGCAGAAATGACAAGATTTGGCAACTGATTAGTTGTGTGGCCTGAGGGAGAGTGAAGAGTGGAAAGGAACATTAAGGTGGTGAACCTGGAAGAATAGTGATGCCTTTGACAATAATATGAAAGGTCAGAAGAGGAATGGGTTAGGGAACAAAGATGTGTTCTCTTTTTAGACATGTTGAGTTTGAGAAGGGCCTGGAGCATCCATTCAGAAATGACTAGCAGGCCAATGGTGATGCAGAGCTAGAGCTCAGGAGGAAGACTGGGGCTAGATATATAGATCTGGGACTCACTTAAATAGAGGTGATAGTTAAAGCCATGAGAGCTTATGAGGTCACCAAGTGAGAGAGTCCATAAATTAGTCACTGAGCTTTTGTCAAGAAGTAACTACATACAAGGCACTGTACTAAATGCTGGGCATACAAAGAAGAGAAAAGAAAAAACAGGACCTACTCCCAAAGAGCATACATTCTAATTCGTGGGAGAGGAGAAATAGCATGCAAGTAAGTAGGTACCTATAAGATGTACAAAGAGGAGAGAGAGTTGGAGTTAGTTCCAGGAACAGTGTCACTGGTAACATGATTTGGATGATAATTTGTCAAAGAAAACTAAAAAGGACTAATTATGGCAGGCAGAAGGAGAACCACAAAAATATTATGTGATGAAAACCCAGAGAATTGGGAGTATTTAAGAGGACAGAGTGATCAAGAGAGTCAACTGTAGCAGAGAGGTCAAGAAAAATAAGAACTGAGAGAAAAACAGATTTGGCAACTAAGAGAACATTGGGCAGTTTTGGTTGAGTTTTGAGATTGGAAACCAGATTGTGAAAGGTTGAGGAGTGAGCAGAGAGGAAGTGAAGCAGTAAGTGTAGGTAGCTTTTTTTTTTTAGAAGTTTGTCTGTGAAAGGTTGGAGGGGTGATAGTTTGAGGGGGTGATAGGATCTAGTGAAGGTTTTTATTTTTAATGGAGAGACTCGGGCATGTTGGAAGGCAGTAATGGAAGAACCAATAGAGAGGGTGAGAACATATTTATTAAATACCTATATTCTAGGCACTTTGCTAAGTGCTTTATAAATATTATCTCACTTAATTTTTACCACCACCCTGTGAGGTGGGTGCTATTATTATGACTCCCATAGGGCAGAGAGAGATTACATAACTTTCTCACAAACCTGAAGACAGATTTTTCAGTATTCTTGAGCTGCTGGTCCAGTGTTCTATCTACTCCACTACTTAGCTGCCCTTTTGAAGATTGGAGAGAGGAGGGTGATGAGGTCAATCTGCTAGGCATATAGTAAATGATTAATAAATACTGACTGATTAATCTGGGAAATGGGAGAACTTGAGATCAAAGGCACACATAGAAACAGTGACCTTGGGAAGGAGAAGGGCTACCACATCATCAGAAAGGTTATGGGAGAGAGTAAGGGTGCAAGAGGTTTTGAGAAGAGGTGAAGAGAGAGACCATGACTCCAATTTTCTTGCTTCCTTCAACTAATCCTTATGTGGCATGAATTCCAGGCTCTTACCCAGCCTAGTCACCCTCCTCAGCTTATCAAATGGCCTTCCTAAAATGTAGTGCCCAGAACTGAATGTAATATTCTAGCTGTTGCCTGACTTGGGCATTAAGAAGAGTAGAAAGTTAAGGACAGAACCTTGTTGTGTTTATCCTTTATTCTCAAAGAGGACCAAGACATCAGGGAGATGATGACATGATTTGCAGTTGACTTTGCTTTGAATGAGGGAGGGCTGTGTCAGGTCACCAGCCTCACTTTCTCCTCCAGAGCCATCTGGGTCCAGTGGCCTGATATTCACCAGGATGACTGGAGATGGCTCAGGATGCAGTGAGAGACCCTAGTAGGGAACACTTGTGATCAGACAAATCAGCAGCATGGGTCATTCTTCTTCCACAAGACAACCATTCAAATGCTTAAAGACCATTGTAATATTCTTTTATATTCCCATTCCAACCCAGTCTATCTCTACCCCAGCCCCATTTCCACAAAGGACCAATTACATTCTTTTGAGGCTCCTACCCATTTCGATTCCTTCCCTTTGGATAGGCTGGACAGGCCCCAACAATATTCATACATGTCATCATTCAACTGAAGCCACCCTCTCCAAAGTTACCAACCATCTCTCAATCACCAAATGGAATGATCTCTTCTCAATCCTCATCCTTTTTGACCTTGATCTCTCTGTAGAGTAACACCATTTATCACCATCTCCCCCTGGATATGCTCTTACCTAGATTTTCTTGACATTGTCCTTTTAATTTACCTTCCCCTTATCTGACCTCTTCTGTGTCCTTTATTGGTCCTCATCAACTGTGGGTATCTCCACATTTCTGTCCTGGGTTCCTTTCTCTTTTACCTCTATACCAGTGCTTCTTGACCCTGGGGTCTTTTGGGAGTCCGTTGATAGATTTCAGCAGATATGTGAATTTGGATGGGAAAATTATATCTTTAGTTTCACCATCCTCTAAGATTGGGCTTGGAGTCAGGAAGACCTGGGTTTAAATCTAGCCTCAGGCCCTTACTAGCCATGTGATCTTGGGCAGTTACTTAATCAGTCTCAGCCTCAGTTACTTCATCTATAAAATGGAACCCCTACCTCAAGGTGGTTATGAGGCTCAAATGAGCTACTATATGTAAAGTGCCTTGAAAACTATAAAGCCGGCCATTGTTTTTCTTTATGAATTAAAAAAATGTTTTGAGCAAAGGTACATAAGTTTTATAGACTGCCAAAGGAATCCATGATACACAAAAAAGGTCAAGAACCATTTGCTCTGTACTATCTCAGTGATCTTATAGGCTTCTATGGATTCAATTTTTACCTCAATTCCTGGGTCTAAATGGGCATCATCTCTCTCTCTTGAGCTCTGGTCCTACACTGACAACTGCCTGTTGAGCATCTCCCACTGGAAGGCTTATAAGTCTCTCAAATTCAACATATCCTCAGTTGAATTCCTTACATTTTCTCCCAAATTCTCCCTTCTTCCCAACTTTCCCATCACTGTCTAAGGTACTGTCAACTAGTTACCCAGACTCACAGCTTTAGTGTCATACTCAATTTTTCACTTCCACCCCATCTGATGTCATCCTGTAATTTCTACCTTTCCAACATCTCATTCCCTTCTCGTCACTCATATAGCCACTATCTTGGTAGAAGCCCTTGTAACCTAATGCCTAGGCTAATTCAAGACTCCTCTGGTTAGCATTCCTTCCTCAAGCCTCTTCCTACTCCAATCCATCCTCCTCAGCTGCCAGGGTGATTTTCCTAAAGTGTAGGTCCACTTAATAAACTCCAGTGACCCCCATTACCTCCAGGATCAAATAGAAAATCCTCTGGCTTTTAAGTCCCGTCACAACCTTGCTCCTTCCTGCCTCCCCAGTATTCTCATCCTTTACTTCCCTCTACATACAATTCAGCCACTGGCCTTGCTTTTACTTGAGCACAGTGCTCTGTCTCCAGACTGCATGGTTTTTCACTGGCTGTCCCCCAAACCTAGAATACTCTGCTTGCTGGCTTTCCTTAAGACTCAGCTCAAGATTCACCTTCCCCAACAGGTCTTTTAGGGCCCCCTCCCAAATCTAGTGCCTTCTGAGATTATTCTCTATTTACCCTGTACACATCTTGTTGTTCATTCTTCATTTTCAAAGAGGAATCATGACATCACAATGTTGAGGTTAGGGTATAGTGTGTTCAGCTGTGGTCGCTCATTCAATATGGTTCAGCAGGCTCTTCCACCAGTTGGACACAAATAATCCATGTGAACATTTGGAATGAAGATGTCTCTAAATTTGTGCCTCTCACATTTCTTTTGAGCTGCAATTCTGCTTTGCCCATAGGGCACTTCTTTGATGTAGGCACGCCATGCTGGGTGGTCTTGTGCCAGCAACTCCCACATCATGCCATCAATTCCACAGTTCTTCAGAGAGACCTTGAGAGTGTCCTTGTATCACTTCTGACCTCCAAGTGAGTGCTTACCTCATTAAATATATACATCTTGTATATTTGAGGTAGTTTGTAGGTTATCTCCCCCATTAGATTGTAAGCACCTTGAGGGCAGGGACTGTATTTTTTTCTTTTCTCGGTATCCGAAGCACTTAGCACAGTGCCAGGCACACAGCATACACTTACTAAATGTGTATTACCTAACTAAATGTCATGCTAAGTGTATGCTTTCCACTCTGGAAGGGAACAGAGTATCATACATTTTAATGCTTACAAACCCCTTTCTAGATTGTTATAACGTACAGAGTGTTGGACTCCAAATCAGAAAGATCTGTTTTTGACACTAATTGTGAAAAAGACTCATCTTCATGTGTTCAAATCCTGCCTCAGATATTTACTAGCTGTGTGACCCTGGTCAAGTCACTTAACCCCATTTGTCTCAGTTTCCTCATCTATAAAATGAGCTGGAGAAGGAAATGGCAAACCCCTCCAAGTATCTTTGCTAAGAAACTGCCAAATGGCGTCACAAAGAGTCAAACACAACTGAAAAATGACTTAACAGCAAGATCCTAAGCAAGTTACTTACCTTCCCTGAATGTTAAGACTTAGCAGTTGAGCTACAGAGGGCTTAATTGATTGCTGCTGGTAGAGGAAATAGAGCTGTCCAGGGTCCCTAGCTACTCTTAAGAGACAAGTGTGCAAAATTATATATGGCCCATTTCCCAAATGAAAAAGCTGAGGTTTAGAAAGATTAAGTGATAGGCTTAGCTAGGAAGTGCCCGAGTGAGCCAAACTTAGACCTGTTAACTTCAAGTCCAGGACAAAATAACAGGCAAGATGTGGACTGGGGCTGGGGGTTCCTCCTAAGACCTTTTCTCCTCTTTGCTTCATTCGCCCTTCCTCTTTTGAGCTCTGAGGAAATACAGAACACTCTTTCATTTATTCAAAAGACAATGTTTTTGCTCAAGCATCAAGACAACTGCCTGGTGTATAATTACAAACTTTTATTCTCCCTCCCCCCAAAACCCCCCCAACAAAACAAAACCCAAAACATCTCTTACAAACTTCCTCACCAAGTAACATCTCTTTCTTTCTCCCTTTTGCTGTTCCAATTAAAATAAAAATAGCAGCTCAGTATTGCTTTTCCGGGCCCATCAAGTTAGCAGAGATCTGATGGCAGGCCAGGGCCAGCAGGGTGGAGAGTGGTGCCCAGAAGATGCCCAGCAGCCTGGCAGCTGAACAAAGCCAGAGCTGGCTCATCTTCTACGTGGGGGTCCCAGCTTCCTGCCGGGGTCAGCCAGGTGCAGGGGGGAGAGGAGGATTTGGCAGGCGAGATAGGGGCTCCCTGCTCTGCCTGCCTGCTGCCCAGGGCCTGGGGCAAATTGGTGCCCGCAGGGGGATAGGGGGGGCTCTGCTTGGCTTTCTTCGAATTCTGGGCCCAGGTGGTCAGGCGGGAAGCCTTGGAGAAAATCTGTGCCAGCTGATCCTGTGAAGAAAGCTGACATCTTGTTGTGCCTTTATTTGTATTTGTCTACCCAGCTTCTGCCCATCCTGTCCCCAGATGACCAACTGCTCTGGGGAAAACCCTGGTTGCTTAATATGGTTTTCTGTAACATGCTTTGTAAGAATAAAGCACTGAACATTACATTGGGGAAAACCTTAAAACACTAGATGTCAGAGCTGGGAGGGCCCTTGGAACATGGAATGTCAGAGCTGGGAGGGCCTTAGAACACAGGATGTCAGAGCTGGGAGGGACCTTAGAGCACAGAACGTTAGAACTGGGAGGGCCTTAGAACACAGAATGTCAGAGCTGGAAGGGGCCTTAGAGCATGGAATGTCAGAACTGGGAGACTTGGTGTGTCAACAGCAATGGACAAAGGGCTCCATTGCTCATCTGGACTGGGTAGATTCAGGTATCATTGGCACGGGCTCTATAGACACTCATGCTTCTGACCTCTCAAAGTTCAGGAGCTTCTAACTTGATCAGATCAGGAAAGACTAATCACAAAAGAAATAGGCATTGTGTGCTCAGACATCCATGGAGTGCAGATTGGGTCTGGAAGTTGCTCACTGATGCTACCTCCTTCCCCCCACCTGTGGGCTCATAGTCTTTCCTGCCTCACTACCAGGAAGGAAAAACATCCAAAGGGACAGGGGAAGGTATGCAGAGGTGGCTCTGGAATGTCTCTTCAATTCTGGCTTGTTGTCGATCTGAATCTCCACAGTACAACCCTTGAGTCATCATCCACACAAACAGCATTGGGTGTTCTTGGCCTGGCAGCAGGCAGGGAATGTCTACACATTCTTCAAGTCCCTAGGCCCTCACGGGCCCATCCCCCATTACATAAATCAATGAATATACCCTGTCCTCTATTTACAAAGACAGAATGATTCCCGTTAAAAATAAAAATAAAAGTAATAAAAATAAAGACAAAAAATAAAAATAAAGAAGAGCTTAAGTACTTCAAGAGATCAATTTTCTGCTTAGGGAAAATCTCAGCTCTTCCACAATAGAGATCTGAGATTTTTGCTCTGCGACTCTTCTCTGGGAACAAAATGTTTGACCAGTTCGAATGAACTTGTCCCATTTAAAAAGACCCTAACCCCTTGAAGGAGGATTTTGGTTATTCAGTTTTTAGATTTTGGTTAGATCCCTTCTCCCACCTAGTGGATGACTCGAGTTTCAAGAGTGGCCAAATGACCTGTTTCTTACTGTGACACGTTGCCTGGGTGTCATGAGTTCTATGAAATCGAAACCCTGGCCTTCTACTTCCTTCTCTCCCCTTATATCTGTCCTCATGGTTGAATCTCAATAAATATTACGATTTTGGAATCTCAGAGTGAGAAGAGACCATGAAGCCATTGGACCTCGAGTCCTCTTTCAGGGGAGTCAGTTTCCTCACCTGTTAGATGAGAATGTTGCATAAAATGGATGCTAAGAGCTCTTCCAGCTTTGGCTTTCTATGTTCTAAGCCCTGCTATAACTGTGACCTTCTTGGGATCAACAGTCTAATACAAAATTATTGATGTCATGTTTTTATGTTGTCTTTATTTCTAATTACCTCCACCCCCTCTCCCTCACTCTGGACTCATCTACTTTAACAAAGAATTAAAAAAGAAAGTGAAAATAATAGAACAGTTTAGGAAAAGTAGCACATCTCCCAAGTTGGTCCTTGTAGGTAGCATTCTGTGTCCATAGCCCACCCCCACCCCCATTTCTGAAAAGAAGCAAGTTTGGAGAAAAGTGTAATCTTGGAGCTTTTCTTTAGGGGGAATATGGTCATTATAATTTCACGTCATTTAGTTTTGACTTTTTAAAACTGTAATTACGGTTCTTTGTACCTACGTGGATGTAATTGTAGGTATGACTTTTCTGGTTCTACTCACTTGATTCTACATTACTTTATATGAGACTTCTAATACATAACAATATATTATCTTCACAGATCCCCTGACACTCTCTATTCTTAAGGCCCCTCCAAGCTCTGACATTGTGGGTTCTAAGGTCCCTCCAAGGTCTGCCTTTATGGGTTCTAAGGGCCCTCCCAGTTCTAACATTCCTTGTTCTAAGGGCCCTCCCAGTTCTAACATTCCTTGTTCTAAGGGCCCTCCCAGCCCTGATATTCCTTGTTCTAAGGGCCCTCCCAGTTCTAACATTCCTTGTGCTAAAGGCCTTCCCAGCTCTGACATTCTGTCCAGGCTCTGACATTTTATCATCTGGAGCACCTGCTAATTTTCCTTGTGTTTGCACCTGTGTGCTGGGGAGGGCTTCCTGGGGCAGCAGAAGCTGGGCCCCTAACCACACATTAGTGGCCAAACCAGGGTTTATGGGATGTTGAACCCTTCACATGTCTGCTATTGCCAGAAGCATTTGGCCAGTGGAGGAGGGATGGCCGCAATCCATGTTTAATTTCTCTGAGGCCTGTATTATAAATTCCATAATTCTACCAGTTACAATCTGACATTCTGAAGACTGCAGCTTCCACCCGGGAGCTGAAGACCCAAGGTTGCTCTTACTGTCTTTTATCACCACTAATAAAGGCTCAGCAGCTAGAATTCAATAGCTGTGGGTAAGTTTTGTTTGTTTTGGGTTTTTTTTTTGTTTCTTATTGTGTTCCCCCACCCCTTTCCATCTTCCTTCCCTGTGCAATATGTTTGCTATTCTAAGATTGGGGAAAGACTGAGGGGTAGGGAAGAAGAGGACCTAGAGGGATTAGTCACTCAATCAACAAGCATTCATTAGGCGCCTCCAATGTTCCAGGCCCCATTCCAAGCGCTGAGCCACAAAGACAAGACTGAAGCAGCCGCTTCCCTCCAGGAGACCTTGTGATGAAATGGAGAGAGTGCAGGATTGAGAATCAGGTCACTTGGGTTCTAGTCACTGTAGGACATTAGGCAAGCACTTAACCTAAATAAACTGAGGCCTCTGGATTCCCTCATCTCCAAAGTTCTTTCCATCTCTGACATCTAGGCCCTAAGAGCCCATCTCACTGACAGTCTAATGTCCTAATGTCTACAGAGGCTTAAAACCTCAGCAGCTTCAGAGAAGGAAATCTCCCTTTTAAGGAAGTAAGAATGTCTTGGAAGCCCCCTGCGCCCCCACCACCCCGAATATTCAAACTCAATAATTCTCCCTGAAAGAGAAGGGAGGAAAAACTGCCGATGTGGTTCTGAGCTACTTCTTGGCCAAGATTTACTGAGGAGAGCTGGAGTGCGGTCTCGCATTACTGAGCCTTCATTACTTTTACAAAATATGTTCTGGTGGGTTCACCAGTGGCTATAAAGCCCCGCCATAAATAATTAAACTCCACTTGTCAGGCAGGGAGTGGGGGAAGCAAGAGGTAGGAGAAGGAGGGTCTGACTGGAAGTCAGGGGACCGAGCCTCTAGTCTGGTCTCAGCTGCTAATTGGTTGTGTAACCTTGGGGAGCTCGCTGGGCTTCCTTGGGGGTGAGAATCCTCACTGGTTAAAGGAGGTCCCTCCCAGCTCTGAAATTCTATATTTTAATATTCTTCCCAGCTCTGACATCCTGGGTTCTGAGGGCCCTCCCAGCTCTGACATCTTGGGTTCTAAGGGCCCTTCCTGCTTTGACATTTTGTGTTCTGAGGGCCCTCCCAGCTCTGACATTCTGTGTTCTGAGGGCCCTCCCAGCTCTGACATCTGGGTTCTAAGGGACTTCCCAGCTCTGACATTCCCTGTTCTAAGGGCCCTCCCAATTCTAAATAAGGGCTCTCCAACTGACATCCTGTGTTCTAAGGGCCCTCCCAGCTCTGACATTCCTTGTTCTAAGGCAACTCCTAGCGCTGACACTCTATGATACAAGGTCCATCCCAACTGAATGAATGAAAACCGATGTATTAAGTACTTAATATGTGCCAAGCATTGTGCATACAATTGACAGCCCTGTCAAAGTGACTATATAGGAACTACCTTGTATGGGAACTCACCCATATTAACAATTCAGGGCTGATAGAAAGGTCTAAGGTCCTAAAGTTCAGTGGAGGCATGGATGGCCAGGCCCACAGATCCTTAGGGTCCATCAGCAGGTCAGATGACAGTGACCTGGGTCTGTAGGACATAGTAGGAGGGCAGATTATAAGGCCTAGTGGGTGATCCCCCATCTCACTGAAGGCTCATCCAAATGGTGTGAAAAACCATGTTATTCTTTCTTATTGGCAGCCTAGATGGATACCGGGGACTATCAAAGGAAAGGCAAGGGGGGCGGTGCTCCTCTGGGGGTTCTTTACTCCTAGCTTCCCCGTGGAGCCTGGGTGTTTCTTTCCCCTTTTGTTGGTTTATATTCTAAGTTCCTTCCCAGCTCTGACAATTGATAGTCTTACCCCCACTTCATTGCTTCTCGTTGGCTTAGCATGCTCTCCTGGAAGATGGAATTCCAGGGTGGCAGAGCAAGTTGGAACACATAGACTAGTACCCTCAATTTACAGATGAGGAAGCTGATCCAGAAAAGAAAAGTCAGTTGTCCCAGGTTTCTGAGTTAGTGGTTGACCTGGGCCTAGAACCAAGGTCTCTTGCTCCTACTCTAGTCCCTTGCTATTCCAGTATTGCCTTTTTACGTTGCTTTGTGCAAGTTCTGGGTCCTTGGGAGTGGGACAGTGGAGATGTGATGTAGATGGAGTGGTTTAAAAATGAGAAAGCTGTAATAATCCCTACCCTCATGGATCTTACAATGTAGTTGGGTGTTTAGGAAATTGCAGAATGTCAGAGCTGGGAGAAACTGAAGAAAAGTGAATGTCAGAGGAGGGAGGGCCCTCAGAACACAGAATGTCAGAGCTGGGAGGGGCCTGAGAACACAGGATGTCAGAGCTGGGAGGGCCCCTAGAAAATAGAGGGTCAAGGGATAGAAGCAGGTGCCTGATGACCTCAGGTCTCCCAGTACATTTAGGAGATAGTTGTACTCTACAGGCCTAGAAGGGGTGTGCTTGTCTCAGTGGTATGGGTACTTGGCATGTATATGCAAATGGTTCTCTCTCTCTCTCTATTCCTCTTTCCTTTCTTTCTGTTTGTTTCTGTCTCTCTTCTCTCTGTCTCCCCATCTTTTCCCCTGTCTCTTCTCTCTCCGTTTCTCTCTTCTTTTTCTGTTGGTTTCTGCCTGTCTTCATCTCTGTCTCTCCATCTGTTTCTGTCTCTCTCACTGACTGTTACAGCACACTGTCACATTGTGCATTACAAAGGAAGCCTGGGGCTTCCAGTCCATTAGCAGCCACTGGGATTGGTGGCAGCAGCTACAGGGCACCCAGACCTGATAAAAGTCTTATTCTTGATTTAGGCACTGTTATTTGTCAGTTGATCAGTTTGGAGGGGTTGGGGGGCAAAGTGTAAGAAGACTGGAAAGGTGGAAGGGCCAGATTGTGAAAGCCTTTAAGAGCCAAACTGAAGATTTTATATTTGATCCCGGAGTTAATAGGGAGCCACTGGAGTTTATTGAATAGCGGGGTGATATAGTCAGACTTGAATTTTAGGAAGATAAGTGTGACAGCCGAATGCAAGATGGACCAGAATGGGAAGAAACATTCAGCAGAGACGGAGGCCAACCGGCGGGTATAGTCCAGGCATGAGGAGACAAGAACCTACACCAGAGTGGTGGCAGCACCAGGCATTGTTCTAGGAACAGGGATGCAAAGGCACTCAGGAAATAGGCCCTGCCCTCAAGGAGCTTATGTTCTATCCACTATAGCTTATAACAACATAAACAGAAAGATCAAAGAAATGGAACTGAATATGGTATAATTATAAGCAAGGGAAGCTAAGAGAGTTGAGGGAAAAAGCACACTTCACCCTTAATTTTTAGAGGTAAAGGAATATAGGTATGGAACATTGCATGTGTTGTCAGATGTGGTCCAGGTGTTGGTTCATTTTACCGAACTATTTATTTCTTTTAAAAAGTCTTTATTTTAAGGGAAAGCTCAGTGGTTAGGGGAGTGGAGTGGATTATATTTGGAAATTAATGTTATAGAAAAACAAAAGGCATTAAGAAAAGATAAAAGAAAAGAAAAGGTGGTGGGATCTTGCCCCTTTTCCAGTATAGACCCAAGCTCTGCGGATAAGTGGGAATAGTCTCACTCCCTAGTTACTAAAGCCTTCCCCAGTTTGCTTTGCTGCAAAAGGAGAAAATACTAGTCCTTGTGTACCCCTATCTCACAGTACTGTTTCAATGAAAGCTCTTTGTAGAGCTCAAAGTGCTGTGGAAATGGGATTTCTTGTTATATTGGTTATATTGTTATATTGGAGCTATAACTAGGGTGGAAGACTGAAGTCTTGGCCCAGGGCGCTGACAATTAGAGTTTGCCAAAATTTAAATAACAGGTTTAAAAAGAGGGTTTTGAGATCAAGGATTCTCTTTCACAAGACAGACCAGTGTCCTGAGGTCTCTTCCCCTCAGGGTGATTTAGAGGGATGCTTGGTGCCACTTTCTCCAGTGCCATTTTGTGCCTGTGCTCCAGGAGGTCAAAATTCCTGGTTACAGCCCTGTATTATAGAACTATTGATGTTCCAAGTCAACAGATCAGGATGTTGGAAGAGAGATACAGATAATTTAAAATGTGAGATAATTAAAAAAGCCCTTTTTAAAAAAATCCTTTTGTTGATTGTTTTAAAGATATTTTCTTTTATTTATTATAAATCATTGTTCCTGCCAGTGATGGAAACAAATTTACATCAGTGGGAAGTGGGCAGATTGGTCTGGGATTTATACATTTGTCAGGGAAAATATCCTCTGGAGCAGATCTAGAAGTGACTGTGATGCAGATGGGGAATTAATTTCTTTTTCTCCTTCTCCTTTTCTTTCTCCTTCTCTTCCTCCTCCTTCTTCTTTTCCTCTTTCTCCTCTTCTTCCTCCTCTTTCTCCTTTTCTTCTTTCTTCTACTCCTCCTTCACTCCTTTTCTTCCTTCTTCTGTTCTTCCTCTTTCTCTTCCTCTTGCACGTCCTCCTTTTCCTCTTCCTTCTTCTCCTCTTTCTTCTTTTCTTCCTCCTCTTCCTCTTTCTCCTCTTCCCCCTCCTCTTCTTCCTATCCATTCTCATCCTCCTCCTTCTTTTCCTTTCCTTTCTCCTCCTCCTCATTTTCTTCCTCTTCTTCCTTCTCCTCTTTTTTCTTTTCTTCTTCCTCTTCCTCCTTCTTCTCCTTTCACTTTCCTTTCTCCTCCTCCTTCTCTTCTTCCCCCTTCTCCTTTTATTTTCTCTTCCTCATTTCTTCCTCTTCCTCCCTCTCCCTTCTTCCTTTTCTTCTTCCTCTTCCTCCTTTTCCTTTATTTTCTCCTCCTCCTCCTCTTCTTCTTCCTTCTTCTCCTCTTCCTTTCCTTTTCCTCCTCCTCTTTCTCTTCCTCTTTCTCCCTCTCTTCTTCCTTCTTTTCTTCCTCTTTCTCTTTATCCTCTTCCTCCTTCTTTTCCTCTTATTTGTCTTCCTTCTCTTCCTCTTTTTCCTCTTCTTCCTCTCCTTCCTCTTCCTTTCCTTCCTTTTCCTCATCCTTCTCTTCCTCTTCCTTCTTCTCCTCTTCCTTTCCTTTTTCTTCTTCCTCCTCCTCTTCCTTCTTTTCCTTTTCCTTTCCTTTCTTCTCCTCCTTTTCCTCCTCTAGTAGTTTTGTCCTGCTCCATTTCTGAGACTGAGCCAATGCCCCCCTCCTTAGACAACATGATTCTCCTTCACCCCGCCCCCAACTCCGAACATTCGCCACATTAGCGCCAGCATTAGCAAGGACACCAAATCGGCTTAGGCCTCTGCAGCTCATTACCCCTGAAATCAGGAGGTCTCCTGATAGCTGGGACTATGATTTCTGATGCAATGCTGTATATTAGAGTTATTTGTGCTTGTGTCTTTCCCCCTCCTAGCCTATGAGCAGCTTGAGAACTGGAATTGTCTTATCTCAACTTTGTTTCTCTTGCAGCATCATACACAGAGTGAACATTCTTTGAATGAATAAATGAAGGCGTGAAAGGCAAAAGGATTGGATGAGGAGGAATAGGAGTAGGTGTGTTAAGGAGTAACAGGGAAAGGACCAACTCCTTCAGACCCCAAATAAGAAGATATCAAAAGGGATTCCTTTCTTGGGTTTCCAGTCCTCCAGCTGCCTTCTCTCAGTGAATTAATTAGACATTGCTCTATGCTTTGGGAGCACCTTAGGAAAGGAAGTTGGGCTCCAAGAGACAGAATAGTGGGTGGGGGGCAGAGCTGGAGGGTCAGTTTAACTTGTCTATTCCAGCACCTTGCATTGAGCACCTAGGGCCAAATGTCGTAGAACAGCTCACTAGAGCTGGAGGAAGTCTTAGAACATAGAATGTGAGATCAAAAAGGGCCTGTAGAGAAGGATGTTAGAAGTGTGAGGGGCCCTAGAACTTAGAATGTCAGAACTGGGAAGGCCTTTAGAACACAGAATGTCAGAGCTGGGAGGAGCCTTAGGACACAGAATGTCAGAGCTGGGAGGGCCCTTAGAAAACAGGATGTCAGAGCTGAGGAGCGCTTTAGAACAGAGAATATTAGAACTGGGAAGGACATTGGAATATAGAATGTCAGAACTGGAAAGACACTTAAAATATTACATGTTAAGGCTGGACAAGACATAGTAGGTAGAGGGTTAGAGCTCTGAGTGACCTTAGAATATACAATGGGAGACACTATAAGAGATCTTAGGTCATATACTATTAGAGCCACAAGGGACTTTAAAATATAGAATATCAGAGCTAGAATGGGCCTTAAAACATAGACTGATAGAGCTGGAAGGGACCTCAGAGATCTTTTAGTTTAATCTCTTTGTTTTTACAGATTAAGAAACTAAAGTCTGAAGAGGGAAACTACAAGTTACAGTTAGGAAAGTCAGGACCAGAACCCAGGTGTCCAGGATTCCTGCCAATACCACAAAATGCCACTGAATGCACAGATCCTGGGAGGATGGACACAGGAAGGTCCCAACTGATCTGAGTTTGTAGGGATGGGAGAGAGCTCACCCTGAGCAGTGCAAAGGGAGGAGGGGAAAGAGAGCTAGGCCCAGAGGCCAGTTATTAAAGATCATAGATGTGGAGCCCCAAGGAATCTTAGAGACGAGTTAGTCACACCTCTGAATGTAGTTTAGTTTAATTTTTGTTTTTAAAATTCTCTTTGTTATTATGAACTTAACAAATAAGAAATGAACATGTAAGTATACTAAGAATAGAAAAAAGGATTGTATATGAAACTGTGAACTAATGTTACTTGCAATTTTAAAAAGTTTATATTAAATTGAACACATTAATAAAAACCAAAATAATTAAAAAAAAACCTTCCCTACTTGTTTGGGTCTCCTTTGGAACCTCTTTCCACCCATTTCTTTGATGCTCTTTTCCTTCCTTCCTTCCTTCCTTCCTTCCTTCCTTCCTTCCTTCCTTCCTTCCTTCCTTCCTTCCTTCTTACCTTCCTCTTTCCATGACCCACCAGTACCTCCCCCCATAAAATAGAAGCCCCCTTCCCACACCAAAATCAGAGGGGTAATGGGTAGAGAGGCAGCCTCAGAGTCAGGACGACCTGTGCTCAAGTCTTGCTTCTTCCGTATATTGGCTGTGTAGCCCTGGACAAGACTAAATGGCCTCTAAGGGCCTTCTCCCTCTAGGGCTATGATCTTAAGTAAAACAAATCAGTGAAAGCCAGGCCTGAAGATGGATGTCTCATTCTATGCTTTTCTCTGAACAACTCTGTGCCAAGAGGTCCTGAGGCTTCATTTTACCATAGAGGGATCTGGGGCCCAGAGAGGAAACCTGCCTTACCGACAAGGGTAGCAGCTCAGACCTGGACCTCCCACCCTCTGTCTCCAAACCTAGGACTCCTTCCACATCCTGTGCTGGGGAAGGAGAGGCACCTGTCCTGGGTGAGAGTCCTGAGATGTATATATTTGAGGTGCAGTCAAGCCTCCAAATGGGAAGGGCGATGTGCCTGTCTTGCAGATGGGGCAATAGAGCTAGACATAAAATTGGAAACCAAACCACCCCAGCCAGTTCCGAGCCCCCAGCCCTTCCCCAGCACAGATGGTGCAATTAGAGGGGAAGGCCAGATTTGATGTGGAAGATTATGCCACTTGAGGAGAGTAAACAGTTCTGCAGGGGGCCTTTTCTCTATTTTAAAAGCAGCCAGCAGCATATAATTCCTCCAAGCAAATTGTACATTTCTGTACTTAGGGTGGTTACGCCATCCACAGAAGGTGCTCATATGTGAAAATTAGCATGGTGCTGGGCTGCTGGGTTAGCAGCCTCCTGCGTGGGGCCTTTGTGGGGACTCTTTTCAGGGGGTCTGGAGGAGGGGGGCTCCCCTGCAGCATCTCGCTGCCTCCCTTGCCTCTTTTGCTTGGGGATGGAGGTGGGGAGGAGGGGAAGTGGTGCATCTGGGAGGGGGTCTCTTTTCTCTTTCCTTTTCTCTGAAGAGATATCAATAGTGGCTGGCTCCTGAGGTAGGGCAGGGAAGTCTAATGGTTGGAATAGATGCACTGGAATTGAAGATTACCAGGCTTAAAGGTCTCCAGCTGGAAGGGACATCAGAGATCATTCAGTTCAACCTCTTAATTTTTCACAGAGGAGGAAACCGAGGCCCAGGGCAAGTGAATCGACTTGCCCAAAGGAAGCCAGGTAGCAAACATCTGAGGGATGATTTGAACCCAGGTCCTCAGGTTTCAGAGTAGGGGCATTTTCTACTGCTCCTCCCTTCTTTCTGAGACCTAGGTGCAAGCACCAGATCTGCCACTCACTTCTGGGGTGGCTTTGGGACAATTTCTTCTCTGACATTCAATTTCCTCCTCTGCCAAAGGAGTGAGTGAATGTGTGTGTTTGTGTGTATGTGTATGTGTGTGTGTATGTGTGTGTGTGTTTGTGTTTGTGTGTGTGTATGTGTATGTGTGTTTGTATGTGTGTGTGTGTTTGTGTGTGTGTATGTGTATGTGTGTTTGTATGTGTGTATGTGTGTATGTGTTTGTATGTGTGTGTGTGTTTGTGTGTGTGTGTCTGGGGGAGGCAGGCCTGGGACTCTGTAGTCTCCAAGTGTCTGTCTGTCTTTATTTCCCCCTAGGCAATCAGGGTTAAGTGACTTGCCCGGGGTCACACAGCTAGTAAGCGTCTGAGGTCAAATTTGAACTCAGATCCTCCTGGCTCCAGGGCTGGTGCTCTGTGAACTATGGCACCACCCAGTTGCCCGCCCTGCCGCCTCCCCGCCCAATTGTCTTTCTAATGTTACCATTTTTTGATCCTATTCCATAGCCATATAAGGGAAAGGTGCTGCTTCTATTCAATTAATCTGCAAGCATTTACACACACAGACAAACAGACACATAGAGAGACAGACTAGAAAACCAGAGGCAGTGTTAAATATTACATTGAGGGCTGGATTCAAAGCTAGAAAAACATAGGTTCAAATCTTGCCTCTATCTTGTATTATCTGTGTGACCTTGGGTAAAATATATGTATATGTGTGTATATATACATTATATATATATATATATATATATACATATATGTGTGTGTGTGTGTGTGTGTGTGTGTGTGTGTGTGTGTGTGTTCAGTTGTTTTCAGTTGTGTCTGACTCCTCCTGACCCCATTTGGAATTTTCTTGGCAGAGATAGTGGAATGTTTTGCCATTTCCTTCTCTGGCTCATTTTACAGATGAAGAAACTGAGGCAAATGGGGTTAAGTGACTTGCCCAGGGTCATACAGTTAGTATGTATCTGAGGCAGGGTTCAAATCCAGTTCATTTCACTTCAAATCCAGTGCTCTTTCCTCTCTAGATTGAGGATGTTTAACTTTCAGAGGAAAACAATTTGGGGAGGCAAAGATAGCTGTCTTTAAGGGTCTAAAGTTCTTTCCTATGACAGATGAATTAGACTTATTCTGCTTGGCTCCAGAGCACAAAACCAAGAGTAATGAGGGTAAGGAATTGCAGAAAGTGAGATTTTGGCTTAATATGAGGGAAAACCAGCCTAACAATTGGGCTGTACCAAAGTGTCATGGGTTGTCTTGGGAAGGAAGTGGGCTTAACTTTATTGGAGGTGTTCAAAAAGAGGAGGGTAGAGGGAGGCTAGATCCCCAATCAGATGTGAA
The DNA here is from genome assembly GCF_011100635.1 of Trichosurus vulpecula. NCBI lineage: Eukaryota > Metazoa > Chordata > Mammalia > Diprotodontia > Phalangeridae > Trichosurus > Trichosurus vulpecula. The sequence goes on from NC_050574.1 coordinate 50,451,149, forward strand.
TTGAACTCAGTAATGTTTGGAGTTCCTTCCATTTCTGAGACTTTGTGATGCTGTGAAATCTCCCAGCGTGGAAGAGGAAAGATATCCTCCGCAAATCAAGCCTTGTTCCTTGGAGAGAGAAGAGAATCCTGGCTTCAGCCTGGGACATCCTTGGAGTCAGAGAGCCTCAAAAAGTGACCCCTCCTTTTCTTCTTCCTTCTCTCTTTCCAAAACAGCAAGAACAGCAAGGAACCCCCAGTTTCCTCTTTCTCCTTGTCTGGGATACCCTCTTCCCTTCACCTCTCCAAATCCTACTCACCCATCTAAGACCCAGCTCAAATCCTACCTTTCCCAGGATGCTTCCTTGACCACACCAGCCCATATTAATCTCTCTCTCCTTTGATTGGCCATAGCCTTCCTATTCATAATACTCAATCAGCACTTGGGATAGGTCACAGGGGTGGGGAACCTGCAGCCTCAAGGCCACGTGTGGTTCTCTAGGTTCTCATTTACGCCCCTTTGACTGGACCTAAACCTCACAGAACAAATCCCTCTAGGTCCTCAAGTCCTTTGAATCCAAACCTCACAGAACAAATCCCCTTAGAATTTGTTCTATAAAGGATTTGTTCTATAAAACTTGGGCTCAGTTGAAAGGCCAGACCCAAGGACCTAGAAGGCCACATGTGGCGGCCACAGATGCTATACCCCTGGGATAGGCTGATTTACTTATCATTATCTAGCTGCTTATCGAGTAGAACAATAGAATGTTAGCTAGGGCTAGAAGGGATTTTAGATGATGTCAAAATGGGGGAACCTTGGAATTTAGAAGATGGAATCTAGGAGGGACCTTAAAACACAAAGCATTTAGAACCACAGAATTTCAGAATTGGGAGCACCTCAGTGCTTATCCAGTCTAACCCATAACCAGAATGAAAAACCCATTATAAAATCCCTTACAGGTGGGTTATACACAGCTACTGCTTGAAGCAATGAGGGTGACCCCACTCTCTTCTAGGGTAACTCTGGTTCTAGGAGGTCTGAAAAGTTTTCTAAGTTTCTTGAAATATAATGTCCAAGCTCTGTTTTTGCTCATGCTTTTCAGATAGGCCAATGATTTTTAATTTTTTTCTCTTCCATCTGTTTTCTAGGTCAGTTGTTTGTGCTATGAAATACCTTACATTTGCTTCTATTTTTCCAATCCTTTGACTTTGTTTTAATATGTCTTGCTGTCTGATGGAATTATTGGCTTTTATTTGGTCTATTCTAATACTCAGGGAGTTTGTTGTTTTGGCAAGGTTTTGTGTTCCTTATGCCCAGCTTTTAATTTCCTTTCCAATTCTCTCTCCTGTAGCTCTCATTTCTTTTTTTTAAAAATTTAATAGTATTTTGTTTTTTCCAATTACATGTAAAAATAGTTTTTAACATTCATTTTTGTAAAATTTTGAGTTCCAATTTTTTCTCTCTCCCATCCCCCTCATCTTCCCCCTCCCAAGACAGCAAACAATGTGGTCTAGATTATACATATACAATGTTAAACATATTTCCACATTTGTCGTGTTGTGAAAGAAGAATCAGAACAAAAGGAAAAAAAACACACATAGCTCTTATTTCTTTTTCTTTTTTTCTTCTAGTGCTCTCATTTCATTTATTAAAAAATTTGACTCCTTTAAAAGATCTTGCTTCTATAATTCTAGTTAAATTTTTGCCTACACTATATTTTTTGAGACTTTGCTTATAGATGTTTTAGAGTCATTCTTTTCTTTGTGTTTGTATCTTGAATGTTCCTGTTACCATAATAGCTTTTTATAGTGGGATTCTTTTTTTTTATTTGTTCATTCTTCCAGCCTATTTCCTGACTTTGGACTTGAAATTAAGGCCAGGCTTTGTGAATTTTTGGAGGGAAGTCTGGGCTGGTCTTGATTTTGCTTTCCCTGGAGTGTTAAGTATTGTATTATTCCAAGGTCTCAGGGACAGCTCTAGGTAGGGACCTGAAAGCTTTCAACACTCCTTAAGTCATCTGATTCAAGGCTGAGTCTGGTTGCTGCCCCTCCAGTCTGAGTTCTATAAATTTCTCACACGGGTTTGGGTCAGATCAATGAATTTTTGGTCTTCCCCTGTTCGGAGTCTCAGTAGACTATTGCCAGACTCGGCCATTGTCAGTCATTTGTAAAGCTCTATTCATTCAGAATGACAGAACTATAGACTTGGTCTGGGACCACTGCCCTGGTTATTCTGCAGCAGGCTTCAGACTGGCCTAGCTATTGGAACTTTGACCTTGTTCTTCTCTTGAGATCTGGGAGTCACATACATGCTGCTTGTTTCAGAACCGTTCCTCACTCAGTACACAGTACACAGAAACATGGTTGTTTCTCACTCTGGATGGTCACCCCTAGGGTCTAGATCCCCTCCTTAGTGCACCCTGGGCTTGTTTCTCAAAACTACGTGGTAAGAGACAGAACTGCCAGTGTACACCTGTTCCCATCATGGTTAGGATCTTCTATTGCCTCGTTGCATAACTTCTCTCTGGGTGCTAGAGTGCTTATGACCAGACCCTACCTCCAGTGTCCACAGACCTCTCTGTTTCTCTATGCTGACCTGGGCTGGAAAAATGAGTCACTGTGATTGCTTTCTTGGACTTCCTGAACAGGATTTGGTCTGAACTGTTTTCTAGATCTGTTTAGAGGTCTTTTTTTAGGAGGGTTGGGGCTGAGCGAAGCCCTCTGTATTTTCTGCTACTCTGTCATCTTGGCTCTACCTCCAACATTAATTCTGACTAAATTTCACCTTATTAGATTAGGTAATATGTCCTAGCCTCGTTTTGGTTTCTCTCTCACTTAGTGTGTTAATATTGCTTCCTACATTTGTGTCATGTACAAATTTGCTAAGCAATACTCCTGTGCCTTTATCCAAATCATTGACAAAAATGCTAAATGGCATGCTCAGATCCCTGAGGCATTCCACCAGGGACAACCTGTAAACTTCACCTTGAACCATTAATGACTACTCTTAGGGTTCAGCCACACAGCCAGTCCCAAATCCACCATCTCATCCATTTCTCTTTCTTTTTTCATAAGAATAGCATGAAATCCTTAATCAAACGTGGTGCTTAAATCATAGTCTATCTGTAGCATTCTCCTTGGCTGCATATTTAATAACTAAACCAAAGAAATAAGTCTGGCATGACTTATCCTTGATAAATCCATGCTGACTCTGCGTAAATTGTAACTTCTTTATTTCCATGTTCACTATCTCTTTAACGATACATTCTCAAGTTTTCTCAGGAATCAGTGTGGAGCTCTTCTTTTTATATTTTTGAAAATGGAGGGAACATTTGCCCTTCTTCAGGCCTGAGATACCTCAAATAGCTGTCAGATATTTTCAACAAAGCCTTAGCAATCACACCTGCCAATTTTTCAGGACCCAAGGAAGTAGCTCATCTGGAGCAAATGACTTGAATGCATTGAGGATGACCGGGGCCTTTCTTACTATTCCCTTACTTATCTTGGGTACCAACTCTCTGTTTGCCACTTTTGTTCTGTCATTTTCCAGGCAAAGGTCATTCTCTTTGGCAGATCAAATAGAAACAAGACAAAAATCCGATAGCTTTTTTCTCTGTTGACAGTTATCATCCTCCTTCACCCCCAAGCAGTAATTCCTCCCTTCTTTGATACTTTTCTTTTCCCCAACGCAACCCCACTGTCCCGGCTGGAGGCTGCCTCGATCAGCTATTTCAGGAGAGCTACGCTCAACTCCACTCCATCAGTCAACAGGCATTTAATAAGCATTTAGTACGTGCCAGGTACTGTGGTAAATGCTGGGATAGAAATCCAGAAAGAAGGATGAAAACAGCCCCTGCCTTCTTCTAATGGGAGAGGCATGTTAATAATTAGGTACATGCAGATATATATGGACTATGTGGATATTAATCTCACAGGGGAAGGCATTATCATTTGGGGGGATTAGGAGAGGCCTCTTTTAATGGGTGGGATTTGAGCACAATTATGAAGGAAGCCAGGGAAATCAGAGGCAGAGGAGAGGAGACAGAGCATTCTCTACTCTGCCACCATCTCCTCGTCCTAACTGCCTTGCTGCCCTGGAGAAGCTTGGGTCAACGGGTCCCTGCTGTTCTAGAGATGGACTGTTATTTTGGCAAAGTGTCAGTGGCCACGTCTCATTTCACTCTCTACTTTCCAGTCAAGCCCCCCTCACCAGTCTCCTTGTTCCTGTGTCTGTACCCTTTCCTCCCCTCGGTCCCATTCCAGTTCTGGAGTCACGTGCCATGACCAAACCAACTACATCACTGTTCCTGAAAAGGATGCATCAGTCTATGCCATCGCAGCCTTATTCCCCATCCCTGTGATTCCTTGTTCTCATCCTTGTTACAGTGTAAACTTCGGGGCAGGGACTGTCTTTTGCTTTTATGTAGCATGAACATTGGGGCTCATTATCCCAAACCACACTTATACTCTGGTACCCACTGCTCTCCTCAGAATGCTAGGGCTGGTTTTTTAAACAGCTGGCATTTATGTAATACTTTGAGATGTGCAAAGTACTGTCCATACCTTATTTCACTCGATCCTCACAAAAAACCTGGGGAAGTAGGTGTTTTTATTACCACCATTTCACAGATGATGAAACTGAGTCAAACCGAGGTGATGCTCCGCTCAGCATCACATAGTCAGTAAGTTTGTGGGGAGGAATTTGAACTCAGGTCTTCCTGGTTCCACTTATAGGGCTTTTAACCAATATATCACCTCAAGCGTACTGCCACTCATGAATGCCCACCCCATCCCATGTGTTCTTCCTGATATCATTTGACTTGCTAATATCTCCGCAAAATCAATTAATCAATAGGCATCACTTAGCTTTTACAAAGGGCTATTTACTGAGAAGGTAAAGCAAGAGCTGAAGTACAGAAACACCCAACTGGAATGCACTCTGTCTTCTGCACACCATACCCCCTGGGGAGAATGGGTACAGCTTAAAGTGAGTGCAACCTAACACTCCCTTGCCTCAGCCAGGGCAGGGCGGGGTGGTGGTGATATATTCCCTGACTGTGAGAGTACTTTGTCTCTCTTCCCAGAATCCTCACCAAGTTCACTTGTGGGCAGAACAAGGCGCTCCCTTCCTCAAGTGAGCTGGCTTCTTGCTGGGCTAGGTCACTCCCCTGATTAGTCTACGGTGTCTTGGCTTCCTGGTCTATTCACTACTAGTCTGGGTCAAGAGGGCTGTTTCTCAGGGGTGGTTTTTTTTTATCACACTGGGCTGTTGTTGCTACCAGCTATGGCTGCTGAGGGGATGTTTGAGGGATCCTCGGACCTTTCAAAGATCAGATGGTTGTAGCCTGGTGGTTTGTCTCTTATATTGGTTAAGATCAAGATCAAGAAAGAACACACACAGATACACAGATATACACATACAGACACAGACACACATAGAAACGCACCCACACACCCACATAGACACACAAAGACAGACACGCAGACACAGAAGACACACACACACACATATACACATACACCCCAACCCAGAAGTGGCAGGCATTCACAGCCACGTGGTGGGTGGATGAGGAGATCAGACAGCCGCTGATGTCACTTCTTCTCCCACAAGACTACAGCATTTCCTCCTCCTCACTTGAAAGCCACCAGAGAAGAGAAAGTACATATGTTCAAACCTTTGGATGAATGGTCAGTTCTGGCTCAGCAGCCAATTAAAAGGCTTTTTATCTCTGAACCAACAGAAAAGAGCCAGGGGACCCCCACCGAGAGGCTGATCCATGAGGCATCTCCAGAAGCAGGCTCACCAAGCCTGGCTGGCACCAAGCAGAGCAAATTATGCAGATCCAAGGGCTGACCCTTCATTAGCCCAGGTCCCCCATTGAATTAGCACTTGTATCCCCGGAGCTTAGCACAGTGCTGGGAACATAGTGAGTGCATAATACATGTACTTTTGTTCACTCATGGGATCCCATCCTTCCTTCAAATCTGCTTTCTCGAAATTTGGGTGCGTGTAAGATTATGCTCAGCTTTCCTCTTCTTTAACGTTAAAACCGGAAGTGGGCATGGCAGGAAGTGGGCAGTCAACTCTAAATGTGGCTAAGGTTTGGAGGGAAGAGTGTGGTGGTAGTGGAAAAAGGACCATTCTGTTATTGACACGATCAGTGTCAGGGGTCCTGGGTTCAAATTCTGACTCTACCACTAATTGGATATGTGACCAAGGTCAAAATGCTTGACCAATCCATGCCTGTTTCTTCCTCCATAATCCGTGAACTATACTATGTACCTCACAAGGGTTGCTGTGAAGGAAGCCCTTTAGAAAACTTAGAGCATTATGTGTTACTTGTGTTTATGGAAAAGAACTAAGAATATGGAATTCCAGAGCTGGGAAGAATCTTAGTACATAGAATTTAATAAAGATCCTTGGAAAATAGACCAACTGAAGTAGAAGGAAGAGAGAATGTATGAGGTAGGAGGGCCTTAGAACAGAGAATGTCAGAGCTGGGAAGGGCCTTAGAACACAGGATGTCGGAGCTGGGAGGGCCCTTAGAACACAGGATGTCAGAGCTGGGAGGGCCCTTAGAACAGAGAATTTTCCAAAGAGATGAATATTACAATTTAAAAGGTCAGACCAGCAGAGGAACTTGGCAATGTAGTATAATGGAATGATGATGATGATAGATAGATAGATAGATAGATAGCATTCATATTACTGTTTAAGGTCTGAAAGCACTTTACAAACATTACCTCACAACAACCCAGTGAGGGAGGTGCTTTTCTATTTTACAGATAAGGAAGCTGAAGTTAAGTGACTTGGCCAGGGTCACTCAGCCAGTAAATGTCTGCAGGAGGATTTGCACTTAAGTCTTCCTGACTCCAGGTTCAGGGTTCTATCAACTGCATCACCAGGACGAGGGACTTTGAGCCAGTCCTCCACCCCGTGTTCTCCTCCTACCTCTTGTCATCTTTTAGCAAAGTGTTATTGCTCACTTGAGCCTCGGTTTCCCCATTTGAAAAGTCAAGGTTGATCATACTTGTAGGTTGATCTGTTTCTCTTGGTTGTCATTGGGATGGAATGAATGAGGGAGACCCTGACTGAGCCCCTTTGAAGCCTTCTGTAGTGCCATGTAAATGTCAGCTATTATTATTAAGAAATTATTATCATTTACTAAGAAACTATTATTAAGAAATATGGGGCCCAGAAGGTACCATCAGTATCACCCAGCCCAGTTCGTGGCTGATTCCCAGGTCAGGGACTCTTTTCTCTGGAACTAGACGCTAACTACTCAAAGCTAGAAACTCTTGTCTTGGCCTTCTTTCTGATCCCTCATGATGCCTGGCGCAGTTCACTACGCATAGAAAACACTCACCTAAGAGACTGACTCTGTGACGAGATGTCCCTGCCCCTCTGAGGGCCTCAGTTGTCATATTTTGTAGTACGGAGTATCCCGTGATCTTTGAGATCCCTCCCGCCTCCAGAATTGTAGGATTCTGTGACCGAGGCTACTGGAGCAGTGAAGCCACTCTGGGGGTCCAGCCTGTCTCTGATCCACCTCCGTGTGACTTGGACCTCCTGTCTTTTCTCTCTGCTCCGCCATCCCCCGGCCCCCTGCCACCACTCCCTGACCTCTCTGCTGCAGCGGGGACTGAAGAAAGTTTTCCTTTGAAGCCCAAAGTGATTTGGAAGCTCTTGAGAATGAAGTGTCTCCTGCATAAGTGTTTAATTATCCTATTATAGGACAGTTACTGGGCCCTGGGATTTTAATAATTATTAATATCGTATTAAACAATGAATTATCATGAACAATTAAAATTAATTACATTTCCTAGAGTTAATTAAATTATTCCTTTAATGGGCCAAATGACTGTTCAGACATAAAAATTCAGGACTGGGCCCTGGGAAAGCCTGTGAAAAATTGGGGCATGAATGGGATGAGGTGAGTCAATTCATTCGTCTTAGGGAGGAGCTGGGTGAGTAGAACCGGTGCTCGGAAATCTAGGCGAGTTCTGAGGATGGTGGGAAAACTGTAGTGACGCACCTGAAGCCTCTCCTTCCTTCAAGGCCTTCCTCCAGGGAGCCTTCCGTGATTACCTCATCTTGGTAGTGAGGAAGCTCAGTGACAATACAACATTTGGTGAGTATAGCTGGGGCAGTGGATAGATTTGCAGGCCTGGAGTCAGGAAGACTTGTCTTCCTGAGTTCAAAACCAGCCTCAGACACTTATTAGCTGTGTGACCCTGGGCAAGTCACTTAATTTTTATCGGCTTCTGTTTCCTAATCTGTTGTTGTCGTGTTTGTTCTTCATCTTCGAAGAGGACATCAGTGAAATGATGACACGACTTGCGGTTGACTTTGATTTGAGTGAGGGAGGGCTGTACAAAGTCACCAGCCTCACTTTCTCCTCCAGAGCCATCTGGGTTCAGTGACCAGATGTTCACCAGGATGACTGGAGATGGCCCAGGATGCAATGGGAAACCCTGGCCCTTTTAGGTTAAGGCCTTTTCACATACTCCCTTAGAGTGAGGTAAGGCCCATTCAGTGAATAGGTCTCTTTAAGAAGTAAATCGAGGGATGGCTCCTTTAATTAGAAAGGAAATGGCAAACCGCTCCAATATTTTTGCCAAGAAGACCCCAAATGGAGTCCTGGAGAGTCAGGCATGATAGAGAAATGACTGAGTACCAGCATCCTAGTGGGTGCTGGAGAAGAGGCCTGTTGGGGCTGGGAAGTCGAGGGTGGCAGCATCGCTGTTATTTGATATGAAGGTGGGATGATGGGGGGCTTGCTCTGGTATGGAGGGATGCTCTCCAGTGCTTGTGGTCTGGGGATGCAGCCTGAACTGCTCCCAGGCTGTACCAGTGGGGGACAAAGCCTGGGAGAGGCTGTGATCGGATCCCATCTATACTTCCCTTCTCGTACTCCCCGTCAGAACTGCAGAATTTGAGACACTCAAGGAAACTCAGCAGTGTCTGCTCTGACACATCCATGAAACACATCTCTGCTCAGTTATCCTAATGGGTTTCTAGCTTCTTGCCTCTCCCTCCAGGAGGGGACATGGGGCAGGCTGATACAAGGCCATGAAGATATGGGAAACCCAAATCATGCCTGTGGGCAAGTGAGGGCCTCACCCTGCCCCACTTACCCCATCTGCCTGGCCCCTTGAAGGGGGAAGGTGGGGTCTGCCCACCTGCCTCAAGTCTCTTCCTACCCCAAACCATTCCACTCTCAGATCTTCTTACCATGTCACTCTCCTTCCCCCAACTCATTAGACACCAGTGGGGCCCTGTTATCTGATAGAAAATCCTCTGCATAACCTTTAAACCCCTTCACAACCTGGCCTTCTCCTGTCTTTCTGATGTTTGTAGATACTCCTTTCTCTGGGCCCTCAATGATCTTGCCATTCTGGGCTCCCCACAATTTTCCTTCTCCTAATTCTGACTCTTTGCCTTTGAACTGTCCCTCAGGCCTGGAATGCTGCCCCTCCTCCTCATCTTCCTTCAAGACTCAGCTCGAACCCCAGCTTCTACAGGAGACCTTGGTTGTCCCCCTCTTCCTCCGAGATGACGTCCCACTTCCACGGCGTGTGGCTCGTATACACATAGTTTTCATCTTTGCTGCCCCATTGGACCATAAGCTCCTTGAGGACAGGGACTGTTCTGGCCTTTCTTCATATCCAAAGCACTTAGCATAGTGCGTGGCACATAGAAAGCACTTAATAGGAAATAAACATTTATAAAGTACCTACTATATGCCAGATAGCGGTGCTTTCTTTACTAAGATTACCTCATTTGATCCTCACAACATCCCTGGAGGCAGGTGTTATTACTGGCCTCATTTTATGCTTGAGAAAGCTGAAGCAAACAGACTGACCCAGGGTCACATAGTCTGAGGCTGGATTTGAACTTGGGTCTTCCTGACTCCGGGCCCAGCCATCTTGCTGCCCCAATGCTTATTGCCTGACTGTAACTCACTAGAGAAATAGGAGAAGATGATTTTTCTTTCGATTATTGGGACTAGAATGTGGTTTGTGTGTGTGTGTGTGTGTGTGTGTGTGTGTGTGTGGTGGGGGGGGGGTGGTGAGAATGACATTGAATTAGAGTCAGATCATTCGATTTTGAATCCTGGTTCTGTTGCTGCATTGTACAAGTCACTTGTCCTCTCTGGGCATCTATCTCTCCTTCTGTAAATGGAAGGGGTTGGACAATTTCAGGAAAGCTGACCCCTGCTCCCCACCTCCTGACAGAGAGGTGGTGGCCTCAAGGTGCAGAGTGAGACATACATTTCTGGACATGGCCAGAGAAGGAATTTGCTTTGTTTGCCTAGGTATATTTGTTACTTGTTTTATTTCCTTTTCTTGGTTTAATTGTGGTTGGGGAGGAGGAAGTGGGAGGGAAAGAAATAAATGCTTGGAATTAGCAAATAAAGAAGAAAATAAATTTTAAAAATTAAGGCATTGGACTAGCTGACCTCTAAGTCTCCTTACAGCTCAAAATCAACCAATCCATATCGTTATTCTCAGAAAATCTGTCAGAGTGGGCTGCTGGGGAGATACCTGAGAAAATGACACCAGGATCCAGATTTGCAGGAGACAATGTCCCAAGTGGAGAATAAAGGCCTGGCTTCCCAGGGCTGTCTCTCAGGGGCAGGTCGAGCTCCCGAGGGAGAGCAGGCACAAAAGATGCTGTTCCCAGGGGCTCACCCAGCCCCATAGAGCAGCATAAAGCCAATCACTGTGCTTTGTCTGTTTCAAGTTTCCGCTGATAAAAATCAAGACATTAACCCCAATTGCCTCAGGTTTGGGGAAGCTCAAGTTGTGTTTGCAAAGTGTTTTGGAATTCTTGGTCTGAAAGGGACCTCTCCAACATGCCTCTCTGAGGCGTTTTCACTAAGCCTTATGATAGCATGCTGTGTGGGGTGATAGATGGCATCCTAGGCTCCACGTGAATAGAATCAGAGAATGTTAGGATGTAGAGGAATAGAGCAAGAAGCAACCCAAAAGCACAATATCAGGGCATAGGATGTCAGAGATGCTAGAGGCCTTACTAAGTAAGAGCTTGGAATGTCAGAGCTAGGATGTCCTTAGAACACAGAATGTCAGAGCTGGGAGGGCCTATGGAACATAGGATGTCAGAGCTGGGAGAATCCTTAGAACACAGAATGTCAGAGCTAGGAGGGACCTTAGAACACAGGATGTCAGAGCTGGGAGGGCACTTAGAACACAGAATGTCAGAGCTGGGAGAACCTTTGGAACACAGGATATCAGAGCTGGGAGGGCCTATAGAACATAGGATGTCAGAGCTGGGAGAGTCCTTAGAACACAGAATGTCAGAGCTGGGAGGGCCTATAGAACACAGGATGTTAGAGCTGGGAGAACCTTTAGAACGCAGAATGTCAGAGCTGGGAGAACCTTTAGAACACAGGATATCTGAGCTGGGAGGGCCTATAGAACACAGGATAGCAGAGCTGGGAGAGTCCTTAGAACACAGGATGTCAGGGCTGGGAGGGCCTATAGAACACAGGATGTCAGAGCTGGAAGAACCTTTAGAACGCAGGATGTCAGAGCTGAGAGGGCCCTTAGAATATTAGGATTGGGAGAAACCATAGGGCATGGGATCTTAGAATCTAGAATGCTAAGTTTGGAAGGCACTTTAGAGACCATCTAATTCAACCTTTCACTTTCCAGATGAGTAAACTGAGTCCCAGGCAGGGGTGATAAATGGCTTATCTAGTGACAGACCCAAGTCTGGATCCCAGGTGTTTGTACTTTTTAGTTTGCTGTTAGTAAACTAAATTACAATATACTAGCAGTATAGCTAGCTTATTATACTGATAGCTTTGCTGTTCCTGAGCACTTTTGAAAGGATCATAGGGTCATTGATTCAGAGCTGGAAAATACCTTCGAGCCCTGGACTTTGACCCCTTCATTTTGCATATGGAGAAACTGAGGCCAAGAGAGTAGAAGCGACTTTTTCAGGGTGACAGCTAGGAAATGCCTGTGGTGGGATTTGAACCCTCAGTTTCCTGGCCTCAGCTCTGGAGCTCTGTACAATGTATCCCACTGGCCCATTCATTAATGGAATGATAGGTAAAACAGCAATTAATTAGACAAACCTCATCTCTGTCTTCTGGGAGCTTACCAGAAGCTGACAAACTTCATGCAAAAGCCCAGTCACTCCCTTGTTCATTAATTAGGTGAATCTCCGTTTTTTCAAGGATAAAAGACTAAATCTCTAGCCTGGCATTCAAGACCCTCTACACTGTGTCTCCTGCCTCCTTTTCCAGTCTCATTTTCTACCTCTCACCTTCATGAACTCTATTCTAGCTGAATTGGGCTACTGAATTTGACCTCTGTCTCCTGCCTCAGTCCGCCCCCACTAACCTCATCCCCTGCCTGAAATGACTCGATTCTCATTTCTATTTCTCAGACATTTTGTTTCTGGTTCTACTCATTCCCCCCAAATCTCTGAATTTTGTTGGTTCCCCTTCCAAACCCTGGTCAGTGCTGGTATGTTACCATAGTCAAGGACAGAGTCTGTCTTATACACTTTTGACCAAACTGCCCCCACCTAAGAGACAGGAAGGTGTAATAGATAGAGCACAAGACCCACAAGACCTTTTGTTTCCCTGTCCTTCTGAGTTCTCTTTCATCATCTTCCTCTTCAATGGTCTTCCGAGGCTACCTTCCATGGAGGCAGGGACTGCTTTATTTTCTTCTGTGAATCTCTGACTGCCTAGTCTGTGCTTATTAACGGGAGGATGTAGTTGAATTGAAATGGTCAAGGGAATGCGAATGCCTTTCAGAGTGACCTTTTCCTAGTAGGGGCGTCTGAAGCTCAGATACTTTGAGCACCCTGCCCGAGGTCACATAGTCACAGGGCATCTGAGGCATAAGTTAGAGCTCAGAGTCTGCGAGGCAGAAGTGAGAGACCCAGTGCAGTTGGTCATTTTCAAAGACTGGGTAGCAGCAGCAGTGATACGAAGCCCTGAACATTGTTCTCAGGCCTGGCCTCCTTTGGCTGGGGGACAGTCTTCTACTCTGCCTCTCCCTTTGGATTTGGCCCCTTCCCCACGTGTGTATGGGGGGCCGGGAAGAAGTTTCCTTCTGTCTCTCTGATCCTTGAGTGATGAAAAAACCAACCAACCAAACAACACAGATGTCTCCTGGATCCCCAGAAGACTTGGCCATCAGAAGTGGCCATCAGGACTTTGAATTGTAAAGGACCTCACAGGTCATCTAGTTCAAGTGCCCCTCCCACCCCCATCTTCCAAATGAGCAAAGTGAGGCCCAGACTGGGGTAAGGGCCTGACCTCAGGGCCTACAGGATTTAAGGGGCAGAGGCAGGATTTCAGTCCAGGTTCTCTGACTCCTAACCAAATGCTCTCCTTACTACATCATGCCAGAGATGACAGCCTCTTTGTATTGAGTGACGGAGCAAGCTTGGATCCAGGGAAATTGAATCTACCAAGGATGCCAAGAGAAGTCTGACCTCTGCCTTCTTCTATCCAGAATGGATTCATTCAGTCATATGCTTGCACTGAGTTTTCCCTATGGAGAGAGTTCTACAAAGGATATTAGGTAGGGAAGAAGAAAGTATATATATGTGTGTTGTATATACATATACATAGATATGTGTACATATGTATGTATAGATATAGACATTTATCATATATATTTATATCTATTTCATATCTATATCAATGGAGACAGCTCCTGCCTTCAGGGAGTTTCCAGTCTATGGAGCAAAACCAGCCTTTTTCTCTAGGAAAGCTCAAAGTCTAAGGAGAAAAGGAGAGAAGCAGTCCCTTTCATAAGAGAACTCCCATTTGAAAGGGGGAGGTGGGGAGAAACTGTCCCTGCCCTCTGGAAGCTTCCAGTCTCATAGAGAAGGCAGTCCCTGACTTCTGGAAGTGTTCAATTCCTGGGCACATCCTTACCTTTGGTAAGACCCCTGTCTTACAAGGGTGTCATTTCTTGCCTTCATGGAGCTTCTAGTCTTATGGGGAAAATTTAGCCCTTCTCCCCTGGACCTTTAGTTGAGGGGGAAAACCCCATCCTTCTGCTCATGGAGTCCCTACTCTGATGACCACAATTCTTGAGGTCAGAGGTTAGAAAACCTTCTGTATGATGGAGGAGACATGATCCCTGCCTTCATGGAGCTCCTAGTCTGATGCCAGAAACCTGGAGGGTCTTTCCCTCACAGAACGATTTTTTTAATAGATAAAGGGACCATTCTTTGTCTCATTTCTTACCTTGCCTTAATCACTGAATGGGCGATGCCTCAGTCAAACTGAGACCCGTTAAAGATCTTAGCTTAAAAAGGCCAAGGTCTCCCGCTGAATCCAGGGCCACCTCCAATTATCCTGATCTATATCTTGCCACTGGACCCAGGTGACTCCAGAAAGTGAGGCTGGTGACTTTGAACAGCCCTCTCTCACTCAAATTCAATTCACTTGCACGTCATGGCATCACTTCCCTGGTGTCATGGTCCTCTTTAAGAACAAAGGACAAGCAACAACAGTCTGATACAGAATACCTTCTGATGGGGAAATAAGTGGAGAAATGGGCATGTATTGTACACTGTATGGGCAACCTGAGCTGGGACGATCTACAGCCAGGAGAGCTTCCTGGAGGAGGCAGCAGAGATGCTCCCGTTGCCCTGGGACTTCTGAGCCAGCATCTCGGCTATGCCTGGCCCCCCTCTCCTGGCTGCCCGGTGGTCCCCGCCTGGGGGACCTCTCCTGACCTTCCCTCGGCCCCTCCCCAACCTGCTTCTCAGTGGTTTGCCAGACTTATAGCCCATCCAAACCAAGGAGGCATTTTTAAAGTGCATAATGAAAAGGTATAATAAAGATAATTAAAGGAGATACAAGGTGCTGAATGGAGATTTCAGTTTATAATGGAAAACCCATTCTTATCATATCTTGCCTATGCTGCTGGCAGTTAATAATCCCCTGAGCCATCAACTCAGGCCTCTCCTATTTACCTGTTACAACGAAACCCAGCACTGGTCAATAGGCTGTTAGAGTCTGTCTGGGCCAATGTGAAATGTTGTGGTTGTTCAGTCGTGTCTGACTCTTTGTGACCCTGTTATGGGGTTTTCATAGCAAAGGCACTGGAGTGGTTTGCCATCATCCTCGCCAGTGGATTAAGGCAAACAGAGGTTAAGTGACTCGCCCAGGTTCACATAGCTGGTAAGCGTCTGAGGCCAAATTTGAACTCAGGTCTTCCTGACTCCAGGCTTAGCACTGTATCCACTCAGCCATCTAGCTGCCAGTCAATGGGCTGTTAGAGTCTGTCTGGGTCGATGTAAAAAGTTAGTAATCAGCAAATGCAGGTACTTGTACACAAAGAGGGATGGGCCAGAAAGTGTGAATGGTGCAGTACTGACCATTCACCTGCTAGGAAAACAGTTTATGGCATATTCAATTCTGAATGTGGTGCATAGAAGAGGGATATTTTCCTTATTATTTGTTACCATCAGCAACATTTAGGCCCTTAGCCTGATTATAGAATCATAGAGTTGGAAGGGACCTCGGAGGTCATTGAATCCAACCCCCTCATTTTACAGACAGGGAAACGGAAACCCAGAGAGGAGAGGTTACTTGCCCAGGATCATACAACTAATAAGCATCGGAAGCAGGACTTGAACCCAGGTCATCCTGACTCTGGGTCTTGTGCTCTGTCTATTACACCATCCTGCCTCTTAGTTGGGGGCAGTTTGGTCAAAAGCACATAAGACAGACTCTGTCCTTGACCATAGTAACGTACCAGCACTGATCAGGCTTTGGGAGGGGAACCAATAAAATTCAGAGGTTTGGGGGCAATGAGTAGAACCAGACACAGGGTCTGTTCCCAGTACCGGCACCACCTTCACCCTCCTTCTCTCTCTGTCGTTATCTGTCTTGTCTGTCTCTGTTTCTGTCTGTCTGTCTGTCTTTGTCTCTCTGTCTCTGTCTCTCTCTAGCTCTCTGTCTCTGTCTCTCTCTGTCTCTGTCTCTCTCTAGCTCTCTGTCTCTGTCTGTCTCTGTCTCTGTCTCTCTCTCTGTCTCTGTCTCTCTCACAAACACAGACCCTTCCCATGCAGATGTTTGCTTAGCCTGGGTATAAATGTATTTATACATATGAACACACATAATCATATATTATATATGTATACGTATATACGTATATGTATATAGGTTAAGCAAACATTTGCATGGGAAGAGTTGTCAGGAGGTGAGTAACCGCAAATGGAAAAACCAGGTTGGATTAGTGCTAGGGAATCTTCAGAGATTGGGGTAGAGAGTAGCTATTTAGGGAAGGTCGTGTGTTTGTGTGTGTGTGTGTGTGTGTGTGTGTGTGTGTGTGTGTGAGAGAGAGAGAGAGAGAGAGAGAGAGAGAGAGAAGGAATATGGATTTGGAACCAGAAGTCCTGGGTTCAAATCCCAGTTCTTCATAGATCCCCACCAGTGTAACCTTGGGTAAGTCATTTCCCCTGTTTCTTCACCCATAAAACGAAGTGGTTGGACTAAGTGGTGTCTCTGGGCCCTCTGGCCTTTAAATCTGAGGCTCCTTCTTAAAACAATAGTAACGGCAGCTAGGCCTGCAGAGCTCCAAAGGTTTGCGCAGTACTTTACATACATTAATCTCATAACAGTTCTGTGAGGTAGAGAACGCTATTCTTCCTATTTTACAGGTGAGGAAACTGAGGATGAGAGAAGTAAGTGACTTGCCCAGGGTCACGTAGCTAGGAAACAGCTGAAGGAGGGCTTCTTGGCTCCAGGTCCTGTGATGCTGCCAATAAATACTGATTGAATGGGTCCTGACAGCCCCTACTCCCCCTCCACCCAGCCCTGTACTGGTATGCTCAGGGTCTTGGTTTCAGAGAGTTCAGTCTGACTATAAGCGTTCCCTATTTTCCTGCCTCCACTCTTTTACATGGGCTGTACCCCATGACTGGACCATATTTCTTTCTCACCTCCACCTTCCAGAATTCCTGTTTCCCTTCCAGGGTCGGCTCTTACTGCCTCAGGCTGGTCCTGATCTCTGCTGCTAATGAGGCCCCCTCCCCCAAATTTCTTGATGTTAGGCTCATAGGCTCAGAGAACCAGAGCTCTGAGGCTATTGGCTCTCATAGAATCATAATGCCAGAGTTGGAAGGTGCCCAAGAAGCCACAAGGTCCATTCCCCCCACCCTGGGTTTTTTTTTAAATACAGATGAAGACCTGAGACCCAGAGAGGTAAGTGGTTTACTCAAGACCACACAGATAGTAAGTGACTGAGATGGCATTTGAGCCCAGATGCTCTGAGGCCAAATCCAGCACCCTTTCCCCTGTACCAAGCGTTGTTAAATGGCACACTGGATAGAGGCCATGCCTAGAGTCAGGAAGATCTGAGTTCAAATCTGGCCTCAGATACTTACTAGCTGTGTGACCCTGTTTGCCTCAGTTTTCTCATCTGTCCAATGAGCTGGACAAGGAACTGGCAAACCAGTCCAGTATCTTTGTGGAGAAAACCCCAAATGGGGTCACGCAGAGTCGGACATGACTGAAACCGACTGAGCAACAGTTATCTAGCATAGTGCCATCACAGATTCAGAACTACAAGTGACTTTAAAAACTATTGAATCCAAATTTTGTAGATGAGAAAACTGAAACATAAAGGCTAAGCGCATTGCCCTAGTTCATTTAAGTTGGGACAGGTACGATTTGAACCCAGGGCCTTTGGCTCCAAAGCCGGCTGTCTTTCAGGAACACCAAACCGCTTCTCAACATACTTATCTGTGTACCCATCTTTCTCCCTAGGAAAACCGTAAGGTCCTTGGAGGCAGGGACAATATTGCTTTGACTTTGTGTCCTTGAAGCCTAAGCACAGTGAGGGAGCTCAGTTACAGGCTTATGGACTTGAACTGAACTGAATGAACAGGGTTAAACTCGAAGGGAAGAGTGGGGTGGGCCGGAGGAAATAACAATAAGTGGGCCATCCATGCAGATCCCTGCACTCCGGCTGAGGCTCCTCACGGATGCACGGGCAGAACGTCTGGGAGGTACCTAATGGCACAGAGTTATTTCAGAGCCATTATCTAGGATAACCGTAATTACATCCAGGAGCAGAGAAGGTCAAACCGGCTTGTCCGACTGCTTGACTCCAGTGAAGCTCTCGCCAGCTTCTCGCCAGCCAGCCCTAGCCCGGCGCCGGCGAGGATGAGCCACGGGACTGAGCCACCGAGGGAGGGCATAGCTTCTGCATCCAGAGAGAAGCAGGGTCATCCTGGAGCCTTCCCTCATTCCCCTTTTTTGGCTATCCTTCACAGGCTGGATGAGATGGTTCTTCAAGGACCACAGAATGGCAGAGCTGGAAACGGCTTTAGGACAGAAGATGTCTAAGCTGGAAGGGGTCTGAGAACGTAGAATGTCAGAGATTGGAGGGATCTTAGAAAGTAGAATGTCAGAGCTGAGAGGAACCATGGAAAACATAATGGCAAAGCTTGAAGGGTCACTAGAAGATAGGACATTAGAGTTGGGAAGGACCTCAGAACATGGACTGTCAGAGATGGGAGGGCCCTTAGAACATGGAATGCCAGTGTTGAGAGGGCCCTTAGGACACAGAATATCAGTGCTGGTAGGAGCCTTAGGACACAGGATGTTGGAGCTGAGAGGGCCCTTAGAACACAGAATGTCAGAGTTGAGAAGGCCCTTAGAGCACAGGATGTCCGAGCTAGGAGGGCCCTTAGAACCCCGAATGTCAGAGCTGGAAAGGAACCTTATAACCCAGAATGTCAGAGCTGGAAAGGAACCTTAGAACGCAGAATGTCAGAGCTGGGAGGGCCCTTAGAATACAGAATATTGGAGCTGGGAGGGCCCTTAGCACACAGGATGTCAGAGCTGGGAGGGCCTTTAGAACACAGAATGTCAGAGCTGGAAGGGGGTCTTAGAACAGAGACTCTCAGAGTTAAGAGGGAACATACAATATATAAAGTTAGAGATGGAAGGGCTTCCAGAACACAGAATAAGAGAGCTGGGAAAGACATTCAAACAGGAAATGTCAGAGCTTGGAATGATCATAGCACACAGAATGCCAGAGCAGGGGAGGGCCTCAGAACATGGAATGACTGAGTTGGGAGGAACTTGAGAATATAGGATTATTGAGACAATAGAGATGGTTTTCATTTTACAGAGGACCAGAGAGGGTGCACCTTGTGTGAGGAGGTCACAGCACTCAGAGGCCAAATCTCCCAAGTCCAAACCCAGTGTTCTTTCTGTGGTGTGAGGCAGAGAATTCAAGTATTATTATCTCTGTTTTACAGATGGGAAAGCTGAGGCTCAGGGTTATGAAGTGTGTTCCCCAGGAGGTCTAGTCCTGCTCCAAGTGAGTGTTTCCTGCATACCGGCTGATTCACACCGGGAGCAATCTCCCTCTGAATCTGCTTAGGGGCTGGTACAAGGGAAAGACCTAGGATCGAATCCTGACTCGGACACTACTATCAGTGTGACCTTAGGCCAGTCTATTGGCCACTCTGTGAAAGGAGGGCCTTGGCTGGGGTGACCTCCAGTGACTCTTGTGGTTCTACATATAAACCCATGGCATCTTTTCATTGCTGCGGATAGAGGAGATAACCAAGTAGCACCAGATAAAGGAAATATAGGATTAAAATCTAGTATAGTGAGGAACCTCTGAGGACTCCTAACCCAACCACTTCATCAGTCAGTCACCAAGCGCTTATTATGATCCTGCTGTTTGCCTGGCTCTGTGCTAAGTGTAGGGGATACAAAGAAGGACCAAAGATGGCCCCTGCCCTCAAAAACCTTCCAGTCTAATGGTGGAGACAATGTGCGAACAACTCTTCGCAAAAGATACAGATGGGATAAACTTCAAGTAATGGGTAGAGGGAAGGGACCAACATGAAGGAGGATTGGGAAAGGCTTCTGGTGGCAGGTAGGGTTTTAGCTGGGACTTGAAGGAAGCCAGGGAATCCAGGAGGCAGAGGTGAGGAGGGAGGGTGCACCAGGCAGGGGTCACAGTCAGAGGAAATGACTGGAGTTGGGAGATGGAGTTTCTTATTTAAGAAACAGCAAGAGACCAGAGTCACTGGATCTTAGAGTGTCTGGGGGTGAGTAAGGTGTAAGAAGATGGAAAGGCTGGGGGTGAAGGGGCAGGTTATCAAGGGCTTTGAATGCTAAACATAGTGTTTTATATTAGATCCCTGAAGTGACAGAGTTATTGGGGTGGATTAAATAGGGGAAGGGTGTGGATGTGTGTGGCGTGGTCAGATCTGTGCTTTAGGAAGATTAATTTGAGGGAAGAGTGAAGGATGGTTGGAGTAGAAGAGTGACTGGAGGCAGAAAGACCAGCTAGAAGGCTATCCCAATAGTCCAGGAGTGGGGTGAGGAGGGTCTGCACCAGGCTGATGGAAGAGGGGGCATATGAGACACAAGTTCTGGATGTAGAATGGGTAGGACTTGGCAACAAATTGGGTCTGGGAGGTGAGAGTGAGGAGATGAGGGTGACCCCCAAGCTGGGAGCCTGGGGGATGGGGGGATGGTGGTGGCCTCAACAGTAACAAGGAGGTTCTAGAAAGGGGGAAAGTTTGGTGAGAAAGATAATTCTCTCAGTTGAGTTTAAGATGTCTGCAGGATATCCAGTTAGACATGTCTAATAGGTAATGAGGGTGGCTGGGTGGTGTAGTAGCCCCGGAGTCTGGAAGACCTGCAATCTAGCCTCAGACACTTCCTAGCTGTGTGACCCTGGGCAAGTCACCTAACCCTGTTTTTTTTTCCCTTCAGTTTCCTCATTTGTCAAATGAGATGGAGAAGGAAATAGTAAACTAGTCCAGTATCTCTGCCAAGAAAACCCTGAATGGGGCCATGAGGAGCCAGATACGACTGAAATGACCGAATGATGCCAACAAGAACAAAAGATGGAGTCTGCAGGTTAGACGATTGGTTAGGGCTGGATAAGGTAGATCTGAGAATCATCGACATAAAGGGGATATTAGAAGACATGATAGTCGAGATCATTATACAAATTAATTTAGAGGGAGAAGAGAAGGCCCAGGACTAGAGCTGTGGCCCTCTCACCTTTAGGGATGTAATCTAGATGAAGATCTATTAAAGCAGATGGAGCAGGAGCAGTCAGAGAGGTAGGAGGAGAACCAGGAGATAGTAGTGTCCCAGAAACCCAGAGAGAAGGGAATAGCAAGGAGGAGACAGTGATCGACAGTGTCCAAGGCTGACGAGAGGTCAAGGGGAATGAGGATTGAGAAAAGGCCACAGGATTTGGCAACTAGGAGGCCATCAGCAATTCCAGGCAATCTAGTCCAAATTCCTTAGGTTATAGGTGAAGAAACTGACACCCGGAGAAATGAAATGATTTGCTTAATTTAAGGTCAAATAGACAGTAAATGGCAATGTCAGGATTTGAACTCACATCTAGCAAACTCTTAAGTTTGTCAAGAAAATACAGTACTCTTTCTACTGCATCATGGCCTCATGGGGAACTCATAGCGCTCAGCGAATCATCAGTTGTCTTCATCTTTCCTTTCTGCCTAGGAATCAACAAAGGAAACAGTGGAGTCAAAGAATGAAAGAAAGGAGTACATGCATTTATTAAACACCTGCTATGCTCCAGGTCTTGCTGTTTCAACAATCCGACTAGCAGCTGCTGCATGTGTGTGGGGGTATAAAACCAACAACAACCAGCTCACAGAATGCTGCAAGCCCAAGTTCTTTTGATCTGCTTTACTAAGGAAAGCAACTTTAAGGCGTTAACAATCTTACATACAAATACCATTCTCTTAGTTCAGGGGAAAAAGCCAGCACCCTGCACTTCAGAGCAAATACAAACAAATTACAAACATCGACAGACAGACCTTGTCTGATTCAAATCCCAATTCATAGTTACTAGAGTTTAACCAAGTCCGAACATCTGGGTTTACAAGCTGGAGGGCTCTTAACTACAGCTGCCCAGAGTCTCCACATCTGCACACTGCCAAGAGCGAGAGCCCTAAGCAAATAGCTGTCTTCCCTTTTTATGCACTCTTCAGCCCTCATCAAACTTCATCTGAGCAACCAGAACTTAAGTTCTTACTTTTGGATCTGGAGTTAGCACCTCCCGCTAGGACCTTGAGGGCTTCACACCCACATAGACTTGGCACCTAATAGATAGGGGTTTTAGGCCTACTTGGGAGCAAAGATATAATCAGACCTCCCTTCATTGGCTCCACCTGGAGCCCCACCTTAGTTACCAATTCACACCCACATAGGCTTAGCACCTAATAGATAGGGGTTTGGGCCTGGGGCTTAGCACCTAGTAAGACTCCATCAAAGACACTTATTTAGTCATTTTAAAACAGTAAGAAAGTCCCAACTTACTTGATATTTCACTTGTGCTAAGGAATTTACAAATATTTCATCTGATTCTAATAACAAGTCTGGGAGGCAGGGGCTATTATCTCCTCCATTTTTCATTGGAGAAAAGTGAGGCAGGTAACAATTAAGTGATTAAGGGTCATACAGTGGTAAGAATCTGAGGCTGGATTCAAACTTAAGTCTTCCTGACTCCAGCTCCCCAGCTCTAGCCACTGGACCACGTAGCTACCTTACAGATCAAGGTGTCAGAGGAAGGAACTTCACAGGGCAACCCACACCTGCCTAAGAAATCCTTCTCCAGCAACTTCCTCACAGGTAAAGTCAAGGGAAAGTCGATGCTTTGTCTGGGGGTGACCAGCCTGTTTGAGTGACGTCTTGGGAAGGACCAGCCTGAGCCACAGGCTGAAGAACACCCTGATGGTCTGTCAGGACACCAGGGCACCTCACTGTGGGACCTCTCAAAGTCCTTGCCCTCCTCTGCTCTGATCTCAGTCACCTTATCAACAAAATAAAGGGGTGGGCTAGTTGATCTCTTTGAGCTCTGACATTCTGCCTTCTAAGAGTACCCCCATTTCTGACATTCTATGCCCTGAGGAACTCTGCCCCCCTACCCACCATGGCCCCAGTCCTTCCTTTCTATATTCCAAGGTTTTTTGCAGTACTGACATCCTTACCCCGACATTCTGCATTCTAAAGTCCTCCCAGCTCTGACCTTCTGTTCTAAGGGCCCTCCCAGCTCTGACCTTCTGTTCTAAGGGCCCTCCCAGCTCTGACCTTCTGTTCTAAGGGCCCTCCCAGCTCTGACAGTCTATGCTCTAAGGGCCCTTCCAGCCTTATCTTTCTGTAGTCTAAGAGCCCATTCCAGCCTTGACATTCTGTATTCTAAGGCACCTTCCTCCCCAGATGTTCAGTTTCCTAAGGTCAGGGCACCTTTCCTGCTCTGACAGCCTATGATGTATCCTTTGCCTGTCTAATGAAGGCTCCTGGCCCCCAGAGGCCCCTCCACTGGCATGCTCTCCTCTGCCTCTTTCCCTGAGGCCAGGAGCTCTTCATTGCCTGTCCCCCTGGGCGATTATTTATTATTTTCCTCCTGAAAGTGTTCCTGAGACACAGCTCTTATGAAAGATGTTCCCCTGAATGGAGCGGGACGGCATCATAATTCACCCTGGCTCCAGCTGAAATATTTGAACGACAACACATTACCGTCCAATTTCGCCGCTCTCCGCTCCGAGGGAGCCGCCGGAAGGCCCACTTAGTGCTGCTTGGAGCTCTTTGCAGAATTGGCTGGAATGGCCTCGAAGGCTCAAGGCTGAGTGAGGCTTCTGCAGCCTGGAGATTGGAGACCATTACTGACATCTGCCTGCGGCCTGCTGCTGCCGGGCCTGGCCTTCCCCCTCACGCCAGAGTGCATGCCTCGCATCAGACTGTCAGCTCTCTCACTGCTGGTACTGTCTTCTCCATCTGAAGCATCCCCTACCCTGAGACAGACACTATTTGATTCTTTCTTTCTCCTTGCCTCAGTGGGACTAGGGGCTCCTGAAGGGCTATAACTCCCCATGCAGACTAGGGACCTCATTAGGACAAGAAATGTTTCTCCTTATAGACTAGGAGTACCCTAAGAGCAGGGCATCCCTTCCATCCTAGCCTCTGCTTCCCAGCTCCTCTAGAACAGAGATTATGTCTCTCCCTTGGTTTATGCCTCCCATAATTCCCTCTGATACTCTTGACTCATCTTTCCTTGAGGCTTTTCTGATGAATCTTTTAAAATATGTAATTAATTAATTTATATTTAGTTTTCAACATTCACTTCCATAAGATTTTGAGTTTTGAATTTTCTCCCCCACCTTCTCCTCCCCCTCCCCAAGGTGGCATGCAATCTGATATGGGTTCTACTTATGTTTTCATATCAAACATATTTTCACATTAGTCATGTTGTAAAGATGAATTTGAACCAATGAGAAGAATCACAGGAAAGAAGAAACAAAACAAAACCACAGAAGAAAAGAGAACAAATAGTCTGCTTCCATCTACATTCAGACTCCATAGTTCTCTCTCTGGGTACGGATGCCATTTTCCATTGTGAATCTTTTGGAGTTGTCTTGGACCCTTGCATTGCTGAGAAGAGCCAAGTTTATCTTATAATCTTTTTAGGGTGTTATGGATATCAGCTTATTTTGCAGACAAAGAAACTGAGGCCCAAGGAGGTGAGTGAGGAGATAAAGGACCTAAAATTATCTTGTAGGAAGGATATTTGAAAGAAGTGGGACCATTTAGCAAGGAGAAGAGAGAATTTAGAGGAGGCAGGAATGTTGTCTTCAAATGCCTGAAGGGTTGTTATGCGGTAGGGGAAAAAGACATGAGGTAGCCAGGTGGTATGGTGGATAGATCCTGGACTTGGAGTCAGGAAGACCTGAGTTCAAATTCTGCCATAGGCACTTGTGAACTCTAGGATCATAGGAAAATCACTGTCCTCTCTATGTTGACTCAGTATCCTTGTCTGTAAAATGAACAAGTTGGATTGGATGGTCTCTAAGGCCCTTTTCAACTCTAAATCTATGATTCTAGGTCTGGACAAAGCTGGAAACTCTGTGTGTGTGTGTGTGTGTGTGTGTGTGTGTGTGTAAGAGAGATAGAGAGATTTCTGGATATACTTCTTTCCTTCATCTAAACACATGGCAAATGAATCTTCCCTTAAAATCCAATCCAATCTAATTCAATTGTTGTTCAATCTAACAAGCATTAAATAAGGTCCTACTATGTGCCAAGCACTTTGCCAAAAAGACTATTTTATGGAGAACTCACACAAGCCAGCACTTACAGAAGAAGCTATATACAAGGATGCTCTCAAGGTCTCTTGGAAGAACTTTGAAATTGATTGCAAGATGTGGGAAACACTGGCGCAGGACCACCCAGCATGGCGTGCCCTCATCAGAGAAGGCACTGTGCTCTATGAGCAAAGCAGAATTGCAGTAGCAAAAACAAAATACGATATTTTCAAATTTTGAGACATCTCCCACTCCAAACGTTCATAAGCACTATTTGTGCCTGACTTGTGGTAGAGTCTTCTGACTCATATTGGTATGATCAGCCACAGTCAGACACTCTGCACCTTGACCCTGACATAGTGATACCATTTTGGTCCTCTTCGAGAATGAAGGTCAACATCCAACCAACCATCTATCCTTTCTCCCTCCCTTCCTCACTCCCTTCCTTCCTTCCTTCCTTCCTTCCTTCTCTCCTTCCTCTCTTCCCAAGTCCCCACCACCCCTGATATTCTTCGTGCAATGGTCCTTCTCAGCTCTGACTTTGTATTTTCCAAGGTGCCTGAAGTGTTCTATAAGTCTTAAATAGCTATGTAAACGGGTTCTGTTTCTACTATTCAAAGGCCCCTTTAAGTCCTGACTGTTTATGTTCTAAAGGCTCTTCCAGGCATAACATTCCAAGTTTTGATCATTGGGGGCTTTGAGCTGGCTCCAGTGTAGTCTCTTCTGTTTCCTCCATCCTTTTGTTCTTTCTCAAATCCAAGGGAATCTGCCTCCCTCCTGAAGGGCCATTGCTGGCTCCCATTGGCTTGGACACATCTAAGCCTCTTTCCAATGCTTGAGCACTGAATGTAATTTCCAGTCTTGGAGAGGTAAGGCTCCAGCCAAACCTACCTGGGACATGCTCAGTGCATCCATACAGGTCTCCATAATTGCTGCTGATAATGAGCTAGAGAGGTCTGTCAAACACCTCCTCCAGTGACTTTCCCTGATTTTCTGCAGCCCACAAGGAGCTCTCCTTTTCTGAAGCCCAGTGGCTCTTAGTACCACCGGGTGGGGCTGATTTTACCTGGTTTTCTCTTTGAAATGCCACATATTTTAGTCCTAGCTTCCCGATGAGATTCTGAGTCGGCCATTCCGGGCAGGGATGGTAATCTTACTCATCTCTCTGTCCCCCAGAGTGCCAAGCACAGGCCCAAGCACGTAGGAAGTGGTGAATTGGATTGAATCAAATTATCCAAACTCTTTTTGCTGAGCCACTTCAGGGAATAGTTTTCATGATTCCCTACAGGGCTCTCATAAACCAGCCATTCTTTCTTGGGACTCTCTAGGGAAGAGAAAAATGGATATGCTCCCAACCCTGGCATTCAAGGCCTTTCAAAATCTGCCTCAAACCAAAGTGCCCAGCTTCATGCCACTTTGCTCCCCTTTGGGCACTCAACAATCCACTTAGTGGTTCTAAGTTTTGTTCTCTATAGGTTCTTTGCCTTTGCTCACCACTCACTGACCTTCTCCTCCCCATATGTTTAAATCTCTCACTTCTTTCAAGGGTGCTGACTCATTCTTAAAGCGTTTCTGGTGGACTCTGCTTGATGAGAGTTTACCTATCTAGAGGGCACCAGGCCCTCCACAGTTACCCTCTGTTTGGCATTGACAATATTTCCCAGCCTGGACCCTTCTACCTTTCCTGTCTTTGTCTACTTTATCACCCTGTCTCTCATGCTCTACCCCGCCATCATGTTTTAATTTTTCCATAGTAGCTTGCTTACTGTTCCTTTTAAATACTTCTTTCCTTCCTTCCCTCCTTCCTCCCTCTCTCCTTCTTTCCCTCCTTCCCTCCCTCCTTCCTTCCTTCCTTCCTTCCTTTCTTCCTTCCCTCCCTCCCTCCTTCCCTTCCTCCTTCCCTCCCTCTCTCCTTCTTTCCCTCCTTCCTGCCTTCCCTCCTTTCTGCCTTCCCTCCCTCCCTCCTTCCTTCCTTCCTTCCTTCCTTCCTTCCTTCCTTCCTTCCTTCCTTCCTTCCTTCCTTCCTTCCCTCCCTCCCTCCTTCCTTCCTTCCTTCCTTCCTTCCTTCCTTCCTTCCTTCCTTCCTTCCCTCCCTCCCTCCTCCCCTTCCTCCCTCCCTCCTTCCCTCCCTCTCTCCTTCTTTCCCTCCTTCCTGCCTTCCCTCCTTCCTGCCTTCCCTCCCTCCCTCCTTCCTTCCTTCCTTCCTTCCTTCCTTCCTTCCTTCCTTCCTTCTTTCCTTCCTTCCTTCCTTTATTTTTCCTGTCTTTAATTCATTAAAAAAATTGACTACTAATTCACTTCCTACCACCTGCCCCTCCTTTACCCATTGAGAAGGCAAGCAATTTGATATCAGTTATACATGCGAAGTCATGCAAATCATATTTCCATATTAGCCACACTGCAAAAAAGGCAAGAAAAATAAAGTAGAAAAAAGAATCCTTCCACCTGCACTCAGAGTCCATCGGTTCTTTCTCTGGAGGTGGATCGTGCCTTTCATTATGAGTCCTTTGGGATTGTCTTGGATCGTCATCTTGATCCGTTACTTGCTGTTCAGCCAACACAACGAGTCTCCCATCTTCGTGTCTTTGTCCCAGCTATCCCTCATGTTTAGAATGCTCTCCCTACTCACCCTGGCCTCTTGGTTTCCATGGCTTCCTTCCAGACGCAGCTCAAGGTCCACTGCCTGAAAAAAAAATTCTTTTGCAGTCCCCCCAGTTGTGAGTGCCTTCCCCTCTGAGTTGACTTCCCATCTATTCTGTCTATATCTTAAATGTACACAGTCATTTGCATGTTGTCCCCCCCGCCCCCCCGCATTAGACTCTTTGAGGGCAGGGGCTGCTTTTGCCTTTCTTTGTATCTACAGAGCTTAGCACAGTGCCTGGCACACAGTAATAAATGCTTTTTATCCCACTGCTTTCCACTTACTCTTCTGGGACTGTGGTTTGTCTTTTGTTCTTGAAGAGGACCAAGGAAGGAAAGAAGGAAGGAAGGAATCCAGCCATTAAACCGTAAGTTAAGTGGGCAGATTCTGGCCGTCAAAATTTACCTTCCTTTGGAGAGAAGGAGAGGGACAGGGAGAGGGAGAGAGGGAGAGGGAAAGTTGAGTTACCCAACTAGCTGGGTACTCTTTCAAGCAGCTCAGCTTACTCACAGGCTGTGTTTGTCCTTCATTTTTGAAGAGGACCATGACATCAGGAAGATGATGATATCACTTTCAAGTGACTTTGAATTGAGTGAAAGAGGCCTGTGCAAGGTCACCATCCTCACTTTCTCCTCCAGAGCCTTCTGGGTCCACTGACCTGATATTCACCAGGATGACTGGAGATGATCCAGGATGCATTGGGAGACCTTGGCCCTTTTCAACTAAGGTCTTTTCAGGTTCTCACTTTGAGTGAGGCAATGCCTATTCAGTGAATAGGCCTCTTTTAAGAAGTGAGTCAAAGGATGGCCCCTTTATTAAAAAAAATCAAACTGGGAGGGGAAGATCTTCAGGGTTGCTGGCCAAAAGAGAAATAGTTACTATTTACATTCACTCTGAGCCAAAAAATAACCATTAAGTGGTGGTTGGGCAGGGACATATTGTTGTCTAATCCATGAGATCCAGAGTGAATTGGGTTTAAGGCTTGACCTTTGAGAAAGAAATCTAGCCAGTAAACCCTAAGTTAACTAGGTAGCTTTTGGCCATCAAAAAACTTACCTTCTTTTGGGCAGATCACCCTCAGGAAAGAGAAAAATCAATTAAATACCACCATCCATGGGAAGGGCCCTGTTCATCATCGTCCTAAATCTTGAGTCACCATCCCTGTGACTTTAAGGACCAAAGCACTCTTCCCTCATCCACGACTTGAGCATTCCAGCTTTAAACTGCACCAAGACTTTGGAGTCCCTTGTATTGATTGACTTCCGTTGTTAGTTTATAAGCACCTTAAGGGGGCGTGGACTGTTTCTCTTTTGTGTTTATTTTTCCAGGTCTTAGTAGAGTGTCTGGCACATAGTAAATATTTAAAAGCTTTTCTTTTTTACTTATTTGTTCCAGTCAAGTCGTTATTAAGCACCTACTATGTGCCAACTCTAGGCACACAAGGAAGTAGAAAAAGACTGTCCCTGCTTTCACCATCTAACAGAGGAGATAACTTGTAAATAATAATGTACAACTAAGATAAGTTGGAGATAATCAATGAAGAAAAGGCATGAACATTGAGGATGTATCAAGAAAGGCCACTTGTAGGGATTTTAGCTGAGGACCTGAAGGAAGCCAGGTAAGCCAGGAGGCAGAAATGAGGAGAAAGACCATTCCAGGCATGCAGAACCACTAGGGAAAAAGTCCAGAGTCAGGAAATGGAGAGTCTTGTTTGGGGAGCATCAAGGAGGGCCAGGGTCTGAGTATACGGAGGGGGATACCATAAGAAGACTGGAAAGGTCTCAGGACAAGGCAGGTTATGAAGGACTTTTAATGCCAAACGGAGAATTTTACATTTGTTGGTGGAGGACATAGGGAAAAGATTAGAATTTGTCAGATGGTTATGTGTATGTGACATCATCACTTTTGTGCTTCAAGATCAGTTTGACAGTTATATGGAGAATAGATTGGAGTGGGGGAAATTGACAGGTCTTGGCACCATATTGGATATGAGAGATGAGAGAGAGAGTGAGAAATCCAGGATGACTCCTAGGTTGGGAACCTGAGGGACTGGGAAGATGGGGTTGCCCTTGACAGTAATGAAGGTGGTAGGAAGAGGGGAAGGTTCATTCATTCATTCCCCATACCCTTCTCCAGGTGGGAATAAACTCTCCTTTTTCTCAACATTTCTTCCAACTTTTTCCTTGGATCTTTCCTTTTTCCTTATCTCACTCTCCTTCCTTCATACTTTCTATTGTACTTGCCTGTATACTCTTGTAGAATGAAAACTCCTGGAGAGAAGACTGGTGATTGTCCCTGTCTTTGACTCTCTAGGGCTGGAGTGCAGTGCTTCAATCTTAGTGCTCCTGTAAGGAATATAAAAGGGCAGCTAGATAGTACAGTAGATAGAATGCCAGGCCTGGAAGTGCCTGGCCAGGAAGACTTATCTTCCTAAAGTCAAATCCTGCCTCAGACTTGCTGTGTGACCCTAGGCAAGTCAGCTAACCCTGTTTACTTCAGTTTCCTCCTCTGTAAAATAGGCTGGAGGAGGAAATGGCAAACCACTCCAGTACCTTTGTCAAGAAAACCCCAAATGGGGACACAAAGTGTCAGACATGACTGAAAAAAGACTGAACAACAAGAATAAATACAAAGACATCTTGACCTGAACTGAGGCAGCAGAAACCCTTGACTTTGGAGTCAGAAAGACCCAATAGTAGATCTGAGCTCAGACACTTACTAGTTGTGTGACCGTGGGCAAGTCACTTAATCTCTCTGACCCTTGGTTTCCTCAGCTACAAAGTGGTAATAATATTAGAACCTACCTGACAGAGTGTTGGGAGGATCATCCGAGATAATGTAAGGAAAGTACTTGGCAAATCTTAAAACATTATATAAATGTCAGCTATTAGTATTTTTAACCAGAATCTGGTCAGAGAGTTCCTTCTCCTTCCCTCTCTGCTTCCTCCCCTTCCCTTCCCTTTTGCCTCTCTTCTTCTCTTTCTCCTTCTCTTCTTCCTCCTCTTCTCCTCTTTTCTTCTATTTTTCCTTCTCTTTCTTCTCCTCTTTCTTTTTCTTCTTCTTCTTCTTCTTCTTCTTCTTCTCCTTCTCCTTCTCCTTCTCCTTCTCTTCTTCTTCTTCTTCTTCTTCTTCTTCTTCTCCTTCTCCTCCTCCTCCTCCTCCTTCTCCTCCTCCTCCTCTTTCCCTTTCTCTTTCTCTCTCTTCCCCTCCTCTGTCTCCTCCTTCCCCTCTCTCTTCTCTAGCAGGATAGACCAATAGGTCTAGGAGGCTCAGCCATGGGGTAGACTGAGTGTCCAAGATTTCAGGCCCCCACCATCCACCCAGCTTGGAATAGGCCCACAGGGCTAGGTTCTTTCTTTGGCCCTTTGGAGCTCTGGGAGGAGTCTAACCTTCATCTCCCTTGCAGCCCCCATTTCCATCACGGACTTCGAGATAAAACCTGTTTAGCTAGAGGGTGAGCCTATCAGAGTGCCCTTTGTGTGCAGTCTGCAAATCTACAGGGCATTTTTCAAAGAAATACTGTTTGATCTCTGACTAACTTTCCCTCAATTCTTCCCTGGAAGCTGACTCTGGGGATCAGAGAAGATTACTAAGCAAAGGTCAGATACTGCTGGGGCTGGACTCTGATCAAGTAGAATGGAAAATGGGTCTAATTTTCCTGCGGTGATATCTGGCCCACTTCCTGCTGGATTGGCTGATAACATCAGCATTAGCTGCCTTTCTACGGGACTTACCAGGCTCTGCCCTGTTTTTTCTGTTTTCATCTTCCAAGGCTTGGTTTTCTTGGTGTCTGTTCTCAGACCTGTTAAAGACCTTTGCTTGAAAAGGCCAATGTCCCCCACTGCATCCTAGGCCATCTCCAGTCATCCTGATCTATATCTGGCCACTGGACCCAGACGGCTCCAGAGGAAAAAGTGATGCCAGTGTACTTGCAAGTCATGGCTTCACCTTGGTCCTCTTTGGGAATTAAGGACAAACAGCAACAGCAGATTCAAGATACTTTTTGAGGAAGGAAAAAGGAAATGGATCAGATTAGGAATTGAAGGAATTGGGTTTGAATCCTGACTCTATTATTTACTAGCTGTGTTACTTTGGGAAAGTTTTTAACCTCTCTGGGCCTCGTTTTCCACATTTGTTAAAAAAAATGGGGGTAGGGGAGGAGACTAGATGAGCTTTGAGGCCTTATCAGGTCTGCCAATAATCCTGTGTTTCCTCTCCCTGGTTTCCAAAGCTTCACAGCTTAAGGGAGTGAAGAATAGGAAACAAGAAGTCAATAAACATTTATTAAGCACCTTCTGTTTACTAGGCACTGGAGATACAAAGAAAAGCAAAAGACAATCCCTGTCCTCCAGGACATCACAATCTAATGGGAGGAGAGTTATATGGCTGCTAGGTGTGGGGAGAGAAATCATCCTGAACTTGACCTTCAGCGCCTTATTGATTCCATTTCCTGTAGTAGACTTATCATGGCTGCTAGGTGGTGCCATAGCATATAGAGCTCAGGCTTAGAGTCAGTAGGATTCATCATCCTGAGTTCAAATAGCTGCGTGACCCTGGGCAAGTCACTTACCCCTGTTTGCCTGTTTCCTCATCTGTAAAATGAGCTGGAGAAGGAAATAGCAAGCCACTCCAGCATCTCTGCCAAGAAAACCCCAAAAAGGGTCCTCAAGAGTCAGACACGACTGAAAAACGACTGAAAAGTAGACATATCTCCTAATAGGGTGATCATATTCAGAGCTTAGAAGGGACATTGGAAAAGAAGTCAGGCCAAAACTCTCATAGTTTTAGAGAACACCTGAGCTTAATATTTTATAGCCAGTAAGACTCTATGAGGTGTTTAAGGTGCTATAAAATGCTTAGAGATCGGTCAGATGTGGAAGATGCCAAGGTCACCCACAGCATCCTGCGCCATCACCAGTCATCCTGACTTTTGTCTTACCACTGGACTTTGATGACTCTGAAAGAGAGACTGAGGTTGACATCTTTGTGCAACTCAGGCTCACTTAAATCCGATTTACTTGAAAGTCAAGACATCACCCCATGATATCATTGGTCCTCTTTGAAAACAAAGAACAGCAGCCTTACCGGTAAATAGCAAAGTTAGAATTTGAACCCAAGTCTTTTGACCCCTCCATGTTTTTTCTTGTCTCACCATATTTTACTTAGTATCATAGTCATAATATGGAATAGTAGAATGTAAACTCATTGAAGGCAGGCATCATTTCATTCTCATTTCGTATACTCACTGCCTAGCCCAGTGCCTGATGCTTAGTACGAATTTGGTGAATGGATGAATGAACTAGTCCATCGTAAGCTCACCAACTTGGTTTTACTTTAGGAGACTTGGGTCTGTAGCAAAGTTTTCTTTAATCTAACTATGGTTCAGTGGGCATAATCGTAATCGTTAATAGCTTACATGCCTACAGTGCTACTCTGTACCAGTCACTGTGCTAAACACTTTACAAATATGGTCTCATTTGATCGTCACAATAACCCTGAGAGGTGGGGTCCATTATTATCCCCATTTTGCAGGTGAGGAAGCTGAAGCAAGCAGAGGTTAAGTGACTTGCCCAGGATCTCACAACTTGGGAGTATCTGAGACTGGATTTGACCTCAGGTCTTCCTGACTCCAGGTTCATCATTCTGATCACTGGACTACCTGTCCTATAAAGGAAGAAGGGTTTCCCCTTGCTGCCTTTAGACTATGACATTTGGAAGTATCTGGTACCCCCAAGGATGGGTAGAGACCTGGGGCAGCCTAGTCATTGGATCTGGGGCATGGTTAGACTAATAAGGGAGTGAGAGAGCCTTTCTAGGGGTGGGACTGGGGCTCTGACATGTGTGTGTGTGTGTGTGTGTGTGTGTGTGTGTGTGTGTTTGTGTGCTTGTGTGCTCGAGGTGCTGGCTCTCCTCCTACCTGGACCTTTATCAGGTGGATCCAGGCGCTGTGGAGGAAGGAAGGCTTGGGAGCCGCTTCAATGCAGACCCTGGAAGCTGGAGAAGCTTCAACGGTCCTCCGTCAGCAAGCCCTTCTTCCCCAATCATTCTAAGTACCTCTGTGGCTCATTGGAAATCTGATCACGCATACACAGAGCACCACAGAGAGCTGGAGCAAGGGAGAGGCAGTGAGAGGAGAGGTGAGCCAGAGTCAGTCAGCTGGCTTTGCGTTCTCTACTTTGTGGATTCTAATAACATTGAGCCCTCATGGTTTGCTTTCAAAGCTCTTTCCCACTCACACATTGGATACTCATGACAGCCCTCGGAAGGTCAAGGCAGGAGATGATTATTTACATTCATTTTATAGCTGGGAAAACTGAGGCCCAGGTAGGGGAAGTGATTTATCCAAGGTTTATGCAAGGAACAGATGGCAGGAATGGGCTAGAACCCGGGTCTCCAATCTCATCCTTGAAACTACAGTATCTCTCAACTGAGCAGCAGGATACAGGGCCAGGGCAAGAAACCTTGGGCAGCTTTGGAACTGGCCTCCTCCTCCTCTTCCTCTTCTTCCTCCTCCTCTTTTTCCTCCTCCTCTTTTTCCTCCTCCTCCTCCTCTTCCTCCTCCTCCTTTTCCTCTTCTTCCTCCTCCTCCTCCTCTTTCTCCTCCTCTTCCTCCTCCTCCTCCTCCCCCCTCTTCTTCTCCCACTTCCTTCCCCTACCTCCTTCTTCTAACCTCTAATTTCCTCCCCTTCTCCTCTCCTCCAGCTTTTCTTCCTCTTTATACTTTTTCTTTCTCTCCTTCAACTCTTTTTCCTCCTTCTACTGCCAGCCTTCTCCTTCAACCCCTCTTCTCTCCTGCAGTTCTTCTCTCTCCTCCTCTTTCACTAGCTTCCTTTTTCTCCTCCTCCTCTCTCCCCTTCTTCCTCTCTCCCTACGCTTCTTCCTCCTCCTCTCTTCCCTCCTCTTCCCTCTCCTTTCTCTTCTCTCACCCTCCTCCTCCTCCTTCCTCTTTTCTTCCCTTCCTCTTCTCTTCTTCCTTCTCTTCCTTTTCCATTTTCTTTTCTCACTCCCTTCTTTTACCCCTCTTTCTCTCATCTTCTCCTCTCCATGTCTGTTTTCTTTTCTTTCTCCCCTTCTATAGCTGTCCTCTCTTCTTTACCTCTTTCCTTTCCCTTCACTTCATTTTCCTTCTCCTTTCCTTTCTTCTTCCTCCTCTTCCTTTCCTTTTCCTTTTCCTCTTCATTTCTTCCTTATTTCTCCTCTTTTCCTTTTCTTTACCTCCTCCCCCTCCCTTCTCCTCTATTCTCCTCCTCTTGACAGAAATACCCCTGGAATCTCCCCTGCATTGCAGGGGATAAGGAGCTGAGCTGTTAATTTTGCTGTATCTGTGGGTGGGGTGGGGGGTTGGGAGGGAGGCAGGAAGGACAGACACAGCAGTCCCAGTAGGGTCAGTGGCCCAGCGCAGGCTTGCCTCCTGACCTCTCTTTCGAGGGTGAGGGCAGGAGCTGCAGGTATAGGTAAGAAGTGGGAGGAGGAATGTGGAATCTGTTCTTCCTCCTAGTTACCAGATTAACTTGCCTGAGCATCTGGGTGGGTCTGAGATTGATCCTTCCTTGTATAAACTGCTTGCAGTTTCAGGTGATACAGAGCCTGGATGTTAAGGCTCTTAGAAATGACCTCCAGGTGAAGGACAGGTAGTGTCAGCAGAGCTGCTCCCAGCTCCCCATGGTAGGGATGGGGACCCCTCAAAGCACAGGGCTTGGCAAGGGGATCGAACTCATTTTCCAAATCCCCCCTCATGACTTAAGAAGGGGTCATAGATCTAGAGTGGGAAAGGACCTTTGGGGCCATTGAGTCCAACCCCCTTTACTGTATTTTATAGAGGTGGAAACTGAGGCTGAGAGGCATTATCCTACCTGCTCAAGCTCAGGCAGGTAGCAGGTGGGAGGGGAGGGATTGGAATCATAAAATCTGAGGGTCACAGATAATAAAAATGTACAGTGCGTTTAAAGCACTTTACACGTGAAATCCCAACAACCCTGTGAGATAGGTGCTACCACTGCATGGTGCGGGCTGAGGAAACCAAGGCAGACAGTGGTTAAGTGACTGGCCCAGGATCATACAGCTAGTAAGTATCTGAAGCAGGATTTGAACACAGGTCTTTCTCACTCCAAGTTCAGTACTCTGTACATTGTGAGCTGAAAGAGACCTTAGAGATCATTTAGTCTGTTCCCCTCATGTTTACAACTGGGGAAACTGAGGCCCCAAGAGGTAAAGCGACATGCCCAAAGTCAAATGGGTAGTAAGAACAGGAATTAGAACCCAGGTCCTCTGACTCCAAGGTCAGTGCTCTCTCCACTGCCAAGTACAAGGGTTGGTGATTTGCCATGTGCCCTGTCTCAAAGGGACTGTTTTGGGTCTCATTATCAAAAGATATCCTAGCTGCAAAGTACTTACCTGGCATACATTAGGTGCCTAATCAATGCTTGTTTCCTTCTCTTTCTTGTTGGCCTAATGGTTGGGTGGGAGTAGGGCAGGGTGGCCGACCCCCCAGGATTCGTATGCTTTTTTTAATATATTTTGATAACTGTATTTCATTATAGCTAATTTCCTTTGAAATCCTGTGTGTTTAATTTTCTGCCTTTTAGAATATGATTCTGAGAACGGGTCCACTGGCTTCATTAGACCTTTCCTGGGGAATCTAGGGTATAGAAAATGTTCAGAACCCTGGGAGAGAGGAAAAGGCCTCTCTGTGAATGGTGCTCTTGGACTAGGCCCTAGTCACTAGGGCATCTTTCAGGTCCCTTTGAGGATTGTTGGGCCCAGTCTGAGACCGTGGAACTGTGTGTCCATGGGTAGAGAGGCTGGTCCTCTAAAACCTCCCAACATAAATGATACCCCACCCCGTGACCTTAAAAAGGGTTTTTTTGCATCTTCCATATGGGTTCAATGACAAACCTCAGGTCCAGTCTGTGTCTGTAGAGGTTTTCAGAGGCCTGGGAGAAGGGCAAGAGATTAAGCCAAATGTGGTTATTTTCAACTCTCAATTATCCAGGGGCTGATTATCGAGCAGGCAGATTATCCCAGACTTTGGTTTCTCTTCCTTCTCCCTCTTTTGTCTGCCTCAGTGTTCATTAACCTCTCCTACAGCAGGAGCTAGGACAGGACCTGAAGGAAGACTCTTCTCCCGGATAGCCTGGAAGAAGGGGGGCTCGGAAGGGCCCCCCGCCCCGGGCCTCATTATTGGGAATTCATGATTTTCACATCCAGACTCCAATGACTCAGAACTCAGAGTTGTACAGAGGGAAATACGTTGCAGAGGGACTTGGTATGGAGTGGAAAATTCAGGATCCTAGGATGGAAGGGTCTTTAGCCTCAGTTTCCCTAATTTTAAAAAAGAGGATTTTGGACTAAATGATCTCTGAATGTCTGGGATGGGGACTCAGTGAGGGAAAAGGGAATTCCATTATAGCCTAGAGCCTCAGTCAGGGAGATGAGGGCTCAGTGAGGGAATGCAAGACTCTATGAGGGGAGTGAAGATTGGCTGGAGGAGAGGGGAGTCTCAGAGGGAGTGGAGGCTCACAGAGGGAACAGGAGACTGTGTGAGGGAGATTGAGTTTGGGGTGGGGCGGGATGGGGACTACATGAGGATGGTGGGGGGCTCAGGGGGATGGAGATTGGTGAAAGGGTAAGAAATTACTGACAGGGGTGAGGGGGAGATGGGAGGCTTAAGAGGTAGCTTAAGGCTCCCTGAAGGATATGGGGTTTGGTGGAGGAAATCCCAGGAATATAGCCTTCTGTCCAGAAGGGGAGGGGGCTCAGGAATTCCAAGGGAAGATTCTTTCAGTCTCCAAGCACCCAGTCTCTTGGTGCAAGTACGGGGATTGGAGCTGCAGAGTTGGAATATTCCTCTGGGGGTAGAGGCCATGAGATCTGTCCCTTGCCCCCTGCTCCTGCCCTCATAAATGCCCAAGTTACCTACTTTGACAGCCCCTCTCTTCCTGATCATCTCACAAAGGCCAGAATGTCTCCCTAGCTGGCTTTCCTGGGATCCAGTGAGGATCTCTGCAGGGCTCCCCTACTCCTCCATCCCTCCTTCAACCCTCCTCCCACCTGCCCCCCGCCAAACCAGGTCTATGCACTGAGGCCTTCACAGGGACGAGCTCAACGGGCAGCCTCCCTTACTGGCCAATGTCCCATCCCCCACCCCCAGTGGGAACCAGCTGCCTCATTTTGTATGCAGGGAGCGTTGCGGAGCCTCCAAGATTTCATGCCCCCGTCACTCTGGTCTGGATCAGAATAGGCCATTTGCTTTATTAACACAAACAAACCTGGCTCAAGACGGGGAAACAGCAAATTGGATGGGAGTTCGGGGAAGTCAGGGGGCCTGTTTATCACCTCCTGGCTCATAGATTGCCTGTCTCTGCCCCGAGCAGATCTGCAGGGGGCAAAACCAAAAGGAAGCAGTAGGAAGAAAGGAGGGAAAGCCGGGGGAGGAGAGGTGAAAGATGGGGTCCAGACAACCCTAATTTTGCCTCTTCCAATAAACCTCATGTGATTAATTCCATCCAATTTTAGTCACTCGTGAGTTATAGTAGGTAGAACCTTGAACGAGAATCTTGAAGGGAGTTTTGGCTTCTAATATTGGCATGGTCCCTAAAAAGTTGTGTTACTTTGGGCAAGCTGCTTTCCCCTTTGGGTCTTGGTTTCCTTATCTGTAAAATAGAATCAGGCAACTCCCTCTCCCCTTATTATACCATTAGGTTTTCGGTGGTCTCCAAGCTCAAAATAAGTCAACAGTGGGATGTATGCCTAACAGCCATAAATAGCCAGTGAGTTCTTAGGCTGAATTAAGAGAGACAAGAGTATGCAGAAGGAGGGAGGAGATAGTCATTCTGTGTTCTACTTGGTCAGTACATATCTGCAGCTTGGTGTTTGGTTCTACATGTTATGTTTTAGGAAGGATTTTTTTTGTTTTAATAAAAATAATATTTTTTCCAATTACATGTAAAATATTTTCAATATTCATTTTTGTAAGATTTTGAGCTCCAAATTTTTCTCCCTCCCTCCCTTCTCACCTCCCTCCCCAAGATGGCAAGTCATCTGATAAAGATTATACATGGGTAACCATGTTAAACATATTTCCACGTTAGTCATGTTGTGAAAGAAGAAACAGAACAAAAGGGAAAAGCCACAGATAACAAAAAAGTAAATACAGTATCCTTCAACCTACATTCAGACTCCATAGTTCTTTCTCTGGATGTGAGCAGCATTTTCCATCATGGGTCTTTTGGAGCTGTCTTATATCATTGTATTGCTGAGAAGAGATAAGTCTGTCGAAATTAGTCATTGCACAATGTTGCTGTTACTATGTACAATGATCTCCTGGTTCTGCTCACTTCACTCAGTCTTTCTAGGTTTTTCTGAAATCTGCCTGCTCATTTCTTATAGCACAATAATATTCCATTACATTCATATACTACAACTTGTTTGGTCGTTTCCCAAATGATGGGCATACCCTCAATTTCCAATTCTTTGCCACCACAGAGCTGCTATAAATATTTTTGCACATGTGGGTCCTTTCCCCTTTATATGATCTCTTTGGGATATAGCCCTAGTAATGGTATTGCTGGATCGAAGGGTATGCCCAGTTTGGTTGACCTTTGGGTATAGTTCAAAATGGTTGGATCAGTTCCAGGGAGGATGTCTGCAGGGCTCCCCTATTCCTCCATCCCTTCTTCAGCCCTCTTCCCACCTGCCCCCAGAATGGTTGGATCAGTTCCAAACTCTACCAACAATGCATTAGTGTCCCAATTTTCCCACATCTTCTCCAACATTTATCATTTTCCTTTTCTGTCACATTAGCCAATCTGATAGGTGTGAGGTGGTACCTCAGAGTTGTTTTAATTTGCATTTCTCTAATCAATAGTGATTTAGAGCATTTTTCATATGACTATAGATAGCTTTAATTTTTTTCATCTGAAAATTGCCCGTTCATATCCTTTGACTATTTATCAATTAGGAAATGACGTGTATTCTTATAAATATGACTCAATTCTCTATATAGTTGAGAAATGAGGCCTTTATCCGAAACATGCTGTAAAAAATAATTCCCATCTTTCTGCTTTCCTTCTAATCTTGATTGCATTGGTTTTATTTGTGCAAAACTTTTTTAAATTTAACATAGTCAAAATAATACATTTTGCATTTCATAATGTTCTCTATCTCTTGTTTGGTCATAAATTATTCCCTTCTCTATAGATCTGACAGGTAAACTATTCCTTGCTCTCCTAATTTGCTTTTGGTATCACCCTTTATGTGTAAATCACGTACCCATTTTGATCTTATCTTGGTATAGGGTGTGAGATGTTCTCCTATGCTTAGTTTCTGCCAAACTATTTTCCAGTCTTTCCAGCAGTTGTTGTCAAATAGTGAATTCTTATCCCAGGAGCTGGAGTTTTTAGGTTTATCAAACAGTAGATTGCAGTAGACATTTACTACGTACCTAATCTATTCCACTGATCCACCACTCTATTTCTTTGCCAGTACCAAATAGTTTTTCTGTTTTATAATATAATTTTAGATCTGGTACGGCCAGGCCACCTTCCTTTGCATTTTTCATTAATTTCCTTGATATTCTTAATCTTTTGTTCTTCCAGATAAATTTTGTTATTATTTTTCTAGCTCTATAAAATATTTTTTTTTTGTCAGTGTGATTGGTATGGCACTGAATAAGTAAATTAATTTAGGTAGAATTGTCATTTTGTTATATTAGCTCAGCCTACCCACGAACAATTGATACTTTTCCAGTTGTTTAGATATGACTTAGAAAGGATGTTAACAAGCTGGAGACCAAGCAGGGTTATTGGGCAGGTGAAGGACCTCTAGGTTGTACAATGTAAGGGCTGGCTGGAGGAATTATGGAGAAGAGAGGAGCTGGGGAGGGGGGAGAGGGAGTGGATGTGACCTATGTCTTAAGTAAACTATTCGAAGGGATGATGCCTACAAGATAGCTGGAAGTTGGAGAGAAGAAAATTTTTGCCCAGTGGAAGACAGAACTTCCTAACAATGAGATCTCTCCAAAAGAGGAATGAGTGGTCTGACCCCAGTGGTAGTGAGGCTCCCCTCACAAGAGGTATTCAAGCAAAGGCAGGATGATGTAGAGAGGATGATAGACAGCACTCTTGTCCATGTATGACTGGACTGTTAGGCCCAGGTGGCACCTTCAAACTGAAATTCTGTGACTAAATGAACGTTCCGTGTTCCGAAGTGTGTTTCTGTTCCAACATTCTTTGTATTCTTCAGGCTTTGGCTTCTCCATCTCTAATATAGAAGCCATTCCTTCCACCACCTCCCTACACTCCACACTTCCTTGGATCTGTTAAGTGTCAATGAGCCGCCTGGTGGTGATATCAAAATTAACGTTGGAGGTGGGATGAGGGAAAGAATAGGGCAGAATTACAATAGCCACATTGGGGGAGGGGTAGGAAGAGGCTGTGCCAGGGCATGGAGTTGCCTGATTTTTCACCTCTTTCCTCTTCTTGGGACCATGTGTTCCTTCCCTGTTCATTGGGTGGAGACATAAGTTCAAAATTTAGCTTTGTAGCTGATACTGCTGTGTGATTTGGGGGTGAATCTTGTCTTGTTCATATGTTTACCAGGTAAAGTTGGACATAACTGAAAATGACCGAACAAATGTGATAGGTATTGGGAATATATTGACAAAAGTAATCTCTGCCCCCAAGGAGCTTACATTTTATTGAGGAGAAGGAATATGTGCATAGATTCCAATTAGATACAAAATTGTTGTGGGGTGGCGGTTAGGTGGCATAGTGGAGTCAGGAAGACCTGAGTTCAAATACAGCCTTGAACATTTCCTTGCTGTGTGATCCTGGGCAGGTCACTTAACCTCTGTTTGCCTCAGCTTTCTCATCAATAAAATGGGCATCATAATAGCACCCACCTCCCAGGGCACTTAGCACAGAGCCTGACATGTGGTAGGCATTATATAAATGTTAGCTAGCTTTTGTTAGCTATTGGTAACTATACAAATCACTGTAAATTAATATGTGCATATGTATACATGTAAATTTCTTTGTGTATACACACAGGCACATATACAACAATTTTTATAGGAGAAAGGTGAAGACAATAGAAGGAAAGTCTTTCAGTCGCTTGAGCTGAGCCTTGAAGCAAGCTCAGGATCCCAAGAGGCTCTGCTCAGTTGTGAATTTAGGTCAATCAATCAATCGACAGACCTTTATTAAGTGCCTCCTGTGTGACATGAACTGTGCTAAGTTGAATTACTTCAATTTTTAGGGACTCAGCCTTCTTATTTGTAAAATTAGGTAAGCTTGGAATAGATTGGTTCTAAAATTCCATCCAGATCTAAGCTTTATGATCCTCTCAAGCTCTGAAGTTCTTTGGACCTCAGTTTCTCCAACTGTAAACACAGGGGAAAGTAATCACTTTCTCTTCTTTGGTTCTCAGAGATGTTGTTGTTTGTTGTTAGCTCTTCATTCTTGGAGAGGACCATAATATCAGGAAAGTGATGCCGTGACTTGCAAATGAATTGGATATAAGTGAGGGAGGGCTGTGCAAAGTCGCCAGCCTCACTTTCTCCTTGCCATCTGAGCCTAGTGGCAAGATACAGATCAGGACAACTGGAGTTGTGTCATCCCCACCCCTTGCCTCCTGAGAGGTGAGGAGAAAAGTAAAACTATTTGAACAGTCTGAAACGAAAGTACTTTGTACACATAGACAGTACCTAATAATGGCCCTAGGATCATAGATGGATGCTCAGCAGGTATCCTGAAGGAGTTATGACTGTTGGTTCTCCCTTTTTCCATAGGGACCACCTAGTCCAACTCAAACTTGGTCAAAAATCCCTTCTACAACTTACTTGAGGTGATTATCCACTCTCTGCTTGCAGATCTCCATGAACATGAACCCCTTCACCACCTCCTGAGACTACTTTCTACTTTTTCCAGAATCAGAGACTCTCAATTGGAAGGCACCTCAGTGACCCTCTACTCCAACCTGTTTATGAACAATAATTCCTTCTATGATATTTACAACAAATGGTTATCCCGTCCCTGATTGAAACAAGGCACAACTCATTAGCTCTTGGACAGCACCGATCTGTAAATATTTTTATCCTTAAGTCAAGTTAAAACCAACTTCTTTTCTGAACTGGTTGCTTTGGGCTCTTTTGTAGATGGGTGCTGAAGTTTGTAAAGCACTGTCACCTTAGTGAGGACCTGAGCCTTTTAGAGTCTCCCTGGCTTTCACAGAAATCTGGGAGCAAGGGCTCTGGTACCGAGGCAGAATAGATCTGCCCCATAAAGCTCAGAGTAATTTGCTTTAATTAATGCTCACTCTTAAGTCCATTAATCCTGGGCTCTGACTTCATGAGCAGTCCCAGTCTATGCCTTCCCTGAGGGGAACTTGAGAAGAGAATTCTCATGGTCTCACTCCTCTCCTTTTCTTTTCTCCCACCTACCCCCACACCTTCCTTCTTCTCTAAGTGAAGGAAGGAGGAATCTTCAATTTCAGAGGAATGTGAAAGCCTCTTTTAGAAATATCTCGTCTGTCCCCCTGTTTCTGACCAGTTTTGGACAAAGAAATTGCACATATCTCTGAAGATGAGACTTAATGGTGTATTCTGTTCTCTGGAGGCTGGAGAGCTATTCTATTGGTATCTTTGAGGATTGAATTTGCATTCTTATACCTCAAACACCAAATGCCCAATGAAGTTGGATAGACTGGAATAAAACTGAAGAAGGTTAGAAGTAGAAGGAACTTTATAATGCTACAGTTGGGAAGGACCTTAGACCAGAGGGTATCAGAGCTGGAACTTCTTAGAACTTGGAGCTTCTTAGAAGATGAAGTATCTGAGCTTGAAGGGATTTTGGAGCAGTCAAAGGGACCTTAGAACTTAGAATGTCAGAGCTGGGAGGGGCCTTAGAACACAGAATGTCAGAGCTGGGAGGGATCTTAGAACACAGGATGACAGAGCTAGAAAGAGCCTTAGAATACAGAATGTTGCATCTGAGAGGGGCCTCAGAAAACAGAATGCCAGAGCTAGAAAAATCTTTAGGCCATTTAATATTAGAATATCATTAATCAGCGCTGGAAAGGATCTTTGAGACTCTTTAGTACAAAGGTTATTAATCTGGGATCAAGTAACTTAATTTTTTTTATTACTGTATTTCAATATAATTGGTTTTCTCCGTAATCCTGTGCATTTTGTTTTCTTCATTTAGCAATATTATTCTTGGAAGGGGTCCATAGGCTTCACGAGACTAACTGCCCAAGAAGGTCATCAGACTCCTACTCTGATTTTATAGTTGAGAAAAAAAATCATGAGTGACCTTGACATGATTTGTTCAAGGTCACAGAAATTGTAAATGACAGAGCTGGGACAGGACCCTGGGTCCTTGTGTCCTTAAGTTCAGAGCCCCGTGCCCCACAAGTCACACTGCCTTCACACCCATACACGTAAAGTATAAAATACATTCCTGCATCACCCTCCTGTCTCAGCTGACACCCTAAAAGAGCAGAAAAGGGAGAAAGAAATTCACAGTGTGAAACTGGGGGTTGTCTCCATTAAAGGTTTGATTGCTGATCTCTTCAGCAGAGACAGACACCTGGAGAGATGTTGTCTGAGGGTCTTTGTTCCTCCTCATCACAAGTACATGGGCTCTCTCCTCCTTCCAACTTCTCTCTTATCTACCCTCTTCTCTTTCTATTTACATCTATCTTCTTGTTCTCTCTTCATTCTTTTC
This sequence comes from Trichosurus vulpecula, assembly GCF_011100635.1. Lineage (NCBI taxonomy): Eukaryota > Metazoa > Chordata > Mammalia > Diprotodontia > Phalangeridae > Trichosurus > Trichosurus vulpecula. The sequence continues at coordinate 50,495,600 of NC_050574.1, forward strand.
TCCTCTGCCCTTTTCTCCTTGTCATCCTTCTCTTCCTTCTCTTTCCTATCTCCTCTCCTCTTTTGTTCCTCTTTTTTCTCTTCTCTCACTTTACTTTATTCTTTCCCATTTTCTCTTTTATCACTCTTTCATGTCAGCATCTCTCTTTCTCTTTCCCTCTCTATCTTCTCTTTGTTTCCTCTCTATCCTTCCCCTTTTCTTCCCTCTTACAATTTTTCTGTCTCTTCCTTTCTTCCCTCTTCTCTTCTCTCCTTGTTTTTCTGCTTCTTGACTGATTGGTTCCTTGTTTCTCTTCTCTTCCCCTCCCTTTGGTCTTCTCTTTTTTCATTTCTTCCCTCCTCCTCTCCTTTGTCTCCCCTCTGTTTCTCCTTCCTCCCCTTCTCCTTTGTCTCCCATCACCCCCTTTTATTCCCTTTCCCTTCAGAATCCCCTGTCAGCTCCATCCCCATTTTTGGAGTTGTCCCAGAGGAGGGTGCTGAAGTTGTCTGTGTGGAAGAATGTGCCCAATTGGGCCCTGTGCCAATGGAGGTCTTTGTGCAAAGAGAGAGAATGTAGGTCAATGAGATAAATTGTTCATTCAAGGTGAGCCTGAGCGAGAGCGAGGCGCCTCTGATCACAAGTGGCTGGAGCATCAGAGCACATGTCAGATGAATTCCTCTTTTCTGGGCTCTGAAAAGCAACTAATGTTGCCTCTGAGGGTGACCCCCACCCCACCCTTCCTCCCTTACCCATTCACCTTCTTTCTTATAACTCTGAGGACAAAGAGCTCTTGGTCCAGGGAGGGCTTCTGTGGGCTGGATGTGCTGCAATCTAGGCAGGGTCTAGTTTATGTTGGGGCATAGCAGCATGGGGAGCTGGGGTCAGACCCAAGTGCTAGCCAGCACCATTGCCACTATCTTTAACACAATTTCTATTTTTAAAAAATCCTTTGGAAATCATTTGTCTATGCACATTACTCAGACGGGCTCCATATGAGGAAATGACTTGTATATGTCTGATAGTAACCTCTTATAAGAAAGGGACAATGCCAACCCATAGAATGGTAGAACTGGAAAGACCCTTAGAATAACTAATGTCAGAGCTGGGAAGGGCCTTCAGAACACAGAATGTCAGAGGTAGGTGAGTCCTTAGAACATAGAATGTCAGAAAAGTGAGGAATCCTGGAACACAGAATGTCAGAGCTGGGATGGGTTTTAGAGTATAGAATGACAGATCTAGATTAGGCCTTAGAACATAGACTGTTAGAGCTGAGAAGTGACTTTAGAACAAAGACCTTCGGAAATATAAGGACCTTATTAGGTCATAGAATGTCAGAAGAGGAAGGAGTGTTAGAACATTCTATATTAGAATTGGATGAGACCTTAAAAAAGGGAATGTTAGGTGAAGTTGAAGGGACTCACCATGTTTCTTATCGGCTTGGCTTCTTCCTAAAAGCAGAAATCACATAATCTGGAATGGGTGGCGGGGACCATCAATCAATCAACCAACCAGAATCCAATAAACAGCCATCATGTGAGAGGCATTATACTAGTAACTGGGGATAAAGAGAGACAAGGAAATAATTTCTACTCTCAAGGAGCTTATTGGGGGAGACAGCATGCGCCTATGCAAAGAAGTAGGAAGGAAGCCCACATGTTTGGAAAGTGCTAAGCACCTTACAAATGTTATCTGGCTTTTATCCTCACAGCTCTGGTGGGTGGTATCATTACTGCCATTTTACAGTTGAATGAACTAAGCAATTATTAATTGCTTACTGTATGCAAAGCTTTGGGGATACAAAAAATGAAAAGTATGATAGTCCCTGCTCTCAAGGAGTTACCTGTGCCTGCAACTGTAATGCACACATGTAATGCACATGCAGAGCATATAATAGAAAATATAGGGTTTGGGGGAGAGGCACCAGCATGTGGAAGAATCAGGAAAATCTTTATATAGAGAGTGACACCTGAGCTGAGGTCTGAAGGAAATCAGGAATCTAATTTTTAATTAAAGGAGAAAATGCATTCCAGGAGTGAAAAATCCCTTGACCAAAAGCATGGAATTGGGAAATGGAATATACTTTGTTGTTGTTCAGTCAGGTTTGATTCTTCATGACCCCATTTAGGGTTTTGTTGTCAAAGATACTGCAGAGGTTTTCCATTTCTTTCTCCTGCTCATTTTATAGATGAGGAAACTGAGGTAAACAGGGTTAAGTGACTTGCCCAGGGTCTCACAGCTAGTGGGTGTCTGAGGTGGGATTTGAACTCAGGAAGATGAGTCTTTCTAATGCCATCCCCTGAGCTCTGTGCACTATGGTGCCCCCTAGCTGTCCCTATATACTTTTTGAGAAATAGCAAAAAGGTACTCTGGTTGTATCCTAGAGCAGGGCTGTCCAAACTTAGGTTATCTTAGGGTCACATTAAAATAAAATAATTATTCGAGGCCTACATCCAGAATAAAAAGTACAGTACATTAATAGAAAGTAGGGGAACGCGTGTCATTGATACAACAGGTGAAGGTGTGAAGTGTGAAAGCAAACACAAAACAACAAAGCGACAACAGTATAAAGGTAGGTGCATACTGACTAGTCTGTGTTGTACAGAGGGAACGCGTCCCACAGATCGATTGAAAATTCCATACGATATAGTCTGTCCATAATGCAGCTTAAAAACACCAAAGAAAGTTAACATCAACAAGATTATTTATCAGTGATGGAATTCCATGCAAATTATTATTTTATTTTTTCCCTTGTGAAAATTAAAACCCATAGGCAGGCCACATAAAATTGTATTGAGGGCTGCATGTGGCCTGTGGGCCATATTTTGAACAGCCCTGTCCTAGAGTATGTGAGGAACAGAAATATATAATAAGCCCGGTAAGGTTCTGTTTCTACTACGTATCTTATAAGAAATTCATCCAATTTTTCTTGAAGACCTCCAAAAAGGGAAAATCCACTGTGTCTTAAGACTACTCCCAATCAGACAGCTCTAATTGGCAGGGAGTTTTTTTTTCTTGTATAAGTCTTAATTTTGTCTCTTTGCAGCTTTACTCATTTTTCCTATTTGTGTTCTCTGGGTCTGAGCAGAGCAAGTCTGATGCCTCCTTCACACTAGACAGCTCTTAATGTTCTCCCTGAGTCTCCTTTTGGCTAAATATTCCTAGGTACTATAATGGATTCTCATGTGGCAAGAACTCAAGGCCCCTCACCAACCTGGTGGACTTCCTTTGGACACATGTTAGCCTATCAATATCCTTCCTACAATGTGACATTGAGAACTGGACACAAAACTGTGAATGGGGTCTGACAAGGGCAATATATAATGAAGCTAGCACACCGTTCATTCTGGACACGCACTGTAGCTTACTGTACCTTAAAATGTATTGAGATTGATCAAACTTTCTTGATTTCTGTGTCATAACAATGGACTCATATTGATCTTGTGGTCCACTAAAACCCCCAGATCTTAAAAAAATTATGGATAACTTTTGCTTGTGATTACCTTTTATTTATTATATTACCTTTTATCATATGTTATTCAGACCTTTAGTTATATGCTATAAATGTATCCCCCAGCCATACCTCTTGATTTCCTTTATCACAAAGAAAAATAATTAAGCAAAACCAACCTACATATAACCTTATCAGTCACTCAACAAGCATTTTTTAAGCACCTACTGAGTGTTGGATTTACAGTGCCGAGAATTCAAAGAAAAACAAAGGATAGTTCCTGTTCTCAAAAGAACTCACAGAATAATAGGAGAGACAACATGCAAATAACTAGAAGGATTGGAGGTAATCATCAGAGGAAAGGCATTAGCATTTTAAGGGGGATCAGAAAAGTTTCTTGTGGGCCTTTAGCTGGACGTGAAGGAAAACATGGAAGGAATATAAGCCCATAGGCCCCCACCTCTACACCAATCAGAGGGTATTTCATCATTTCATCCATGTTCAATGGCCTTTTAGCCATTCATCAACACCAGAATAATTATGCATACTTCTCTCTTTCCTGGTTCTTATTTCTTCATCCAATATCAGTTCATGTAAGTTTTCCCATGTTCCTGTAATTCTTCATAAGCTGCCCACTTTGCCTACCATCTTTCCCAAACTGTAGTATGCCAAGGTCTCTCCTATCTGGCACTTGTGTGAACTTCTTATCCCAGATGGAAGATTTTATACTTATCCCCATTACATTTTGTAAAGTCCTTCCATTAGAGTTGGCCCCAAATCCTAGCCTTTCACACTCTGGTTGGTACTGATTTTGTCATCCATTGGGTTAGCTATTGATTCCAGTTTTCCATCACCTGCAAGTTTGAAACAGACACACCATAGATAGTACATTTGTCCAGGTAATTAAAAAAGAGTCAAGAACATATTCTGCAAAGGACAAAACTTTCCTTACCCCTGCCCAAGGTAACCAGTTCGGAGCTAGCTAAATGGGAGGTTCAGAATATGCATTAGTTGGTTGCATGGGTTTGCATAGGGCATGGGCTGACCCACACTCTTCATGCAAGTGCATGCCAATACCCTATGCAAACCAGTTACCTATGGTTGATTGCTTGATATGGACTGACTCCTGGAAAGTATTCTTAGTGAAGACTCCTCTTTGCCCATGAAAGTGACAAAGATCTATGCTTTCTGTTAACTTCAACTCCATCTGCCACCCACTTACCCTAATCTCTTGTCACCAACAATTTTAGGAGCTGGTGCAAGTTGGGAAAGGGTCCTGGAACTGGAATCCAAAGAATTGGGTTCTAGTCCCAGATCTGCTGCTAACTTGCTGTGTGGCTTGGGACAAGTACCTTCCCCTATCTGGGCCTCTGTTTCCACTTCTACAAAATGTATTTAACATGTTTGGAGAAGGGAACAATTCCTTGGTATTGAAAACTCCCCAGCAATGAAATCATCAATATAGGCCAGCAATTGTTCAGTAACTTACCTGTCTTAGAGAGTTGCCAGGTTACTGAGAAATGAAATGTAGTATGTACATGTGTATAATATATAATATACATATGTGCATATGTATAGATACACACAGTGTATGCATGTATAATATGTATGTATATGTGCATGCTTATATATGTGCTGCATGATGCACATGTATACATGTGCACACATATTTGTGTATTGCATACATGTACACATACATATACACATATACATAAAGTGAGAGAGATGAGAGAGGGAGAGAAGGAGAGAGAGAGAAGGAGGGGGGGGGAGAGAGAGAGAGAGAGAGAGAGAGAGAGAGAGAGAGAGAGAGAGAGAGAGAGAGAGAGAGAAGAATCTCTTCTGTGCAACAAAGGGGAAATTATTGGAGGATTATGAACTCATTCTTTGCTTGGAACTCCCCAACAATTTCCAATGTGACTGCTGCACAAGAAAGATTCTATGATTCTAGGTTTAGAAATGACAAAATTGTAAATGATTCCAATGAAAGAAAAAGTTGGGAATCAAAAACATAACCTCTTTGGTCTCAATTTCCTTATCTATAAAATAGAGACGACAATCTCTGTGTTACTTATCTCAGGGGACGTTGTCAAGACCCAACAATAAAATGAATAGAAGAATACTCTAAAAATCTGAATGCTGTAGGAAAGGGAGGAGGCCTCTCCGTCCACATTTCTCCAACAATTCTTCCCCAAGGAACAATGCAAGGGAATGAATGACTCTTCATTGTGGACTTGATGGATTCCAAAAAGCAGGTTGGGGTGAAGGAGTCAAGACAGAGAGACTCATTTTAGGCTTTCACCCCTAGGTTTCTGCAAATGAAAGGCCCCATAATAGAATCACTGAATGTCAGAGCTGAGAGGATCCTTAGGATGCCAAGTCTTTGTACTTGAAGGTACACTAGAACATGGAATACTAGGTTTGCTAGAGAGTTTAGAAAATGGAGTATTAGAATATGAAATGTTTACTTTGAGAAAAAACACAGACTATAGAATGTTACAACTGGGAGAAGTCTTAAAATGCAAAATATTAATGCTAGAAAGAAATTCAGAGCGTAGAATTTCAGGGCTAGAAATATAGCCTAGAAAAAAAAAAAAACAATAATGAGCATTTATACAGTGCTTTAAAATTTGAAAAACACCGTCCGTATCTTGTCTCATTGGATCCTCACAACAGCCCCGGGAGATAGGTGCTATTATTATCCTCATTTTACATATAAGAAACTGAGGCAGACAACAGTTGAGTCACTTGTCCAGGTCACACAGCTAGGAAGTGTCTAAAGCAGAATTTGTCTTTCCTTCCTTCCTTTAGGGCCAGGTCTCTATCCATTGGACCATCTAGGTCTTAGAGAACACCTTTTCCAATCCTCTCTCTGTCTCTGTCCTTTTCTCTTCCCTCCTCTCCCCTGCCTTCCCCTCCTCTCCCCTCCCCTCCCCTCCCTTTCCTCCATTCCTCCCTTCCCCTCCACTCTCCTCCATTCCTCCCCTCTCCTCCCCTCCTCCCCTCCCTCTCTCTCTCTTCTCCCCTCTCCCCTCCTCTCCCCTCCCCTCTCCTCCTCTCCCCTCCCTTCCCCTCTCCTCTCTCCCACCTCTTTCTCCATAGTTCCTTACACATTGTCTCTGCCATGAGTCTCCCCCAGAATCAGGACTTCAACTCAAGTATTCTTATTCAGAATCATCCCAGGACCAGTTCGTCTTACAGGCAGCGTACTTTGCCCCTTGCTGATACAAATTAGTGCATATTTTCTCTTTCAGTATGGCTTTCCAACTACTTCCCTCCCCTGGGTGTCTTCAGGGAGGTTTCACCTGGCCACTGAGGAGACATGAGTAATATCAAGGTCACCACTTGGAAATCTGGACTCAAATGCGTGCCTCCTGTTCTGGGACTGTGACCTAAAATGATCATAGGTTAACTGCTGAGTGAAAAAATTACAAGGTAGGACAGGGCTCCTTCCCTAAGTGTGATCTGGGATGAATCTCTTGGCCTCCCTGAGCCTCAGTTTCCACAGTTAGAAAATGGGCACAAGAGCTCTTTGTGCCTACCTTAGAGTGGTTGCGAGTCTCAAACAAGATAATGGACATAAAACGCTTTGAAAACTCAAAAGTGCCACACAAAAGTAATTTCTCCTCCTCCTCCTCCTTTTCTTTCTCCCCACCACCACCATCATTATTATTATCTTTCCTGCCTCCTTCACAAGCCTGTTCTGAGGATCAAATGAGATAATGGATATAAAGTACTTCACAACGGTAGAGTGTTCTATAAATGTCTTCTATAATTCAAGAGATCTATGATTTCATCAGTGGGAACTCCATTCACTGACCCGCATCTGAACCTCTCCATACCTTAGTGGATGATTTCACGAGTTACTGTAGACAAAAAAAAGAAGAAAAGAAAAAAAAAGAAAAATCTCCAAAGTAGCTAATAACGAACTTACTTAGTCCTTGGACAGCAGCCCACCGCCAGGCCATGCCTGAGGCCGTCCCATTTTGGTAGGACCTGTGAAGTGGAAAGACTATTGAATCTGACGTGGGAGGACCTGGGTTCAAATTCAGCCTATGACAAGAATTTATTATGAGATTCCATGCCATCTTGGGGAGGGAGGGGGGAGGGAGGGGAGAAAATCTGGAACTCAAAATTATGTAGAACTGTGTGTGGCAAACGAAAAATAAATAAATAAATTTAAAAAAAAGAATTTATTAAACGTTACTTATATGTGGGCACTATGTTAGGCACTGAGGATATGAAGATAAGAACAAAGTGTTACCTGCTCACAGGGAGATTACCTTCTAATAAGAGAAACATCATGTACGCAAATATAGGCAGATGAAACACAACCATCATCTGTGCAGCTTAACCTTGGTGGGCCTCAGATTACCCATTTGTAGAATGAGGGTCCTGGATGAGATGACTTCTAAGGTACCTTTATGATGCTGTGGCCTGTGTACCTGGAGATCCAGAGGTCGTGACTTCAGAGTCATTTTAGACTCCACACTCTTCTCCGACCTCCGTATGTAAGGAGATGTCAAGTTCTGTACATTCTCCCTCTGCAGCATCTCTCATGGAAAATGAGGGCAGTGAACTAAAGGTCTCTTCTAGCTTTAAGTTTACAACCCTATGGTTCTACATCCAAAGGTTCCTTCCAGTTTGAACATTCAATGTTTGAGAACCCCTTCCTTTGAGCTCTGACATTCTGTGTTCTAAGGGTCCTCCCAGCTTTGACATTCCATGTTCTAAGGACCTTCCTAGACCTGACATTCTGTGTTCTAAAGCCCTCCCAGCTCTGACATTCTGTGTTCTAAGGCCCTTCCAGCTCTGACATTCTGTATTCTAAGGGCCCTCCCAGCTCTGGCGTTCTGTGTTTTAGGATCCCTTCCAGCTCTGACATCCTATGTTCTAAGGGCCCTCACAGCTCTGACATCCTGTGTCCTAAGGCCCCTTCCAGCTCTGACATTCTGTGTTCTAAGAACCTTCCAAGCTCTGACATCCTGTGTTCTAAGGGCTCTCCCAGCTCTGACATTCTGTGTTCTAGGGACCTTCCCAGCTCTGACATTCTGTGTTCTAAGGACCCTCCCAGCTCTGACATCCCATGTTCTAAGGCCCCTCCCAGCTCTGCATCTTATGCTCTAAGGTTTCTTCCAGCTCTGACATTCTATATTCTATTGTCTACTCCCAACTTAATATCCTATAATCTATCATCACGGCCTTGAAGGATAATTAGAACTGAGATAATTGGAGGAGAGGGGAAGCCATTTCAAGTGGGGAGAATGAGGTCATCTACAAGTCCTTTTGAGCTCTAGGATACTCCTACCTTAAATATCTCCACTGCTAATTCTCTTACATTTAGTGTACGTGTGCATATATGTGTGTTTAGATGATTTTCACATTTCCTCATTGCCTAGACCTCCTCGATGTCCACAGCAGGTGTACATACTAGCCGTAGCTGTTGGCTTCTCTGGCCAGTCTTCTTTTCCCATTTCTCGTGCTAAGGCCACATTCAACCGTACACTGGCCATCTGGAAGCTCCTGTTTCACATTCACAGGATACCTCCTGTCCTTAACCTTGAGCAGAACTGAAGGTCAAAGTTTGGTTCTTCACACTCGACCCTATTCACCCTTCAGAGAGCCGGCCACTGTCCTGTGCACACAGGAAATGAGCCAAAACTGCTATTATTCAACTGGAAAGATCATCAAGGTTTCTTCCAATTTCTGTTCCTTTTTAACTCGATGATGGCACTCAGCTATGTTTTTTTCCTGCTGCAGGTGCTAATGAGATTGTTCGTATCACAGCTGAACATATAAACACACACATTGAATTATGGGCAACACCAGGCTAGGCTGTATTTAAAATAACAAAATCATTACTCACAGGCTGCCTGAAAATACTACAGTAACATTATTGTTGGATCTGAGACTGGATGGAGTTTGTTGTTGGGTTTCATTTTTTTAATTTTTAGATTGTTGGGGAGTGTCCATTTTTTATCTGTAAAATGGGCATAATACTGTATATCTCAAAATAAAGCTTGAGGGGAATGGATCTTTTGACTTTCAAGATTCCTTTCCATCATATTTTATGAGGTGCATTTGGTTATTTGCCTCATAGGTTTAGTTGGAAGGGGCCTCAGAGGCTCTCTAGTCTAATCCTTTAATTTTACTGATGAGGACACTGAAAGGTTGAGTTTCTTGACTAAGGTTACATGGGAAATAGTAGCTGGTGTTTATATAGCAATTTAAGGTTTGTGAAGCACTTTACCCATGGTCTCATCTGATGCTCACAACAATCCTGGGAGTAAGGGGCTATTATGGTTCCCATTTTACAGATGAAGAAGCTAAGGCTAATAGAGATTAAGTGCCCAGGGACACACAAGCTAGTGTCTCAGATAGGATTTGAGCTCCAGTCTTCTTGTCCCACAAATCCAACATTCTTCCCAAGAAATTGTTAAACTGAGATTTGAACTTGGCTCCTTTGATGTCAAATCCAGCCAATGTGGGAGAACACTGTTATTAAAGGGCTCTAGGGATGGAAAACATGGTTAGAAGTGGCATGGAATAGTAGGGAGAGTACCCATGGACCTGGAGTAAGAAAATCTGGATTTAGGCCGCCATTTTGTTTTTACAGGCTGCTTAACCTTGGGAGTCCCTTAGCTTCCAAACCCTAGTCCATTTCCCCAGGAATGGACAGTGGAAAGAATTTGGACTCTTTCTAACCCAGTGCATCTTGGTTTGACTCCTGGCTTTGTCTTTGGCTTCCTCTGTAACATTGAACAAGTTACTTCCTCTCTCTGGGCTTCGATTTCTTCATCCACAAAACTAAAGTTTGAACTTCATAGGTTCTTAGGTCGTTTCCCCCTCTATGTGTGTGATCATATGAGGAGGTCGCCTTTCAAATACCTTCTAACTAAAAGTCTTTGTTCTCTAACTTGGGGGAATCACTTAACCTCTCTGGGCCTTGGTTTCTCTACCTGCAAAATGGGGATGATAATATTCCCTATGCTGTCTCCCTCATTTGGGGGTATTATAAGGAAAGTTCTTTTTAAAACATAAATTTCTCTAGAGCTAACGAAGGACTTTTCTCCAGGGTGGTTGTCCATCCTATTTACCATATAGCACTGCAGTCCGCGGTCATTCTATCATTCTATAAAATGGATCAGTGGAGAGTGTTTTAGATTTGGAATCAGGAGACCTGAGTTGAAATTCTGGCTCTGCCACTCCCTAGCTGTGTGATCATATGAAAGTCACTTAAACTCTTGAGTTTTATATGTAAAGGAAGAATTCAGACTAGGTAGTGTCTATACTGAAAATATCCTATGAGGGCATCCTAGGATTTTGACTTTTGTTGGCACCACCCTGGTACTTGGGCACAGGAGTGAAGAGGCTCTTCTCTTTGGATCTGGTGTCTCTAGGTGGGGAAGGAAAAACAGATCCTCACAATGTGTGCTAGGATGGGGTTTGGGCAGGGGGGGAAGTGAACCAATATTGTGGGGTAGCAGGCTGTAAGAGGACACTATAGGAAGGAAGGCTGCTGGAGTCTGAGAGTGGTCAGCGGGGAGGTGGACAGAACATAGGAGGCAGACGTTCAGAAAGTCAGGAAGGCAGCATGAGAGAGGACTGGGTGTAGGGGATGGGAACCTGGGTCCATGGCCTAGGCTGCAGGTTTGGGGTTCAGTCCTGAAGAGAATGGTGAGCTCAAGACAACATCCCCCTCTTTGGGGTACCATTAAAAGGTTTGGAGGACCTGATCTCAGGCAAGGGGGAATAAGATCAGCATCTCACAGTTCCCACAACTTAGTTACCCTGTTTGTGCTGTCGCTTGGAGCCAGGCTCATTCTAGGTCCTGGACAGGGGCTAAGTCTGCAGGTGAAGGGGTGTGGAATCAGGAGGTAGGATGGTTAAGATGATTATCACAGACACAAAGTCCAGCTTTGGCCATGTCGTCCTTTGTAGTTTAATTATGTGATTTGGACAAATGGGAGCGGATTCACTTTTCTCCCAAACTCTAATTTTGCGCTCCGCTAGAATCAGAATTCTTGGCTGCAAGAATCACAGGGCTGATGTTAAAGGGTAAGGGTTTTGGGGAGGAATCATTACTTCTGTTCTGGCATCTGCATGGTGAACAGTGACCCCAGGATTTGGGGGCATCAAAAAAGGTGACATTTCTACAGCTCTTCACAATCCAGTCCTTTAAGATCGGTTGAGCGAATGTCATGATTCCCAGTTTACAGATGAGTAAACAGAGATGGAGATGGAGGAAGTGCCTTGCCCAAGTTCACATAACCAGTAAGTGTTACAGCCTGCTCTTGAACATGGGCTTTCTGATTCCAAATCGAGAGCTCTTTTCACCATGTAATTCTGTTTTCTCAGGAGTAAAACAAGAGCAAGGCCAGGAGTGAAGACCCCCTAACTATGCCTCACCCTGAAGTCTAAGAGCCTCGACAGGCGGAATACAAATGTGTAAGACAGTAATCAGTCGAAACAATCACACAATCACCCCTAACGAAACAGATGCTGGGCCCGGGTACCTTTTTCAGGTGAGAACACCTCCAGGAGTCAATCAATCTCTAATTACTTTAATCAGGTGAGAATATGTTCATTGACTCAATCAATCAGAGATATTTCAATTAGGTATGACAGATGGAATATTTAGACTTTCTGAAGACACTTAGTAATACCCTGTGGGTTTTTCTAAACCAGCAAGCTAGCTTGAGATAGGGAATTCTGGGGTTTGGCAATGGAGAGGAGAAAGCCAAGGACCTGAGATAATTATTTGGGTCCAGGAGGGAATCGAGCAAATCTCATCCCTTTCGCTGCCCCCCCAACCCCGTAACCACAGGAGGGTCTTGTGAATTTGAGAAGGTCAATCATCTAGTTAGTAAATACTTGTTAAGTCCGTACTATGTGCCAGGCAATGTGCCAAGTGATGAAGGCACACGTATGACAAGGAATGACACACCCTTTCCTCAAGGAGCTCACTATTGAACCAAGAAAGACAAGAGTCAAAAAGCAAGCTGTAAAGGTGGGAGGAATTACCTTTGTGGGGGCTTGATGGAGAGGTCCAGAGGAGCGGTAATTGAAGGGTCAGAGGATTTGGGCTTCATCCCTGTCACAGCAGCGGCCCTGGAACAGCAGGGATTAGGGAAGGCAGACTTCAGAAAGTCTGCCCAGCCTTGGGGGTGGCTAGGTGGCGCAGTGAATAGAGCACCAGCCCTGGAGTCAGGAGGACCTGAGTTCAAATATGGCCTCAGACACTTGGCACTTATTAGCTGTGTGACCTTGGGCAAGTCACTTAACCCTAATTGCCTTGCCTTGCTGCCCCCTCCCCACCCAAAAGGAACCCAGCATCAAGCCACCACCATGTTTAAGGAGAACTTCCATCAACAGGGAGTGTGAGTTACCCTCCTGGGACAGGGATCTCTAAGCCTGAGTCCACTTTCTCCTGACCTCTGTGGTTGTGCAGTCGTTTTCAGTTGTGACTGACTCTTTGTGGCCCCATTTGGGGTTTTCTTCATACAGATACTGGAGTGGTTTGCCATTTCCTTCTCTAGCTCATTTGACAGATGAGGAAACTGAGCCAAATGGGGTGAAGTGACTTGCCCAGGGTCACACAGCTAATAAGTATCTGAGACTGGTTCTTCCTCAGCTGGCACTCTATTCATCGTGCCACCTAGCTGCCCCATAACTGTATATGTATTGATTGGGAGTGGGTCACAGACTTTTGGGGGGATGTTTTTTGTACCAACTGTCATGACTAAAACACTTTAATAAATACCTCTTTCTAAAAGCTAATTAAGATGACTGATGAACATAATCAAAGGAGAAAGCACATGAAGGACTCTTGAGTACTTCCCCTCTCCCCCAATGTCCCAGCCCCTCAGGGCCACACTTAGAACTCTGAGGGAAGATGTATGGGCCACCCCCCTGGGGATCTGACTGACCAGTGAGTGTGGAAAGGTTGAGAAAGTGGCTCTGGAACATGTGCTATCCGTGTAAATCCCAGAGACTAGATCTGGACCTTCGCAGGGCTTATAATAAGCCAACAAAGTCCTGTTGATATGCAAATTTTCTGGTTATTTCTTGAAGGGTAGAGACCTCTGAGTGGGTTATTATTGCATAATTACTAACTAAATGGACTCATTTGTTCTCTGTCTGTCAGTAGAGAGACTGGGCCATGACAGGGGATAGAATGAAACATTCCTCATGTAGCCTTCACTTTTGGTAATGGGAGAACTAGAACTCTGATGTCAGGAAAGGAGCTGACAGCTTTGGCACAGGGGCAAGAGAAGGAGGGAGCCCTGGTTACTGCTGCACAGCATTCATGCTCCCCCTTCCTCTCTCCTTCCATTATCCAGGCTTCCCCTCCCTCACCCCTGCCACTTCCACCCCAAACTCCAGTGTTTGGGTCCTTGGTTTATTAAACACAAATTTAACCTAGAGTGGTCCCAACCTTTGCTTAGAATATCAGAGCTTTATGGGAAATTAGAACACAGATGTTGGAGCTGGGAAAGACCTTAGAACAGAGAATATTAGATGTGGGAAGGCCCTTAGAAGATGGGATGTCAGAGCTGGGAGGGGCCCTAGAACAGAAAATGTCAGAGCAGGGAGGGCCCTTAGAACCCAGAATGTCACACTGGGAAGGCCCTTAGAACACAGGATGTCAGAACTGGGAGAGTCCTTAGAACACGGGATGTCAGAGCTGAGAGGGCCCTTGGAACACAGGATGTCAGAGCTGGGAGAGTCCTTAGAACATGGGATGTTGGAGCTGGGAAGGAGCTTAAAACATCATAATCATAGCCACCATTTTAATAGTGATTTACTTTTTATGAAATATGATCCTCATGACTATCCTAGGATCCCACTGGCACTTTAGGAACGCCAAGAATGCCACACAATGCATTGTGCTTGAAAGCAGACTGACATTCAGTAATTCAGCACTACAATAGAAAAGAAGTATGGATTCAGAGTGAGGAAACCTGGCTTTGAATCCTGATTCTGCCACATATTGGTTTGCAAATTTGGGCAAATCATTTGTCCTCTCTGACCATCAGTCTCTTCCACTGCTGTCCCCTGTGAAGAAGGGGATAGATTTTCTTTTGGTGGAGATTACATGGGCCCTAAGGCCCTAGACCTAGAGCCATGACACCAGGACTGTAGTCCTCTATTAGCAGCTGTCATGCTGTGGATCCTCAGCCAAATCAATCCTGCCCTCCCCATGAGTCTTATTTCATTCCTCTTCATTATCTCTAAGGACCTCCCCACCCCAGTGCTGTTATTTCTTGATTTCATTGGAGGGAAAGAGGCAGTCCTGTGGAGGGACCAGTAGATGGTGCCCTATGTCTTCTGTCCAGCCCATAGTGGGGCTCCTGTTGTGGGGTTGGAGGCCATGGAGGATCTCTAAGCATTTATAACCATGCTTGGAGAGTCAAGGTGGTAGAAAGAGGTCTGGGTTAGAATCAGAGGAGATACCTTTGAACACCTGCCCTGCTGTTTACTCTTTGTGTGGTGTTAGGGAGAGCGTCCTCCACTCTGGACCTTAGTTCTCTCAGTTGTAGAGTGGGGGGTTAGACTAGAGGTCACTGAGGCTCCCCCAGCCCTGACATTCTGTGTTCTAAGGCCTCTCCCAGCTCTGACATTCTGGGTTCTAAGGCCTCTCCCAGCTCTGACATTCTGGGTTCTAAGGATCCTCCCAGTTCTGACATCCTGTGCTCTAAGGACCTTTCCAGCTCTGACATTCTGGGTTCCAAGGGCCCTCCCAGCTCTGACATCCTGTATTCCAAGGGCCCTCCCAGCACCGACATTTTGTGTTCCAAGGTTCCCTATAACTCTGACATTTTATGTTCTGAAATCCTAAAATCTTTGAATCCATGGAAATGACCACCAGCTTTTTTTTGCTACTGGAAAAACATCATTTTCAGATCCTTTCTATGCTGCTCAGTCACAAAGCCCCATACCTCAAACCCTGACAATCTCCACCCCTCCCCTCCACATGCACAATTTGCCTCAACTTCCATTCCCTGGTGCCTGACAGCCAATGAATCATTGTGGCAGAAGAGCAATCAATTGGTCAGTCACCAATCAATCAAGCTCTTCCTTTGAGCCAAGCATTGTTGGAACACTGAGAACAGGAGGAAAGAAAACAATATCCCTTTCCTCCAGGAGCTCTCATGCATACAGGATGCACCCAGAGTGAGTAGAAGGTAGCCTCAGAGGTGGCGCAGTGCATAGAGTCCTGGACCTGGATTCAGGAAGAGCTGAGTTCAAATGTGGCCTCAGACACTTACTAGTTGTTTGACCCTGAGCAAGTCATTTAACCCTGTTTGCCTCAGTTTCCTCATTTGTGAAATGAGCTGGAAAAGTAGCAAACTACTCCAATATCTTCGCCAAGAAAACCCCAAATAGGGTCATGAAGAGTCAAACATGTCTCAACAACCACCACCACCACCACAACAACAACCACCACCACAACAACAACTGCAAGAACAACACCTCAGTGGGGATGAAGCCAGGAATCGAAGGGACCAAAGCAGGCTTCTTGCAAAAAGTGACAGCTGAACTGTCTTTAAGGAAACCAGGGATTCTAAGAGGCAGAAGCAAGGAGGGAGAATATTTCTCCAGTAGACACTGGGCTTGGGTTCGAGACCTGGACTATGTGACCCTGGACCAGTCATTTTTCTTTGTCTGGGTCTTGATTCCATTCATTTGTAAAATGAGGGGGTGGAAGAGATGGCTTTTAAGATCTCTTCCATGTCTAAAACTGTGATCCTGCGACCCAGCTCCAAATATTTCATTCCTTTTCAATTCCATTCCAATAAGGATTTATTAAACATCTACTATGTGCTAGCCTACTACTGCTGTAAGTGCTGGGGACACAATGGATAAAAGGAAAAGCAGTCCCTGCCCTCAGGGAGCTCACAATCTATCGGATTCCTTCCTGAGATTCTCCCCTGAGATGAAGCCGCCGTCTTCAGTGTCTCTCCCCATCTCCTTCCTTTTCCCTCCATCATCCATTCACCTTCCTCATCCATGTCCCCGATGCCCATTGCCATGGTGCCCAGTTGGAGAGTTGTTATTGGAGACAAATGTATCCCCTGCTTTCTGGCTGGCCCTGTGATACTGGTTGATTCTGCAACATCCATGACCCCCTCCCTTCTTCCTTTCCACAGGTTCAGGGTCCAGCTTTTCCTCTGCTCTGCATCTCTTCCCCAGCTCCTTTCCCCACTTTTTCTCTCCTCCTACATTCCTCCAGGATGGCCACACGGGACACGAAGGCAGCAGGATTAATTATGACAATTATCAAAGAGCAACAAGGGGAAGCTGCTGAAAGGCAGATTCAGATTTGAGGTTAGATAACCGTTTGCTAACAGTGAGAGCCATCCCTAGGTGGAGGGGCTGCCTGCCTCGAGAGGTGATGCGTTCCATCCTGCCTGTGGTCTTCAAGCACAGCCTAGATAACCACTTGTCAGGGTGTTACAGTGAGGATTCTCATCCAAGAACAGGCTGGATTAGATGGCCCCCAAGGTGTCTCCTGGCTCTGTGAAATGCCTCCCTGTGTAATGCATCTTCACCATGATGATCACTCCCATGTTTTTTAGACCTTTACTGTTTCCAAAGCACTTTTCTCCAGACAATCTCATATAGCAGACAATGCAAGTATCATTAACTCTGAGAGGAAAATGAAGCTCAGACAGCATCAGTGATTACACAGAATCACCAAATCTCAAAGCTGGAAGGTACCTCAGCGGCCATCAGCAGCATTGCTGATATACATCCAGCTTTTTCTTGAAAACCTCCAGGGCTGGGAAGCTCACTACTTTCCAAGGCTGTCTATTTCACTTGAAGATACTTTTTCATTATTAGGAAGTGTTTTCTGAATCAGCAGCATACAGAAGCCTGCTTGAACGGGTTTGAGAGATTCAATTGTTAAATCTGTAGTGTGTACACTTACATCTCGGAAACTGGCAAATGCTACCTATCAGGGTTTGAGTTCCTGGGCCCTGATTGTCTAGACTTAAGACTACAATGAAGAAAACAATGCTATGTTTTGTGCATGCATTTTTTTTGTCCTTTTTGGAGAGCTAATTGTTAAACATTTCCCAGCCCATAGCTTAACCTACTTTTCTGCAACTTCTATCCGATGCTCCTAGTTCTCATCTCCAGGGGCAAGCAGAAAGAGTCTCAACCCTTCCCCTCACCTCAGTAAACTTCAGTGGCTCCTTATTACCTCTACAGAGTTCTTGAACCTGGGATCTTTAGACCCCTCTCACTCCCAAGGGGCTAATGCTAAAATTCAAGGGGTTGGTGAACCTAAATGGGGAACAACCTAACTCCTGATTTTCACTAAACCTTAGTTTTTTGTGACTCCATGGGTTTTATTTTATATACTTAACCAACAGTCTGAGAAAGAGTCCATAGGCTCCACCAGACTGCCAATGGGGTCCAGGACATCAAAAAAGGTTAAGAATCTAGGAATAAATATGGACTGCTATTGGCACTTAAAGCTCTTCACAATCTGGACCCTTCCACGCACTCTGGGATCCAGACTTATTGGCTCGCTTTTGTGTACACATGACATTCCGTCTCCCACACCTTTGCCCAGGCTTTTCCCTATGCCCAGAATGTATTCCCTCCTAACTTCTGCCTCTTGAATTCCCTCATTTTTCTTCAAGACAGCTCAAAGTCTGCCTCCTGCATGAAACCTTTCCCGATCTCTCAGCTACTGGTGTCCTCCTTTCCAAAACTCATTTTCATTCAATATGTATAAACATAGTCACTCATACTGCTTCTTTGGGAATGGAAACAACAATTATAATCCCTTCAGTAAAAGGGGGAACCATTAGATCTTGCCATCTGCTCTTCCACTGTCCCCTACTGACCACCAGGCCTCACCATCTGCATACCATACCATCAGCCCATAGCCCAGGACACACATGGACATAGTGGAAAGAACACTGGAAATGGCCTCATAAATCTGGATTTGAATCCTGCCTCTGCCAGGAATTAGCTGTATGACCCTGAGAAGTCTCTTTGGGCTTCTTCTGCAAGATGATGGGATTCATCTAAACCAAGAATTCTTCATCTTTTTTGTGTATAATGGATCCCATTTCAGCAGAATCTTTTTAAATGATGGAATAAATTCCTAAACTTCATAGTGAAAATAGAGATGTAATTTTTTTCCATCCAAGTTCATGGACCCTTGAATTTTATCTATGTAGTCTATGCTCTATAGACCTCATATTAGGAATCTCATTCCTAAGGTCCCTTTAAGTTGACATTCTGTGATATTATGGAATTTAAAACAAAATAAGAGAAATTCTCCCATCTTTGGTCCAAGAAGTGGTGGTACCAACAGGTAGGCAGCATCACCCCTCCAATCCGGCCAGACTGGACTTTTTGCTGTTCTTCCCCCCATCAAATTCTATTTCCTGTCTGTTCCATGTGCTTGGAATACCCTCCTTCCTCATTTATACCTCTTAGAATCACTGGTTTCCTTCAGAGCTTAGTTCAAATGCTGTGTTCTACACGAGGCCTTCCCTGGTTGCTACCCCATGTCCTGAATTGTCTTGTATATCCTCATACTACATGTTGTCCTCCCTATTAGAATGTAAGTACCTTGAGGGCAAGGACTGCCTGGCACATAGTACAATGTACTGAATATATGCTTCTTGATGGATTGATAACCAGACAGGTCTAGAGCCAGGTTAGGATATGCTTGGCTGGACTGGATGGAGGCAATTTGAGGTTCCTCTGGTAAAGCCTGGAACCCTCTGGAATCATGAAATCAATTGACTCCCCACCCTGCCCTTTGCCCCCCAGAAGCCTGGCACAGTCTGTAAGGAGCTGTTCTCTTTCAAGCAACAAGGACCAAGACTTATGCCTTCCTGTACAGAACCACTCTGTGCCCCCCTCAAACCTGGAGGAGGTAGGGAGTGAGTGTGTGTGCGTGTGTGTGTGTGTGTGTGTGTGTGTGTGTGTGTGTGTAGTTTAAGCATCAGCTTTCCAGCCCATCACTTGGTGACAAGCTGATGAAAGGAGAGACAGATGTGACTGGGCCAGGAGGACGAGACATGAGGGGGTGGGTGGTAGCTTCATGACTCATGGCTCTGGAGGCTTTGCCTGGCTTGGGTTGGTGCCCAAGTCTCTCTGTGCCCCGCTCCCTCCACATGTATATGCATACATACATGTATATATGACACAAAATAAACGCATACACATGTATGTACATGTATGTTCACGTACACATACCCTCTCCTTCTGTCTCTTTTTGTATGTATATACATGTATACACACATGCATGTAAAGTCTATGCACATGTACACACAATAAACATGCATGTATATTCTCTCTCCTTTCTCTAGATTAGCTACAAGGGTAGATGGATAATCCTACAACCTCTGGTGGCAGCTTCACCTGTGGAATCTTTGGATTTTTATGAAAGAGACCTTGTTGAGCTCTTTGGATTCTATTTCAACAAAATGGATCTCAGTCCTAGTCGTGGTAATTGGAAAGGCTGGGCATGGGTGGAGATCTGGGAAGTCAGGACTAGGTATGGAACTAAACAGTTAAAGACCTTCTCTCCCCAAATCCTTCCTACCTGCAGCCTACCTGAAGTGAAGATCCTTGCTTACTGCTTTCCTGAGAAAATGAAAGACATTTACTGTGAGCCCCCTTGTCTCTCCCACCTATTCCACACCTCAAAACCCCTTGGCATTGGCAGGAATCCTTTTCTCTCTGAGAAGAAGAGATGGTCCTTCTTCTCAAGGTCAGTCTCTCTCCTTGTGCCTTTGATCCCATCTCTTCCAGTCTCTTGGACTCTACCAGACATCCTCTTCTCTTCTCCCTCTGAGTCTACATTCTATCCTTTTGTGATCTCCTCTCCTCCGTAGCTTCAAGTAGCATCTCTGATGACTCCCAGATCAAGATGTCCATCCTTAATCTGTCTCTTGAACTAATCCAAAATAATCAGCTTGCCTTCCGAACATCTCCTGGATGTCCTGTAAGGATCTCACGACACTACAAAATCTCCAAGTTGGAAAAGAATCTAGTATTACCTGAAATTAAATAAGAATCCCCTCTCAAAGCTACATGTCAAGGACCTAGCCTTTGTCTGAAGACCTCCAGGGAGTGGGTGAACCCGTTATATCCCGAGACAGCCTAATCCAACTTTGGATAGCTGTAATGTTTGCCATTAGGTCAAACCTATATGGCACAGAACAGACTAGGAGCATTAAATGCCCTACACCATTTCAGAAATTCAATCTATCCCACTCCTTTTCTCCTCACTTCTGGACCCAGCTCATTGGCCACCTGTAGTAGCTGGCCACAGTGTATGGACCGATGGGCTGATCCAAGGGGCCGCCCAGGCCATAGGACTTGAAATTGCATGCCATAGTCTGGAAAACTCTTTCTCCATATTGTATCTCCAAGGCTTAGCATAGTGCCTTGCTCCTTTAGGGCAGGGGTCATTTTTGCATTTTCTTTATCTCCCTAAGGATGCTTGGCACACAGTAAATGCTTACCAAATGCTTGCTCATTGATTGACTGATTGACCCCACTATTTAAAAAAAAATCTCTCTCAGTTTCAAAATGTTTTCCTCACAGCAATCCTGTGAGATAGTTACTAGTAGTATTTCAACTTTTTAAATTGATGTGTTATTTTTATATGAGAAACACACTTCCATTTGACAGATGAAAAAGCCAAAGCTCAGAGGCCATAAGTGACTTCCTCATGGTCACCTAGCTAGAAAACTGAAGAGTTGGGATTTGAACTCAGGTTTTTTTGGGTCCAAGTACAGTGTCCCTTCCATTACTCTAGGTTATTGATGAAAGTATGGATAAGAATAGAAGCGATCACTGCCAATGTCTTTGGTCAAACCTATCCTCTCCCAATCCCAGGGCCTTTCTGCTAGGAGGATTGGACTTGTGCCTGGGGAGTTCTGGGACAACCTGCCCTGTTCTAATCCAGGAAGATCTCTAAGGTCCATTATCACAGCCTTCTTGTACTATGAGAGGACTCAGAGGCCATAAAGTGGGATCAACACCTTCTACAACATCTCCCTCCTGACAAGAGGTGATTTAGCTTCTCCTTATACACCTCCAGGGATGGGGAACTCATTACCTCTGGAGACAGCTATTTGGGAATAGCACTAATTGTTTGGAGGTATTTCTATAAATGGAGCACTAAATCTACAACTTATGTATCTTGACACTCTTAAAGACCTAGCAGCTTTCAGTCTATCTCTGGACTACCTCTAGGGTAAAGATTAGGAGCAGGGGAAAGGAGAGGAGAGAAGGATAGAGGAAAAGAAGAAGAAGAAGAAGAAGAAGAAGAAGAAGAAGAAGAAGAAGAAGAAGAAGAAGAAGAAGAAGAAGAAGAAGAGACATATAGAGACAGAGACAGAGACACAGAGACAGAGAGAGACACATAGAGACACAATGATAAAGAAAGAGACAGAAAGACAGAGAGAAATGAGAGAAAGGGAGAGGGAGAGAAGGGGGGAGAGAGACAGAGACACAAAGGGAGAGATAGGGAGGGAGAGGGAGGAGACGAGAGAAGAGAAGAGAAGAGAAGAGAAGAGAAGAGAAGAGAAGAGAAGAGAAGAGAAGAGAAGGGAAGGGAAGGGAAGGGAAGGGAAGGGAAGGGAAGGGAAGGGAAGGAAAGGGAAGGGAAGGGAAGGGAAGAGGGAAAGAAGGGGAGAGACAGACAGAGACAGAGACAGAAACAGAGGGAGAGAGAGAGAAAGACAGAGAGAGAGAGAGACAGAGAGAGGGGGAGGGAGGAGAGGAGAGAAAAGAAGGAAAGGTAAGAGACAAGAGGAGAGGAGAGAAAAAGAGAGAGAAAGAGGGAAGGAAGAAGTGGGGGGGACTTGGTGGGAACTTGTACTCTAAATTCAGGCTAAAAGAAAAGATTGTAGTGGTCCTGACAAGCACCACCCCTTGAGCCATGCCTGCCTTGATGCCAGCAAGCTGAAAGATGATGTTCTAGCTATCAGCAAATGTGGTAAACAGCTTCCCTCCCTGGGCTTTAGGTATTAACCCACCTAGCACAGATTACATTTTATTATACGTTCAAACAAACACAAACCTTGGCCCTCAGCCCAGTGTGGCTCCAAATTTCCTTGATCTGCCCATCAGCCAAAAAGTCTCTACTAACTTTTAAAGACAGTAATCCCAGCTGCTCTAGGAAGTGGGTCAGAGAATCAGAATTTTGAGCCAGGAGGGCCATGAGAACACACCATGTTAGTGCACATCAATGTTATAACTGAAGGAACCACAGAACAAAGAATGTCACAAATAGAAGGAACATGGGATACACAGAATGTAGAAAGTGCATAAATGTCAGAGGCGGAAAGGTCTTTTGAAATGGCTAAGCCCTCTATTCTTTTTTCTTTTTTTTTTTTGGAGTGGGAAGGCAACGCAATTGGGGTTAAGTGACTTGCCCAAGGTCACACAGCTAGTAAGTGTCAAGTATCTGAGGCTGGATTTGAACTCAGGCCCTCCTGACTCCAGGGCTGGTGCTCTATTCATTGCACCACTTACCTGCCCCTAAGTCCTCTTTTCAACAGTCTCTTTTTACATATGAAGAAACTGAGATCTGAACAAAGAAAGTGACTCATCCCAAATCATACAGGTAATAAATAACGGTAACATTTGAACTGAGGTCCTCTGCCACTTACTGCCTACCACTTAACTCCTCCAAGCCTCAGTTTCCTCATCTGTAAAATGAACAGGTTGGACCAGATGGCCTTCAAGGCCTGATGTTCTCATTTATCCAACATAAGTAATGACGCCTTCCTTAGCTATCTAATAAGGGCGCCTTGAGAATAAATAAGGTAATCGGTGTGAAATGCTCTGAAAATTAAAAGATAAAAATTCTCTAGAAGTGTGATACTATTTACATTTATAAATGTATTTGAGGAGGACAGATTTCGCCCATGTTTCCAAGAAGACAGCAAGAGCTCATGTGTCCACAGGGAGGCAGAAAGGGGTGAACCAAAAAAAATCTTCATCCCGATCATAGAATCAAAGGCTCGGAGCTCAGAGGGACCTGACCTGGCATCTGTTCCAGACCCTTCGCTTTATGGAGATGAGGAAACTGAGGCCCAGAGAGGTTCAGTGACTTGTCCAAAGTCACAAGAAAGTAAACAGCGAGCTAAGATTTGAACTCAGGTCCTCTGATGCCAGGTCCAAACCCTTCCTACTATAAGACACTGCTTTCCTAATACACACACACACACACATACATATGCACACATATATATGTATATACATATATACATATATATCTATGTAGAGACAGAGAGACAGAGACACAGAGAGATAAGGAGAGGGAGGGAGAGAGAGAGAGACAGAGAGAGATGCAGAGATAGGAAGAGACAGAGACAAAGTGAGGAGGGAACAGGGAAAGCGAGAGATAGGAGGAGAGACTCACTGAATTTAAGTACTTAAATCCATTAGGGTCATGATCTAGGACCCAAGATTTAGGTCTGGATCAAAGACTGCCAAATATTTGTGGTGGTGGTAGAAGTGGGCAGTAAAGCTCTTTTTGTCCTTATCAAATTCTTCCATTTTCCAGATATTGGGAAGCAGAGACCTCTCCAGAAAGGAGGGCCCCAAATGGGCAGGACAGCTGAGACTCAAGGTATAATGGAAAGAGAATAAAATAAAGCTGGGATTCAAAAGATTTGGGTTTTAGTCAAAATCACTTCCCACGTCCGTACCTCAGGTTTTTCATCTTTAAGATGAGAGGGTTGGACTTAGATCATTGTAACATTTCCTTCTAATGCTGACATTCTGTGTTTTAAGACGCCTTTCAGGTCTCACTGGTATATTCTAAGGCCCTTTCCAGCTCTCATATCCTGTGTTCTAAGGCCCCTCCCAACTCTGACTTTCTGGGTTCTAAGGCCTCTTTCAGCTATGACATCCTGTGCCCTAAGGGCCTTCCCAGCTTTAACATTCTGTATTCGAAGGGCCCTTCCAGCTCTGACATTCTGGTTCTAAGGCCCCTCCCAGGTCTGACATTCTGTGTTCTAAAGTCCCTCATCAGCTCTAATATCCTGGGTTCTAAGGCCCCTCCCAGGTCTGACATTCTGAGTTCTAAGGCCTCTCCCAGCTCTGACATTCTGGGTTCTAAGGCCTCTTCCAGCTCTGACATTCAATTATAAACATTTATTAAGTGCTTGCTATGTTCTAGTAATTGTGCCATGTATTGAGGATGTAAGGGCAAAAATGAAATGCTGCTCTTCCACCCCCCAAAGAGCTTCCACTCTAATGGGGAGACTCTAAAGGGAGTACTCATGTCCCTTACCATTGTGTGGCAAGGGCCCTTCCAGCTTTGACATCTTGGGTCCTGATGCCTCTCTCAGATTGGTCATTCTGTCTTCTAAGACTCCTCCCACATCTAAAATTACATGTTCCAAGGTTATTTTCAGCTCTAAAACTCCATTGAAGCAACCTCAATACCCAACAATAGTGGGAAAGCTAAATAAATTGTGGTTCTTTAATGTAATGTAATGCTGTAACATGATTAAGATAGACAAGAGTGAGAAATACAGAGAAATCAAGGGGAAAATGTATTACCTTATGTGTAGCTGGGTATACAAGGATGGCTCTAGTGTAACCAGGCTAATTGTTACATACCTAGCTTCCCAGGCAAAGCAAATGTGGAAGAAACACAGGAATGGAGGGCCTACTTACCATGATTATGAAAGGAGCAGTGAATGAGAATGAATGGATCCTGATGGGGCTTAGAGGGAGAGACTGAAAACATATTGTCAAAGAATAATCTCAGGGCTGTGCATTTCTCTGGCTTGACCAAGGCAATTTTTATTACTTGTGGCCCTGGGAGAACAGGACCATGGACAGACAAGGAGGTCTCAAAGCCTTGGTCTCCACCCAAGCAGGGCATGGCTGGTCCATTCATCATCCGATCATTGGATTGGGAAGACAAAGAATAAACAGAGGGTAGTGAAGAGCCAAAAGACTGATGGGGGCAGCCCAATGATGGGAAGAGTTCCAAAATTAGGAAATTGATGAAGACCTGGTTTGTGAGATACAGTGACCCAGTTATTACTGGAACATTCTGGGAACAAGAGATTGTAAGTGCAGCAGCTGTTTTCTATTGTCTTACCTAGAAAAAAAGCTTTCTTTCTCATGGGAATCCATTTCCTTATACACTAGGGTTTTTTTTTTCAGGATAGCAATGTCAATATTGGGAGGGATCTTAGAAGTCATCTAAATCCTACTACCTCATCTTAATGATGACAGCAGCAGGGAGACAGAAAAACGAAGTGACCCAGATAAGACCTCAGATGTCTTTTTCTTTAAATAATAAAATATTTTAAATTAGAGATTAGTCACAAAATTAAGCCAACTGTTTAAAATAACTTACAATTTCAGCCAGATTTGTCAATTGCTTTATATTCTGTCTACTCATCTATCTGAAATGCGCCTATAAAGAACATATTTAGATTGTGTCATATGTACTATTTGACTTCAATAGCAACTTTGTATTTTTTTTGCATCTGATAAATTCTAACAAATAAAATCAATTTCTCCTCTGATGACTACAATAGTTAACAAAAATGTCATACCTGGTTAAAAGTCCACAGTGATAAAGTATAATAAACAAATTTTCTTGATACCTGATTATGAAATCCAGACATTTTCAGGTTTCAGTTTTGAAAAGTCTTATTACTCAAGATCAAAGTACTCGATCAAAGAAATTTATTCTTTAATAAATAAGGGAGATGTTTAGAGATGTTGGTTTTAAAGCAAATATGACTCAGTTTCATTTTAACAACAAAAAATGAAGGTTTGCTGGAAAGTTTTGCACATAAGGAAATACAATGAACATAAAATGTTATCTTGGCAAGAGCTTTGTAAATAATTCAAGATATTTTACAATTTCATTTCATGCTATTACTTTTAATTATACTATGCTGCCCTTTTTTGATGCTGGTTACGATAACACTTGACATCTTTTTCGTCTTATAAAAGAAAGTACAGAGATGAATACGAGCATAAATCATGTTCTATGATATACATGAGCTAACATTCTAAGAATATTACCTAAAGCTAAATTAAATTGAGGTGTATTAAAATTGATCAGAACTTTTCAGTACATCTTATGGGCCATGTACCATGCAAACATCACAACAATCATGCACACCAGGAAAAGGAACACTATTTTTTTTCCATGCCGAAGGTTGAATTTCTACCTCATTTCTTTTTCCTGTTTTTCTTCCAACAACCTTTCAATCTGTTTTCCAAGGCCTCTAATTCAGCCTGTTGTCTTCATTTTTCTTCTTCAACAATAGCTTTGGCTTCTTCCTTTATCTCGGACGTTTTCCATTTCATTTCCTTATTCGTGGTGTCACATTCTAGAGAAATCTGGCCTTTGAGCACCTTACTTCACTGCAGTTCCTTTTTAATTCCCTTGCAATGACACCTGAGTTTCCCCTTCTGGTTGCAGTTAAAGGGACATTCACCAGGATGGCATAGCTCTTTACGGTGATCACCACAGGGCAAGTCTTTAGGACACTGATTTTTGTGGGAAGTCAATGGGTCCTTTTTCATCTACATCAGCATTTGACAATTGTCTGAATTCCATACGGAAGCTTCTGAGCTTGCAATGATGTTTTATTTTGAGCGTTCAAACCCAGGGAGGACAGGGCAAAGTGCATGGGTGAGGACAACCTGGTGGCTGTAGTTTATAGCATGCTTCTTCACACTGAAGACATTTTGGCCCTGACTGTTTTTCATCCACACAGTCATTCATTTCAATAGCTTTCACACAAGTATGATTTCGACAATCTAGACTCCAACCACAAAGTCTTTTATAAGAGTATGGACCCACAGGATGACATGGTAGGGAACCGACCTCATGCTTCCCAAGACACTCTGGTGGTTTAGGAACTTCAAAGGGAGGACAAGGCAAAGCAGTCTGAATGTATGCTTGTTGCCAGGGGCCTGCAGGCAGATGCATGCCAGTTTGCTTTAATAATGCTTGGTCTTGGCATGGATCAGGACCACATTTTTCCAGAACTTTTTTGGCAAGGTTGATGACATTGAGGACGAGGCCCGAAATGACACTGATGTTTCTCTCAATCTGGATGATGACAAGTTGAAGTCTGGCTACACAGCTCTTTGCACCTAGGTGGTTTGGTGGTGCCAAAGGTACCACAAGGTACAGTCCCTTTTGTATTGCCACACTTGCACTTCACATCTTCTGTTTCAGGACAGAGATAGCAGCTATCTTTTGGTAGATGGATGGACATTTATGGTTTCAACACCCCAAAGTGCATGTACATGGTAGATCACAAAGTGGGCAGTTTCCAGGGCAACACTTTCTCTTACACTGATGCCTCTGGCAGTCACACATCTTAATACACTTAGTTTCACACAGATAGGGTTTGTGGTATGGCATTCATTCGGTGTGCTTTCCACAACAACAGTGCTTTTCAACTTCCTGTCCACACATTTCACAAGGACCTCGATGATAGAACTGTGAACACCTATGAATCCACATTCAAGCCCTTTGTCACAACTGTCTCCACAAGTTGGTACATCTTCTGTACAAGGCAAAGAAAACTTTGATTTCTGACATGGACAGAACTTTCCCCAGATTGAGAATATTCTTGACAAGAAAGAGGATGACAAACTTGCTCACACTTGTGACGGCCACATGGCAATGTTTTTCCACATATCTGATCACAGCACCACCCTGGACTTACACAAAGTCAGTTAGCTGTTTATCACAGACATACTTTTGTTTGCTAACTCAAGGACAGGGTTGACGATTTCCTGCAAGACAAGAGTTTTCACACTTATGCTGCCTACACAACAACTTCCAACCATGTGGTTACTGACGGGACCAGTCCTTGGTACTGCACCTTCAAAATTAAGGTTTTGCCTTCTTCCAGTAACAAGTAATAATAATCATCTTTGGACAGGGTGGGCAAGGACCTGGGTGACAGAGGAGCAAACACTTACATCCACAAGGAGGCTTAAATTCTCTCTCACACACTTGTCCACATGAATGAGGTACAAGGCATGGGTCCAGTGGTGGATCTTCCATTTTTCCACACTAGCAATAACACCAGGTAGGTATTTTGGATCATTTAGATTCAAACCTACATTTTGGAAAAGGTCACTGATAGTCTCTTTTTCCAAAGTCATCATTCGTCAAAGGTGAAGACACAAAGAACAGGCGCATCCTGAACAGCTCCAAACTGCTTGGTTTCTCTTTACTGAAGCAATACAAATTAGCATGTCATAGCCCTGCTGAAAAGCTTCATTTATATACTGTCTGGTCTGTTCCAATTCAAGCATATCTCCATCAATCTGACCAGTATACGTTATGAATGTTTTGTCAACAATTTTGCCCTGCTCTCCTTCAGTATCTTCACATCCTTCTTCTTCAGAGGAATTAAAGTGATCTTCAATGAGGTTTTTTTTCTTTTTTTCCTGCTGCTTGATTAGCCTTCTTGGTTTCCTCAAATTCCTTCCATGAAATTAGTTCACTGGTCATGTGCCTGATATACCATTGCCACCTGACCCACTGCTGCTGCTCCCAGGATGCTCCTGGGTGGGCCCTGGGCAGGGGAGGGAGCCTTGGTGCCTCCAGCCCCTCTGTCTAGCTGGCTGCCAGGTCGCAGGAGAGCTCAGATGTCTTGCCTTCCACTTTTGATCTCTTTTTACATCCAAAGGTGAGAGGGGGAAATTAAAGGAGAAAAAGATCAGCGGGGGATTGGGTGGGATGGAGTGGAACCCTATTTGAAAGTAAAGGAAAGACTTATAAGAACTCATGAAGTCCAGACAGAAGCAGATTCTAGGATCTACTTCATGAAAAGGTAAGCGACTATACCTAAGGATGCATCTAAGAGTCACAAAACCTCAGAGTAGAAAGGGGATTTGGAGCCATCTAGTTCAACCCATACATAGAATACTCCCTTCTATAACACACCTGGCCGCGGGTCATCCAGCTTCTGCTTGAAGACTTCCAGTGAGGAAGAACTCACTTCCACTTGGGGCCTAGGCATATCTATTGATTGAATGAACCAATCAATCAAAGGCATAAACTACATGTGAAATCCTTAAGCAATTTGGGAAAACCATTGGATGGCTTGGAAAATGCATTGGGATTGGTTGAGACAATTAAACACATCACTGGGCCTATGTATATCAGAGAAGGGATTCCAGCAACAAGTTGAGTCAAGATTTGGGAGTACCTTCAGAAGGCAGCTTCAGGGTGAAGAGGAGTATTGCTTTGGATTCTAAGAAAGGCACTGATGCCAAGAGCAGGGAGCTACAGCTCAGAGGAACTTTATGAGGATTCCACAAAGAAAAAAAAGGCCTAAAATAATCCAGAGCTATGAGTTTAAATTTTTACTGTATAAGCTCTCTAAGCTTGAACCCATTTTTCATTGGCCACTGTGCACTGATAGGAGAGTGTGCCTCCAATTTCAGGTGGTATTTTGTACCAATTATTTTAGTAAATGCCCATTTTTAAAAGCTAGTTTACTTTGGCTAGCTGATTGATAAACAGTGGGGGAATACACTGGTGGGGGCTCATGAGTAACAGTTCTGGAGATAACAGGGGTTTAATGTTACTTTTTGAACTATGAAGGGGAAAGTAACTATCTGTCTTCTGGGTATCCAATCTTTTCACTGGAGTTGGGTTTGGTAGAGTCTTAAAATGAGGAGGCTGGAACATTCCCCTACCCCCACCCAGCTCCAAATCTCAAATCAAAATTTTTCTCAATTACATGTAAAAGCAACTTTTTACAATTTTTTAAAATTTTGAGTTACAAATTCTCTCCCTCTCTCCCCTCTCCACTCCTTGAGAAGGCAAGCAATTTGATATACTTTATACATGTGCAGTCATACAAAACATATTTCTATATTAGCCATGTTGCAAAAGAAAACAGATAAAAACCCTAAGAAAAATAGAGCAAAGAAAAATATCCTTTGATCCATATTCAGACTCTATCAATTCTTTCTCTGGGAGTGGATAGCACTTTTCATCATGAGTCCTTTGGAATTGTCTTGGAACACTGTATTGCTGGGAATAATAGCTAAGTCATTCACAGATGATCATCGTACAATATTGCTATCACCATGTGCAATGTTCTTCTGGTTCTGCTTACTTCACTTTGCATCAATCCACATAAGTCTTCCTAGGTGTTTTCTGAAACTCTCTTGTTCATCATTTCTTATAGCACAATAGTATTCTGTCACAATCACATACCACAACTTATTCAGCCATTCCCCAATTGATGGGCATCCTCTTGATTTCCAATTATTTTCCACTACAAAAGAGGTGCTATAAATATTTTTTGTAATACAAGTCTTTTTCCTTTTCCTTTGATCTCTTTGGGATACAGACCTAGCAGTGGTATTGCTGGATCAAAGAGTATGCACTGTTTCATAGCCCTTTGGGCATAGTTCTAAATAGTCTCCAGAATGGTTGGATCAGTTCACCATTCTTTGAATGGTGCACTAATGTCCCAATTTTTCCTCTTTCATTCCAACATTTGTCTTATAAATTTGACTCAGTTATGTACATATTTGAGAAATTAGGCCTTTGTCAAGAGAAACTTCCAGATCAAAATCTATGACCAGAGAAGGTCCCACCTCCTTCAGGTAGCTCTTCCTGGAGGTCCCATTCCACACTAGACCTCTGTTTCTGAAACCTGCCAGTCTTTACTTCTTGTGCATTTGGTGTGTAGCTACTTACCATTTCACCATTGGTTTTGTGGCTCTGAGTTTTGCCTCTTTAACTCCATTTTTAGTAACTCTTCCCCTCTTAGGCCTCAGTTTCTCTAAGTGTACAATGAAAGGATTGGACTAGATGATCACTAAGGTCTCTTTCTGGGCCCAAATCTAACAATCCTGAGATCCTCTTAAGCTACAACTAGTGAGTGGCAGAGCATTATCAAGACTGCTACCCGAGTTTCAGGTTGTGGGTTAATGAGCAGCTTAGAGATGGGGCAGCCATCAGGCCTGGCAGAATCAGTCATTAGTAGCAGGAGGAGGGTCCACCTGTCTGTTGAGCACAAGCCAAAGCTTGAATTTCCACACAGAAAGAAATGGGGCCGCCAAACCAACAGGTGTGACTGGAAGGAAATGATACTGATAGTTTAACAAATAGACCAGAACCTACAGTTCCAAAGGCAGGCCATTCCTTCAGAGCAGGCATCTTTAGGAGGCTCCACCATTGGCTCAAAGAAATATGAGAGCTGTTCTTTGAGAACCTTCCTTGAAACTGTTGGTTGACTCCATAAGGATGAGAATCTAAGTGCTTCATTGTGATACTATTTAAATCTGGGATCAACTTGTATCTTACAAATCAGAGCTGAGAGGGACCTTAGAACAAAGAATGTCAAAGCAGAAAAAGACCTTATGATATAGAACTGATCAGAAGGCCCTTATGACACGAAATGTCAGAGCTAGGAGGAGCCTTAGAACCCAGGATGTCAGGGCTGGGAGGGCTCTAAGAGCACAGAATGTCAGATGATACCATAGGACAAGAAATGTTAGAATTTAAAGAGACTGTAGAATATAGGATATTAGACCTGACAAGGATCTTAGAACATACAATGTCAGAGATGGAAGGTACCTTAGAACATAGAACTGAGAGGGACCATCAAACCAAACTCCCTCATTTTACAAATTTGGAAACTGGGTCTCAGAGAAAGCAATTTCTGATCACTGAAGATGACCTTCCTTATTTTGTGGAGGCCTCAAGATGTTTAATATTATTCCTGCCACAACACAAGGAGAAAGAACTGGGCAGAGAACACAAGTCTGCTGCCTAGGTTGAACATCCTTCCCACTACCTGGCCAGCCTCCTTCCTGCCTCAAAGGCTCAATGTCCTGGAGAGCAGATGCCTCCTCTCCCACTCATACAGCACTATAGCTACTCATTAGGGAAGTCTTCCTGACCATGGGAGAGAAAGCTTGGCTGGGGACCCTTCCCCGCTTTTTGCAAATTTATAGAAATCACACAGGTTCTCCCTGAGTTGGAACTAATAATATCGAGACATTAAACAGTGGAGGGAACTGAAAGAGAGGGGCGGGATTGTAAATACTCATTGTTCTATCAGGAGAATACTTCCTATTTTCTTGCTAAAGGGAAGGTTATGTTTAATTAATTCTGCTTGTTTGCTGGGGACAGGGCCTGATTGAAAATGAGCTTTCTAGTAACAGGGAGCCATAGTTACTAAGGGGAAGGCAATAGATACCTTTACAAAGCAAATCTGGCCTCCAAAGGGACCTTGGACATAGCTGGTGAGGGTAGAGAAAGTCATAGAATTTAGAATTTGAAGGAACCTTAGAACACGAAATTTTCGAGCATAGAATATGGAATTCTGGAGATGCTACAAGACAGAATGAAGAAACTGAGTCGAAAGGATCCTTCGCAACCATCTAGTCTGCCTCATTTATTAAGGAGGAAACTGAGAAGGGAGGGATTTGTCCAGGGACACACATAGTAGAGCTGAATTTCAAATATGGATTTTTACTGCTGTAATATTCCATTTCATATGACCTCAGAATCACGGAACTAGAGCTAGAAGGAATGCTAGAGGCTGGGTATTCCAGACTCCTTGCCTTACAGTTGAAGAAACTGAGATGTTGTTGTTCGATCATTTCAGTTGTATCTGACTCTTTATAACCCCATTTGGGGTTTTCTTGGCAGAGATACTGAAGTGGTTTGCCATTTCCTTCTCCAGCTCATTTGACAGATGAGGAAACTGAGGCAAACAGGGCTAAGTGACTTGCCCAGGGTCACCTACCTAGGAAGGGTTTGACGCCAGATTTGAACTCAGGAAGACTCATCTTCCTGCCTGCAGGCCTGACACTGCACCACCTAACTGCCCTTGAATTGAGACCTAGGGAGGTGAAATCACCTGCTCAACATCACACAGGTAGTAAGAGGTGGGATAGGAACTCAGGCCCTCTGACTCTACATTCAGTGTCCCTTCTGCTGCACCTGCTACAATCCTGGCTCATTAGCATCAATCCATCAACCAGAATTTTTTAACACCCAGGATGTGCCCTGAGGCTCTGTGCTAGGCACTAGGGAAGCAAGGAAAAAGAATAAAACATAATCTACTTATGAGAAGCTTACACCCTAACAGAAGAGACCACAAATGCATATTCATATCTATAGTATAAAATTAAGTGAATAAATAGGAAGATAGGGAAAGTAGTTCAAGGCAAGGTAGTTTGGAGGGATGGGGTGGGGGGAAGGAGGGCACTGGAGGTCGAGGCCCTCAGGAAAGGAAGGCTTTGTGCAGAAGATCATGTCTGAGCTGCATGGTGAAGGATGGGAGGGCCTCGAGGAGCCAGAGGCAATATTAACAACAGTGATATTACCCTATGATTACACAGGGCTTTAGGAACAACATCTCATTAGATCCTCCCAACACGGGGCTGGGATTATTATCCCCTTTTTACAGGTGAGGAAAAAGAAGGCTCACAGAAGATGAGTCACTTTGCCTCTGGAGCCTCGGTTTCTTCATCTGTAAACCACGGAGATTAGATAAGATGATTTCTGAAGTCTCTTCTAGCTTGAAAAAGAATCCTAGGATTTTCCCAAGGTCACCCAGCTACTTATCTCTTCATTGTGCTGTTCTAATTGGGGAGGTAGAGGCAAAAGGCTGTGTGTGTTTGTGTGTGTGTGTGTGTGTGTGTGTGTGTGTGTAGGAAGGCAGTAGGGCATGGACCCAGGTAGGAGGCAGACAAGGTCAGGATTGTCAGTGTGATTGGGGATGGGTGGGCATAGCCTTGGGCTGGCAACTGGCCCAGGTAATGATGCAACGAAGTGGGTAGGGAAGAATAGGGGGTATATGATGGGACCTTGGCACATGTAGAGAGGGGGCTGAGTTAGGGAGGGATTCCATGG
The DNA here is from genome assembly GCF_011100635.1 of Trichosurus vulpecula. NCBI lineage: Eukaryota > Metazoa > Chordata > Mammalia > Diprotodontia > Phalangeridae > Trichosurus > Trichosurus vulpecula. The sequence continues at coordinate 50,529,922 of NC_050574.1, forward strand.
CAGCTGAGGGGCAGGGCAGAGCCCAGTTAAACTAAGCTGGGAGAATCAGGGGTAGATTGGTGGGTGTGCTGACCACTGTTATCTAGGATAAAAATAAAAGCAATGAGGAGGCAGTTTGTCTGTGTGTGTGTGTGTGTGTGTGTGTGTGTGTGTGTGTGCGCGCGCGCGCCGCCTGCCTCTGAAAGCACTGTTGTATTCCTGCCTGAAGTTTCTGTGCCTGTGGGTATGTATAGATGCATATGAATGAATGTCTCTATACATCTTGTCCATATGTTATGCAGAATCCAAGCCAAGAGACTTGGATTCTGGTCCTGACCTGCTTGTTCATGCAAACTTGGAAAAGTCTCTTTCCTCTCTAAGCTCTGGCATCTTGTTGTTATTGTTCAGTCATTTCAGTTGTGTCTGACTCCTTGTGACCCCATTTGGAGTTTTCTTGGCAAAAATACTGGAGTGGTTTGCCATTTCCTTCTCGAGCTCACTTGACAGGTGAGGAAACTGAGGCAAATAGGGTTAAGTGACTTGCCCAGTGTCACATAGCTAGGAAGTATTTAAGGCCTGATTTGTGCTCAAGAAGATGAGTCTTTCTGTCCAGGCCCCAGCCCTCTATCTACTGTGCCAACTAGCTGACCCTAAAATGGCATGTTTGGACAAACTGCGTAATTTCTGAAGACCTGGTGCATTCTGGGTTGGAAGAACAATTTCAGATCGGTCACTCCTAGCTCTGATATTTTATGGTTTAAGGTACACTCCAACTCTGACATTTTAAATTCTAAGATCTTTTTATTCTGAAAGGCCCTCCCTAGTTCTCACATACTCTGTTCTAAGGCCCTTCTCTGCTCTGACATCCTGTGTTCTAAGGGCCCTCCCAGCTCTGACATCCGTGCTCCAAGGCCCCTCCCAGCTCTGACATGCTGTGTTCTAAGGGCCCTCCCAGCTCTGACATCCTGTGTTCTAAGGGCCCTCCCAGCTCTGACATCCTGTGTTCTAAGGGTCCTCCCAGCTCTGACATCCTGTGTTCTAAGGGCCCTCCCAGCTCTTTCATCCTGTGTTCTAAGGGTCCTCCAAGCTCTGACACCCAGTGTTCTAAGGGCCCTCCCAGCTCTGACATTCTCTGCTCTAAGGGCCCTCCCGGCTCTGTCATCCTGTGCTCTAAGGGCCCTCCAAGTTCTGACATCCAGTGTTCTAAGGGCCCTCCCAGCTCTGACAATCTGTGTTCTAAGGGCCCTCCCAGCTCTGATATTCTCTGTTCTAAGGGCCCTCCCAGCTCTGTCATCCTGTGTTCTAAGGGCCCTCCCAGCTCTGACATCCTGTGTTCTAAGGGCCCTCCAAGCCCTGACATTCCGTGTTCTAAGGGCCCTCCAGCTCTGACATTCTCTGTTCTAAGGCCTTTTCCAGTTCTGACAGTCTATGTCCCAAGGGGCTTATGTTCCCTTCTGATTCTGACATTGTATGGCCTAACTAATGCCCCATCCAGGGGTGACATTGTGAGGTCTTAGTATTGGTCCAATAGAAAGAGTCGCAGCTCTGAAATGGAAGAATCTGCATTCAAATCCTGCTTCTGACTCTCCCCACCTGATATTGGGAAAGTCTCTTTCTCTTTACCTTTCTCATTTGTAAAATGGGGCTGGAGAGCTGGACTAGATGGTCTCTCCGATTTCTTTCAGCTCTACATACCACCAGAGTACCTTGTGTGTGACTATTTGTAAGACTCTTTTTGTGTTGCCATACTTGTGTTTATTTGTGGTGAGTTGTGTGTCTGACCAAGCCTCCGGGCATCTGTGGATTGCACTGTGGTTCAGTACCCTCTTGCCAACCCCTTCCGTGAGCCACTGAGCCAGGGATGACTCCAGGGACCCCCTTCTTCTCCAGTGATATGTTCCCATCTGGGACCAGCCCCTTCGGAAAACAAACAGTGGAGCTGGTCTGCCCAGCTGGGAGCAACCCTTCCTTGCCTAGACATCAGGACCAGTCTGGGCCTCCAGGCTACCTTTGGGGAAGGAGAGGGAAGGAGAAAGGTTGGGGTTCAGCTATTTGTGCTTCATGTTTAGCAGCCTCTTGCCTGTCTCCAAGCCTTCCGGCCAGCACAGTGGCTCATCTGAAGGGTGCGGAAACGACTTAATCAAACTGTGCTGCCTACAGAACTGATTAATAGACGCTCCTGCTTAAAAAAAAGAAAAGAAAAGAAAAGAAAAAAGAAACTACTTCTGTAAATCAGCTGTTTATTTAACTTTCCTTGGCATTTAATGATTGCGACATTGGAGGGGGGTGGTGGTGGTGGTGATGGTGGTTTAAAATTAATTTTAGTCTGGCAGGAGCAGGCAGTCAACGGAATAATGAAGCACGCAGCCTTACGGGAAAATGGAGACGTGGGGGAAATGCCAGTCATGAGTCACAGCTCAATTCCCTCCAGGCCATCAGGCACCCTGAGGATGGGCTGGCAGAGGTAGACTGGCTGGCTGGCTATGGTTGGCAATCCAGAAGAGTCAGGTAGCTTGGTCAGGCTAGCTCATAGGGTGTTTGGGTTTACAGCTGAAAGTAGATTTAGGATGTAGAAGGTCAGGCCTGGAAGTGTCTTCAGAACATAAGAAATCACAGATGGAAGGGTCCTTAGAACATGGAATGTCAGAGCTGGGAGGGGCCTTAGAACACAGGATGTCAGAGCTGGGAGGGGCCATAGAACACAGGATATCAGAGCTAAGAGAGCCCTTAGCACACAGGATATCACAGATGGAAGGGTCCTTAGAACATGGAATGTCAGAGCTGGGAGGGGCCTTAGAACACAGGATGTCAGAGCTGGGAGGGGCCATAGAACACAGAATTTTTCATCTTGAAGGAAACTTGGAACACAGAATGCCAGAGGTAGTAGGGGCCCTTAGAACCTGAAACGTTGAAGATGACATACATCTAGGAACATAGAATTCTAGAACTGGAAGGGATCATAGAACAAAAATATTAGATCTGGAAAGAACCTAATTTTTACTGAGCAGGAGGCTAAGGTCCAGAAAGATTAAATATTTTCCCCAAGTCCAAATGGGGAGTGAATGGCAGGAAGAGGTTTTGGATCCATTTCCTTTGACTCTAAATCCAATGCTCTTTACAGTGTCCCACGCTGTGTCTACAAACAGCATTGAGGCATCTCAGTTCTCCCTCTTAATTATAAAGACCAACTTGGCCATGGGACAAAGCTTTCTCATTTGGAGTATTCATCAGTCAATCAATATTTATTCTATGCCTACTATGCCTGAGGCACTGTGCTAAGCACTGGTATTAGTAGTTAAGTCAATGTTTGTAAATAGTAAATAATCATGTGTGATTTGTTGTCTTCTCCTTCCCTTCCCTGTACTCTGTCTTCATTTTAGAAGGGGAAGGGGGCTGTGGGTTATTTTGACATTTTTCATCCATTTTATTGGTCACTGTGGCTAATGACATCATTGCCCAATACCTATCACCTGGCTGTGGGTGCTGAGCCTCTCTGAGCCTAGAATGATGGGTCCTTGAGCAGCAGACCCAGGCTTTAGCTAGCGATGAATTGCACACTTTCTTCTAGCTCAGCAGAATCTGGAACATCCTGTAATCTGCTGACATCGACTTTGAGAACCTAGGACCACTCGCTTGCTGAGGTGGAACATCAGACTTTCAATCTGGTGGTGTGGATCAGAGGATCTCCCTTTTAACTCTGCCTCTAAAATTTCCTCCCTGGGTCATCTTGGGCATGCCATTTCACTGCTTCGGACCTCTGTTTCCTTCTCTCAGGTGACTGGATCATATGATTTCTAAGGTCCCTTCTAGCACTAAAGCCTCAGTGTTTAATGGTTTAAGTGGTTCCCACATCTCTCTGTATCCTGGCCACCCAAACATTTTTACTCCCCAACATGTACTCTTCGATCCAGTGACCCCGGCCTCTTGGCTGTTCCATGAACAAGATGCTCCATCACTTAGCTCTGGACATTTTCTCTAGTTGTCTCCCATGCCTGGAATGCTCTCCCTCCTCCATTTTAATTACTGTCCTCCCTGGCTTCCTTTAACTTCCAACTAAAACTCCATCATCTACAGGAAACCTTCCCCAACCCCTCTTAATTCCAGTGCCTTACCTCTGTTAATTACTTCCTATTTATCCTGTATATGGCCTATTTTGTATATATTTGTTTACATGTTTTCTCCCTCACTAGATAGTAAGCTCCTTGAGGACAGGGACCTCTTTTGTCTCTTTTTGTATCCCCAACACTTAGCGCAGTGCCTGGCACATATTAGGTGCTAATAAATGTTTATTGAATGAATAAATTCTATCTTGTCAACGTCCTTCCTAAAACACGGAGGCCAGAACTGAACAGAGTACTCCAGATGGAATCTGGCCAATGTACAAATCGTCAAAGCTATCTCCTCTCTCATTCTGGGCTGTTAGGTCTTTCCTAATGCAGCTGAAAATAACATTCACTTTTTTGACCTCCATGTTATTTCACATTGAGGCTTCAGTCCACTTAAGGCCACCATATTGTTCCATCATGAATTCTTAATTAGCCCTGTCTTCTCTAAGTCCTGGCACCACCATTAACTCTGGTTAATTTTGGGAGGGAGTAATTTCTTCTCTCTAAACTTCATTTCCAGATTTGCAAAATGAGGAAATTGATAGATATAATGTAGAATGTCAGAATTGAAATCATAATCATAGTAGCTAGCATTTATGTAACGCTTCAGGTTTGCAGAACACTCAATAAGTATTGCCTCATTGGATTCTCAACAGAAACTCTGAGAGGTAGGTGCTAACATTATTCTCATTTTGCATATGAGGAAACTGAGGCTGATGAGACATAAAGTGATTTCCCTAGATTTACATAGCTAGAAACTATCTGAGGCTGGATTTGAACTCAGGTCTTCCTGACTCTGGCTCAGAACCTTGTACCACCAATAAATTGTGATACAGGAATTAATGGAACATAATGTTAGAGCTGAGAGGAGGTACAGTCCATTGAATCCAAACTATTGGAGTCAATAGATAATACAACCTATTAAGGGCTTATCATGTGGAGTAGGACTATAAGAAATGATGAATATGACAAATTCAAAGAAGCAAAGGGAGACGCATCAACTGAGGCAGAGAGAAGTCAACAGAACCATAATGACTAAAGCAAGTACATCGAATTAATCGTGAGAACAAGACTGAATGTCTTATCATTATAATGACCAAGGATAACCCCAAAGAGAGATGAAAAAATGTCATGACTTCTTTTTTTGGGCAGAAATGGGAGAGGATGGGTGTGGACCATTGCATAGACTGTCAGACTTGGTCGGTATGTTGATTATTTTGCTGAACTAATTTTCTCTTCCTTTTTTTATTCTTTGTTACAAGTGATATGAGGGAGTGGGTTATATTTGGAAATGGTTATTTAAAAGCAAAATACACCATATTTTTAAAAAAGGAAAGGGATGTTAGATATCATCATGTCTGTGTTCTTCATTTGAAAGCTGAAGAAACTGATAGATATTCAGAAAGGGAAAATAATCTGCTTAAATCACACAGTTAATTAATGATGGAATAAGACTGGAATCCAGGGGTCCTGACTCTTACTTCTGTGTTCTTGCTACTGTACTATCTCTATGGTCATTCACAAAAAGGGGAGTTGGACAAGATGACTGTGATGGTCCCTTTTGTGATCAAGCTATGATCTTCTGACCCTTCCTCACCTCTGCCAGCTAAAGGCAGCTTTTTCTGACCCCCCCCATCCAATATTCTTTCCACTACACTGCTCTCTCATACAGAGAAAGTAAGGTCCTTTAGGGCAGACACTGTTTTTCCTCAGTGCCTAGAACAGTGCCTGGCACAGAGGCCAACTGAGTCCAGTAAGTTGGATTTAGCAGATGGTACCTTCCAGCTCCAACATTCTGGGATTGTCATTGATTCTAAGATATTCCAGAGAAATAATAATTATGACAGCAATAAAAGAGTTTCAAATCTTTAGAGCTTTAAGTGTTCAAAAACAACACCAAAACATCTTCTTTTGCAATGTCTGTGATAAAGCAATTTCCCAAGAGCATAGATCTTCTCTGCTGAGAGTGGATCTAGCTGCCATTCAGCTTGGAGTCAGAGGGATGGCCAGAAAGATTTCTGGAGTCCCTTCCAGGGCTTCAGATTCTGCAAGAGATAATCCCATCTCTGCTGGCTCAGGGATCTTCATCAGCCTCTGATGACAGTTGACCTTGAAGCAGGTGACTGAAGGAGCTATTTCCCAGCTCTGCCCATGTTGTTTGTGCTAATCTGGAGCCCATCACAGGGCTTATATGACATGATACTAGAGAATTACATGGATGAGTGGGGAGTGGAGAGAGAGCAAGCGAGAGAGTGAGTGAGTAGAGAGAGAAAGAGAGAGAGAGAGAGAGAGAGAGAGAGAGAGAGAGAGAGAGAGAGGTGGAGGAGGGGGTGTTTGGGAACCTCAAGCTGCACAAGTCACTTGTCTCAAACTATCTGCAAACTTACTTGTGATCTGGGCAAGGAGGCCAAAGATGTCTGGGTAGGGCCATCACCTTTCAAGCAGACTTCATTCTCCACCAACATCAGAGCCTCTTGGGACAAGGTATTCCATCCAGTCCATCAGAAACGGTGAGAGGGGAAGGGGGGAACTGCCATGCTTCTCTCACTGATCCTCAAATACTTACTATGCAAATGCAGGGTCCAGACAGGGGAAGGGGAGTAGCACCTGTTTCATCAGACAGACAATTTCTTCTCAGGAGGGCCACTAGAAACCAAGACTGTGTCTTCAACAAGGCAGTAGCCTAGATAGACTGAAAAGGTATTGGCTATTACACTTGGGAGAGCCCTTGAAAAACAGAATGTCAAAGCTGGGGTGGGGATTGTAGAACCTAGAATGTCAGAGCTGGAAGGGGCCTTAGAACATAGAATGTCAGGACTGGGAGGGGACTTAGACCACAGAATGCACTTCTGGTGCCAAGATGGTGGAATGAGGAATGAAGCCTCCCAAATCCCCACCCCCCCAAACAACTAGAAAACTGCCTCAGAATTGATCAAGAAGCAGGGAAGCAGCTTACCAGCCTGGTGGGAAAGGTCTATCTCACTTCAGTGGGAGGGGAGTAAGGCCCACTGGGCAGCAACAGCAACCTGCATCACAGTAGTGGGCTTCTGGCAGGGGCAATCCTTCATAGAGGCCCCACCCTCCTGCAAACCAGCAGCCCCCTAGCCAAAATAGAAGTCTATGCAGCACAGCAAGGTCCCACACAAGTGACCCCACCCCCAGCACAAGTCAGGCCTCGACCCCATTACTGACCAATAGTGAAGCCCCACCCCACGGGTAGGGCCAACAGCAAGATCCCACCCTTTCTGCCTGCCAGCAGGGCCCCACCCCTGGGGCAGACCAAGATTACAAGATCCATCCTCCAGGGCCAGCTACCAAAAAAAAGACTGTTGCCATAGCAACCAAGCAACAAGTCCCCACCCCTCAAGCGGACCAACAGCTAAACCCTGAACCCAGGAGAGGCCAATAGGGAGGTCCCATACCCCAGTACAAGCCAAAAGGGAAGCTGGCTCTCTAGTGAAATTAAGCAGCTAAGCCCTGAAGCCCAGTGAAAGCCAGCAAGAAGACCCTGAGCTCCAGGTTAAAAAACTTGGGACAGTGCAGGATCAGAGTCCAACTTTCACATAACACCTCACAAAAAAGGCAAAAAAAATGAGCACCCCCCCCCCATCCCCAACCAAACAAAAAGGGCTTGAGTATAGAAAGTTACTATGGTGACAGGGAGGATCAAGGCATAAACAGAAGAGGAGGATAGTGTCAAAATGGCTACATGTGAAGCTTCAAAAAAAGTAATTTGGTTTTAGGCCCAAAAAGAATTCCTGGAAGAGCTTAAAAAGGATTTTAAAAAGCAAACTAGAGAAGTAGAAGAAAAACTGGGAAAAGAAATGAGAGTAATGCAAGAAAATCATTGAAAAATACTCAATAGTATGGGAAAAGGTAGACAAAAATTTACCAAGGAAAATAACTCCCTAAAAAATAGAATTGGCTGGGGAAAGTGGCAATCAGAATATATGCCATCTTAGGGTGGGGGGTGTGGTAGAAATGGGGAGAAAATTTGTAACTCAAAATCTTGTGGAAATCAATGTTGAAAACTAAAACTAAAGAAAAAAAAAAACAAAGAAAGCAAAGAAGACAAAGTTCTCATCAAGGGCAAGCCAATACAAACTGGAGTACTGAATATGGGGAAAATTTTACTGATAAAATTCTCCTTTTTGTTCAAATATATAACAAGACTGTTGTCAGAAGTCCTGGTGAGCCTGTAAGCTCTTGATCAGATTGTAAAAGAGCCATCAAAAATGTTTCAGAGATTTTTTTTTTTAATTTCAAATGACCCTGGAAGTCTGGTTCCCACTGAGGGAATAATGAACCTAAATAAATATACTGATACACCAAGAAGCAGAATTTTCCAGAATTACCAAATGGAAATGGAATTCTGCAACCCAACCTTATACCATGCCACTTGTCAAAAATGATGAAGTTTTCCAAGACAGGAAAGTAAACATGCTTTAATAGCTTGGGGATTTGCCTGATTTAAACCCCGCTGAAAATTAATTGGTTATAATCAAAGTTAGACTTGGAAAACATGGACTATTTGTCAAAGTAATATTAAGAATTAATTAATAATCACATTATATATGATTGTAAATTAATTATTAGTTTTCAATGAGATGTGTGATTTCATGATAAAGAATTAAAGAATATTTGTCAAAAGCTCGTAAATTCAATGCAAAATCATATAAAATAAAGTGATTGCAGCACAAAAAAAGAAAAAAAAAACAGAATTGGCCAAATGGTAAAGGAAGTACAAATGCTCACTGAAGAAAATAATTCCTTAAAAATTAGAATTGAGCAGGTAGAAGCTAATGACTCTATGAGACATCAACATACAATAAACCAAAATCAAAAAGGTAAAAAAAGGAATAGAAGAAAATGTGAAATTTCTCACTGGAAAGACAAATGTCCAAGAAAAGAGATCCAGGAGAGATAATATACGAATTATTGTACTATCCAAAACCTATGATAAAAAAAGCCCTGGACAACATCTTTCAACAAATTATCAAAGAAAACTGCCCTGATACAGTATAACCAGAAAGCAAAATAGAATTCAAAAGAATCTACTGATCACCACCTGAAAGAGATCTCAAAATGGAAAGTTCCAGGAACATCATAGCCAAATTCCAGAGCTCACAGATCAAGGAGAAGGTACTGAAAGCAGTCAAAAAGAAACAATTCAAATATCGTGGAGCTACAGCCAGGATTACATGATATTTGGCAGCTTCCACATTAAAGAACCACAGGACTTGGAATATGAGATACTAGAAGGCAAAGTAGTTAGGATTACAACCAAGAATCACCTACCCAGCAAAATTGAATATAGTCTTTCGGGGGAAAAATTGGATATTTAATGAAATAGAGGACTTTCAACCATTCCTGATTAAAAGACCAGAGCTGAATAAAAAAAAAATTGACCTCCAAATACAAGACCCAAGGGAAACATAGAATGGTCAAAAAAAAAAACAGGAAAGAGAAAATATAAATTCAATAAGGTTTAACTGTTTTCATTTCTATATGGCAAGATAATATCTGTAACTCTTAAGAAATTTATTACTATAAGAGCAATTAGGAGGAGTTTATGTAGACAGAGGATGTGGACATAAGGGACTTTGATGAGATGATACCCAAAAAACAAAATAAAGTTGTGAGAAAGACGGAAGAAGGAGGGGGAAGATTGAATGGAGTAAATCATCCCACATAAAAGAGGCATGAAAGGGTTATTATAATGGAGGGGAAAGTGGGATTGGCAGTAGCAGTTAAAGCTTAAACCTTACTCTCATCAAAATTGGCTCAAAGAAGGAATAACATATACATTTGTTTGGATACAGAAATCTACCTTACCCTATAAGGAAGTAGAAAGAGATGAGGATAATAGGAGAGGGATTGAAAAAAGGGAGGATAGATTGGGGAGGGCAGTGATAAGAAGTAAAACACTTGTGAAGAGGGAAAGAATGGGGGGGGGTAAGAGAGAGAAGAGAATAAACAGGGGGAAAACAGCACAGAGCAAAATACACAATTATCATAACTATAGATGCGAATGGGATGAATTGACCCATAAAATGGAACCAGATAGCAGAAAGGATTAAAAGCCAGATTCCTACAATATATTGTTTACAAGAAGTACATTTGAAGCAAAGAGATACACATAGAGTAAAGGTAAGGGACTAGAACAGCCACTGTTATACTTCATCTGAAGCAAAAAACCAAAACAAAACAGGGGTAGCAAAAATGATCTTGGACAAAGCAAAAGCAAAAATAGACTTAATTAAGAGATAAAGAATATCTATATCTTGCTGAAAGGTGCCATAGACAATGAAGTCATATCAGTACTAAACATATATGCACCAAATGGTATAGCATCTACATTTTTGAAGGAGACGTTGAATGAGTTACAGGGGGAAATAGATAATAAAATTATACTAGTGGGGGACTGCAATGTTCCCCCTCAGAACTAGATCAATCTAACTAAAAATAAAGAAGAAAGAAATTAAGGAGGTTAATGAAATTTTGGAAGAGCTAGATATGATAGCTCTCTGGAGAAAACTGAATGGGAATAGGAAGGGATATACCTTTTTCTCAGCACTATATGGCACCTACCAAACATTGACCATGTATTAGGGCATATAAACCTCATGACTAAATGTAGAAAAACAGAAATAGTAAATGCATTCTTTTCAGATCATAATGCAATAAAAATCACACTGAATAAAGGACAATGGAAAGAGAAATTAAAATTAATTGGAAATGAAATAATCTAATCCTAAAAAAGTGTGTCGAAGAACACATCATAAAAACAATTGATAATTTCATCAAAGAAAATGGCAACCATGAGACAATATACCAAAATTTATGGCATGCATCCAAAGTAATATTTAGGGGGAAATTTATATCTCTAATTGTTTACATTAATAAAATAGAAGTGGAAAAACTAGATCAATGAATTGGGCTTGTAAATAAAAAAAAAACTAGAAAAAAAACAAATTGAAAATCCCCAATTAAACTTTAAATAGGAAATCCTGAAAATCAGAGGAGAAACTAGTAAAATTGAAAGTAAGAAAACCATTGAACTATCAATAAAATAGATAAACCATTAGTTATTTTGATTTAAAACAGGAAAGAAAAACAAATTACTACTATCAAAAATGAAAGCTATGGATTCACCACCAATGAAGAGGAAATTAAGACAATTATTAGGAGCTATTTTGCCCAAATATGTGCCAATAAATTTGACAATGTAAATGAAATGGATGAATATCTACAAAAATATAAATTACCCAGATTAACAGAAGAAGAAATAAATTACTTAACCCAATTTAAGAAAAAAGAAATTGAACAAGCCATCAATGAACTCCCTAAGGAAAAAATTCCCAGGACCAGATGGATTCATATGCAAATTCTACCAAACATTTAAAGAAAAAATAACCCAATACTATGCAAAGTATTTAGGAAAATAGGAGAAGAAGGAGTTCTACCAAATTTCTTTTATAACACAAATATGATGCTTATACCTAAACCAAGAAGAGGAAAAACAGAGAAAGAAAACTATAGACTAATTTTGCTTGAGATTACAGCAATATAACACAAGGATCATACACTATGGCCAGGTGGGATTTATACTAGGAATGCAGGACTGGTTAAATGTTAGGAAAACTATCAGCACCATTGACCACATAAGTAACAAAACCAACAGAAATCATATGATTATCTCAATAGATTCAGAAAAAGCCTTTGACAAAATATAGCACTCATTCCTATTAGAAACCCTGGAGAGCATAGGAATAAATTGACCTTACCTTAAAACGATAAGTAACATTTATCTAAAGCCATCACCAAGCATTATCTGTAATGGGAAGAAGTTAGAAGCCTTCCCAATACAATAAGTGGTGAAGCAAGGATGCCTATTATCACCTCTATTATTTAATATTGTACTAGAAATGTTAGCCATTGCAGTAAGAGAAGAAAAAGAAATTAAAGGATTTAGAATAGTCAATGAGGAAACAAAACTATCACTCTTTGCAAACGTATGATGTTATACTTAGAAAATCCTAGAGAACCAACTAAAAAAAATACTTGGGATTATTAACAACTTTAGCAGAGTTGCAAGATACAAAATAAACCCACATAAATCATCAGCATTTCTATATATTACTAACAAAATCCAGCAACAAGAGACAGAAAGAGAAATTCCATTTAAAATAACCATAGACAATATAAAATACTTGGGAGTCTACCTGCCAAGACAAACTCAGGAACTATATGAACACAACTATAAAACACTGTTCACACAAATAAAATCAGATTGAAACAACTGGAAAAATATTAATTGCTCATTGGTAGACTGAGCCAATATAATAAAATGACAATTCTACATACTATTTGCTTATTCAGTGCCATACCAATCGAACTATGAAAATTTTTTATAGAGCTAGAAAAATATTAATAAAATTCATCTGGAAGAACAAAAGTGCAGTAATATCAAAGGAATCAACAAAAATGCTAAAGAAGGTGGCCTAACCATATCAGATCTCAAACTATATTATTAGGTGTTAAATATCAAAACTATGTAGTATTGGCTAAGAAATATAGTGGTGGGTCAGTGGAATAGATTAAGTACATATTACATTATAGTAAATAGACATTGTAATCTAGTACAGGGCTGTCCAACCTTAGGTTATCTTAGGGCCGCATTAAAATAAAATAATTTTTCGAGGCCCATACCCAGAATAAAAAATACAGTACAATAATAGAAAGTGGGGGAAGGCATGTCATCAATATGACAGGTGAAGGCGTGAAGCACAAAAGCAAAGACAAAACAACAACGCGACAACACAACAATATAAAGGTAGGTGCATACTGATTAGTCCACATCATACAGATAGAATGCATCCCACAGATTGATTGAAAATTCCATGCTATATGTTCCGTTCATAATACTGCTTAAAAACTTCAAAGAAAACTAACATCATCGAGATTATTTATTAGTGATGGAATTAAAAAATCTAATACACATTCCATGCAGATTATTATTTTACTTTTTTGCTTGTGAAAATAGAAACCCACAGGCGGGCTGCATAACCTCACACTGCAGGCTGCATGTGGCCTGCAGGCTGTATTTTGGACAGCCCTGATCTAGCATATGATAAACCCAAAGATCCAAGCTTTTGGAACAAAAAGTCATTATTTGACAAAAAAAAACTGCTGGGAAAACTGGAAAACAGTATGGCAGAAATTAGATATAGACCACCATCTCACACCATATATCAAGATAAGGTCAAATAGGTACATGATTTACACATGAAAGGTGGTACCATAAGCAAATTAATAGAGCATGGGATAGTTTATCTGTCAGATTTATGGATAAGGGAAGAATTCAGGAACCAAGAAGATATAGAGAGCATTACAAAATGTAAAATGGATAATTTTTGATTATATAAAATTAAAAAGCTTTTGCACAAACAAAACCAATGCAACCAAAATTATAAGGAAAACAGAAAACTGGGAAAAATTTCAACAAGTGTCTCCGAGAAAGGCTCCATTTCTCAACTATATAGAGAACCGAGTCAAATTTCTAAAAATATAAGTCATTGCCCAATTGGTAAATGGTCAAAAGATAAGAAGAGGCAGTTTTCAGATGAAGACATCAAAGCTATATATAGTCATATGGAAAAATGCTCCAAATAATTTTTGATTAGAGAAATACAAATTAAGACAACTCTGAGGTACCACCTGACAACTATCAGATTGGCTAATATGGCAAAAAAGGAAAATGTTGGATGTTGCAGGGGATGTAGGAAAACTGCAACACTAATGCATTGTTGGTTGAATTGTGAACTGATCCAACCATTCTGGAGAACAATATGGAACCGTGCCCAAAGGGCTATAAAACTGTGTATACACTTTAATCCCACAAAACCAATGCTAGGTCTATATACCAAAGACATCCAAAAAAGGGAAAAGCACCTATCTCTACAAAAATATTTATAGCAACTCTTTTCGTGGTGACTAAGAATTGGAAGTCAAAGGGATGCCCATCAATTGGGGAATAGCTGGACAAGTTGTGGTTAATGGCTGTGATAGAATACTATTGTTCACTGGGAACTGAGGAGCAGGATGATTTCAGAAAAAAACTTGGAGACGTATAAACCAATGTATAGTGAAGTGAACAGAACCAGGAGAATGCTGTACACAGTAACAGCAATATTGTTTGATGAAGGACTGAGTGTAACTTAGCTATTCTCAGCAATGCAACGATCCAAGACAACCCCGAAGGAGTAATGATGAAGCATACTATCCACCTCCAAAGAAAGAACTGGTATTATTTGAATGCAGATGGAAGCATGTTATTTTTCACTTTCTTTCTCTCACTTTTTTCCTTTTATTTGAGTCTTCTCATACAAAATGACTAATATGGAAAAGTTTTACATAATTGCACATGTATAACCTGTATCTGATTGTTTATCATCCTGAGAAGGAGGGAGGGAGGAAGAGACTTTGGAACTCAAAACTTTAAATAAAAATGTTAAATTTTTTTTGAAAGAACACAGAATGTCAGAGCTGGGAAGGCCCTTAGAACACAATATGGCAGAATTGGGAGGGGCCTTAGAATAAAGAATATCAGAAATGGAAAGGACTTTAGGTATCTTTGATTCTTTTTTTATTGTTATGAACTTGACAAACATATACAAACCCGATCCTCCCCATATACAAAGAAGATTAGAAAAAGAAGACTGCATATAAAATGACAAATCTCTACTATGTACAATCGATTTCTTTTAAAAATCTCTAATAAATTTTACACTAGTTCCAAAACTACCCTGTGTGACCATATTTTTCTGATTATCCTTCTGTCTTTTATCTTAGAGATCTTCTAAATGGATCCTTCTCACTTTCTGTCTCCAACTGGCACAGATGAATAAACTGGAGTATAAAGGGTTAGTGACCTATTCAAGTTCACAAGACAGTGGCATAGACTGGTCACCAGTCTAGGTCTCCTTCTTCCAAGTCCAATAGACTACACTGCCTTAAGTGTGACTGTGCCACTCTTCCCTTTAAGGAAAAAAAGGGGAGCTAGTACTATTTGATTGGTGCAGGGGGCCAATGAAGTCTGTCTCCTTTGGGCCCTGGTCATCCATTGGCTAAACTCCAAGTGGTCTACATGTGAAGTCACATTTAGGATTGGAGTAGAAGTAACTGAACTAAAGTAAGAAGAGGGAGAGAAGGAAAGAGGGAGGGAGAAGAGGAGGGAAAAGGGAGAGGACTTGTCTACACTTACCCATCAGATATTCATATACGTTATAGTCAGATAGACAAAGTTAGCAGATAAAAAAAGACCACCAGAGATAAAAAGAGACAAAGCAAGAGAGAGGACAAGGGAATAGAGAGACAGAGAGATAGGAGCAAAAGGAGAGATTGAGACAAGGGATAAGATAGAGGAGTAGAAAAAGACAAAGATAAAAAGACAGAAGAGAGAGAACCAAAAGGAGATAGAGGCAAAATAAAAGACATACAGACACAAAAAGAGAGATGAATGGATGGATGGAGAAAAAGAGGCAGGGATAGAAACATGCAGAATCAGAGAGACAGAGACAAAGAGAGTCCCAGAAAGAAACACTGTAAAAAGAGATAGAAGCAGAAAAGGGATTATACAAAGAGAGATAGAGATAAAAAAGGACAGACAGAGTTAAAAGAGATGGAGATCAAAGAGGATAGAGACAGATGCAGAAAGAGACAAAGATAAAGACAGAGAGAAGAGAGAGACTGAGAAATAAGAGGCAGGTAAAATGAAAATTTTTTGGTGATGGCCAGTGATGCGAGCTCCCCCTTCACTTCTTCTCCAGTCCTTACGCCTCTGTGTCTCTCCGGGCTTTAGCTTCTCTGGCCCCAGAGAAAATATGGGCCAGTAATGCTCAGGGAACTAGAATCCCTGTTCCATCTTCAGAAATTTTCTTTCTTCTTCCTGTAGATACAACCTCAATTTGTCAACCTAAGGAAACAGAATAGAGACCTTATAAGCCATTCATTTTAATTAATTTTATTAGCATTCCCTAAGAAGGGACTCTCTTTCTTCCTCTCCTTCCTATCATCCCTTTTCCTTGTGTCCTAGAATGTGAGGACTCTTTGGCTTTGGGGTTTTCTCATTCCTTCGGTGTTGTCAATCACCTTTGTCCAAGGAGGCTTGTTTGACATGGTTCATGATGGCACTTGAGGCCAGGCCTGCAAACAGGAGACTTCAATGATACTCCTGGTCCACAGAGGAGTCAAGGTAATGTTAACTTTTGCATACCACCCTCCCGTTTCTTGGAGTCAGTTACTATTCCAGAGGATATAGCTATATAGCTTTATTTCTCTGCTAGAGTCTTGCTATAATCGTTAAGGCCTTTGGATCTTGATTGATCTGTGTCATGTCAAAAGCTGTTTTCAATAGCCCTCATGAGGGCACTAGTCCTTCTCCCCCTCTGAGGCTGCCTGTAGCAGGGCTAGCCCCAGCTTCTGGGATGCTATTTTCTGAATTGACTGAAGAGTTGACCAAATTGACAAGAGGGAGAGAGAAGATTGCTGATGGAAACCATATTTGTTGTACAGCCCTGGAGCATGCTGGTGGCTTTCCCTGTCTAGGTTTGTGTTCCCTTGTGGAACATTGGTTCAGTAGGCTATGCTGTGAACTGTCTGAGGTCTTAGGGATAACATACATCACATATCATTGGATTATATACCTCACCTATTCCAATTGTCCCATTTCATGGAGGAGAAAATAACAGAGCCTGGCTTAAATCCAGGTACCTACCCTGACTCCCAAATCAATTCTCTTTCTACTACACCAAAGAGTTGAGAGAGGACGATTGTCAGAAAGTCAGCGGCAATGGCATCTGTGATAACCAAGCCTTTCTCTGGTCACTCAGGACCCTTGTAGGAAGATGTCACAGGACCCTGACACTGGCTTCTAGGCCCTTCAGAGGCAGCTAGGTGGTACAGCAGATAGAGCACTGGGCCTGGAGTCTTAAAGACCCAAACTCAAATCTGGCCTCGGACACTTACTGGCTTTGTGACCTTGGGTCAGTAATTCAGTTTCTGTCTGGCCTGTTTCCTCATCTGCAAAATGAGAAGAGTAATAGCACCGGTTTCATAGAGTTGTTGTGGAGATTAACTAAGATAACATTTGTTAGGTGCTTAGCACAGAGCCTGGAACATAGTAGGTGCTTAATAAATGCTTATTTCCTTTCTTCAGGTTGAGAACCAGTGTAAAGGGTCTGTAACAATGAAAGGAAATGATGGGAATTTGGAGACATCATTGAGCTTCATGGCCCTTCTAGGCTAAGGATCCCAACCACAAAGCTTCCATCCCTATGGATGTGGGATGACCAAAGAGACATCATTGAGCTTCATGGCCCTCTAGGCTAAGGATCCCAACCACAAAGCTTCCATCCCTATGGATGTAGGAAGACCAAAGATGCATCGTTAAGCGTCATGGCCCCTCTAGGCTATTTAGGGATGTGGGAAGACCAAAGAGTCATCATGATGACTGATTGATGCTTGTAGGTTGCTTTTGAAGCCCCCATTGGACAGTTGGAAGAGGAAGAAACACCCTCAGAGGCAAGAACTCTGCTATTCTCTCTGGCAGCAGGAACGGTGACAGATATCTGCTCTGGCCAGGAAACCAACGGTGATTTTGACAGTGAAATATGAATATACAGTTTCCTCCTCTCATTGTAGGGCCCTACCCAGGGTAAAGGCCACTGCGAAGAAAGAAGATTATTTTCAGATGTCTCCTCACTGGGACCTACCTATTCTTTCACAGCATAGTCTCTTACAACATGGAATGTCAGAGCTGGGAGTGCCCTTAGAACACAGGATGTCAGAGCTGGGAGGAGCCTTAGAATATTGGCATCTGACCTGGAAGAGAACTCAGAATATAGAATATTCAAGTTGGAAAGGATTGTCTAGTCCAACTCCCCTCACCCCCATTTTACAGATAAGGAAACTGAGGCTCAAATAGGAGAAGTGATTAACTTAGGGTGAATGCTCAAGCCCTGATCCTTGACCACAGGATCATAGATTTAGAAAGAAACCTTTGTGGTATGCTGGTAGAACCCCTTCATTTAAAGGTGAAGAATCTGAAGCTCAGAGAAGGTGACTTGCTCAATGCTCTATGTATCGTAAGAGGTATAGTCAAAATTTGAAGCCAAATCTTCTGTCTCCAAATCTCTTTCCACCAAATAATATTGACTTCTATTCCACATGTCTTTTCATAGCACCATGCTGTCTTACGATGTTGATGTAAAAGAACCTGGGTTGGATACCTTTTTTGAGATGTTGGGGCCATCGGAGTTACTTTGGAGGAACCCGTAGGCACCTGCCCCATGGCTTGACCGCCTGTCTGAGTCATGAGCCATGCTCACCAACACTGGACTGCATCACCCTGGTTCTCACCCTGGTTTCCTTGGCCTACAGTATTAATCTTTCTCTGTCCCCATTAGTTTACTCTTCTTTCTTCTGTACCATGGGTAGGGTTGCATTGTGTTACATTGATAATTGATTGCACACTTTGTTTTCTCCTTGGCTCAGGCACATGAATTCCTAGTTGTCTTCTTTGTACTTATAAAAGAATCATGGAATCCCAGAATTCATAGGATCACAGGATTCAGAACTGGGAAGAACTTAAGGGCCATTGAGTCTAATTGACTCATTTCACAGATAAGTAAACTGAGGCCAAAATCAACTTAAAGGGGTAGACTAAGGTCACACTGGTAGTAAGAAGAAGAAAATTAGAACCCAGTTCCTCTGATTCCAAACCTAGTATTCTTTCCACTCTTTGGTGGGGGAAAGGGGAAGAAGGAGAGAAAGAGAATAAACATTTATTAAACACCTACTATATGCCAGACACTGTGTTAAGCCCTTTATAAGTATTATCTCATTTAATTTTCACGACAGCCCTAGGAGGTAGGTACTTTCATCTCTATTTTACAGTTGAAGAAACTGAGGTGGAAAAAGGTCAAGTGATTTGCCCAGGTTCACAAAATTTGAACTATACCCCTGACTGCAGGTCCAATTCTCTATCTATTCCATCATCTCGGGGCCTCTCTTTTTCCACAGAACATGTCTATTCCAACCTGTCATTAGAGGAAAGTACAGAAGACTTGAAGAACAGAAGAATAGGTACAGAGTCTACTGAATTCTTTTCAAGGACTCCTCTGAGCCTCTGAGTCTTTAGGAGATAGCAGGGACGAGATCCAGTTGGACCACATCAGCATTTCCATTAAACTTGCACTAGTCAGGGCACTTCTACTAAGGGGACAGAGCTGGTATATTACTGATCATATCAGCCAAGACAGGACAGTGAGTGAAAAGAATGTGTGGGGAAAATCTGAGGAGATACAGGTATCTCTGCAGGCACATCTGGGCATTTTTAAGCCATTTTCAGTCACGTCCTACTCTTCATGACCCTGTTTTAGGTTTTCTTGGCAGAGATACCAGAGTGGTTCACCATTTCCTTCTCTAGCTCATTTTCCAGATGAGGAAACTGAGGCAAACAGGGTTAAATGGCTTGCCCAGAGTCACACAGCTACTAAGAGTCTCAGGCTGGATTTGAACTCAGGAATAGGGGTCTTCCTGACTCCAGGCCAGGAACTCTATCCACTTAGACACCTAGGCTGCCCTTATCTGGTCACATCTAGGCTTTTGGCGTGTCCTTCTCGTGCACTGCCCTTTCCTGGCCACTCAACTCTTAGAAAAGAAATGAGGGGAGCTATGAAATTTGCGTCCCCAAGGTGCCATGTTTGTATTTCTTTCTGGCCTGGTGTCCTGGAACCATTATGTCTGAAAGTTAATTTTGACGAAATGTGTTCAGAGCCAGAGAATGCCAAGTCTCTAAAAAGAGTCTCAAATCTGTTCCCCCGTCTTAGGGTCAGGTCTATATCAGGACTGTAGGACCTTAGTCATTCAGGAACTGAATACCTAGAGGTGCTTAGTGCAGTAATACCCTTTAAAGTGCTCTTGATATATGGTTCAGGAATCCAAAGTTTGGATATTTTCAGTGATGGGGAGCTCATTACTCAAAAAGGCAGCCTAATGTATTGCTGGAGGCTTTAACTGTTCGAGCATTTTTATAGAGATTGGAGAGTTTAACACTATTAAATTAGGATATGAACACTGACTGACCTGAAGGCTCAGGATGCCCCCCAGTGAAGCTCAGAGAATGATAGATCATCCTTCCAGGACCCAGTCAATTTCTGCTATATACTTCAGTGTGCACAGTCCTTTTCAACCCTTTGTCTCCCATCATTACATGAGTTTCTAGTCTAACAAAATTCAAGGATCATAGAAAATTAGAGGAGAAAGGGACAACGGAGGCAAGCTATGTTACTAATGGAGAAACAGAGGCCATGAAAAGGGAAGTGACATGTGGCAGAGCTGGGATGCAAATTCTAGTCCCCTGAGTCTAGTTCTCTTTCCTCTACACCATTCTGCCCTTCTTCCCTGAGTAGTAAGACTTATTACTCGTGTGACATTTTGGCAAATGACTTCTCTTGATATAAAATGAGGGGGATGGGTGAGATGACTTCTAAGATGCCTTCTGGCTCCAAGTCACATGATAAAAATGAGATCACAGAAGGGTTGTACCAGAAAGCAGCTTAACAATCATCTCATCCAACCCTATCATCTTATAATAAAGAAAATGAGGCCCAGAGTTTGAGGAGAGGTTTGCCCAAGTTCACAAAAAAGTGATGTCACACCTAGGTGTGATTGATCTACATGGGGAGGCAGTAAATACTTTTGACTAAGGAATAATACTGAAGGAAGGGATAATACTGACTTGCTGTGGGACCATGGCCAAGTCACCTGACCTCTCCGAACTTTAATCTCTTTCTCTGTCCCATGGTTATAAGCACCCCTGCCTGTCCCTGTCAAGGGGCAGGCTGTACAGTAACCTGAAAATGATCCTATGGGAGATGGAGCAACATGGGGAAGAAGGGGCACTAAACTGAGATGGGAATGGGAGGGAAAAGCCATTTCCTCCATGCCTTTATCTTCAGAAAAGGCCCTCACTTTCAGTCTGGAGGGGCTGTGATATGTCTTGTCGAAGCAGAATGGAAAGGAAGGAGAGGAAGGAGGTTTTCTGAACATCCTCAACAAATGTTTTTCCTCTTGTTATCTCCTCTCCCAAATCCTTTTATCGAGGAAATCTGACCAAACAACTCAAACAAGCAGTGACAGGTCTCGCCAATGATCTTATTCCACATAGGTTAGGAGCAGGGAAGAACAGCATCCTTCCCTGCTTCCTGGTCTGTCAGCTTCACTCAAGATCAAGCAACCCATCTGGCACAAGTCTGCTTAATCAATTCTATTTGTTATATCAGGCTGCGTATTTGGCTGACAAGCCAAGAGCTCAGCCTTGGCCCAAGGGGTCAGGCCTGGGGCTGGTTGGCTGGCCATGAGAGGCAGGAAGAGAAGAGGAACGATTGACCATCCCATTATTGAAGGACCAGAGGAAGGGTTGTTTTTACATCTGTAAGAGAGGGATGACAGCGTGGGTCTTCAATGAATGTAACCAAATTCAATACTATAGAATATGAGGGCTGGAAGAGATCTTAGAGTTCATCTGTCCACATTTCCCTCCCCCACCATCTTATAGAGAAAGAGTTTGAGACTCAAAGGGGTCCTGTGAGTTGCCCAAGGTCACACAGCTAGTAATGAGAGCCAGAGCAAGGATAGAATGAATTGAAAGGAATGGAATGGATAGATATCTAATAACACAGGTGTTAGCACTAATAAAAGAAAGCATTCTGTACTACTTTGGACCTTTATTCCTCCCACTGTGTGGTAGAAGAGAACCATCACAGTACAAATGAGTCTATAAGAAATTCCATCATTGTGGGAAGAGCAATGACTTGGGGATGAGGAGACCAGAATTGTAAGTTTCTGATGTGTTGTTAACTCCCTGTGTACTCTAGGGCAAAATTCTTTCCCTATTCTGGCCTCAGTTTACACATTTTTAAAGTGAAGGGGGATTGGACTTGATGGTCTTTCTTTTTCCATGCTCATACATCCTTCTCTTATTTAGTTGTACCGAATCCTTGGGTCCCAAACAGCATCAATCAATACTAGCCTCTTACAGTTTTTGTCTTCGCCATCTGTCCTGGTGTCTGTTTCCACAGGTACCCACCTCAGGGCATAATGACTCTTCTAGTCAGGAAGTTTTTCGTTAGTTACAATTTGAGTTTCCCTTCTACCTCATGATACCTCATGTTTTATCAACCTCTTAAATGATCCTGTCTGTTTCTAATGCAGAAACAAATCCAAGGGCTTCTTCCATGATCCCAGGCTAAGGTTTTCAATCATATGCTCTGGGGTTGTACATGCCTCAAGGCATATTGGTGACAGGTCCATTATGATGCTTCAGAGTAAATTGAGCTGCTCAGAGTAAAGAATATGTTCTTCTATGTCCCTAGGCTGAGGGGTGTAGGAGAATGAGGGACCTATTCACTTAAGTCTGGCCAGCACTGGAGAAAGGTGCATTTAAAGCTCTGGGATGGGTCAAATCAACAAGTCTTTATTAAGTACCAACTATGTGCCAGGCACTTGGCTAAGGACTGGGGATACAATAAAGGCAAAAAATCAGTCACTGCTCTCAAGAACCTCACAGGATAATGGAGAAGGACTATATCAACCCAATAAAGTCCAAGTTCCAATTCTACCTCAGCTCTAGATTCAGTCTATAACCTTGGTAAGATTTACTTTCAATATAAAATGAGGCTACTTCCCTCTTTTTGTGCCTTGTATTGTATTATGTATATGTGTGTGTATTTATTTCCCTTGTACTGAAAGTTCTCCTAGGGCAGACACTGTAGAACAGACACCTTTCAGCTTGGGAGCTCTTCAAGGGAAGAAACTCTGTGTCTTTTGTCAGATTTGGGGTGATTCCAGAAAAAAGGGCAGGGAGAGCTGAGGCCTTCCATGTCAGACAGTTCAGTTGCAAGGTTGATGGGCCCAGGATCTGATGAGGTTGGGCAGTACTGTGGTCAGAGGAGGCTCATGTCCATGGTGCTGATCAGTAGCCTGACTGCCACATTCAATGCCTATGCTCTGCTGTTTTTAGTCAATAAGAGGATGTCTTCTCCAATTCTCTCTCTCTCTCCCCTCCCTCCCCCCCTACCCCAGGAATGATGGATCCTCACAGACAAACAGATAAATGTTTGCCAAGTGTGAAAATAGATCCATAAGGCTTGTAGGGATGGGCAGAGTGGAGGGAGGCACATTGAGCTGCCCAAGCTGTTCAACTTCTCACCTGATTCCTTTGGTGGGGGTTGGTTCAATATTCTCTTGCCTCCTCTAACCCACCCTTCACATGCTGCTTGATTCATCCTTCCTAAAGCCTGGCTCTGATCATGTCACCTCCCTGCTCAAAGAATTGCAATAGCTTCCCTGCTGTCTACAAAATGAATGCTAATCTCCTTCTCTCTTTTACCTCTATTTCCTCTCTCTCTCTCTCTCTCTCTCTCTCTGTATATATATATATATATACACACACACACACACACACACACACACACACACACACACATATATATATATATATATATATATATATACATATATATATTCCTGTGTCTCAATCTGTTTTCATGTCTATTATTTTTAAACTTCTGCCTCTTTGTCTTTTTCTCTATTTCTTCCAGATCCTCTATGATGTGGGTACCACCTCCCTTTCTAGCCCTGTATCTCACCTCTCTCATACATGTAACCTGTGCTCCAGGCACACAAGTTTCATTCACTGTCCTCTCCACCTCTCAACACACTTTTCAAATTCTTAGTATTGGTGTGTTTGGACAAGGATTAGATTAGGAATCCAAAAGTCTGGAACTGAGATCCAGATCTGTCATTTGTGTGACCTTAGACAAATCAATGACCATTTCTGAATTTCCACTTTCCCCACTGTAAAATGAAAAAGTTTGGCTAGGTAGCCTCTAAAGGCCCTTCTATCTCTGATGTCTTATATTCTAAGATCTCTTCCAGCTCTGACATTCTATGTTCTAAGAATCTATGTTCAGAGGTCCCTCCCAGTTCCAACATTCTATGTTCTAAACTCCCACCCAACTCTGATATTCTGTGTTCTAAGGTCCTTCCCAGCTCTCACCTTCTGTGTTTTAATCCCATTTCTTTCTTTGATATTCTATGAATCTACAAAACTATGAATCGCCTTGTGACTTTAATACTATTTTCTGATTTCTTTCCACCTGAAATGTCCTCCCCACTCCCCTCTCTCTATCACAATCTTTTCTTCCAGGACACAAAACAATATCCAATCCTATGGTCAAACTCTTAAAGGTTCATTTCCACTGCGATCCTCTTTACACATTTCCCTTGTTTCCTACCACCTTAAATCCTATTCACCCCGGACTTTGGGAACAAGAGCTCTAATATATCTCTGCCTCTTCCATGAAGTCTTCCATGATTCCCTCATACCTTTAATGCCAGTTCTCTGTCCCTCCTCTGAAAGCCTTCATGCTGTCTCATTCATTCAACACTATGATATTCTGCCTGGTGTTTAACTATGTTTTGTGTCAGTTTCTTCTCTTTTGTGACACTGTAAATCCCTGGGGAACAGGCCCCATATATTCTCCCCCATAGTACTAGCACAGAGCTGGTGAGCACATAGTAGGTGCCCACTAAATATCAGA
Source organism: Trichosurus vulpecula (assembly GCF_011100635.1). NCBI lineage: Eukaryota > Metazoa > Chordata > Mammalia > Diprotodontia > Phalangeridae > Trichosurus > Trichosurus vulpecula. Next base: position 50,554,676 of record NC_050574.1, read on the forward strand.
ACACTAGTCTTGGAATCAGGAGAAATGGGTGTGAATCTCACTTCCTAAATGCCACAAGCTGTGTGATCTAGGAGTGTGTGTGTGTGTGTGTTGGGGGGGGGGCAGGCACTAACCTCATTTTTCTGAACTTCAATTTCCTTATCTGTAAAATGGACTTAGTAAATGAGTGGGTTTTGTACACCTTTAAAGCTCTATAAAAATGTGGACGATGATGGTGATCAGGGAGTATCATTACCTATCTGTAGGTAAATTTAGTCAGTTTACAAAAATTTACTAAGTAACCACTGTGCACCAAGCACTATATTCAGTGCTAAGAAATGCACAAAGACCCACACCAGACAAAACCAAACACAAAAACCCTTTCAATTCTCAAGGAGCTCACAAGTTTAATGAGGGAGACAATGTGAAAATAACTATGTACAACTATACTATGGACAGGATAAACTGGTGATAATCAATAGAGGGAAGGCACTAGAATCTGTGCCTGTCCTCACCTTTTCTCTCCAGTCCTAGGACCAACAGGTTTTCCTGTTCCATTAAGCATTTTATAAACTTTAGCATGCTATGTCAAAGTGTTTTTGTTATTAACATTCTTAATAAGAAGAAATTATATAATGATACGAATGAGAGGTAGTATTGCCCAATGGTTAGAGAATTGACTTCAGAGTCAGGAAGAGACAGGTTCAAATCTTATCCCTGATGCATGTTAGCTGAGTGATCCATCATCAGTCACTTTATTTCTCTGTGACTCCAGAAAATTTATCACAATACCAATTTGTATCACTGGATAAATTTTCCACACCAGCACTTTACTACTGATACTATCACAGATCTCGATGAAAAACAAAATAAGACACAAATAGTATGCTGGAATCAACAGGGAGCTAGGAAGAAGGGGTTATCTAGTAGAAAGGGCAGTGGACCTGGAAGCAGAAGCCCTCCATGTTATTTGTTATTTGTGTGAACTTGGGCACCTCTCTTCTCTTTGTTTGGCCATATTTTGTTTAATTATGAAATGAAGGTATTAGACTAGACAGTCTTCAAGATTCTTTCTGGTTCTAACATTCCCCTATCTCATTTTTGTCTTCTTATCCCCAGTACTGAGAACAGTGCCCCCAAAATGGTAAGTGCTTAATAAATGCATGTTGATTGATAGGAAGATCAAAATGAGGTCACAGAAGGGTTGGACCAGAAAGCAGTTTAACAATCATCTCATTCATAATAAGGAAAATGAAGCCCCGAATTTGCCTAAGTTCACCAAAAATAACATCACATCTAGGATTGATCTACATGGGGAGCGGGTAAATACCCTTGACTAAGGAATAATACTGAAAGAAGGGATAATACTGACTTGCCGTGGGACCATGGCCAAGTCACCCGACCTCTCTGAACTTCAGTCTCCTCCTCTGTCCCATGGTTATAAGCACCCCTGCCTGTCCCTGTCAAGGGGCAGACTGTACAGTAACCTGAATTCCCACATGTGGTTATGATTCAAAAAGCAGGAAAGGCCTTCACAAATGGACAGATTATTCCAAGCTTTGCCTCCACTGCTAGTCTTCGCCAAGGAGCGAAAGGCGCCTAATTACCTGAGATAGAGAAATTTCCTGCCCCCCTCCCTGTGTTTTTTTCAAGAGAGGACCTAGATAGACAGAGGCCCCCAATCCACGATTCCATTTGGACAGCTTTTTTGTGGCTGCTGATTTTTCTGAGGCCTTTTGGTGGGGGAGCGAAAAGGAGGGGCTGTGGGGGGAGGTGAGGCAGCCGGCTGGATTTTAGTCAGAAGCTAAAAAGCCCGCTGATTTTTCTGATCTCCTTTGAATGCTCCTCTTCTCCACAGACAGATCCTCACAGCTGTTAGGACTTCAAATTCCTCATGCATTGAGGGGGGGAAGAAAAAAGATATGAAAGGCTTTTTGGTGAACACAAAAGCTGGAACAAAGGAGAAATAAAACCAGCAATGTACTTAATAGAGAAAACGGGGAAATTTCTGGCACTCGCCGTATCATTAATCTGTCTAAAGTGCCTTTGATCTCCCCTGCTTTAATTAACTTGTAATTATAACATGATTATTTTTGTGGTGGGGGAATCTGGGCTCTGGGGTCTGAAAGCAGCTCCAGCCATTGAGGGGCATTGAAAAGCATGTTTGTTGGAGTGGCTGCCTATCAGAGCCTCAGCAGTGGGGCGATGCTTGTGTGTGGCCTACACACACATGCGCACACACACACACACACACACACACACACACACACACACACACACACTGTCAGGCTTACCCATCAAATGCTATCCCTGTGCTCTGTTCAGGTTTGTTCAGGCTCCCCATTAGGAGGCTGCACTATCCAATGGGTATCTCACACACCAGAGGTCAGGTCATCCCTTTAGAGAACCGAGCCTGAGGCCAAGGTCACAGGCTCAGACTGGGAAATCTGGAAGAGATCCTAGAAATGAAGATATCAGAACATAGTATTTAAGAGTTTGGTAGGACACTAGAACCTTACAGCTCAGAATATCATGGCTGAATGTTCCTCAGAATGTAGGATATTATAGCCAGGAGTGCCTTTAGAACACAGAATTTCAGAGCTGGGAGGACCGTTAGAGCACAGAATGTCAGGGCTGGGAGGGGCCTTAGAACATAGGATGTCAGAGCTGGGAGGCCCCTTAGAATACAGGATGTCAGATCTGGGAGGGCCCTTAGAACACAGGATGTCAGAGCTGGGAGGGCCATTAGAACACAGAATGTCAATGCTGGGGAGGGCCTCAGAACACAGAATGTTAGGGCTGAGAGGGCCCTTAGAGAATGCCACAGCTGGGAGGTATCTTGGAAGATAGAATGTCAGAGCTGAAAGGGGCCTTAGAATCTACAAGGTCAGAGACCTAGAACATAGAATATCAGAGCTGAGAAGAGGCAAAATTTTGGAGCTAGAGGTGAAACTGAGGCCCAGAGAGCCAAGTTCATTTCAATCCTTAGCTGTTGAGTTACAGCTCATAGAGAAAACCTCCATTTTGGGGGGTAATGTTTCAAATCTTATTGTTCATTTCTCAATGAAATTCCCAGGCTTGAAGGAAAGAGAGGGTAGGTGATTCCTTCAGAAACCCACTGTCAGAGGAAGAACTCAGACTGCACCTTCTTCTGTAAAGGTGAAGAAGACCGTCTTCCATAAGCTGGATGGCTCCAAAACCCCTGATAGGAATGTAGCAGCTGGAGTACCAAGACTGGGTCATCATAGGAGCATTGATTCTGAGCAGGAAGGGCCTCAGAGATCATCTGGTGAGGGCTCATCAATTTCCATAGCCCAGAGAGAAGTACTTTGTTGGGGTCACTTGACTTCTCGATTGCAGGGCTTGAATTCAGACCCAGATTTTCTCACTCCAAATTCATTATGTTTTTCTCCTATTCCGCTGAACCATCTCTGTGGCCTTGATGCCCTCTCCTGAGCAGCCCAGGCCTATCCATGGCAGATAGGCCATAGGGTGAAGTTTCCAGGGGCCCATGTTGTTTTATACTCCCAATCACCTAGTCTCTTCTCTCATTCAGAAAAGAACCCTGTGAGGTCTAAATATTTTGGGCATATAATGAGAAGATTTTACTCATTGAAAAAGACCCTGATGTTGGGAAATATTTAAGGCAAAAGGAGAAGGGAATGGCAAAGGATGAGATTGAATGATAGTGTCGTGGAAACGATGAATATGGGTTTGGACAGACTCTGGGAGATAATGGAGGACTGAAAGGCCTGGTATGCTATGGTCCATGGGGTCATGAAGAGTCGGACATGTCTGAATGACTGAACAGCAACCTGTGAAGTCTAACGCTTCTATATGGTAAGACTGGGGGTCAAAAGTCTTGCATTTGAGTCCTGATCTTGACACTTACTGTTTGACCACAAATAATTTTTCTGACCTTTCTGAGTCCCCATTTTCTCATCTGGAAAACCAGGATAATCAATCAATTAATAATGATTTAATAATCACCATCTATATGCCAAGAATGTATTAGGCCCTGGGGATACGCTTCTTGCCCTCAAGAAGTTTATCTTCCACTAGGGGAGAAAGCTGGTCTATGTATATCTATCTACCCATCTATCTACCACCTATTTGCCTATCTGTATTTATTATATTATATGAGACAATGATGACCTCTCTTTCTCTTCCTTTCCTTTCTTTCTCTCTCTATGTTTATGTATGTATTCATATAGGTATATGCTTGCATATATACATAACATACATAACTCAACTAGGTCAATAAATCAATGCACATGTTGAAATTTTAAACAATATTGTCATCTCTTTATGGGGTATGAACCTCTTTGATTGGGTCAAGAAAGAAATGTGATTGGCTGGTATCAGTTATGCCTATTGAGCCTATGTATGAAAATGACAAGTCAGTCAAACAGTCAACTAGTTAAGCAATGGATGAGTTTTAGTTCCAAAGATTCCAGTTCTAGAAATGGAACCAAGTTCTTGAGAGGAAAATACTGGATGAGAAGGAGGAGAATTTCTTCCTCACCTCCCCATTGGCTATTGACCAGTCCAGGGACTGGATCAGTATATCCAGCTAGTATAAAGGAGATTGAACCTGTAGGAGACAACATGCCTGAGGAAAGGGCAGGTTAAGGTAACACAAATGTTCATGGAAGAGAGACATGTTGGCTATGGGATCTACAAAGACACCAACCCTCAGAGCCCAGCAGGGAGAAATACCTAAGGGGAACCTCAGGAGGACTCTATGAAAAGACAAAAGAATTTACGGTAACCAATGTTGTGAGCTACCCTTTTGCCACATGCATTCTGTACACATGCCTTGGTATTTTATGTTTCTGTCTAACCTCCTCACTGACCTAGCATATATTTGTAGAAGAAAATGCCTGACACTTTTAGTGAGACCGTTTTTGTAACTACTGCTCTTTTTATATCATCTTAGCAAATATCTTTGCTAAAAGTTAATTAAATATGGTTGATTGTTAGTGGGACATACATGGGTGGGGGTTCATGAGTGACACTGGAAACTCAATTGCTGAGAATTACCTTTAGAACCCTGAGAGTAGTGGTGAGTCACCTTCTGGAGACCTAACTCTCCAGTAAGAGGGGTGTGCCACTTATACATGTAATGACTGCCTGGCTGAGGCATAAATATGAAGAGGAATCAGAAACAGGTCTCTTAAAAAAGATGGAGCTAGAATTGAGCCTTGAAGGGTGCTATGGATTCCAATTGGTCTAGATAAGAGGGAGAACATTCCAGGCATTCCAGATAAAGTATAATTCCTGCTGTATGTTGGAAAGAACACTGTTCCTACACTCAGAGGGCCCTTAAGTTCTGTTTGTTAATGAGGTACCATGGTGGAGCAAACCAAGCTCCAGACTTGGAGTCAGGAAGACCCTGGTTCAAATCCATTTCAGGACCTTGCTAGCTGAGTGACCCTAGGTAAATCACTTTACCTTTCTGGGACTCAGTTTCTTTGTCTTTAAAAAGAAGAGGTGTACTCAAGGACATTTGAGTTCTCTTCTAGCTCTAAATCTATGATCTTATGATGCCCACTCTCTTTGTTACCCTGGAAAAGTCATTTAACCTCTTTAAGCCTCAGTTTTCCCATTTGAAAAATGAGGGGGTTGGACTAGAAAACCTCAGAGGTCCTTTCCAGATTTAGATTTCTGATCCTGGGATTCCTTGACCTGGTTGCTGATCAGAGTAGGGATGTTCCTGTGTTTCCAGCCTTCCTTGGACATCTCTACTCTTTCTACTCTCCTCTGCCCAATTGAGCTAAACAGAGAGTCATGGTGGCACCTGCATTGCAAATTGCTAACAGTGGCCAGCTGGCCCATGACCAATCCCAGATCAATCTCAAAGCTTCCACAGGACCTTCCCAGGCTATGTACTGTCTATCCAACAGGAGGTATTAGAGCTGATGGGCAGGGGGGAGGGCAGGGGGAAGCATGCCATGACGGCATTAAGTAGGTCACGAAAGTCCCCTCCTTCCAACTATACTGGGAAGCAGGTCAGACAGTGGCTCTTCAATGGCTCCCCACTGTCTCCCCTGAATCTCTCTGATCTTGGCTGCCCACCCCCACCCCACCATAGGGTAATGACCTTCTCAGAGCACTTTGCCTGCTCCTTTCCAATACTCTGCTTATGTTCAGTGTTAATAACAGCTGCTGACATTTACATTGGGTTTTAAAGTTTGCAAAGTACTTTAGGTCCATTATCTTATTGGAACCTCACAACCCTCTATGTAGGTGAGAGATGTCTTATTAGCCATGTTTTGCAGGAAAGTAACTTGAGACTCAGATGGGTTAAGCGAGTTGTCTAGGGTCATACAGCTAATGTCATCAGTATGTGTCAGCATGGGTGTTTGAACCTGGGTCTTCTTGCCTCCAAATTCAGCAATTTCATCCTCTGTGCAAACCTTAAAGGATTATATAAATGCTAATTCCTCTTCCTCCTCCTCCTCTTCCTTCTCCTCCTCCTCCCCCACCTCTAAGTTTTGTATTTTAGTGATCTATATTTGTGTTTTTTCCCCTTCTAGCTAGATGGCAATCTCCATCATAGCATGGGTGTTAGCTAAATTTTGGGACACCCCCTGAGTAGGTATTGAAATGATATTTTTTAATGGAGAGGTTTCGACCTCCCAACACACACAGACACAGACAGAAATATTATACTCTAAACTCAATAAGAATGATCGGTGTGACTTCCCCTTTGGATTAGCAATTCTTTGGGACTCTGATGTTTGGGGATGTTACTACTCTAATTCATTTGCTAGAGTAATTGAGAGCTGTCTCTGCCTTGAATCAATAGACAGGTGATTCCTTTGAGAATCTTGCCTACAGGGTCTCTTGTATAACTGTAATTTGCGAGGGAGGGTATTAGGACAGACCACAAATTTTACAGCTAGAGCACAGAGATGCCCAGTGAGATGCCCAAAGTCACATAGTGAAAGAGCATCAGAACCCCAGTTACCTGGCCCCCAGCCTAATGCTCTCTCCATGGTTTACTGCACCTCAGTCATTCCATGACTAGACAGTAGGGGACTGGCTTGAAGCTGCCTCCCTACAACTCAACAGCGATGGGACCCCTGCCCTGGCTGGTTGGCTATGAAATACTCAGGGACTTTTTCTAGAAGACATTAAAATTCAATCAGAATAAACTGCCTATTGATTTTGCAGTAACTGCTTCAAGGGTCCCTCCTTCCTCACCTCCCCCAGTGGAGATAACAAGGAGAAGGATAAGCTAAAAGGCACTCTTCCCTGTCCCTGGTCCCTGCTTAACTCTCTCCTCAACCTCTTTCCAGGTGTGGCAGCCGGCCTTGTGTTGAGGAATAAACGTTAAAGAAGCCAGGAGATCTGGATTCTAGTTCTGACTCTGCCTCTGACTTTTTGACCTTGGGTAAGTCACTTCTCTGTTCTGTGCCTCACTCTCCTTTGTAAAAAGAAAGGATGGGATTAGATGACCCCCAAAGTCACTTCCTTCTCTAATGATTGAAAGTCTGTGAGGTAGAATGAGTGCCTACATGGAACAGAGTTTGAAAGAGATAACCAATCAGGTCTCTTACACCTCAGGAAGCTGTGAGCACATTGGGGCATACCAGACACACTTGCATAAATCTACACATTCAAAGCCCACTTTAAAAATATTATTATTAATAATAATAGCATTTATGTAGCTCTTTAAGGCTTGAAAAGCCAGAGTAAGTGTCTGAGGCAGGATTTGGACTCGGGTCTTCTTAATTCCAAGTCGCAAGCTGAATGCCCTCTGCCTCCTAGCTACCTCAACATTCTTGGTTCTTTGCATTAAATGTACAAAGGAGGCACTGTGGTTTAGTGGAAAGAATGCTGAAATTGGAGCCATGGAACCCAAGACTGAGTCAGACCTTTGCAACTCACCACCTGGGTGACTGGGTCAGTCCTTTCACTTTCTTGGCCACCATATTCATCACGTGTGAAATGAGGGGGTTGGACTCAATGACCTCTCAGGTCCCTCCTAGGTCTAAATCCATGATCCTTCCATTGCTAAAATTTTTTTGAGAATTAGCTATTTCAAAATGAAATACAAACTCTTAGCCTGACATTTAAGGACGACCACCATCCAGCTGCAGCCTTCTTTTGCCCTTTTGTCTTATGTTGTTCTGCTTCATACATTCCCCCTCAAAGGAGAACCCCTGACTCATCCTTGATCGAATCTAGCCCTCTTCCCACTCTGTACCTTCTCACAGGCCATCCCTCCAGTCTCCCCCACCTCTATTTTGGGAATATAGATCCTCCTTCTCTTCACCTGCTGAAGCTCTTTTCTTCCTTCAGGACCTAGTTCAGATGCCACCTTATCCAGAAAGCCTTTTCTGATCACCCCCTTCTCCCAGCTGATCATGTTCTCTCCCCTTCCTTACATTCCCAAGACCCCTTTCCCTGGACATCTTCTTCACCCCCATAACACTCTCCTTTGCATCAGTTAATTTACTTGTCCTTATACAATCATAGATCTGGAAGGGACCTTAAAGGCCACCTAGTCCAACCACCTCATTGTACAGAAGAGGAAACTGAGGTTCAGTGACTTGTCCACGGTCATACTAGTAATAACAGAGCCAAGATTTGAACCCAAGTGCTCTGACTCCAAAGCCAATGCTCTTTGCATCGTACTCTATCGCCTCTTTTCCACATTAGATTGCAAGTCTCTTGAGGGTAGGCCCTATGTCACATTAGTCTTTGCTTCTCTAGGGCTTAGCCTAGGACCCTGGGTAGAGTAGCCACTTAAAAATCTTCATTGAATTGAGTTTATTTGTTTTGCTGTTTGGTAACCCACTGAGGGTGGGTGGGGTAATAAGGTGGTATTCTGACTTACAAAGTTGACACGTCCCCTCGGCTAAATGTGGGCCCTGGCTGCCTTCCCAATAAGAACAATAATCCCTTATATTTCCATGAAAGACATTTGGAGTCAAAGGAGCTGGGCTCTAAATTGGACTGAGCTATTTCCTCACAGAGTGTCATTGGCTAAGTTGCTTGCTGTCTCTAAGATTCCATTTTCTCCTTTGCAAAATGAAAGGTTGAGCTATGCTACATGACATCTAAGGGTACTGGTAATTCCATATTCATTATATCATTTGATTTCACAACAATCTCATGAAGTAAAAATATAGGATTTGTTTGCTTGTTTCTCCTGTTTTTGTTTTTAAATTGGATCTGTGATTTCAATGGGGTGGGGAACTTCCAGTGCAGAAATTTTACCTATCAGTGCTGGCCAGGACTAGCTCACCAATTTATAGGCTTGAACAAATATGTGGGGCCACAGTGATGTTGAGGGACTTGCCCAGTCAAACTACGGTTCTTCCTGACTCTTATGCCAGTTTTTCAATACCACATTGCCTCTCACAAGTATAATAATCCTTATTTCACAGATGGTGAAACTGAGGCCCAGGAGGGAAAATTATTTGCCCAAGATCACACAGTTAGTACAGGGCTGAGCTGGGATAGACCTCAAGTCCATGTTTTCTTAGATTCCTGGGAGTCCCAGGGATCAGGGCCAAGGAAGCCTGGTGCTGGCAAAGCTTCATTTGTAAGGAGTCTCATTAATATTTCAAACAATAGATGAATCCACAGAGCTCCCTCCCTCCATTAATAACAGAGGGCTCCTCCGGAGGGTGGCAAGGCAGGGCTAATGCATCGCTCACTGCTAGCTCTCTCCTGCAAGTCGTCATAAAGCCCATTAGGTAAGTCAGAGATCTATTGATCCTAGATGATGGATGCTAGGGTTAAATGAGGCTGGCATTTTCAGGACTGGTAGGGTGACAAGCACATGGAGGCCCGAGCTGGAGAAAGGCCCTTGGCTCTCTGCTCCTTAATCACCCAGAAGTCCAGTGCAGGTAGGGAGTTGGAGGGTGTTCTGGGGTTGGTGGGGCTAAAAGTAGGTGATCTGGGCACTGAATTGGGGAGGAGGGGAGGACTTTGGCTCCTCTGCTGGACTCCCACAGTCCTAGCTGGACCACTCAGCCAGCACACAGCCTAGAGTCATAGCATAGAGTGTGGGAGGGTTGGAAGGGACCTTAGAACATCAAAGATAAAAGCTAAAGGGAACACCAAGAACATGGAACACCAAGAATCTTAGACCTGGGAGGGAACTAAGAACAGAACTGGAAAGGACTTTAGAATATAGAACATTAGAATTGAAAGGGACATAGAATATGGGAGATGGAAGGGATTTTAGAACATAGATTGTCAAATCTGGAAGGACCCTTAGGAGGAAGTGTGGTGTTGTGGAATAATGTATGGAATCAGGAGAGCTTGGTTCAAATTTTAGCTCTGCTAACTTAATGCCTGAGTAAGTAACCTTCCCTTACCCCCTCTGGGTGTCAAGTAAAATGAGCAGGCTGGACCAGGTGACAACTGAGGTCCCTTCTAGCTTGAAATACTGATTCTATGAATGCTCCATTTGGAAGGTACCTGTGAACACAGAACATTCTAATAGCCACTGAATTAGTAGCTGACACAGGTCCTGAACCCAGGCTTCCCTAGTCCCCTTTCCAGGGGTCTTTCTCTCCCACTACCACCCCTCATTCTTAGTTATCTTTGTATGTACATGTGTATTCCATGTTCTGAGAACTCCTTGTGGGCAGAGACCACACCATGCTTACTTGTCTGGATTTCTAATGCTTTCAGGGCAATGCTGTGCCTAGAAATGTTTGTCAATGACAGCGAAGAGTCCAGAAGTACTAAGAGAGAGTGTGATGACTCTCCACCCGTGAGTTCACGTGCCAAAATAGGAGGAGTGGAGCTAGGGATGGAAATTTTTTTAGAATGATGGCAACAATTTCTTCTAAGCCTTCCACTGCACAATTAAAAATAGTTTCAAATGCCCTTGGGCTAAGTGCCAAGAGTGTAGCTGAGTGAAGGGGATGCTAAGTGGATGGAGAGGGTGGGGCTGAGGGCTAAGGGATGGCAGGGATGGTGGTGATATTCTCAAGAAGAGGGATGAAAGTCAGATGAAGCTGGCTAAATCCTAAAGATGTTAGGGTGGGGCTAAGTGACAGAGATTAGTCTAAGAAAAGGGAATAGTTTGAAGTGCTAGAGATGAAAGGCAAATGCCAAGGATAAAGATCAAATGCTAAGGATGAAGCTAAGTGTTAGTGTAGGGGATAAGAGTTGGGGCTCAGGGATAAATTCTAGGGATGAGTCTCAGCAACAGAGGTGGGATCCTAAGTGCAGAGGAAAGGGGGTTAAGCACTGGGGATGAGTCTGAGCATCAGAGGTAGGATCCTAAGTGCAGAGGAGAGAGGGCTAAGCATTGGAGATGAGTCTCAGTGTCATTGATGGGACCCTAAGTGCAGAGGAAAGGGGGTTAAGCACTGGGGATGAGTCTCAGTGTCACTGATGGGACCCTAAGTGCAGAGGAAAGGGGGCTAAGCATTGGAGACAAATCTCAGTATGGGGGTAGAAGGGATGACAATGGTGGCTGAGTGTTTAGAGGTACATTCCCAAGTACTGGGAATGGAGCTCAGTCTTAGGGATAATCCAATTCCTCCATTTGCCCGAGGTCACAGACATAGTAAATGGATCATCGGATCTTCACCATAGAGCTAGAAGGCACTTCAGAGGCCATCTTGTCCACCCTGATACTTTTACAAATGAGGCAAGTGAAATCCACAGATGTTGAGTGACTGGCCCAGAGTGGAACAGGTGGGCGATCCAAGGTCACCTGACTCCATAGCCAATGATTTTTCCACTTAGGTAGAGGTCAATTCCACAAATATTTATTGTCAAAGGATCATAAAGTTATACCTGGAAGGGATCTCAGGTTATCTAATCCAACCTCTGCATTTGACATATGTAGAAAACAAAGCCCAGAGATTTTAAGTGACTTGCTTTTCCTCAAATAATGTTAATAATAATAATATTAATAATAATAATGGGACTTATATAGCTCCTTAAGTTTGCAAAGTGTTTTACAAATATTATCTCATTTGATCCTCACAACAAACCCTGGGATGTAGATGATGGTATTATCCTTATTTTCCAGATAAGGAAACTGAGGCAAGCAGCAGTGAAGTGACTTGCCATAGCTAGTAGGAATCCAAGGCTGGATTCGAACTCAGGCCTTTCTGACTCTGGGTCCAGTGCTCTAGATTTGCAGAATGGGGACTCTGACTCCCAGGCCTTCCAGCTTGAATCCAGAGCTCTTTCCATTACATTTCATTGTCAATTTATTATGCATATGTCATTAAAGTTTTGTATTTTCTAACTCAAGTTTTCCTTTTTCTTCTGTCTTCTTTAGAGCAACAGCCATAACAAGGTAATTAAAAAAAACTCAACCCTCAACACTGAGAGCACTGGTCTGAGGACTGGGAGGAAGGGGAGATGTTTATGTATGGGTTGAGAACTAATCTGAGAGAAAAGGAAAAAAAAGATAAGAATAAACAAACATTTCTTCACATAGCAAAGTCTTAACAGGGGTGGGGGCCACTGGGAGGGAAGTATCTTAGAGACCCTGGAGTCCAACCTCCTTAACAGCATACATTTTGGCATCTTCAGCCTGGCCTGGGACTCAGAGGCCGTGGAATCTAATTCAAAGCCAGAATTCCCCCTCTAACATTCCCAACATGTGGCCAGCCAGACTCTGTTGTTAGAGCTCCATAGACAAAGCCTTCACTCACTCCTAAAAAGGAAAACAAGGCAATTTCTTTCTGGGGCCACACGCAAGAGAGGCTGTTGAAAAGGAAATTTCCCATCCCATCTCATTCTTCCTGCTACGGAAAAGCCTCAAGATCGATTCATCACTTATTACCTCTCAGCTTCCAAAGATGGATTGTGTAGATATGTAAAATAAGTGTAACAAATAAAGAAAATACATTTAAAACGTGCAAGAATTGGCCAATTTTGCAATATTTCACCCCAATTTTATATGCTGTCATATATACTTGAAATACATGTGCGCTAAGCATGACAAATATATAGAAACTCAAGCTCTATTATTTTGTTGTAATGGGCCAGGGGAATAGCCCAGGAATAATATTCTTCCATCTCCAATAAAGGCTTTTCTCTGAAGCTATCTTAATGCTGGGAACAAAACCGGGGTGATTTCTCAAAGGCTTGTTTTCTCAGATTAACCCACACACCAGGCTGATAACTGCTAAGGTAAGTGGAGGGGGGAGAGACTGTTGGGGATTAGTCCTGGTTCTTACCTTCCTATCGCAGAAGGCAAGCTGGAAGGGCCTTAGAACTTAGAATTTTAGAACCAGAATGTTATAATAGAGTGACTGAACTGGGAGGGACCTTAGTACACACTATGTCAGAACTGGGGAGGCCTTAGAACATACAATGTCAGAGCTAGGAGAAGTCTTAGAACACAGAATATTAGAGCTGGGAGAGGCCTTACAACACAGTGTTAAAACTGGGTAAGTCTTTAGAACATGGAATGTCAGAGCTGGGAGGGGCCTTAGAACCCAGAATATTAGAGCTGGAAGGACTTTAGAATGCCAGGTCTATGTTGTTGTTCAGTCGTTTCAGTCATGTCCCAACTCTTTGTGACCCTATTTGCTCTTTTCTTGGCAGAGATACTGGAGTGGTTTGCCATTTTCTTCTCCAGCTCATTTTACAGAAGAGAAAAACAGACAAACATGGTTAAGTGACTTGCCCAGGATCACACTGCTAGTAAGAGTTCAAGGCCAGATTTGAACTCAGGAAGATGAGTCTTTCTGACTTCAGGTCCAACACTTTACACCACCTGGTTGCCCATGTCTGGAGGGAACATTAACAACCCTAGAGCTGGAATGTCCGATCAAGCAGGGATTTTAGGGACCTGTAATCCAATTACCTCAGGTTATAGAAAATTAAACTGAGATCTAGAAAAGCCAAGTGATCTGCCTGTGATCATACAAGTTATAAATGAAGCTCACAGCTTCAGGGTAGCATTAAAAGAGCCCACTGATTGACAGGAATATCCGTGCGATGCCGTGTGCCATTTTGGAAGGCTCTACTAATGTATGCTTAATTTCATCCCAAACAACCCTCTCCCTGAGTTAGTCTTCTTGGGTCTCTGGCCCTTTTCTGTATGTTGTCGATAAAACGCTTACAATACTTTCCATTTCCAATAACTGCTATGGTTGTGTGAGCTCTACCTGGAGGCTTATCAAATCTCATTCTCTGGAAGTTCTTCCTTGTCTCTAACCTGCCTTCCTCATGTTGCCATTTACATTTATTTCTCTCACTCTGTTTTCAAGTGGTCCTTCTCTTCCCCACCCCCTTTTTTATTCTTTCCTTATAGAGTCACAGATTTGAGGGGTTAGAAGGGACTGTAGGGATCATCTTATACCATTCCCTTTGCTTAAAGATGGAGAAACAATGGCCCAAAGAAACGGAAGTGTCAGAGTCAGGACTGAACCTGGGTCTTCTGACTCCCGAGTATTCTTTCCACTATGCCAAAAGGCTGGCTGCCTGTTATTCCTTTTGGCCTCCTAATAAAAAGCCTTTTGCCTTAGGGGCAGCCGGGTGGTGCCGTGGATAGTGCTGGGCCTGGACTTGGGAAGACTTGAGCTCAAAGACACCTGCAGATCCTTACTAGCTGTGTAACCCTAGGCAAGTCTCTTAACCCCTGTCTGCCTCAATTTCTTCAGCTGAGCAATGGACATAATAACAAATGTACCTCCTGCAGTTGTCAAAAGGCTCAAATAAGATATTTGTAAAATGCTTCACACAGTGCTGGCACATAGTAGGTGCTTCATAAATGTGTACTCCCTTCTGCTTTTGCAGGAGACAGCTTGTACCTCTTTCCTGTACTTTTTTTTTGCAAAGGTGGGGGGAATATGACCACAGATATTCCTTAGATAGTAAGAATTGGTTGATTTGTTGGTTAGTTTTGCCAAACACTTTTTCCCTCAATTTTTAAAAAATAAGGAATGCTTTTATTGGAAGGGGAGAAGGATAGGAAGATAATATAAAATAAAATAGATCAAGAAGTTAAAAAACATGTTCATGGTGCTCTGGATCAAGCTTGTGCTGAAGCATATCCTTCTGTTGTTTGTCCTGGACTGTGCTGGAAAGGAAGGAGAATTTATTAAGTGTCTACTGTGTGCCAGGAACTGGCGAAGTGCTGGGGATACAAAGAAGAAAAGAAGGAAGGAAGTATTTACTAAATGCCTACTATGTACCAGGCAGTGGGCTAAGCAGCTAGGGATACAAAGAAAGGCAAAGGACAGTCCCTGCCTTGAGGAGTTCTCAGTCTAGTGGGGGAGGCAACATGCAAACAGCTATACACATGTCAGATATATGCAGCATGAATGTAAGGGAATCTGGGAAGGGAGGGCATTAGCAGTGGGGGTGGGAGTAGGGGGGTAGCGCTTAATAAATATTTCTTTCCTTTCTTCTTTGCAGTCCTAGTACTTAGTCCAATGCCTGGCACATAGTAGGTACTTAATAAATGTTTCTTTCCTTCCTTCCTTCTTTCCTTCCTTCCTTCCTTCTTTCCTTCCTTCCTTCCTTCCTTCCTTCCTTCCTTCCTTCCTTCCTTCCTTCCTTCCTTCCTTCCTTCCTTCCTTTCTTCCTTCTTTGTAGCCCCGGTGCTTAGCCCAGTGCCTGGCACATAGTAGGTGATTAATAAATGTTTGCTTCCTTTCTTCTTTGTAGCCTTAGTGCTTAGCCCAGTGCCTGGCACATAGTAGGTGCTTAGTAAATTCTTTTGATTGACTCAATGATGCGTATTTGCACCTGATGCTGCCTTTGGCTGAGCAGCTGGATATCTTCGCCTGTCCTTTCAATATGTTCACTTATACCCAAACCTATCAGTGTGCATGTATGGGGGTGCTTTATGTAGATCCATGTCCTAATATGTGTGAGCTACAAGGCTTGTGCCTGTGCTTCTGAATGTGTGCAGGGGGTGGGAAAGGCCTCTTGGAAAAGGTGAGATTTGATCTGAGTCTTGAAGAAAGCCAGGGAATATAGCCCAGGAGGGATAGCATTCTAGATATGGGAGTGAAAATGCATGGAGTCTGGAGATGGGAATGGTGTGTTCAAGGACCAGCCAGGAGGCCAGTGTCACCAGACTGTAGAGGGTGTATAGGAAAGAAAGGTGTAAGAAAACTGAAAAGGTGTGGGGTGTGGGGGTAGGGGAAGACAGGCTGTAAAGGGCTTCAAATGTCCCAAACAGAGGAGTTTTTATTTGATCCTGGAGATTAATGATTAGCTTTTAGATCTCTAGAAGTCCTGGTCCTTCCTCCTGTCTCTTTTCTTTCTGTTTTGTAGGAAGAAGATGGGGAGGATTTGGTCTCTAATGATTGGATCAAAGAAGGGTGACTGGGATATTGGCTCCTGGGTTTTAGGCCATGTTCACTCTTTGGCTATCACCTAAGCAGTCCTTGAAAGTTTGGGGTGTTTGGGTACTCCCCATTCCTCAAGGCGTCCCTTGTGAAGGTCATATTCTTGGACAAGCCACATGGGATGGCCAGTCCTAAGATTCTGGTCAATGGACCAAGGAATCTCTTCGTGGCACTCCCTGCCAAGCTAAGTATGGAAGACCAGGATTTAAAATCAGAGAACCCAGATTCAAACCTTCACTCTTATGTGTGACCTCACTCACCCTGCTTTTGATCTGAGTGAGGAAAAGAGGAAAGCCTAACTCACAGCTCATACCTACCTTTTCTCTCTTCCTAAGCAAAGACCACCCAAATATGGGGCAGTGAGCCCCAAAGAAAGGGCGTCCTACCTCCAAGTTGAGGGATGCTGGCATAATAAACAGAAGAATTGTAAACCTTACTATTTAGTCCTAATGATTCACCCTGAGCTCCAGCCCTGTTTCCTTCAGCTTTCTGCTAGACATACCATCTGGATGGATGTCCTATTGGCACCTGAAACTTACAACCAGAACTTGTCACCTCCCTCCACCCCTCCTCTACCCAAAGCAGATTCATCTTCCCAGCCTCCTTACATACATACACATACATAATACATATATGTATATGTACACACATATACACGTACAAAACACTTATATAGATATACTTACTTATATAAATAAATGTATATACTTTACATATATAATTATTTATGATATATATAATTTATATATTTTCATTTTATTAATTAATATAAAATTTATATATTCTTACATAAATATACTGCATTACATTTAAGTATAACATGTATTTCAGCATATAAATATGTTTATATCCTATATAAATATATGCTATAGATAGATTGATATATAAATATATATATGTACTTCCATAACATAAATAAATACATATGGGCAATGCTATGAAAGAATTTAGTTGTCAAAAAGAGAAGTGTATATTTGATCTTGGATCTAGGGAGTTCCTGGAGTTTCTTGAGTGGGGGTGCGGGGTGGGGCATGCTCAGCTTTGCACATTAGAAAAAAAAGCATTATTCCCTTTCCCTTATACTCTGTTCCAGACAATCTGGACAGCTAGCAGCACCCTGACTTGGTCCTGTCATCTCCTACCTCCATACATTTCCTCTGGCTGTGCTCCCTGCCTGGAACACCATCCCTTATCACCTTGTCTAGTTAAAAGCTTTCTCTACCTTCCAGGCCTAGTCCTAGAGCTCTCCTGGATCCAGGTGATCTCTATTTTGTCTGTCATCCCAAGAGCATGCCTTGTGAATCTCTCCTGGGCTTCCATCACAATCTAATCTGAAGTCAACCTCTTTGCATACAGGTCAAACAGAGACTTCACAGACTCAAGGTTTTTTGTATCCTCAGCACCCCAACCCCCGAGTAGAACCTTCATAAATGTTTGTTGAATAAACACTTCTTGTCACTGCCATGTAGTGACGTATGAAGAATGTTGGGTTTTAAGTTAAGTAAATTTAAATCTTGGCTTTGCCCCTTACTACCTGTGTGACCCATCCACTTAAGTTCCATAGACCTCAGTTTCCTCAACTGCCAAATTGGGGCAAGGATTGTATTAGATGGCCTTGAAGATGCCTTCTGCCTCTAAGTCTATGATCCTATGATTCTAGAAGAGAAAAGGAGATGAGAGGGAGCCAAGATGGTGGCTGGAAAGCAGGGATTTGCCTAAAGCTCTCCCCAAGGACCCTTCAAACACCTATAAAAATGGCTCCAAACAAATTCTAGAACTGCAGAACCCACAAAATAGTAGAGGAAAGCAGGGCTCCAGCCCAGGGCAGCCTGGATGGTCACTGGGTAAAGTCTATCACACTGTGCTGGGAGTGGAACAGAGCAGAGCCCAGCATGGGCCATGCCCGGACCAACCAGACCGGGAGCTGGGTGGAATAGGCCTTAGTGCCCTGAATCAGGGAGCTGTGGCAGTTACCAGACTTCTCAACCCCAAAACACCAAAGACAACAGAGAAGGTTAGTGGGAAAAAACTTCGGAGACAGAGTGAAAGGAGTTCGTGGTCAGCCACCACCCTGGGGTCAGTGGAGGTGTGCAGCTCTGAGGCTGCTTACAGAACTAGAGCTGCAGTTGCTTCTGGCTGCAGGCCCACCTGATGGGAGGAATTTAGTGGCAGATTAGAATGGGAGTGCAGAGCCTGCTTGGATCTGAGTAATGGTCTGGGTTGGCAGTTCTTGGGGGAGGAGTAGTGCTGGTGTGGCAGAGCTTGCCATGTAGAAATAGCTCCGAAGACAACAGCACAGCCCATCAAGGTTGGGACAAAGTACTTTCTACTCTACAAGCAGACATACCCCAGTGAAAAGCTCAAGGGTCAAGTAGTTCGCTGGGAACATGAACAGGCTGCAAAAATGCTCTCAGATTCAAACTCAGACTTTGGAATCTTTCTTTGGTGACAAAGAAGACTAAAACATACAGCTAGAATAAGTTAACAAAGTCAAAGATCCTACATCAAAAGCCTCCAAGAAAAAAAAAAAACATGAACTGGTCTCAGGCCATGGAAGAGTTCAAAAAGGATTTGGAAAAGCAAGTAAGAGAAGTAGAGGAAAAATTGGGAAGAGAAATGAGAGTGATATGAGAAAACCATGAAAAACAAGTCAATGACTTGCTAAAGGAGACCCAAAGAATACTGAAGAAAATAACACTTTAAAAAAAGACTAACTCAAATGGCAAAAGAGCTCCAAAAAGCCAATGAGCAGAAGAATGCCTTGAAAGGCAGAATTAGCCAAATGGAAAAGGAGGTCCAAAAGACTAATGAAGAAAATACTACCTTAAAAATTGGATTGGAGCAAGTGGAAGCTAGTGACTTTATGAGAAATCAAGATATTATAAAACAGAACCAAAGGAATGAAAAAATGGAAGACAATGTGAAATAGCTCATTAGAAAAACCAATGACCTGGAACATAGATCCAGGAGAGATAATTTAAAAATTATTAGATTACCTGAAAGCCATGATCAAAAAAAGAGCCTAGATATCATCTTTCAAGAAACTATCAAGGAGAACTGCCCTGATATTTTAGAGCCAGAGGGTAAAATAGAAATTGAAAGAATCTGCCAAATGCCTCCTGAAAAAGATCCCAAAAAGAAAACTCCTAGAAATATTGTTGCCAAATTCCAGAGCTCCAAGTTCAAGGAGAAAATACTGCAAGCAGCAAGAAAGAAACAATTTGAGTATTGTAGAAACATAATCAGGATAATACAAGATCTAGCAGCTTCTACATTAAGGGATAGAAGGGCTTGGGATATGATATTCCGAAGGTCAATGGAGCTAGGATTAAAACCAAGAATCACCTACCCAGCAAAACTGAGTATCATGCTCCAAGGCAAAATATGGATTTTCAATAAAATAGAGGACTTTCAAGCTTTCTCAGTGAAAAGACCAGAACTGAATAGAAAATTTGACTTTCAAACACAAGAATCAAGAGAAGCATGAAAAGGTAAACAAGAAAGAGAAATCATAAGGGACTTACTAAAGTTGAACTGTTTTGTTTACATTCCTACATGGAAAGATGATGTGTATAATTCATGAGACCTCAGTATTAGGGTAGCTGAAGGAAATATTATGTATACACACACACACACACACACACACACGCGCGCACACACACACACACACACACACATATATATATACACACACGTAGACAAGGCACAGGGTGAATTGAATATGAAGGGACGATATCTAAAAATATAAAATCAAATTAAGGGATGAGAGAGGAATATATTGAGATAGGGAGAAAGGGAGAGATAGGATGGGGTAAATTATCTTACATAATAGTGGCAATAAAAAGCAGTTCATTGGAAGCGAAGAGGGGGCAGGTGAGGGGAAATGAGTGAATCTTGATCTCATCGTATTTGACCTGAGGAGGGAATAATATACACACTCAATTGGGTATCTTACCCCACAGAAAAGAAGGAATAAGGAGATAAAAAGGGGGGACAATAGAAGGGAGGGCAGATAGGGGGAGGAGGTAATCAAAAGCAAACACTTTCGAAAAGGGACAGGGTCAAGGGAGAAAACTGAATAAAGGGACATAGGATAGGAAGGACCAAAATATAGTTAGTCTTTCACAGCATGAGTATTGTGGAAGGGTTTTGCATAATGATACACATGTGGCCTATATTGAATTGCTTGCCTTCTTAGGGAGGGTGGGTGGGGAGGGAAGAGGGGAGAGAATTTGGAACTCAAAGTTTTAAAAGCAGATGTTCAAAAAAAAAAAAAGGTTTTACATGCAACTAGGAAATAAGATATACAGGCAATGGGGCATAGAAATCTATCTTGCCCTACAAGTAAATAAGGGAAAAGGGGATGGGAGGGGAGAGGGGTGACAGACGAGAGGGCTGACTGGGGAACAGGGCAATCAGAATATATGCCATCGCGGAGTTTGGAGTGAAGGGTAGAAATAGGGAGAAAATATGTAATTCAAACTCTTGTGAAAATCAATGCGGAAAACTAAAAATATTAAATAAATAAATGATAATTAAAAAGAAAAAAAAAAGAAGCGGAGATGAGAGCCTGCTCGAGTTGGCAGGTACATGAGAACACTGAATGTTAGAACATGGAATGTCATAGAAGAGACTAACATTTTTTTCCACCCCTTCAATTTAAAATAGCAAGAAACAGAGCCCAGAAAAGGACAATAATTTGTGCTTGAGTCTGGGAGGGTTGACACTTTTTTTGGAAGAAGGCATAGATGGTCTTATTGATCAAATTCAGAGTAGTAGCCATGGGCAGAGCCAGGATTCAAACATAGGTATGTGGGCTACAAGTCTGGGGTTCTTTTTGCTACTCTATATATAATGCCCTTCAGGGCAACCAGGTGGCTCAGTGGATAGAGCCCCAGGCCTGGAGTCAGGAAGACCATAATGCAAATTCAGCCTCCGACACTTACTAGCTGTCACTTAACCCTGTTTGCCTCAGTTTCTCTATCTGTAGAATGAGCTAAAGGAGGAAATACAAACCACTCCAGTGTCTTTGCCAAGAAAACCCCAAATGGGATCACAGAGTCGGACACGACTGAAACAACCAAATAGCAACATATTGTCTCTTAAGCTGTTGTCTCTTATGGGATCTGAATGATGGAGCTACAAGGGATGTTAGAGGTCATATAATTCAATACCCCTCATTTTGTAGATGAGAGAGGTTAAGTTACTCGCCCGAGGTCACCTGGGATGAGGTGAGGATCTGAATTCAGGCCTGTTCCTTTATTTTCCCCTTGGGTATGTGTGGAGTGTTGGGGGATGGATTGGGGGTTGGGCTGGTAAGAGACAATCAGTCTCCCTTCCCCCAAACTCCTTTTCTCCTCTTTCTGTCTCACCCTCTGACTCATCCTTCTCTCTGCCCTCCTCCGGAGAGAGGAGGGAGGGAGTTGACCAAACTCTCCCTCCTCAGGAAATGAATGTGCCTGCTCCCAGAGGACCCTCCAACCAAACGGTAATTGTTGAAACAACTCAGCCCGGAGTGGTGGCAAGGAGGGGCCATCGGTGGGGGTTGGTGGTACGTCAGGGAAGAGCCACATCCCCGGCCATCCCCACCGTAAATCTTCCCGAGGACCATTAAAGGCCTTGCAACATGGAGACAAATTAAGAGGCAGGAGGATCAATGTTATTTTTTCCACAAGCTGAATTCATAACAGTTTATGGCAAAATCAATGCAAATCTTCATGAATAAAGCGGTGGCAGGTGCACATTATAGAATAATAAGAGAGAATGAAAACCCACAGCCAACCGGCAGAAGCATCAGGTCACTGCCAAGGAGGCAACTGATGGCAGAGCGTTTATCTGCCCCATTGGTTCTTATCTTCAGAGATGGGAGAGACCTGGAGAACAGAGAATGGCAGAGCTGGGAGGGGCCTGGAGGATACAGAAGGCAGAGCTGTACATAGACTTAGAACAGAGAATGTCAGAGTGGGGAGGGCTCTTAGAACACAGGAAGTCAGAGCTGGGAGGGCCCTTAGAACACAGGATGTCAGAGCTGGGAGGGCCCTTAGAACACAGGATGTCAGAACTGTGAGGGTCCTTAGAACACAGGATGTCGGACCTGGAAGGGTCCTTAGAACAGAGAAAGTCAGAGCTGGGAGGGCCCTTAGAACACAGAATGTCAGAGCTGGGAAGGACCTTAGAACACAGGATGTTAAAACTAGGATACGGAACACCAGAAAGTTGGCCCAAGTATCCAGAGAAGGTGCTGAACAAAAGGATGAGTTAGATCAGGTGAGAGAAAGCGTTCCATGCCGCTAATGGCTTATGGCCTCAAAGCTTCTGCAGGACTGTGGCTCAGGATCAATCTGTCACTGTTATGACTTATTTATCATTCAGTTGCATTTTCTTTCTTCCCTTCCCCCACCCCCAATTTTAATTAGATATTGATAACAGATGTTCGTGCAATGTATCCCCATAGTCCAGGGTTGTCTGGGACAGAGAGAGGCAGCTGCAGAGGAATGGAGGATGGGGAGAGACAGGAAAGGCCACTCATTTCTACTTTGTTCATTCAATTCATTGAACCAGCATTTATTAGCACACCTACTATGTGTCAGGCACTGTGTTGGTTGCTGGGGTTTTAAAGGCAATTATTAGACAGTCCATGCCCTCAGGGAGCTCCCATCACTCTGGGGTGAAGGGTGGGACCAGAGTTACATGTGCAAAAATGAGTGAATAGAAACTAGGCACCTATAATGGGGAAGGGCACCTGTAAGCCAAGACCCCTGGTTTCAGAGGCTATACATATATCAGTCTACAGTGAAAAGAGCAGTGGTCTTGAAGTTGTAGGAGGCAGGGTAGTACAGTGGTCCTGGGTTTGAATCTTAACTCTGCTCATCACCGGCTATGTGACCTTGGGCTAGCTGCCTCCTTTCTCTGGCCTTCAGTTCCATCCTCTGTAAAATGATCTCTCAGATTCCTTTGCATTGCTAAATTATAAGAACGTTTTATAAACTTCATTTTCTCCCCAGACACGGACTCAGTGGAGATACTCTCTCTGTATCCTGGTCTTATGTTCAAGGTTTGCCTATTTGGAGGAAAGCATATACTTCTTTTCAATTCTGGTCCCCCTGCCCTCTGTCCCATACCCTCAGGAGAGATCATACGGACTAGAGAGATTTAGAGAGATTGGCAGGGACCCTAGAAGACCTTCTGGATGAGGGAATTCATTCATTGGCTTGGGACCAGAAGCCCAGAGGCCCCATCCCCTGCCTCTACCTCTCCAACCTTGCATTGGCAGCTGCGTTTTAATGTCCTGAGGTGGCGAGCCCACATCTTCCGAGAAGGAGCAAAGCAGGGGGAAGGGGAAGATCAAGAGACAGTCAGACGTCTGGGTCTGGCAGCAAGCACGTAGCCCAGGAGTCGCGGTGGGACTATGGCTTAGGACCAATCTGTCAACAGTATGGT
Organism: Trichosurus vulpecula; assembly: GCF_011100635.1. NCBI lineage: Eukaryota > Metazoa > Chordata > Mammalia > Diprotodontia > Phalangeridae > Trichosurus > Trichosurus vulpecula. Next base: position 50,578,402 of record NC_050574.1, read on the forward strand.
CCAGCTACATTTTCTTCCTTTGTTTCCCCCACGCCTGACTCCCTCCTTTTTCACATGGACAAACTGAGGTCCAGAGAAGTTAACTTACTTGCTCAAGGTCACATGAGCAAAAGTGAGAAATGTGGGGTTTGAACTTAGGTCCTTTGATGTCAGAGTCAGCTTTCTTTCCAATGGATCATGTTACCTCTCACACCCTGGCCACACAAGCCTTGTTTGGGTGGTGGCTAAGCCTGCTTCTCGGGATGATTTTCCAGCCCTTTGATTTTCCCATAGCTCTGTGACTAGTACCAGGCACAGACAATGGGCTAGACCGATTGACTGGGAGGTGGTGGAGGGGGCAGAGACATGGCAGAGGGGAGATGACTCTCACTGAGGTATGCTCTTCCAAGGGAAGCAGGAAATTCTGGCTAGCATCCTAAACTGGGTACCAACAGACGTGGAGTGCAGCCCTTGTGCTGTCAGACTTTCCCTGGGATTTTTGGATAAGTCACGACCTCTCTGGGCCTCAATTTCCTCAGTTAGTTCCTCATCCAATAATGGTTTCACATGGATCACCGCCAGGCCAGCCAGAGGCTGCACTGCCACCTACCCCATTCCTCCTCCTGCCCAACTGTCTCAAAGTGAGATGGAATTCTGAGAATTTGTCCTATCAGTTAAGGAAAATAGGGAGAGAGGAAAAGGGAAGGGAATAAGCATTCATAAGCACCTACTATGTGCCAGGCATTGTGATAAGAGCTTTTTATAAATGTTGCCTCATTTAATCCTCATAATAACTCTGTGAAATAGGTCTTACTATTACTCACATTTTACAATTGAAGAAACTGAGGCAGGCAGAGATTAATCAACTTGCCCTGGGTTACACAGTTTGTAAATGTCTGGGACCAGATTTGAACTCAGGTCTTCCTGACTCCAGGCCCAGTACTCTATCTACTGAAGAATGCTACACTGATGCTGCATCAGCATTGGGAAGAGGGTGCTGTTATTAGCCTCTTTTATAATTGGGTAAACTGAGGAAATAAAAAGTTTTTTTTTTAATGACTTGCTTAGGGTCACCTCTGATGCTGAATCAGGGAACACTTGGTCTCCAAATGCCATGGAGGCACAGTTCAGGCTCTTTCAAAGATGCAAAGACTTTGAGTATGGCCTTGGTTTTGGATGGGGCGTCTGCAGTCTCGGACCAGCCTAGCTAAGGACAGAGAGACCCAATACCAGATTGGCTGCAGGGTGATGAATATAAACTCATGACCAACATCTACTGAGGCCCCTGTTGGTGGCAGAACACTAAATTGATGAATTCATGAATCCCTATGTTAGGGTTGTAGCGAACTGAAAGTAGGGACAACCTCCCTCCCTTTTTCATAGAGGTGGGAGACTGTGGGTATGGAACGTTGCATATACTGTCAGACTCAATTGATGTATGCATTAATTTTTGCTCGGCTCTGTTTCCCTCTTCTTTTTTGTTCTTCGTTACAAGGAAGGGAGTGGTGGAGAGAGGGATGCCTTTGTAATTGAAGGTGATATAAAGACAAAAGATATCAAAATTTTTTTTAAAGTGTGCAAGTCATATGACTGAAGATAGAGAAATAAGCCAGTCTCAAAATAACTTCCAATACCCTTTACCTCATATCAACTAGTAATATGACAGATATATAGATATTAAGATTATAACAAGGAAGGAAGATAAGATATACCTCTACATCTCTATTCCAGAGGCAGCTGGAGACACAGTGGAAGAGTTCTGGGCCTTGAGTCAGGATAGACTTAGTTTAAATCTGGCCTAGGCAAACCATTAAAAAAACTCTTTGTCTCAGTTTCCCTAGCTGTAAGATGAGGATAACAACAGCACCCGCTTCTTAGTGTGGTTGTGAGGGTCAAATGAGATATTTCAAAAGCACTTATCATTTGACTGGCATATAGTAGGTGCTCTATAAATGCCTATTTCCTTCCTTCCTACCCAAGGAAAAGTCTTTCTTGCCCCATACCCTGAAGTTTACTGCAATGGTCTCCTTTTTAGTTTTAGCTGAGGTTGATTTTAATACTTCCCCCTATCCCACAACATGACAACATCCCAATCTGACCTCTCATATCTATTCCTTAACAAGAGAGGGAAGACTAGAATTCTTCCTTGGTTCTGTTGGAGATTGTAAACAATTTTTGGTAGAAAGAAACAATAGTAAAAAGGACAATCCATATAGAGAGAAATCTCTCTCTCTCTCCCTCTCTCTCTCTCTCTCTCTCTCTCTCTCTCTCTCTCTCTCTCTCCCTCTGTGTGTGTGAAATCCAGGCACAGTAGAACCCCATCCCCTATGGAATTTTTACCTGATAAACAGCCAGCATATGACAGCCCCACCCCCTTCTCCAACTTGAGTATGGCTCTGAAATCCCCCAGGCCTGGACAAGAGAAAATATGGATGCTATGGGTGAGGAAGGGGACAAGTAGTATAGATACTTAATACAAACACTGTGTTATCTGGAGGCAAGGTATTGGAAGAGAAATTCTGGAGCTTCCATTTGTGGCTGAGAAAGAGACAAACTTTAGCAACTATGTTAGGGTAGAGGGTAAGAACACCAAAAAATAAAGCATAGGGATAAGTTGAATTTCCAAGCAGAAAAACCAGTAGAGAGATCCATGATGAAAAATAGCAAAAATAAGCAGAGAAGCCAAGAAAAGACTAGATACAGTATAGAAATATTATCATGTAAAGAAAAATAAACCTCCTCCTTCAAAAAAATGAAGGTAACAAATTCTGCATGTCTGCCAGCAATAACGGATCAATACAAGAAACTTTAGAATAGTTCAAAGGAGAATAGGAAAATTAAATGAGAAAATTAGGATGGGATTAGGAGTGAAAAATGACAAATGAGTGGTAGTAAATTTAGAACAATTACAGAGAATCTATCTAAGATAGTAGAGACTCTGAAAGAGAATGGCAAATATGGAACTCAAGAGTATAGATCTGGAGGACAAACTGGCAAACCAAAATCAGAGAACCACAGAACTGGAGGAACTCATGACTTTTATACAAATCAAAGATACTGCTCTTAAGGATAGGATGAACAGAGATAATTGAGAAACATAGGTTTTCCAGAAAAAAATGATGAAATAAAAATCCTGAGTATGATGCCAGTGGGAATAATTGAAGAAAATTATCTAGAGACATTGAAAATGTTGGGAACACAGTACTGATTAATAGAATCCATGGACCACTGACTGGGAGAAACTCTAAGCTTCAATCATTAAAGGTCGCAGTGATTAAACTTCCAAATCACAATGTCCAGCAACAAATATTATAAGCAGTAAAAGCAAGGGCCTTTAGCTGTCAAGGAAAATAATTTTAAACAGTCCAGGACTACTTCATGTCTGAGAAAACAAAAGAGAGATTCAACTGTGATATATAAAAAGCGACCCCAGAATAACATCATGCAATGATGTCACTCAGTGAAAATAGAAGAAATTCCTCCAAAAGAATCCAGTGACAAGGGGAGAAACACAAGAAAAGTACAATTAGTAAGAAAAGCATGAATACTAACAATATGCAAACAGTTCAAAGGGGAGAAATAAAAAAAGTGCAATTAGTAAGAAGAGTATAAATAACATGCAAACAGTCAAAGGGGGAAGTACAAAAAAGTACAGTTAGTAAGAAGAGTATGAATAATAATATGCAAACCGTCCAAAGGGGAGAAATACAAAAAAGTGCAATTAGTAAGAAGAGTATAAATAACACACAAACAGTCAAAGGGGGAAGTACAAAAAAGTACAATTAGTAAGAAAAATAAAAATAATACATTATGATTCTCTTTACACTTTATGATTCTCATAAGACCTTATGAATATTCTTATGATTCTAGGATAAGATCATGCTCTTTTTCTAAAATTTATTAATTTTTCATTGAAAGCTCTAATTTCTGGCCTATATTTGCTCCTAATTTCTTCCTTTATGAATTTTATTTCTTTTGTTGCCCATTCTATAGTTTCTTATTGTTGTTCCATGTTTTCTCAAAAGTCCACTAGATTTTAACTCTCATCAAGCATTACTGACTCGTTTTCTTTCAAAATATTTGATAAATAAGCTTTGGTTTCTCTTCGAGATTTTACTTATTCTTTTGTTTTGAGGATCTTCTCTGTTGGTTTATTTTCCTGCCCACTGAACTTTTATTGAGGTGTTTTCTATCATTGTCTTAAGTATTTTAGCCTCTTGTGGGGGGAGGAGGGTGGTGGTGGTGATATTTCCCTATTATCCACTCTTTGGCCACTCCCCTTTCCCTAGTGGACAGACCCACAAGGATGGACTCTAAGCTTGTCTGAGTATCCTCCAGTTGGGCAAAATGAAGGTAGTTGTCCTGAGTTTCTACCCTGAGTAACTGCTGGCAGGACAGGACCTTCTCTGGTTGGTTTTTTAATCCCTTTCCTGTCAAGTCATATTCAGCCACCTGTACAAGCATGCCTTCACTCTGTCTCATCACTCCCAGCAATATCTTCTTTTCCTTCAAATCGTTTAGAAGAAGAAGAAGGGCATAACACTTCTCTTAGGCTCTCTCTCTCTCACTCTCTCTCTCTGTCTCTTTCTGTCTCTCTGTCTCTCTCTCTCTGTCTCTCTCTCTCTCTGTCTCTCTGTCTCTCTCTCTCTCTCTCTCTCTCTCTCTCTCTCTCCCTCCCTCCCTCCCTCTGGGCATGTGCACTAGCACAGGGCTCCCCATTCCAGATCTGGGTCCCAAGGCATAAGCCAGCAAGTTTGTCTAGGCTCACTGCCTGTCACAGATTTGTGGACATCAATGGGAAGGAGCATTGAATGATTAAATTTCTCCAGTGTTAACATCTAATGTTTTGACCTTGAGATGGAATGAAGAGATTGGGGTTCTGTCTTCTATGGATTTTGCAGCAATTACTCGATACCTGGCACATAATTCCTTACCTTTGGTACCATAGGCTGGAAGAAGTCTTCAGAAAGTGACTCATCTTGCTGAACTCTGCTGCTCTTACACCTCTTAAATCTCAAACAAAAGTTCTTACCTTTATTGAGAAGCAAAGAGAAAACAAGGAGAGGTCAGCAAGGGGGAAAAAGATGGAAGATGCTATTGATTTTTTTAGGAATCAAAGAAAGGAAGGAAAAATAAATGAATTAACAATTCATGGACTAAATACCATTATCTCATAAATGTATCATTATTTTATTTGGTGTGGGGGAGATGTTGGTGAGGGGGAATATTCAGAGAACAATTGTTTAGGCAGGAAGAAAAGAGGAAGTTGGAAATATACTCTTGTCAAGCCTGGCTTTGGGAGAATATAGGGGGAAAATCTCTTCGGTCTCCCTAGGGGGATTAAGGAGAGTAGTATAAGAACAGTAAGGTCCTGATGCTAAAAAGCAGTAGGCAGGTGGGGAGACTAGGTAAGGGAGGGCATCAAAATGTACTCACCTAAAAGGAGGAGCAAGAGGGGCTCCTATATGTATTTTTAGAAGAGAGTGGATATAACAGGAAACCCATTAGCTCTTAGCAAGAAGAGGTCTTCCTGAAATGTAGCTCATTCCAGGAGAGAGGGTATATGGGAATCGGAGGGCACCTAGCCATGCAGGGAGGTAGGGCCATGAGTACTACAGTAGCATATCTTCTGCTGAGAATAAACAAGTAAATGAATGTGAAAATGTGGAGCAAGACCAAACTACATGAGTCGATAAACATTTATTAAACTCCTACTGTCTCAGGCTGAGGATACAAAGAAAGGCAAAAGAGTCCCCGCCCTCAAGTAGCTCATATTCTAACAGGGGGAGAGAACATGTAACAAAGCTGTTGTCCCCCAGAATGTTTACCTTGAATCAACTGCAGAGAAATAAAGAACCTATGGATATATACCCCATGAATGGTAAACTAGATTTCAGAATAGAACAGAAAGGAAGAAAAATGAGGGAGAAGAAATAAATTAATACTTCTTGGAAAAGAGTGCCACAGATGAATGTTGTTCAAGATAAGAAGATGAATAAATGGGCGGAGAGACAGGGAATATTCTGAACCATGCTTTTATCTTGGCTGGGAAAGAATAGAGTAGGAAGATGAAAATGCATAGATAAAGAAAAAGGAAATAAGGGAGGATTATAATTTCAGTAACCTCTGGAAACTCTGAGTAGAATAGGGAAGGAAGGAGGAGGTAAAATGAGACTGTTGGGAGAGAGTGGGATCCAATTAGGATAAACAAAGCTAAGAGTAGGGATCAAGTTCCGCCTTCAAAGAGGAGCTAGGAAACGGGTGGTGATGGAAATCAATGGAAAATAATTTCTCTGATAGATGTGCAGTCCCATTGATGTGGGCAGTTTCTCCAGTGATGTGGATCTCCATCCATATGGTTCAAGTTCATCATCCTAGATATCACAGAGAGAAGTTCCAATGAAGTAAGAATAGTGTTGGGATACTACTCATAGGCAACAAAACCTAAGAAAGATGCCAGCAGTAAAACCTAGGGTTTCTAATGCTTACATAGAGATGGACAAAGTTTAGGCAACAAAGAAGAAGAATCGAGTTCCTAACACCAGGTGGTAAATTTGACCTCATAGATATCGCTGAGATTTGATAGGATGAAACTCATGGCTCAAGTACGGTTACGGATTTGTGTTCCTCATCAAAATGAAACAAGATAGGGAGTCAGTGAATGCATGCAGGTGGGGCATTGTGTGTTAAGAAGGAATATGGATATGAGAAATTTCAGAAACCAGAAGAAGAAAGTACGGATGAGAACATGTGGTTAAAGGTCAATGGAGGGAGAAACAGAAGTAATTTTGTCATTGGAGTGTACTACAGACCATCTGGACAGAGAGATGAAATAGATGAGGAATAGGGAAAACAGATTATAAGCGTAGTACAGAGGCAGTAATGGTGGAAGACCTCAGATATCCATCTGCTGGCATTCTCACTCTGCCAAAAGCCAAATGCCTAATAACTTCTTGACTTGTGTTCATGACAATTTCATCCTTCAAAACAAGGGGAAATTCTATTTTGGATCCTATTCTCACTCTAACAGGGCTTTGCACATGCCCAGCTCTCTGAAAATGGAGGCAGCCATGTGGGAAATCCCAGCGACCTGCTTCTAGCCTTTTTTGCATTCTCCTCACTTGTTCAGTTTATGGCAACCATGCTGTGAGTGAATAAGACCCTCACCCTTTATGGTCACCACAGAAAAAGAGAAAAAGGGTGTCCCAGTCTGGTCATTTTAAAGATGCAGCAATGCAGCCAGTGGAAAGAGGCTGCTTCCACTGACACGGTAGGAGAAGGCAGGATGAATTCTGCCAGGTCCCTGGAGTTTCCTATATGCCTGCTTTAATTGATTTGAACATATTCATAGTCAAGCCCCAATTATATAAACTACAGAGAAAAACTAACAGAGTGAAAATGGTGGGCACCCTTGGAAGAAGTGAACACTCCTTTTGGAATTTGTGATAAGGAAAGGAAATGCAGGCATAAGCTGACATGTACCTTAGCTTTGGGGAGGACAAATTTTAAAACCTTCAGAAAAAAGATAGCTAGGATCCCACAGACTACAATTCTCTGGCCGAATCAAGTCAGGGAGCAGAGGAATTGCTCAAGAATGAAGACACAAAAAGAAACATTTCCAGTGAGGAAGAACAATGAAAGCTGTGAGAAGGGACTGATGTAGATGCACAGGGAACTCACCAACCAGCTTCGACTTTTAAAAATATACAGAGGATAAAAGCAAGGGCAGAAACAGGGGATGAGAATCAGAACATGGCAATATTCTGTAAAATAATGTCAAGAGTGCTGAAAGACAGAATGAATTATGGATGTCAAAGAAAGCAAAGAATAACCAAAAAAGTGTGTGCGTGTGTATATGTGTGTGTGCGTGTGTGTATGTGTGTGTGCGTGTGTGTATGTGTGTGTGTGTGTGTGTATATGTGTGTGTGTGTGTGTGTGTGTGTGTGTGTGTGTGTATGTTGACCAGATTGGAAGAGAAAAAGAAAAGAAAGGGAAGGGAAGGACCTTCCTTTGTGGGGGGGGGGGGGCAATGATAATTGATGGGAGGAGAAAAGGAAGAATTATTTAATTCTGATTTTGTTTCTGCTTTCTTAAGCAACATTTGCCGATAGGGAGCTGGTACCCAAGATTAGCAGGGAGAGGGATAATGCACCTAGTTGCCTTTGGTGAATTAAAGTCATCTGGATCAGATGAATTACATCCTTTTGGACTGAAAGAATCAACAGAAGCAATTGCTGAGCTCTTACTTGCATTATTGGAAAGATCATGGACAAAGACACTGGAATCACAAGATTGGAGAAGGGCTAATATTTTCCTAATTAAAAAACAGAGGGCATCAGAACCTGTGAACTATAGGCCAAGGAGCTTGACTTTGATTCCCAGGAAAACTCAAAAATTTCACTAAGGACATGGTTGAAGAACATCTAAAAAGGGAAGAGGTAATTTCAAAGAGTCAGTGTGACTTCAGCTTCATAAGGATGCCATGTCAGACTAACCTCATTTCCCTTTTTGATAAGATTACTAAATTGGTAGAGGGAAATGCTTAGAGGAAATGGTAGAGAGGTAGATAAAGCTTCCTTAGATTTCAGTAAAACATCTGATAAAGTATCTCTTACTGTTCTTGTGGAGAAAATGGGGAGATGTGAACCAGTTGATAATACAATTAGACGATTCAGAACTGGTTGGATGGCCTGTCTCAATGAGCAGCTGTAACTGATTCAAAATCAGCTTGGCAAGAAGTTTCCAGTGGAGTGACCTAGGGATCTGGGCTTGGCCTGGGCTGCTTAATATTTTTTATCAACGTTTTGTACAAAAACATGGATGGTGTGCTTATCGAATCTGCAGATGACACAAAACTGGAAAGCATAGCTAACATAGTGGATGGCAGGGTGAGGATTCAAAAAGAGCTTTCCAGGCTAGAGGACTGGACTGAATTTAACAAGATGAAATTCAGTGGGGACAAATGTAAAGACTTACATTTTAGATTTTTTTTAAAGCATTGACTGTATAAGTGCAGGATGGAGGAGTCATGGTTAGACAGCAGTTATTCTGAAAATGATCCATTAAGACATGGATGGTAAGTTCAATATGAGTTGGCTAAAATAATGTGACCTTGGCTATATGTTAAGGAAAGAATAAAAAGTCCTCTGACCTTATCTGGAGTATTGTGATTAGTTTTGGGCACCAGACTGTAAGAAGAACACTGATAAACCGGAAGGCATGCAGAGGTAGGCAATCAGGATAGTCCAGGTGTGGGGAATCTGCAGCCTCGAGGCCATATATGGCCTTCTAGGTCTTCGGGTGCAGCCTTTTGACTGAGTCCAAATTTTATAGAATAAATCCTTTTAGGAAGAGGATTTGTTCTGTGAAGTTTGGATTCAGTCAAAGGGCTGTACTCGAGGACCTAGAGGGCCACATGTGGCCTCTCGAGGCTGCATGTTCCCTACCCCGGGATCATCCATATCATATTAGGACTGGGCAGAGAAACTGGGGGTGTTGAACCTGGAGAAGAGAAGATTCTGGAGAGAAATGAGAGCTTTATTAAAATATCAGAAAAGCTATAGATCTTCCCATAGCCAGAGAAATCAGCTTTCTTGTAATGAATTTGCAGCAGTGGCTCCAGCCTTCTTCTAGTTATGCAGCAAGATAATGCGTCTCTTCCAATCAGAAAATTTCCAGCAAACCAGCTGAAGATTCAGCTGTTTCAGCTGGAAGGCTGCAAGCCTTCTATGTTTCCTATCCCTGGCTTCTTACAATTTCTCTTACACTCAATGTACTCTTCTGCTTCTTCTTACTTTGGCTTTCTCTCCTGCTGGCTTTTTAACAGCCTTTAATACCTTGAAACAGAGTCTCCTAGTGGTCAGTGACTCATCTTTATCTTATGAAGTAAAATTCATCAAATTCGTCTTTCTGTCACTTAGGAACCCAACAGTTCTAACATAATTTTTTTCATTGTCCCCAAATTTATCTGATCTATTTTTTATCATATATGTTATTTTATATGCTCATAATCTTTAAAACTCTAAAAACAGTCATATGCAAATGAGTGCATGGATCTAAATGCTCGGTGGCCATCTTCACCTCAGTCAACATTGTGCCTTCAAATGGACACTTTTAGTATAGTCATCTGAAGGGCAGCTCTGTTTCTGGTCCTCAGAAAAAAAATTGTGTCTTTTCTCAACATTTCATACAAGAAAGTATTTCTTCACAATTTTACTATCCATTTTCCTTACATAATTATTCTTTTTCTGCCCTTTTCAGTAACCAAAATGGTCATCTACTAAAGGCTTACATAGGTATGATGCTTCTATGCAGTTGAGAGGTCTTTGGTTTCATTCATATACACATTTTTAAACACACACACATATACATACATACATACATACGTACATGTATATATATACACATATACACACATATATGTCTATGCATACACATACACTTTATTTTGGCCACCTGCACCTATTCTTCCTGCCTTTACATTGAAGTCATCAAGGATTAATACATTTACTAATTTCATTTGGAGGGTCTTCTTGAGCTCTTTTTGGAATTTCTTTGCATCTTCATCCTCTTTAACACATGTTGGTGCATAAGCTACACTTATTTTTATCATGGTCTTTTTACAAATACTTATGAGTACTGTAATACAAGATGATCAAATGTCCCATGAAATGATGTTTCTTGATGCCTTGGGCGCACAATAAAAGCAGCCCTGCTAACTGTCTAGTTTGCCTCTCTAAGGAGGAGTCTGTTTCTTCACTTTCATCACAGCTTATGCCTTTAGTGGTTTCATATACAGAAAGAATGTCGTGATTGATATGATTCAGACCTTCCAAGAGCATACCCGTTCATCAGTCACAGAATCAAAGAATCTCAGAACCTAAGAGCTGAGAAGCACTTCAGTGGTCATGGAGTCCAACTTACACCTGAAAGGAATCCCTGCTATGGCAGACTGGACAAGTGGTCATCCAGCTTCTACCTGAAGACCCTGAAGGAGGATGAGACCACTGCTTCTTGGGGCAGTCTATTTTAGTTTTGAACAGCTCTCATTGTTAGGAAGTTTATCCTCACATAAAGCCCAAATAGGTCTCTTTGGGTCTTTTATCGATTGGTCCTGGTTCTGCCCTCACAAGCCAAATCTTATTTTTCTTCTACACAGTAGCTCTTCAGATATATAAAGGTGGCTATCATATCTCACTTGAATATTCTCTTCTCTACAGTAAATAGCCAAAGTTCCTTTAGTCTGCTTTCATATTAAATAGACTCAAGGTCCTTTATCAACCTAAATACCTTCTTATGAATTTCCCCCACCCCCTAACTTATCAATGTCTTTAAACCGGGGGACCTAGACTAAATGCAACATTCTAGAAGTGGCCTAATCTGGGATGAACACCTTCTTATTCATAGAAGAAATACCTCTCTTAATGCAGCTCAAGATTACATTAGCCCCAGGTGTCATTGGACAAGGAACTCAGAGTTTTGAAGGTTAAGTTTAAATTTATAGGCAATTTTAAAGTCTAATTCTTTGGTATCCTCTTGACTCTGCTAGCATCGCTTCAGAAGTCTGTATAGGAAGCAGGGCCATTTTCTCCTTTGGTTTCATGGATTGCTGTGGTTGAATGAGCCATCTCTAAGTATTTAACCTACTAATGATGATCTTTACCATACTTAACTTAGGTGATCCTCAGAAGGCAATCTTCGTCTATTGCCAGTACCATTCTTAAAGTCTTGCAGGAATCTGCCAGAATCTGAGTCTTTGAGAACTCAGGGTTACCTTCACAACCATGATAGGGCATCAGAGTGGGGCTATGTGTAACAACAATGTTACTTGCAGTTGCTGTGGAGGTATAAGGCCAGCACACAGAAGGGCTGCTAGCACAGGTTCTTTGATCTGCTTTTCCAAAGAAAAAAACTTTAAGGGGTTTATAGTCGCACTTTAATTAAACATGCATATATCATTCACTTAGTTCAGGGAACAAGTCAGCACCATAAACTTCAGAGAAAACACAAACAGAAATTATAAGCAGAAATTGTATAAACAGAGCAAATAACACAAATCAGCAGACAGAGCTTCTAACTCTCTGTCCATAGCAATACATACATAGTTACCAGAGAGAGAAGCACCAACATCTGGGTTTTCAAAGCTGTGGGACTCCTTAATGGCTAGCCAGAGTCTTGTCTGGCCAAATCACAAGAACACTCTTCCAATGAGTGAGCCCCCAAGCAAAATGCTAATCTCAGAGTATATATACTGCTTCCAATTTAGGACTCTTGATTCAATCAAAGACTCTTGATTCAAACATAGGCAAGACTCAATAAAAGGCACTTGATTGCCTTAGTGCTGAGAAGCACTCCAAAAGAAAAAAACAGCAAAAAGTCACACTTTGCTTGCCATGATACTATGCTATTTCATATTTTTTCACCAAATGTTGTTTAGTCATTTTCAGTTATGTTTGACGTTGCACTTTGGGGGTTTTCTTGGCAAAGATAGTGGAGTGACTTGCCATTTCCTTCCCCAGCTCATTCTACAGAGGAATAAACTGAGGCCAACAGGGTTAAGTGACTTGCCCAGAGTCACACAAGTAGTACATGTCTGAGGCTGTATTTGAACTCAGATATTCCTGACTCCAGGCCTGGTGCTCTATCCACTGTGCCACTTTGCTGCTCATGCACCAAATGACATTTTATAAATGTGAGCTACTAGAGGGAAAAGATTATCTCACATTTGTACTTATATACATATATTAATAGTTAACATTAATATGGCATTTATTTTGAACCAGGCACAGTGCTAAATGTTTTGCTTGTTGATCAAAATTTCTAAAATTGTAACATAAAATAAAATAACAGAAGAATCAAATGGAAGAAAGCACAACCCTAACAATTAAAACCTTAAATGTGAATGGGAAAACTGCCCAATAAAGTGAAAGAGAATAACAGAACAGATAAAAAAAAAACCCTCAAATATTCAAATAGACGTGTGATCTCATTGATTTAACATTCTCTCTACTAAAAATGTAGGTTGTGTCCCATCCTGTGTGACCTTTGTCCATGTCTTCCCATCGTTTTCCTATTGGTGGTCCACCCAAAATGCTAAAGGCTTTTTTTGAATTTTTCAGACATTGCAAGGACACAAAGCAAGATTTCTGGCTGACCACCTGCCATCCTTTGTCCTTTCCATATGACTGCCTACTTTTCTTTCAATGTTACCTCTATCACATCTTTTACTCCTATTCTTTTTCAATTTCTCAACTGGTTATATGTTGTAGCTATCTCACACCCACCCTGCTTTCTCCATTGTTCTTTGTGTGGTATTCATTTTAAAAATTTTCAAAGACTGTTTTATTTCATGTTGTCCTGCCATATGGTAGTGAGATAAGAAAACAAAACCCAACGATTTCCTCCATAGAAGAAAATATACTTAAAAATAAAGACAATAAAGACCTTTGATACCATTTACTATGTGTTGGGAAGTTCTAGACAAGCAGGAGTTATAATCATGATTTTAGACAAGGCAGCAAGAAAAAAAATATCACAGTGTCAAAAGAGATCCATTTCCCATACATCCTCTTCTCTCCATTCAATGGACCTCCAGAAACTATGCCTAAGAAGAGCTCAGCTTGGAACTTCCTGAGACTAAGAATTCTTATCTTCACCTGGGTCATTTTTTGGTCCTCCTTCCTGGTTCTGCTCAGCCTCTACCTCAACTTATGTCTTGCTTTGAGAACTGTAATCAAATCAACAGTACCATTGCCTCTGGGAAAGGATATGCTAATTAACTGCCTTCTTGTTCTATTTTTCATCTTTGTGACTTTCCACATCATAACTCCCACTCCCTGGCCATTATTCCTCTATAGGAGGTATTTCCTCTATTATAAATGTAAGCCCCCTGAGGTCAGGGACTGTTTCTTATTTGTATCCTCAGTTCTTAGCACAACCTTTAAGGCTGAGATGCAACAGATTATGGATCAATTCTCTGCCACTTGTGCTAATTTTGGCCTGACAGTCAACACCAAGAAAACAGACATGCTCCACCAGGCAGCACAACACCATCCATACATGAAACCATCAGCTACAGTAAATGGAGACATTCTGAAAGCTATGGATAAGTTTACTTACCTTGGTAGTGTATGTACTTCCCAGGGATGTACACATAAATAATGAGGTTAATATACACATTGCCAGAGCTAGCTCAGTGGTTAGGAGGCTCTGAAGGAAAGTGTGGGAAAGAAGAGGTATTAGGCTGCCTACCAAACTGAAGGTCTACAGAGCCGTTGTGCTGACCTCGTTGTTGTATGCCTGTGAAACCTGGACAATCTACCAGCGCCATGCCAGGAAACTGAATCACTTCCATTTGAATTGTCTTAGGAAGATTCTGAAGACTGCCTGGCAGGATGAGAGACTGAGACACTGTGGTCCCTTTTTCAAGTTGAACTGTCAAGCATTCAAGCTCTACTGCAAAGAGAGCAACCCCAATGGGCTGGCCATGTTGTCTGAATGCCGAATCTACCTAAAAATGCCTAAAATATTATTTTATGGAGAACTCACATGAGGCAAGTGCTCACAGGGAAGTCAGAAGAAGTGATCCAAGGACACTCTCAAGGTCTCTCTGAAGAATTTTGGAATTTATTGTGAGACATGGGAGATGCTGGCACAGGACCACCTAATATGGCATGAATGAAGGTACTGTGCTCTATGAACAAAGCAGAATTGCTCAAAAGAAACTCATCAATGAACTCAAAAGCAGCTCAAAAGAAACTTGAGATATGCAAAGTTAGCGACATCTCCACTCCAAATGTTCATAGGGACTATTTGTGTCCAACCTGTGGTAGAGCCTTTCGAGCTCCTGTTGGTCTGATCAGCCACAGTTTGACTACGAAGGACAACCACCACCATCTTAGCACAGGGTTTGGCATGTGTTAAGATTTGAGATAGGGACTAGACCTTGATTTCACTGGTCTAGGGAATCTCCAGGTGAAAGAATTTCCTCTATCAATGCAAGTCAGCATTGGTTCAGAAACTTTTAGTCTTATAAAGGTGCCTAGAGAAGTGAGAAGAAGGCTCTTGTGACTTAAGCGACTTGCCCAGAATCACACAGCTAGTGCATGTCAGAGGGAGAACTTGAACCCAGGGCTTCTCGGTTTGAAGCCAGATGTCTATTCCCTGTGCCATGGTACCCATCATGACATGTGAGAAGTTCTTAATAAATCATGTTCATTCATTCACACAGCTACCATTCCAGTTTACTCCCTCATTCCTTTTCACCTGGACAATTACAGTATCCTCCTGGTTGTTCTCTCTGATTCCAGCATCACCCCTTTCCAATTCTTCCTCTATACAGTTGCTACTCACCAAGTGGCCGCCATCTCCAGTAGACCTAATCTGTATCTGGCCACTGGACACAAATGGCTCTGGAGGAGAAAGTGAGGCTGGTGAGCCCTCCCTCACTTCAATCCAATTCACTTGCAAGTCATGGCATCATCTCCCTGATGTCATGGTCCTCTTTGAGAATGAAGGATAAATGACAACAATTCATCGAGCACAAGTCTGATCACAGCACTTCCCAGTTCCAAAGGCTTCGGTGGCAACCTATCAACTCTAGGACAAACTACAAATCTTTCCATCTGGCATTTAAAAATGTTCACATTCTATTTCCAACAAATCTTTTCAAGCTAGTTGCACATGAATCCCCCTTATCTACCCAGTCAAAATGGCACATATGATGCACCTATGACATAGGCTGCTTCTCCCATCACCATGTCTTTGCACAAGCTGTACTTTACTCCTGAGATATTCTCCCACCTCCACTCCAGAACTTGGAACTTCTAATTTCCTTCAAGATTCCATTGAAGCGCCACTTTGTACAAGAAATTTTGTAGATTGAATCAGCTGGGACTTTTATATGGCCAGATAGATACACAGTTCATGGACTCTATTTAGTTCTGACCATTTCTGAGCAGAAGCAAAAAAGATAGAATGTTGACACTGTTTTTCCTGCAAGGTGATTCTAAGGGGAGCAGACCAGGGGCTCAGTGACTTTGGTGAGCTATGAAGATTTCCAAGGAGAGGTTAGATGACCAACCACTCATCATGATTGTTGGAGAAGGGATTCCTGTTCATGTATGAGAGCTGAGCTAAAAAGCCTCTGAGGTACCTTTCAGCTCTGAGAGTTCATGATTTCCTCCTCCCAAAGGGAGAAAGAATAGATTGAGTCACAAAAGGTTCCAACCCAAAGTGAGTCTGATGATGGAGCTCGACCTTTGAAAGTAGACTGTGCTAATGAGCTCATCTCCTTTCCTCCTTTCTCTCCAGCATCTCTCTCCTCTTATCCCCTCCTCCCCTCACCCCCAGGCCTCTCCCTACTTAATGAACTATTTCCTCAGGGAGCCATAGGGGATAGGACTGAATTAATGAGGTGAAAAGGGCTTGTCTATCTCTGGCCTGTGTTTGGTGGTTCTGAGGGAGACCATGCAGAAGGAGCAGGCTTGTGCGGGAGAATGATAGGTGCCAGCATCAAGGTCCTAGCCAAGGCTTGAGGGTGTGTGTGTGAGTTTTACACAGCCCTCCTAGAGAGGGAGGGAGCGAGTGCCCTCAAACTGTCAGGAGCAGTTAGTTCAGCTCAGAGTGGATTCTCAGATCTTCTGAGGCTTGAGTCTGGAGGATTTTGAGCTAGAAGAGGCCTGGTTGTTTTGTTGACCTCTTCGGTTTTTAGCAGATGAAGAAACTGAGGCCCATCTCACCAATGTCACAGATAAAACCAGGTTTTGAATCTGTGACTTCAGATTGCAAATCCAGGTTAGTGTTGAGCCAAGTTGAGCAAGGCATTGCCGAGGGATGATAAAATAGCATGGAAGCAGCCCCCCACCCTTCCCCACCCCTTTAGCACCTCCCCCCCCCACCAACCTCCCTCTGCTCCAATCTCCACTTCCCCCTCCAGCAGAGGAATCCATAGGCAGCTGAATATAGGGCCTGACATCCTGCTGGGTGTTTATAAAAGCTTTGGGCAGTTTTTAAACTTTTAAACTCTGATTTCAAAGGTTGACAAACCACCTGGAAATAGCATTTAAAGGGAAATTGGCCTCTTTTCCCTCAGTTGATATGGCCCTTCATTCATTCTGCCAGCCACAGAAAAACAGTTTACCTTCTCATCCAGAGGAACCTTTGAATATTTGTTCCTGGCTCTGAGATCGGAATGATGATAGAGCTGGAGGGTGTCGGAGCTGGACAAGACTGCTAACACTCAGAACTGGAGTTATAGAGGGGCCTTTTTCAGGATTCTAGTGTGGTAGGGGTGATCAGGAGACCACCTCCCCCAACAACACATTCCCATGAGGATCAGGTCAAAGATTTAGAGCTGGACAGGGGAGGGGACTCTTAGAGGCCATTCCTATCAACTGCTTCATTTTATAGACTAGGAAACTGAGGCCCAGAGGGGTTCTGTGGTTTGTCCTTATCACACAGACATAAAAGTGACAGAGACAGGATTTGAACCCAGGTCTTCTATATCCCATTTCTATCACTTTTCCTACGTACTCTGCAGTGTCTCTTAGAACATGGGGCACAAGAACATAGAACAGAACAATTAGCTGTTCTTCAGTCGTTTTTCAGTCATGTCTGACTCTTCTTGACCCTATTTGGGGTTTTCTTGTCAGAGATACTAGAGTGGTTTGCCATTTTCTTCTCCAGCTCATTTTACAGATGAGGAAACTGAGGCAAACAGGGTTAAGTGATTTGCCCAAGGTCACACAAATAGTAAGTGTCTAAGGCCAGATTTGAATTGGTTAAGATGAATCTTTCTGATTCCAATCCCAGCACTCCATGCATGGTGCCACCTAACTGCTCCAGAACAATTATAGGGAAACTTAAAATGCTGGCTGTTGGAGCTGGGAGGGGTCTTACAACACAGAATATAAGGGCTGAGAGGGCCCTTATAATACAGGATGTCAGAACTGGGAGGGCCCTAAGAACACAGAATGTCAGAGCTAGGAGGGCCCTTAGAACACAGGATGTCAGACCTGGGAGGGCCCTTAGAACACAGGATATCAGAACTGGATGGGCCCTTAGAACATAGAATGTTAGAGCTGGGAGGGCCCTGAGCACACAGAATGTGTGAGCTAAAAGAAACCTTAGAACATGGAATGCCAGAGCAGACAAGGAATGTCAAATGACAGTTAGAAGAGACATTCAGAAATGGAAGGGATCTTATGGTATGAGAGTTGGAATCCAATTCAAGTTAATTCAAATCCATTTAACCTAGCAAGTGTTTGTGAAGGGCCACTACGTGCAAGGTGCTGGTACTCAGTGCTGGGAACATGAATACATCTCAACATTTAGGGGCTAGGGCAGGGGCACTACAATATGATCTGGGAGCAGATAGAAGGTAGTCTGAGGAGGTCGAGTGCACAGTTATAACACCCAAAATCTGTTTATTGACAGAGGAGCTCAGCCATTAAAGTAGGTAAGATTGTTTTTAAAGGTGGGAACTGTTGACTATTGTGAAGCCCAGGCAGGTAAACAATCCAAGTCTTGGGGGACATCTCTTTCTAAACCCCAGCCACCTTTCTCAAACACCAGAGTAACTCCTTGTATGTGAGGTTCTTTTGTTCCTAACTGTTCATGGTTGCATAGGGGAGTAGATACACATGTGTGACCATTGTGTTGGAGAAGCTTCTGAAATCAAGGGCCAAGGTAGCCTTTCAGAGGTGTCCCCTGTCCTATTGCATTAAGTCCATCCCCAGTCAGAATCCTGGGGAAAATATCTTCTCCACATAGTCAACTGCCTTGTCACAAGCAAACGCCCTAGGTACCATGTGCCACAGGAAGGGAGATTCAATTAGAACAAAAAGAAAGCAATAACCCTTAGGTAGTCTGTTGACTCCGTATCTATTGAGCACTTGTTGTATATAAAACACTGTGCCACCTGCTGGGGTTATGAAGGCCAAAATAAAATAGCCCCTGACCTCTATGACCCTATTGAGGAAATGTAGGAATGTAGGAATGTAAACACAAAATAATCTGAGGAGGAAGAAAACATGATGTTGTAGGCAAAGGAGGGTGTTGGTCAGAGAAGGTTTTATGGAGAAGGAGACATCTGAAAGGAATCCTGAGGAAAGACAAGAAAAGGAGACATGAACAGGGGGCATTCTAGGCAGGAAAGGACAGGTGACTGTGTGGGGAAGTTTTGACTACTTCTGCTCAAGCTGTGGACTTCTGGTTTTATCCCCCGGCTCTTTCTTTCCATCTATGTTGAAGGGGGCACACTGGGATCCTGATGGACTGGGGATGTCGCTGTAGACATGTTGAATTCTCAGGTCAGGCATCCTATAGCAACTGAAGATAATTAGCAAACCATAAGCTCCTGGAGGGCAGGCCATGTCACCCTTTCACGTCTGTATCAGAAACACATCGAGAACAAGGCCTGGGCGCTAGCAGGGGCTAAGCACTCATTGACTGATGGTTGATTTCTTATTCATTCATTCCAAGGCCCCTCCCAGCTCTGACATTGCTTGTATTTTTCTTTCAGACAAGGGGATGACAGAGGGAATTATGAATTTGGGGATGGGGGCGGATGGACAGCTTGAACAAAAGTGAGGAGATGGAACTATTCAAGGCGTGTTTGAGGAACAGCGAGAATATTAATCTGGTAGGAGCAGAGGACTCACTGAAGGAGTTGTACCAGCAGCAGCAGCAGCAGCAATGCTGATAAAAATAACCAGCATTTATGTAGCATTTTAAGGTTTGTAAAATGCTTTAGAAATATTATATCATTTTATTTTTGCAACGTGCTTGGGAAGTAAATGCTAGTATGATCCTTATTTTATAGACAAGGAAACTGAAGCAGAGAGAGGTTAAGTAACTTGCCCAGAGTCACACAGCCGGTGAGTAAATGAGACCAGATTTAAACTCAGATCTTCCTGGTGGTCCAGCATTCAAATGAAAGGAAGAGGTGACATAAGTGGAAACTAAATGTTCATTTCATCTATCTGTCTGTCTGTCTGTCTATCTACCTATCTATTTATTGTCAAGAGCGGGGAGTTGTGTCTATTTAGCACCGAAACAACCAATTCAGTGCTAAGTAATTCAGGGTTTGGCCAAGTCAGTGCAATAATTTGTCCATCCAACAGGGAAGACGGGGGTCCCTTGCAATTCTATGTTTTAATTCATTTTTGATATTCTATCGCACCCAGCTCTAGCGTTCTAGGTTCTAAGGGCCCTCCCAGCTCTGGTATTCTGTGTTCTAAGACCTCTCCCAGTTCCAACATTCTATATTCTAAGGGCCCTCCCAGCTCTGCCATGCTGTGTTCTAGGAATCCTTTCAGCTCTGACATCCTATGTTCAAAGGCCCCCCTCCCCCAGGTCTGACATTCTGTATTCTAAGGGCCTTCCCAGCTGTGACATTCTGTGTTCTAGGAATCCTTTCAGCTCTGTCATCCTGTGTTCTAAGGGCCCTCCCAGCTCTGCCATGCTGTGTTCTAAGGGCCTTCCCAGCTGTGACATTCTGTGTTCTAGGAATCCTTTCAGCTCTGTCATCCTGTGTTCTAAGGGCCCTCCCAGCTCTGCCATGCTGTGTTCTAAGGGCCCTCCCAGCTGTGACATTCTGTGTTCTAGGAATCCTTTCAGCTCTGTCATCCTGTGTTCTAAGGGCCCTCCCAGCTCTGCCATTCTGTGTTCTAAGGGCCCTCCCAGCCCTGACATCCTGTGCTCTAAGGGCCCTCCCAGCCCTGACATCCTGTGCTCTAAGGGCCCTCCCAGCCCTGACATCCTGTGTTCTAGGAATCCTTTCGGCTCTGACATTCTCTGTTCTAAGGGCCCTCCCAGCTCTGGTATTCTGTGTTCTAAGACCTCTCCCAGTTCCAACATTCTATATTCTAAGGGCCTCCTAGCTCTGACATTCTGTGTTCTAAGGCTCCTCCCAGCTCTGCCATGCTGTGTTCTAGGAATCCTATGTTCAAAGGCCCCCCTCCCCCAGGTCTGACATTCTGTATTCTAAGGGCCTTCCCAGCTGTGACATTCTGTGTTCTAGGAATCCTTTCAGCTCTGACATCCTGTGTTCTAAGTGCCCTCCCAGCTCTGCCATGCTGTGTTCTAAGTGCCCTCCCAGCTCTGCCATGCTGTGTTCTAAGTGCCCTCCCGGCTCTGACATTCTGTGTTCTAAGGGCCCTCCCAGCCCTGCCATTCTGTGTTCTAGGAATCCTTTCGGCTCTGACATTCTCTGTTCTAAGGGTTGGGGCAGGCAGGGAGGAGAGCCAGTCCAACTGATTGTCAGATTGAATTGTCTCCTTGTTTGCCTGAAATAGACTTCTGCTTGGAAACAAACACGTCCCAGGATATACCATTATGCAAACATCCAAGCAATGCTACCTGAACACAGCCATACCCCAGGAGTCCAGCCTCAAGAAGAATGGAAAGAAAAGAGCATTTGCCGATGTCAGATTTATTTCCTGCTTCTCTTGTGGAAAAGAATGCTGTTTATTTCTTTCCACTACAGGAGGGATGGAGAGGTGCTTCACTGGGCTGGCTCCCCCCGTGGGCCTGTGAGTGCGAAGGAAGGTGACGCATCGACTCTACTGAGTTCCCTGAGTCCAAGTCTGAATTTCCAGTTTTAAGAATCACCAGTCCCCTAATGTGCTGGCCTCCTGAAAATATTAAAATGACCGCTCTAGGCCAGGGGTCTTCAGGGATTGTTGTTGTTCAGTTGTGTCTGACTCTTTGTGACCCCATTTGGGGTTTTCTTGGCAGAGATGTTGGAGTGCTTTGCTATTTCCTTCTCCAGTTCATTTTACACATGAGGAAAACAGGGTGAAGTGACTCGCCCAAGGTCACACAGCTGGTAAGTGTTTGAGGCTGGATTTGAACTTGGGAAGAAGAATATTCTTCCTAACTTCAGGTGCTGTGCTCTATGCACTCCACCACCTGTCTGCCCATTCACCACCACAGATCAGCTAATTCAGAGGATCATAGACTTAGAGCTGGAGGGATGTTAGAGGCCATCTAGTCCAATGATTTCATTCTACAGATGAGGAAACTGAGGTTCAGAGAGGTGTCAGAAGCAGGATTTGAATCCACGTCTTCCTGAGTCCAAGTCAATCGCTCTATCCATGTGGTCATATTGTTTCCAAACAGGTATTTATTCTCCATTTCCTACATGTCAGCACTGTGGAAAAGGGAAAGATGTATATGACATTGCTCCGCCTTCATGGAGCTTTCTGTCCAATTAGAGAAATAATATGTGTGGAAATAGCTTTGATTTGAGTTTTGCCTAGCTCTGGGTGACCATAGGTAAATAATTTAATTCTTCTAGGACTTGGTTTCCTTTTCTATAAAAATAAAAGGATTTGACGAATTGATTTCTAAGGTCCTTTTATCTCTGCAATTATTTATTCAAAGGCAGGGGTGGGGAACCTGTGGCCTAGAAGCCACATGTAGCCCTCTAAGTCCTCAAGGGCAGCCCCTTTGATGGAATCCAAACTTCAATTTTGTTCCATGAAGTTTGGATTCAAAGGGCTGCCCTTGAGGACCTAGAGGGCCACTTGTGGCCTTGAGGCCACAGGTTCCCTATCCCTGTCTAAGGCAATGGCTTCCAAAATGACCCCAAGGTATATCCAATGGGAAAGTGGAAGATTGGTCTCATTGTCCCTTTCCAGTGATTAGCAGTCACATCCTCACCCTATTCCTGGCCCCTTCACCCATTATTCTCCTATCTCCACCCCTTCTTGCTACCTACCTTCCATGACTATATAAGTTTCAGGCTTCTTCCAGCCCCTCACTCTGGCCTTTCAGGTTATACCCTAACCAAGAACCTGGGCTCCTACAATAGCAGCTAGACAGGCAAAACCCTCCCTGTTCTGCCCCCCAGGTCACTTCATGGGCCTCTGCAGTGAACTCTGCAGTCCAGGCCAGAAAGGCCCAGCACTCTCCTGGCCCCCATTTTGTTTTTGCTGGGACAAAGTGAGCTGCACTTGCTCAGCAAACATGACAGCTTTTGCCTGTACCCCAGAGCTCATTGTGTTACCTTCCTCCCCAAACCCACCCTTTTTCAGCGTGCCCTGATTTCTGTCCTCACATGATCATTCTGTTGCCAAACTTGTTCCCGTCTCCATGATATCCCTCACATCTAGCCCATTCTTTCCATTCACACAGCCAACTGTATACTGCCATGTCCTGTCCCAACCACCACACCTTTTCAATCTGTCACCACTACTCACCTAGACTATTGCAAAAGCCTCTAAATGGTCTCTCACCTCAGGGCTCCTTCTACTCCAATCCATCCTCCGCACTGCTGCCAAACTGATATTACTAAAACTGCCTGAGCACAATGACAGTGTCACTATCCTGCTCCATAAACTCTAGTGACTCCCTATTACCTCTAGGGTCAAATATTATTTTACCTTTATTTCATCCTTTTAAAATTTTCTTTTTATTTATATATTATAGTGAACATAATTATTAGTACAGTGGTATATATAGATAACTTTTAAATAAGTAAATACACATATATTTGGTGTATGTCTTCACAAAAATTTTTCCTGACAGAGGTATACCTTTCAATGGCAGAGAGCTTCTCCCAGAACCTCCAGTTAAGGAGGAGGCTTAGGCCAGTTTTTCTTTATTTCCCACCCAGCTACATGCTTCTGGAATTCTTCATCATGGATCCCCCAAAGGATCATCAGATCAGGGTACCTCCCCTTCCATTGCCACTTCTTGGATTCTTTTCGTGTTGTCTGCCCAGTGCTGGACACTTAGTGGGCCCTAAATATTTATTCACTGATTAGGATACCTCTGCTCAAAGCCTCTGCTCAAAGACCTCCAAGGCAGAGCCCACTAACTCCCAGAGGAGCAGCTCCTTCTGCTTTTGAATGACTTGGGAGGTTCTCCTGAATTTCCAAGATCATTTGCTCTATGGTCCCTCTGAGTTCTGCCATTCTCTTTTCTCCAGTTCCTCCAAGTTCTGATATTCTATTTTCTACAGTTCCTCCCAGTTTCTACATCCAGTGTTCTAAGGCCCTCCCAGCTCTGACATTCTCTATTCTAAGGCTCTTCTCAGTTCAGATATTCCCTGTTCTAAGACCCCTCCCAGCTCTGACATTCTGTATTCTAAGGTCCTCCCAGCTCTGACATTCTCTGTTTTAACTTTCCTTCCAGTCCCCAAAGTTATGTGATTCTAACTTATATAACCACTTTGAGTCTCCCTTGTCTTATCTATAAAACAAGAAGAATGACATTCATCTGCAGGTACATTTGGGGGTGTTTTGAACTCCCAGTAAGAACAGAGATGTGGAAGAGAGAGCTGGAATTGGAGCCAGGAAGGTCTAGGTTTAAATCCTGCCTCTGACACTTACTAGCTGCAGGACCTTGGACAAGTCACTTAGCTTCTTTGAGGGAGAGGGAGAGGAAGAAAGAGAAAGAGAAGGAAGAGGACAAAGGGGAGGAGAAGGGGGAGAAAGAGGAGGAGAAGGAAGAGAAAGGATAGGAGGAAGAAGAGAAAGAGTAGGAGGAGGATAAAGGGGAGAAAGAGGAGAAGACTTTTGTAACAAATATTTATATTCAAGCAATATAGATTCCCATAGTGGCCATGCCGCAAAATGTGCATCTTCTTCTCTCTGAGGCCATCCCTTCTTTGTTAGGAAGCGGGCAGCAGGCTTCATTAGGAGTCCTCCGGAAGCATGGTTGGCCATTGTATTGATCAAAACACTTATGGCTTTTAATGTTTGTCTTTACAATGTTGTGGTTATTATAAAAATTGTCCCCCTGGTTTGGCTCACTTCACTCTGCATCAGTTCATAAAATGGATGACCACTTGTTGTCTGAATTGTTATATAGTCGTTGGAAAGGATGGCCTCTGAGATCTCCTTCAAGTTGGATTCTGGAATTCTTTTATATCCAGAATCCCCCAGGACATCGACAGGCCCACCCTTCCAGGTCCCGGCCACCCCCACCCCCATATACACACCTGGGCAGCCTCCCAGTGTTTCAGTTGGTTCGGTGGCTGCGTAGCCCTTGAGGCTCCAGCCCAGCTCATTCTCGAATCTCTGGAATCCACACACCCCCAATAGGTACTCCCTACATGTGTCCTGGGGGGTACCACGTGGCCCCACTGCTTGCTTCGAGCCTCCTCCCAGCCACAACTTGTCAGGAAGTACCAGAGGAGCAGCAGGGGAATAAATCTCACTCAGAAATTAATGTAGCTCAGGGGGGAAAAAAGTCCATTTACTTATTTCAGCTTCTTGTAGCAAGGTTCATAAGTGAATAAATCCAAAAATAATGTAACGGAGACTCGGGGAGAAGCCACAATAAATGCAAGCCCGTCGCCCTAAATGAAGACAAAGGCTCCAAAGCAATATTAAATCCGGTCCCCAAAGACTCATTTCATTTCAGCTCCAGATTTCCACCAAATCGAGTTTTCCAATGCAGCCTCACCCTACTCCTCTCTTTTCCTCCCCCTAGCCTGACACCCCCTCTTTTCTATCCCCCCAATCCCAGGCACTCAATATCCAGCCCATTGTGATTCTCTCCCCCACCTTCTGTCCCCAGAGTATCTAGTTAGGTTATCTGCTCCACCAACTCATCATCCCTTTAGGACCAGCGTAAAGCCTACCTTTTCTAGGAAGCCTTCAGGGGTAACTGGGTGGGGGTGGGGGTGGGGGAGGGGAGGAAGTACAAGACCAGCACTGAGGGTTCAGATTGCGGCATTTGACACTGATTAGCCAAGTGACCCTGGGGTAGTCACTCTCAGAGGAGAGAGAATTTTCGGACACGGTCATTTCAAATTTGTTTTGCTCGATGTATATGTGTTATGAGGGTTTTGTTTTTATTTCTTAATGGGAAGGGGGATGATAAGAGGAAGGGAAAAGTGCTTTTAAATTGCAAAAAATTAATTAAAAAAGGAAAGTATTTTGGATTTAACATTCCTTTCCCAGCTCTTCTAGTTATTATCTATGTGAACTTGGGCAATTCGGTTAGTGCTTTATATAGCTAATCACATCACTTATTATCTATTGTGTGATCCTGAGCAAATCATATCTCTGCCCTGTGTCTCCATTTCTTCATCTGTAAAATGGAGACAATACTCTTGATACTAATCTCATAGACTCATGATGAGAAAAATTAGATATTATTATTACGAGAAATCCACCTGGATTTGACCACCTTTGAAATCAGGGTCGTAGAGACGGTTTTCTCACTCAAGCATTTTTTACCTGTTAACACTGAGATGGTGGTCAAAACAACCAGACAACACAAGGGCTGACTGTCTTTTGTTGTTCAGTCATGTATGACTCTCTGTGACCCTATTTGGGGTTTTCTTGGCAGAGATACTGGAGTGCTTTGCCATTTCCTTCTCCAGCTCATTTTACAGATGAGGAAACTGAGACAAACTGGGTTTTAAGTGACTTGCCCAGGGTCACACAGCTAGTTAGTGTCTGAGGCCAGATTTGAACTCAGGCAGATGAGTCTTCCTGACTCTAGGCCCAGTGCTCTATGCACGATGGCATTGCCTAGCTGCCCCATTTGAATCTATTTGAATCCAAATGCATTATTTCAATCAATTAATGCATATTTGTCAAGCTCTTACTGTGTATTGGGCACTGAGGATAAAAATACAATGAACCAACTATGTATAGGCTATGTCCCCCTACAATACTTTTTAAAAAAAAATTCCTGGGTACCTAGTCAACAATGAAAACAAAATGGCCCCCTCTTGGTATCATTTTATAATTTACTAAATACTTTCTTCCCAGGGAATCTGCAAAGAACCTGGAGGGGGTGGGGGCAGTTTGGTACAGGGGAAAGAACAATTTCCAGAATCGGTCGACTTGGGTTCAAATCTCTGCCTTTCTGATGCTTATTCATTGTTACCCTGGGCTTGTCACTTATCCTCCCTGGGCCTCAGTTTCCCTATTTGGGAAATGAAGGGTTTGGAGCAGCCCTCCTCAGAGGTCCCTTTTAGTTGTAGACCAGAGGTTCTTATTCTTCTTTGTGGATATGATGGGCCCCTTTGAGAGTTCGGTGGCCCCTTTGCAGAACAATGGCCCCCCTAGTTGAGGACCCCTTTTCAGAGTGATGTTTCATTGCCTACTTTTGAAATTGAAGGTAATGTAAAATTTCAGTTGATGGTTAGTGAGAATTAAAGCATAATCTTGTTTTCCCATCCAATCTCTTGATGTAACTCCCCATGTTAAGACCTTCTACTATGATCCTTTGTAAATGAGTAGCACTAATACTGTTACCCCCAATTTTATGGAGGAGGAAACAGGATAGGAAAGGTGAAAGTTATACAACTAGTAATCAGAAGAGGTGGGGCTTTAAATTATGTCACCTCTCAGGACAAGACACAGAAGACAGAGGAGACACGTGTAGGGCTTAGGAGTCCAGACATCTGGGTTCTTGTCCAGCCTTCAGAAGCATCTCACATACTATGTGACCTCCTTCTATCTGGGGGGAGATGAGGGGTTTGGACTGAATCATTGCTCAGTTCTCTTCCAGCTCTTATGAAGATGATTCCTGGATATGCATTTTGATTTGTGTCGTGCTCATGGGGATGGGATGCACTGAACCATCCCTCATCTCTTACCTGGGACCAAAAGCACACATTCTCCCCCCATTCCATAATGTTTGGGACTTGAGTTTATAGTTGGATAACAGGAGGTTTCTATGTGCAGCCTGGGTGGGGAATTGAATCTGCACCCTTGGATCTCTTGATGGGACTCAAGGGCACTCCTCCAAGCTCCAGTTTATCAGGGAGAACAGTGTTCCTTTCAAAAAAAGGAAGATTGCAATATAAAAATAAAAGAGAAAAAGGGGTCTGCAGAGGCATAGGAGAGTCCTAGACTGTGAAAGGAGTTGTGAACATGCCACAGGAGAAGGAGAGGAAAGCAAGCAAGCTAACACTCATAAGTCTATTCCAGAAGAGGAAAGATATTACCCCTCTGGGGAACGAGCAGTTGTTTGTGCTCCAAGGAATAATTAGGAGATGCCCAGGTGGTTTCAGGTGAGAGACCTAAAAGAAAAGAGTAGTGATTGCTGTCGACTCCCCGCTGAGGGGTACTGAAGCATCAATCCGATAACAATGGGGATGTCTGTCATCTTCCTGGGGCTTGTGTACAAGATGTGACAGGGAATCTCATAGGACTTGTCAGAAGGCATGACTATTACCAACTTCTGGTGATCCATTGGGACACAAATGAGCCTTTTGGAAGGAATCTAGAAGGCTTTGCAGGAAGTTGTAAAAGACTTGGGCAAGAATCTGTAGACCTTAGGGGCACAGGTGGTGTTTTAGACACTTCTGTCCATCGAAGACAAGTGCTTCAGATGGGAAACAAATTTGAGAATATAGTGCTGGAAACAGGATTGGATTTCTGGACCATGGGTGAAAATACAAGAGAGTCAGGCTACTTGGCAAGGGTGAGACAAATCTAACAAGGTCTGGTAGAAACACAAATGCCCAGAGTCTTACAAATCTTATTACAATCCCTGACCCAGAACCCCACCCTCTGGGTCCAATCTTGGATCAACCTCCTATATAATTATAAACCTTGGAGTCTCAATTAATGTACCTAACAAGATGCTCTAAGCCCTGATACTGTTATCAGATGAGAACAATGCCTCTTTGATTGAATTACAGAATCAATGGATCAGGCAAATGTGAGAACTAAGTGTGAACAATTCCTAGACACCCCACTGAATCAATCAATCAATCAGAAGTGCAAACTAGATTTACAGAGTGAAGTGCTTCTAGTCATTTGATGAAATCAGATAACAAAATGTATCAGGATTGGCTGAAAGAATTAAATATACCTCTGGGCCTATGTATAACAAGAGAAAGGATTATAGCAAGAAAGCAGTTAATCTTTGGGATCCTGTTGAACAATCAGAGGGCAGTACATGGTGTGGGGAGAGTGAACCCAGCCAGAGAGGGACCCTCCCTCATTCCCCCTCCATTGACCATGCCAAGGAAGAGACTGGACTGGTAACAAAGCATCCAGCTGGAAGCTGAGGAAGGACAAACCAGAGAAGCTGAAGGATGAGAGCTGCAGGGAGCCTGCCCTCATCAGTGCAGAGAGAAATGCAGCTTCACAACTCAATGAGGATCCTTGGGACAAGTGAGGAAGTTTTGTGAGGACTCTAGGCAGGGAGAAAAGGACTTCCATCCCACCAGAGTCTGTGAACTCAGCCATTTAGTCATGCCCAACTCTCCGTGACCCTGACTCTTCCATGACCCATATGGAATTTTCTTGGCAAAGATGCTGGAATGGTTTGGCATTTCTTTCTCCAGTGGACTTTGGCAGACAGAACAGAGAGCGTAACTCTAATGGGCTGGCCACATTGTTCGAATGCCAAAAGTATGTTTGCCTAAAAGACTGAGAATCACGTGAGGCAAGCTTTCACATGGAGGTCAGGAGCAATACAAGGACACTCTCAAGGTCTGTCTGAGGAACTTTGGAATCAATTGTGAGACATGGGAGACATGGCACAGGGCCGCCCACCACGGCATGCTCACATCAAAGTAGGTGATGTGCTCTATGAGCAAAGCAGAATTGAAGCAGTTCAAAAGAAACACAAGATGCACAAATTTAGAGATATCTCCACTCCAAATGTTCATCTGGATTATTTGTGTCTGACATGAGGTAGAGCTTTCCAAGCTCATATTGGTCTGATCAGCCATAGTTGGACACACTATACTTTGACCTCCCATATAGTGATGTCATTTTGGTCCTCGTTAAGAACAAAAGACAACAACCAACCAACCGAAGCAAACAAAGGTTAAGTGACTTACCCAGGGTCATACAGCTAGTGACTCTCTAAGGCCAGATTTGAGGTCAGGTCTTCCTGACTTCAGGCCCAGAGCTCTATCCTCTGAGCCACCAAGCTGTGAAATACTCTTTATCAAATATGCTCTCTAAGTTGGGTCCACTTTCCCCTGGACATTTAAGTATTCATCAGAGAGTTGTTCCAGACTTTTGGGGGGAATACTATTTTATTCTTCTCACCATACCATCTCAGTAAATACTCCTAACTAACTGGCTAATTGTTATCAACTGGACATTCAGTGGGAAGCACACCAGTGGGGGCTCAAGAAAGATAATAATACTAGCAATACTAACAAACCCTTCAGGACTACCCCTAGAACTCTGAGGTAATTAACTTCTCTCTGAAGCCCTGAATTCAAGTGTAGATTCCGGGAATTAGCCCTAGTGGAGATGTTGCATAATCAAAAGGGCTTTAAACAAAAAAAGGAAGGGAGAATTCAATTCAAACCAACAAGTATTTATTAAGCACTTAATATATGGCATTGCTGTTGAAATTTGGAAAAACAAAGATAAAAATGAAATAGTTCTCATCCTTAAGGAACTTACATTCAACTGGACAAAAATAACACATGTACAGATAAGTCAATACAAAATCAAATGGATACAAGAAAGACACAAAGTGAATTTGGGAGGGGGAGGACAAGGAAGAACTAAGATACTGGGGGATAAGAAAAAAAAAAGACTTATCACTAGCTGGGACTTGAATATGTGTGGAGAGTCCAAGAGGTGGAGGAGAGGAGAGAATGCATTCCAGGTGTAAGGCACAGCTCAAACAAAGGCCTGGCAGTAGAAGAAGGAAATGTGATGCATTGGGGAACAGTTTGGCAGGAATGTAGAGGATGTGATGGGGAATGATGTGAAATGAGGCTAGAGAGACAAGTAGAGGTTAGGAAGTGAAGGAGGGCTTTCAATGCCAGGTTAAGGAATCTTCGTTTATCCTAGAGATAATAAGGAGATGTAGAAGCATCTTGGGCAAAGCAGTGACAGGTAAGACCTACCCTTTAGAAAAGGCAACCATATGGGAGTTGGAATAGAGTGGGGAGGGTTTAGAGGCAAGAGGACCAATTGGATTATTTCACTCATTCAGGTGGCAGAAGACTGCCAGTGCATCTCCATCTACCCCGAAACTGGAGAAAGAAGCTATAACAGAAGGAAGGGAATTGTCAGTAGACATAGTCAGAAGATCATGGGAGATACCATTCGAGAAGGGGGTGAGTAGACATGAGGGAGGGAAGGGAGTCTTGTGCTCTCAAGCTATCTACATACAAAGGCACCACAAATGGTGACAAACTCAAGGATGCACATTTGACTTCACCAGCTCTGAAGTCAGTAGACTTTCTGATTCTTATTATCATTGTGACTTTGGTCAAGTTACTTCTCCTCGGGCCTCAGTTTACTCATCTGTCAAATGAGAGGGTTGGACTAGATATTCTTTGAAGTCTCTTCCAACTCTACAACTATGACCGTATTAGCTGACATTTATTTAGAGCTTGAAGGTTTAAAAATGTCAATGGCCCTGTGAGGTAGGCGGTGCTGGTCAAGTTAAGTATTTATTAAGTACCTACTGTATTCCAGGCACTGGGCTAAGTTCTGAGGATACAAAAAAGAAATTCAAAAGACAGTTCCTGCCCTCAAGGAACTCATAGTTTAGCAGGGAGATAGCAGGCAAACAACCATGTACAAATAATATCAACTGGAGACTACCTCAGAGGCAAGGTGATTAAATTAATTAATTATAGCAATTTTATATATGGCCCAGTGAGGTTAACTGTTTTCTCCCAGGATCAACCAGCTAGGAAAAGTGGGGCTCAAAGCCTATTCTCCCACTGACTCCGCAATCCCTCATCCAATGGATCCAGGTCAGCTCTGGTCAAGTTCATAAATTCACCAGGGAGATGGGGACCCTCATAGGAGCTGATGACTGCAAATCTGGTAGGGATTGAGGGAGAGGGAAGGACAGAATAACCCTGCTTGAGGTCATTATGCTCTTCTTTAGGATGACATGAGAAACCAGGATAAGAATGGGAGGCTTTGGGGTCTACCCGAAGCACCATAGGATGCCCTGAGCTCAAAGACAGGGCATCTGCAGGTGTCTGAAGACCTAAAAAGACTGAGAGGAATGGGATGTAAGATTGAGCAGGAATAAAGCTCCCTCCCTGCCTCAATCATCATGCCTCAAACACCCAGGAAGAGGTCAGCCTCCTGAGCTCCAGGGCTCTTTCCTCCTTGTTTTGTTTCCAAAGTTGTGTTTGAACACAGCTAGACAAATGTTGACACAAGCCTTTCCCTTCAGGGCTGAGTCTCTGTTGTCACTTGGTAGAGTCAGGGAGAAATATTCCTGACCAAAGGGAATTGTAAATGAACCACAAGGGAGAGGGAGAGGAGGGAGGGGTGTGTGTGTGTGTGTGTGTGTGTGTGTGTGTGTGTGTGTGTATGTGTGTGTGTGTGTAGACGTGGACACGTGCACCAGGCCAGGCGAGCTCCTTTCTTCCCTGTCACAACTGGTAAATGGGAAAGAGATGGTCTCTCCTGGGCGAGTCAGACCTGTCCCCAGGAGGCCGAGTCATTCAGGAAATGATGGGAGCTGCCAGACCCCCAGAATGTCAGAGCTGACAGGGACTTCAGAGGCACTGTACCGTCTAGACATATGCTAGAATCCCCTCTGCTCTCTCCCCAGCAAGTGATCCTCCATCCTATACCTGATTACCTCCCTTGATGGAAGCTCACTACTTCCTCATTCAGCCCATGTCTTTTTTTTTTCTATACTCTGATTGTTCTTTTTTTCTTAAAGCATTCTATTAATTAGGCAGCTTTTACCAAGCATTAGAATAATTTGCCACATTATTCTGGTCTGTTAGGCAGGTAAGTGGCACAGTAGATGGTGCTTGTTGTGTTTGTACTTCCTTCTCGAAGAGGACCATGACATCAAGGAAATGATGCCATGACTTGCAGTTGACTTTGGTTTGAGTGAGGGAGGGCTGTGCAAGGTCACCAGCCTCACTTTCTCCTCCAGAGCCGTCTGGGTCTAGTGGCCTGATAGTCACTGGGACGACTGGAGATGGCCCCAGCACAGTAACTGGAACTCAAAACTTGGAATCAGGAAGACCCGAACTCAAAACTCCCTCAAACCACCCTCAGATGGCATAGGTCCCTTCACCCTTCTCATCAGCTTTTTCTGGATCACTCCCTAACTTATTATTAATGTTCTGCATAAAGTGTAACTTCTCTCAGTCTCGGTTGCCTCATTTGTAAGATAGGAATAATAGGTCCTACTTCATAGGGTTATTGTGAAGATCAAATGAGCTAATATGTGTAAAGCACTTTGTAAACCTTAAAGCATTATATGCATAAACTATATATGTGTATGTATGTATAAATGTTAGCTATGATGATGATGATGACAACAGGCTTTACAATTGGATTACTGTTACAATGGGCCTTACAATGATATATTCAGGGAAACATAGGCACAGTGTCTTGTGGGGTTCAAGTATGTTTTTATTTCTTCCACACCCTCATCTTTGCCTACCTTCCCTTACCTCCTTGCCTCCCTGCTATTAATAACTGCTTTACTAAAGAGGAAGGTGTTTCATGGAAGTCACATGGCTCTAATTGTTAAGAAGCTTTCCCTCTCTGTGATGTCCTGCTATTGTCTCTAAATCTGAGGCCAAGAATCAGTCTTGCCCTTCTACGAGGAAATCATTCAATTATTTGAAGACTATAATTGTGCCTTCCCTCCCTGACAGCCTGTTTTCTCTGAAATAACAGCTCTAACTCCCTTAAACCATCCTCAAATGGCATGGGCTCGAGCCCCTTCACCGTTCTCTGCGTCTTTTTCTGGGTGGCTCCCTAACTTGTCATTAATGTTTTATGTAAAATGTGACTCCCAGAACAGGAGGCCCCAAGGACCAGCAGGATTGGTTTGATGCTTCTCAGAAACTGACCTCAAGCATCTTCCCTGTTCCCAGATTAGTTCCTGAAGTTCAATGGTTAATTCATAGAACTACAGAAACATCTGTGAGGACCGACCCTAAGAGATTAAAATGGATTCAGAGCTAAAAGACACCTGAGAACTTATCCAAGCGAAGTCCCCTCATTTTACATAGGAAGAAACTGAAAGGCAGGGACTTAATCAAACTGACAAAGAACAAAGCCAGGATTTTTGGTGCAGTGACTAGAGTGCTAGATCTGAAGTCCAGAAGATCTGAATTCAAACCTCAGATGTTTACTAGCTTCCCAACCCCAGGCAAGTCAATTAACCTCTCTCAGACTCAATTTGCTTATCTGTAAACTGGGGATAACAAAGGCACCTGCCTCCCAAGGTCTTTGTGAGGGTCAAATGAGATAACATTTATACAGTGCTTTCTAAAACTTAAATGCTAGCTACTACTACTATTATTAAATCCAGGTCCTCTGCCTGCAAGTCCAGCCCCTCCTCCTGAGGTGCTGCCTCTTTCTGAAAGACAACCAGGTTGTCGTGTGTGTGTGTGTGTGTGTGTGTGTGTGTGTGTGTGTGTGTGTGTACTTGATAATCTTACTTGGTTGTGGCTGTATTGTTGAAATGCCTTTATTACCACACCAATGACTTTTTCTTGCCACTGGACTGTAGAGGAGAGAGTGAGGCTGATGACTTTTGTGCAGCTCTGCCTCACTTAAGCCCAATTCACACTCAGGTGACACCTGGATACCCTGGTGACGGCATTGAGCTTTTTTAAGAACCAAGGACGAACAACAAAAACAATGGGGTATGCTGTATGATTAGTTCATAGTTCAAGGTCAGTGACATTTTCTTGTGAGTCCCTTTGCCCTTCTTCTTGGGATCCTACCAATAGCAGAGCCCTGGGTATTAGAAAAGACTTGAAAGGCCTGGAACGACTGAGGTACCTACTAATCTGGAATGAATTGTGTTCGAATCTAGGCTCTAACATTTACCAATCATATGACTGTGGACAAGTGACTTGACTTGACCCGTCTAGGAGATAGTTTCTTCCTCTATAAATTGGGAATACAAGTAGGTCTATGACAATCCCACAGAAGTTACGGTGGCATTTTTAAATCTTAAAGCACTACAAAAATGAAAGTTTCTGCTTTAGTATTCTGCAGCTAGTGATGCAGTCAATAAAACTCTGGACCTGGAGTCAGGAATGATATTGACGTCCAGTCACGTTCAATTCTTTGTGACCCTATTTGGGGTTTCCTTGGCAAAGAAGCTGGAGTGGTTTGTCATTTCCTTCTCCAGCTCATTTTACAGATGAGGAAACTGAGGTAAACAGGGTTAAGTGACTTACCTAGGGTCACACAGCTAGTCAGTGTGAGACGTCAGATTTGAACTCAGGAAGATGAGTCTTCCTGACTCCAGGTCCAGCACTCCATCCGCTGTGCCACCTAGCTGAATATTTGAGTTCAAATCCAGCCTTTGACACTTATCAGCTGAGTGACTCTGGGCAAGTCATTTGAGCACTGTCTGCCTCAGTTTCATCAACTATAAAATTGAGATAATAGCAGCACCAACCTCTCAGGGTTGTTGTGAGGATTGAGTGAGATATTTGTAAAGCCCTTAGCACAACACTAGGCACATAGTAGATGCTATAGAAATGCTTATCCTTGCCCTCCCATTACCAAGAAAAGTTATCTACCCAAAGCCTATGGATTTTTGGCAAGTAGCCTTCATCTGCACTTGTGCCCTCTTGTGCCAATCTTCTACCACTCAAAGACCTGGAAATGAAGCCACCAGGGAGGGGAGGGTGTATGTGTGTATGTGTGTGTATGTG
The DNA here is from genome assembly GCF_011100635.1 of Trichosurus vulpecula. Classification (NCBI taxonomy): domain Eukaryota; kingdom Metazoa; phylum Chordata; class Mammalia; order Diprotodontia; family Phalangeridae; genus Trichosurus; species Trichosurus vulpecula. The sequence continues at coordinate 50,613,956 of NC_050574.1, forward strand.
TGTGTGTGTGTGTGTGTGTGTGTGTGTACGTACATATGTGTGGACACACTTCCAGTCCAGGCAAGCTCATTTCTTTCCTGTCACAGTTGGGAAATGGGAAGGAGATACTCTTTCCTGGGTGAGTCATACCTGTCCCCAGGAGGCTAAGCTCTATAGGAAATGATGGGGGCTGCCAGACAACCCACCCCCTCCCCCGGATCTCAGAGCTGGGAGAGATTACTTTAAAGGCACTGTACATTCTGGACCTCTGCAATACTGCCACCCTCCACCACTCCTCCGGAATGTTTGGTTAAGAGGAAGCCAGTTGCATAACTGCGTCCATGGGCTGGTGGGTGCTAATTTTAACAAAACGTGTCAGTCTTCCAGCACAGAGTCCCTTAATCAGGCAATTACTCAGTGATGTTGCAGATTGTAGCAGGGAGAGAGAAAAAAGAAAAACCACTTGAAATCTCAAACAATATCTCTGAAAGAATTAATTTGGTAAATGTTTGACTCGAGCTGAGAAATACCTTTTGTTTCCATTTCAAAAACGACAAAAGGGACCCAAAAGAAAGGCGTTAATTTGGTATTAATCAATCTTCCTCATTAAAATCAGCTCCCAAGACAGAGAAGGCACCCTGAGAATGTTGAGCTCTGAGGGAAAGTCTGGGCCAATCACTTAGACTCGCTTGAGGCCACATGTGGCCCTCTAGGTCCTCGGGTGTGGCTTTTTGACTGAGTACAAGTTTTACAGAAAAAATTCCTTTTATTAAGGGGATTTGTTCTGTGACGTTTGGATTCAGTCAAAGGGCTGCACATGAGGACTTGGAGGGTGACTTTGAGGCCCCAAATTCCCCATCCCGGTAGAGGGTTCAAACCTCCAGAGGTCACGAGCAGGGGAAGGGATGGGGAGAGAGAAAGGGTGTGGAATGGGAGCTAGAGACCCTACCCTGGGACTCCTTTGACCTCTCTGAGGCTCAATTTTCTCATCTGAGAAAGGGGGATGATCATTGTGTAGAAGAAAAGGTAATGAATGAGGAGTCAAAGGGAGCAGCTAGGTGGAGCCATAGTGCACAGAGCACTGGGCCCGGAGTCAGGAAGAATCATCTTCATGAGTTCAAATCCCACCTCAAGACACTTACTAGCTGGGTGACCCTGGGAAAGTCTCTTAACCCTGTTTGCCTTAGTTACCTTATCTGTAAAAAATTATCTGGAGAAGGAAATGGCAAACCACTGCAGTATCTTTGCCAAGAAAACCCCAAACAGGGTCACAGAGAGTTGGACATGACTGAACAACAACAACAAGGAGTCAAAAGACCTGGGTTCGAATTCTGACTTTGCTAATATAGGATATCTGCAGGCTTCATGTTCTCTTTTATGACATGAGGGGACTGAAATAAGATGATTGCTGAGGTCTCTTCCAGAGTCTTCACTTTTATGATGCTCTGACCCTTCTTATGCTACTTACATATTGTTATCTGTGGCCCATTGTAAACTATGAAGCACTGAGGGAAATGCGAATGGCTGCAAATGTTATTCCAGGCACCGTGTGAAGGGCTTTACAGATATTATCTCATCTGATTCTCACAACAATCCTGGGAGCTATTGTCAACCCAATTTTACCATTGGGGAAACTGAGGAAAATAGGTTGGATGACTTGTCTGAGGTCATATGGCTAGTAGGTGTCTGAGGCTAGATTTGAACTCAGGTCTTCCTGACTCCAGGCCTAGAACGCTATCCACTGCACCACCTGGGGGCCATCTTGTTTCCAGTTCTAAATTCTATGAACCCCACTCCCCTCTAAGCACTTTTTTCTTGGCCCACCTTCTAGAATAAAATGAAACCTATCAATTCTCTCATGGTCAGGCTCTTTGTCTGGCTAGTGGTGTCAATGGGGCCTACTGAACCGTACATAAGGATCCTGGAGGGTCACATACTGAATTAGTTTTAATTGTAATATTTAGGGTTAGGGTAACCCTAACCCTAAATTCTGTATTCTAAGGCCCTCCCAGCTCTGACATTCCATGTTCTAAGGCCCTCCCAGCTCTGACATCCTGTGTTTTAAGGCCGTCTCAGATTTGACATCCTGTGTTCTAAGACACCACCCCCTACCCTCAGCTCTGATCTTCTAGGTTTGTTTTTTTTTTTTGGAGGCAATCAGAGTTAAATGACTTGCCCAGGGTTACACAGCTAGTAAGTGTCTGAGGGTGGATTGGAACTCAGGTCCTCCTGACCCTGGAGTGGGTGCTCTTTCCACTCAAGTACCTTCTAGTTGCCCCTTGATCTTCTTTCTATTTTCTAAAGCTCCTTCCAGCACTGGCACCTCTATTCTAAGGTCCCTCCAAACTCTTGACATTGTGTCACTATGAATCATTTTACAAGAAGAACCCTGTTAAAATGCATATGTTACAGGGCATAGGTAACCTATTTGCCAGCTATGATCTATGATACACACCATAGGAGAAGTCTGTTTTGATGGAGGAAAAGCTTCCAGGGAGACCCATAGCTTGGGCCACTGACTGGGAATCGCAGGCCAAGCATCATATTGGCCACTCTGGACCCTTCGTTTCAGCATGAATGTCTCAGGTTAGGGGGACTGAATGCACTAATGAAGAAGCTCCCCTTGGGACTTTTGGTGCAGGGCAATTTTATCTGCATCTAATCTGCATGAGGTCATATCACATAATGTACATGATAGGTGCTTAATAAATTCTTGTTAACCACTGACATCTTTTCCCATGCAAAGATGCCACTGTTTTCAGATTCTGAGCGTCTCTGGCACAGTGGAAAGGCACTGAATTTGGAGTCAGGATCTCAGTTTGAATCCTGACTCTATCGTTTACTACCTGTGTGATCTTGAGCAAGTCTCTTAACCTCTCTTGCCTCAGTTTCCCCACCTCATTCCAGAAAAAAATAAAGATGAAGTTCATGCAGAGGTGAAATTTGAAGGCTCTGAAGCCTTGACTGCCTTAGTAACCACATCTTTCAAAGAATTTGAAGACAATTGATTCAGAAATATCAAAGACCGTTTATGTCTCTTTGAAAATCTGTTTCACCCAGAAATACACATTTTGCCATAGCAGCCCAATAAAACAAAACATGCCAAAAAAAAGTTGAGATCTGGAATGAGGGCACTGGACTAAATGGCCTCTAAGGCACTTTCAAGTCTAAATCGATGGTTCTAAGATTGCCTAACCCTGCTTTACTCTGGTTTGCTTCCCCCTCCTTTTATCTGTTGTCTGCTCCTTTTTAAATGCTCTCTTCTTCCATTAGAATGTAAACTTCCTGAGGTCACGGAATGGTTTTCTTTTTGCTTATGTATATTTGCTTATATTTTATAGCACAGGGTCTGGCATCTGTTCATTAATTAAAAAATTCTTTATCTAATCTACAAGTCAAAATTTTTGTAGAATCTAAGATTTGGTGATCTTAAGATTCTGTAAGTAATGACTAAAGTTCTGACTCTAATACTCCATGATTAAGATTCTATGAGTCAACAATTCTGTCACCAGGATTCACTCAGTCTACGGATCTAAGGTCCTATGAGTCTTTTATTCTGTTCTGATCATCATTAACACAAATCTATCTCTATGGACAGCAAGTTTCTCTGCTTCCACCTCTGAGTCAAGGCATACTTGGGGAGAGCTTCACCCCTCTTAAAAACAATATTAATAGCAGTTTGCCTTTGGCTACTTCTTTTCATTTTCTAAAGCTCATTCATTGAGATGGTCTGTTTGGATGTCTTACGTTCTCTACAATCTAGCCAGATTTGAGCTGTTCTCCAAATCTGACACTCAATTTCCTGCCCCCTTGGATTTGTACAAATCATCCACTATGCCTGGAAGGCCCTCCTTCTGTCAAGGGTCAGTTCAAGTGCCATAAAACCTTCCCTGGTCCCCCTCCCCCAGTTTTGAGCCAATCATAGAATGAGAGATCAGATACAGAGAACAGGAAGAGACTCTAGGCATCATCTGGTCTAGCACCTTCATTTTACAGGTAAGGAAACTAAGCCCGAGGTGTTGGTTTCATGGTTTCTGTTGTGGTGGGACTGTCTCAAAGAATTCAGAGTCAGACAACCTCTAATAACCATTTGTTGAGGGTTGACACCCCTTAGAAGCTGGCTAGGTTCCAAGACCAATCAGCAACTTAGTAAGATAACACAGGCAAATGTGTAGTGTAATGATGCCAATTCTCACAACAGAAATCATGAATATCAAAAAGGCAGGAGGGGGTTGTTAAGGGATTAGGCAACGGAGAGGTGTTCCTTCTATGGTTTGGTGGTCATTCATCCTGGTCGTTCTGCTTTCTGATTGGCTAGCTATTGTGGTCCTGTTTGGTTAAGATGGATAGTTAGGTATTGTGGTGCTGTCTTGGGCTAAATGGATGATGTGATTGTGGTTGTGTGTAAGGATACATCTGTTTAAGCACAAGAATTGGATCTAGGGGCAGAGACTAGTTAGAAGCAGCAGCTGTATAGAGTCCGGGGGCAGCTTTATCAGGATTTCATCACCCAGAGAAGTAAAGTGATTTGTCCGCCCAGTCCAGTGGCTGACTGTGGATCTGAATCCGGGTCCTCAGAATCCAACTCCACAACACTTTTCATGCTAGACTCTTTCCTCCTTCCAACCACTTTATTTATCTGTGAAGTAGCCCCAGAGCTCACCCCCAGTAAGCTTCTTGAGGACGATAACTATTTTTTATTGATTTTTGTATCTCCGGTACATAGAAATAATTTGTGTATATCAGGTTCTTAATACATGCTTATTGAATTTTTTTATAATTAAGATTTTTTATTTTTAGTTTACAACACTCAGTTCCACATGATTTTGAGTTCCAGATTTTCTTCCCCCACCCCCACTCCAAGATGGCATGGAATCTGATACATCTTCTACATATAACTTCACATTGAATTTATTCACACAATAGTGAAGGTAAAGAGGAATTATGACCAATGGAATGAATCATGAGAAAGAAGAAACAAAACCAAAGGAAAAAAAAATCAAAGACCAAAACAAAAGAGAGGAAAAAAAAAGGGAAAAAAGAGGCAAGCATAAAGTGAGGCTCAATCTGCATACAGACTCCATAGATCTTTCTCTGGGTGTAGATAGTTCTCTCCATCATGAGTCCTTTGGAGTTGTCTTTGCACCTTGTATTGCTAAGAAGAGCCAAGTCTGTCAGGGTTGGTCATCACAAAGCTTATTGAATTTTTAAATGTTAGGAATCATTTTTTGTTGTTCAGTCATTTCAGTCATGTCTGATTCTTTGTGACCCCATTTGGGGTTTTCTTGGCAGAGATACTAGAATGCTTTGTCATTTCCTTTTCCAGCTCATTTTACGGATGAGGAAACTGAGGCAAAGAGGGTGAAGTGACTTGCCCAGGGTGACACAGCTAGGAAGTGCCTGAGGCCAGATTTGAACTCAGGAAGATGAGTCTTCCTGAAGACAGAGCTTTAGTGGTAGGGCTAAGACTCAGAACCCAGTCTCCTGAGTCCCCTTCCACGGTTCTGGACACCACATTGGATCCAGCCAGGGACAGTAGTCCTCTTAGAGTGTGGGGGTTGGGAAGTGGGCTTGTGCACAGCCTTGTACTTACCTTTTCAGGAGTGGAGGAAGCTGTTAGAGGGTGGCAGTGCCTGATGGACGTTGGTCTTCAGTTATGCGCTCACTCTGATGAAGGGTGGGTTATTTTCGCTCCCTGGGCAAGGGTGTGCCAAGGCTGTTTGTAACAGAAGCATGTGCTGTTTCAAATGATCTTGTTATTCTCTCTGGGTAATTATAGCCTCTTTTGTTATCAGGCAATCAGCCTTCACACTCCACTGTGCCATGAAGACATTAGGTGGGGGGGAGGGGAGGAGGGTAATGAGGAGGGTCGTTTCTAAAGAGGGTGTTGGCCTGGTGGATAATAGGAGGTGACAAGGGATGTATAGGATAGATATCTGGGGGGAGGAAAGGAGGCTCGGCTTCTATTTCTGGAAGGAAGAGGTCAATGGAAGGTGGCTGGGGAATGTGGCAAAGAAGGAACTCTCAGAAATGCAGGTAGAGGGCTGCACCCGGGTCACTGAGGGAGGCAAGGTGGTGAAGTGGATGAAGCTGGTCTGGGAGTTGGGACACCCTGGGTCATATTTCTGGCTCTGTTGCTTATAGGTGGCCCGACCTGAAACTCTGTGCTTCAGTTTTCTCATCTGTAAAATGAAGGGCTTGGACCTGTTGGCCTCTAAGGTCCCTTCCAGCTCTAAATCTATGACCCTGTGACCTTGGGCCAGTAATGTCACTTCTTTAGTCATCAGCTTCCTCCTTTGTTAAATGTAAAAATACTCACCCTGCCTGCCTGGAGGCTTTGGAGATCTGAAAATGCCATAGAGATGTGAGCTAGGGTTATCCCCTGGTTTGGGATGTGCTGGCCACAAGGACAAGAGGTTCCATACCTCTATGACTGTCATCATCCAAGGAAGGTGTATGTGATAGTAAGAAGGCTAAACTAGTAGCCTGGGGCTCCAACGTGGGCAGTACTACTTAGCCAAGATATATTCTCTCTCTTTGTCCCAGTCACCTATTTGTAAGAGGAGGCTTTGGCCCATATGATCTCTATTGTCCCTCCCGTCTCTGCCATACTGTGTTCTAAGGGCCCTCCCGTCTCTGCTATTCTGTGTTCTAAGGTCCCTCCCAGCTCTGACATTCTGTGTTGTAAGGGCCCTCCCAGCTCTGACATTCTGTGTTGTAAGGGCCCTCCCAGCTCTGACATTCTGTGTTCTAAGGCCCTCCCAGCTCTGACATTCTGTGTTCTAAGGTCCCTCCCAGCTCTGACATTCTGTTTTCTAAGGTCCCTCCCAGCTCTGACACTCTGTGTTCTAAGGCCCTCCCAGCTCTGACATACTCTGTTCTAAGGGCCCTCCCAGCTCTGACATTCTGTGTTCTAAGGGCCCTCCCAGCTCTGACATCCTGTGTTCTAAGGCCCTCCCAGCTCTGACATTCTGTGTTCTAAGGCCCTCCCAGCTCTGACATTCTGTGTTCTAAGGCCCTCCCAGCTCTGACATTCTGTGTTCTAAGGGCCCTGCCAGCTCTGACATTCTGTGTTCTAAGGGCCCTCCCAGCTCTGACATCCTGTGTTCTAAGGCCCTCCCAGCTCTGACATACTCTGTTCTAAGGTCCCTCCCAGCTCTGACATTCTGTGTTCTAAGGTCCCTCCCAGCTCTGACATCCTGTGTTTTAAGGCCATCCCAGATTTGACATCCTGTGTTCTAAGGGCCCTCACAGCTCTGACATTCTCTGTTCTAAAGAACCTTCCAGCTCTGAGATTCCGTGTTCTAAGACCCCTCTTAGTTCTGATAGTCTGTCTAGATTCTAATGTTCTGTTTAGCCATAATAATTTAATCTTCTATTCCATGACTTTGACCCCTGCTTGCCTTTATTCCCCCTTCAATGCCTGATAGCCAGCAACAATACACCTCCACTGCTCTTGGAGATAATGTGGATCCCTTCTAGGGGCTTTTCTTGAACGCACCCTGGAAAACACCAGCAGTACAATGACCATCTATTAAGTGCCTTGCCTGTGCACAGAGCAGAAATGTGTGTCCACTCTACTGTTTTGTGTCTCTTGTATTCAAAAAGAGAAAGGAAAGATGTAGCTCCTGCCCTGTTAGTCTCTTTGGGGACAAGACACTAATACCAACACAGGTCATTTATAATCCACTTTATTACAGAACCAAAGCATGAGAGAGGTAGGAAAACAGGATGTCATGTAAGGCTTGAGAAGGAAGGCCATTGCCACCTGGGTCATTCAGAGAAGTCTTCATAGAAGAGGTGACTTTTGAGTTGGACTTTAAGGAACAAGTAGAAATTCAGGAAGCAAATCTGGGGAAGGAGAAGATTCAGGGTCTGTTCAGATGCAGAGAGCTTTCCAGTTTGGTTGAAGCTAAGTTTGTAGAGTCTGGAAAGACAGCAAGACATCAGATTGTGGCAGACCTTGGAAACCGGACAGAAGAATCTGAAATTTACTCAGTAAGCAATGGGAAGATATTGAAGATTTTTGAAGCAAGGACTGGCCAGATCTATATGTAAGGAAGAGTATTTTGGCAACAACATGAAGGGTGTATTGGAGGGGGTTGGAAAGAGTGGTTGGGGGAGACTAAAAGAGACGTTAGACTAGGAGCCATCCAAGTACTGGGTACCTGTACTAGGATAGTTGCAATTGGATTAGAGAGATATTTTGGAGATAAAAGTAGGGAAGGGAATAAGTATCTTTATAGTATTTACTGTGTGCCAGGCCATTGAATGTTCCTGGTAACTTTTTAGTTATGAGAGGTAAGACAGTGGGACGAGTTAAAGATAAAACCAAAATTATGAATATGGGAGAACAGGTGAAGGTGAAACCCCAGACAGGAATAGTGAAGTCAGATGGAGGATGATGGGAATTACAAAATACAAGCCTTTGACAGAAACCTCAGAGGCTATCTAATCTAATTGCTAAATGAAGAAGAATCCCCTCTACAATTCAAGACGTTTGGTTGTAGAAGTCAGGAGGGAGTTTCTTTTCTGTGCTTTACAAGAGTGAGTTGTGATACCAGCCCTCTTGATCTCTCACTCTTGGACTTTGAGAAGGCAGATCAGCACATAGCCCAGAACATTTGCCATCTGGTGGGAGGTGAAAGGGCTAGGGGGATTCTGCCAATGTGCAGTTTCCTTCCTCCGGGAGGGGATTATATTACCTAGTGGCAGAAGCCCATGACACAGGTAGTCATAGTCATAAGCTTATTTGCAGACTTGGATGGTAGGTCGTGGACAGTGTTCATGAATTCCAGCTCCTTTGTAGAAGAGGATGGATTCTTAATTCCCTACGCAGCATGGTTACAGAATCTTGGAGAAAGAAAAGAATATTCCCACAGCCATGCCTCCTTCCCCTCTAGAATCATGCTGCCATGGGAATGAAAAAATCCATCCTTCTCTATAACGGAGGCTGGAGATCATGAACACTGTCCATGAACTACCATCCAATTTTGTATATAAGCATATGACTACTTATGCCATGTGTTTCTGTTACATTCCCCTTAAGACTTAAACTTTCTTTAGAAGGTAAACAAAGTTTGGGAGCTGCTGGGAAGCAACATAGAAAGTCTCTTCCCATTATATCTGCATTGTACAAATGACTCACGTTATTTTTCAAGTAGATATGGCCCACAGAGACTATGTGGATTACTCTCTTCTTTCTCTAGGTACATGGTGTTTCAGAAAGTGACCTATTCTGAAGTCTGATCCCCAAACTTGGGAACCCTTGGCTTACATTTGCCCAATGGATATTTTGTAAAGTCAATATTGCCCGGGAAATCTCCCTTTTCTGGTTAGGAGATTAGATTCAGATGCTGAAAGATCTGGTGGATGGAGTTTTGACTCCATTGTCAGAGATCTCAGAAAGATTGTGCAGAATGGGATGAGAATTTAAGGACTAGAGAAAGACAAATGTTCTGATTTTCTTTTTTTAGAAGTAAGTTTTTATTGATATTTTCTGTTTTTTTTACATCTGTATAGTTATTCCTAGTATATCTCCTTTTCCCCTTACAGAGAGCCATCCTACATAACAAATAGTATGTTTTAAAGAGGAAATAAAACTTAGCATACCTGATCCATACATTGAAAAAGTCTGAAAACATGTGCAATATGCACCTCCCACCTCCATGATTTGTGGGTTGGGGATGTCCTGTTATAGCACTTCATACAAGGCTTGATCTTTCTAATTTTGTTATATTCGCTTCAGATTTTTTGGTTTGTATCTTGATTTTTCAAAGAAGGGAAGAAACCACGTCAATGACCTTGCATTCAATGTTTAGCCAATTCTAGAACATATTACTTGAAGGATAGTTAATAATCACTTAGAGGCAGTTAGGGGCTCCATAGTACATAGAGTACCAAGCCTGGAGCCAGGAAGACCTGAATTCAAATCAAACCTCAGTCACTTACTAGCTATGTGACCCTAGGAGAATCTTAACTTCTGTCTGCCTCTATGTCTTCAACTGGGACATGGAGATTAAAACAGCACCTACTGCTCTGGATTGCTGTGAAGACCAAATGAGGTAATATTTGTAAAGTGCTCAGCACAGTGCCTGGCACGTAGTTAGGTACATAATAAATGTTTGTTTCAATCTCGCCTAGAAAGATCGCCAAGAGCCAACACGACTTCATTAAAGCGGGTCATGCCAGATTAACCTCATTTCCTTTTCTGGACAGGGTTACTAGATTGGTAGATTAGAAGAATGCTGTAAATATAATTTCTCTAGATTTTAGCAAAGTATTTAAGCAAGTCTTTCATGCTTGTCTTGTGGATGGTGACAGAAAGATTGATGATAGCATTGCCAAGAATAGTCAGACTGGCCTCGAGAAGGGTTTTTAGTCCTGAGGAGGGGCTGGTGTTATTAGTACGGTGATCGTGAGGGTGCTACTTTTAAAACAAACAACAAATCAGAGGCCAGAAATCATCACCTCAATGGGACGTTTGTAAGAACGTGGTTTCATGTTTTGGGCTTTTGTTTCCTGTTGACGTGGAAGGAGGTCTCCAAAGGAGATCTATGGGATCCTCAGGAATCTATGTTTGGTCTTACGCTGCTAACATTTTTAATGATGACTTGGATGAAGACATCCTGATCAAACTTGCAAATGAACACAGAGGAGTAAAGAATGACTAAGCCACTGGGTGATAGAGTTGGGATCCCAAAAGACCACTGATGAACCCTAATGACAAGCTGAACTGAATAATAATAAATTTAGCAGTTTTAAAATTTAACTTCATAAATACAACATAATTATGTAGTTTATCTAGGCCTGGAGACTTGAATTCCTCTAGGGCAATTAAGTACCATACTTGTGTTGGTTTACTTATCAGATTTATAGCAGAAACTAAAACTCTCTTATTATATAGATAAGGATACTAAGACCTTGAAAGGAAAAATGACTTTTCCAAGGTCACCCAACAAGTCAGCAGCAGAGACAAAATTAGACTCCAGACTTCCTATATTTTTCTTGTCAGTTGCTAAAGTACTTTGGAGAAGGAACAAGAATTTCTAAGCAACCAGGCTCCTGCCCTACCTCAGCACAAGCATACACTATTCCCCAGGGGCTGTGAGGAGCTAGAAGTTTTAGGACCCAGCTCCCCAGAAATAGGATCTGGCTGGCTTAGAGTGCAAGGAGGAAAAATGAGGCCATGCCCCACTGTGCTCTCAAATGGACCTGGCACTGCACTCGTGGGCTGAGCTGCAGTGGGGGGTGGTGCTGAGGAATCCAGCTCGTTGGGGTAGGAAGGGTATGGGGAGGGAGAGGATCTCACAGGGAGCTAACACAAGATTTCTATCTGCAAGCTTTACACTCAACGGCTGCCTGACCCACAAGCAATAGAGTCAGCTTCATTAGTGGCAAATTAGTATTATTATTTAGCTCAAGTGCCACGTCAGGAGGCACTTCCACAAGAGAACCATAAGGCGCCAGGGCTTGGATGTCCTTACCTAAGATTTTAATAACCTCTGAAGGTTTTCTAATATAATAATAATGAACATGTGCCCAGAACAAGGCAGCACTCAGTCCTAAGGGCCTCCCCCTCTCCAGCTCCCCCACCCTACATACACCATGCTGGCACCTATCCTCCAATGGAATAGACTTTGGCTTAAAAGAAATCCAAGATGTAGAAGTTATTGTCAGAGGACATGAAGTCCATCTTCTTGTCTTTAGACATTTCAGAGGAAAAGAGGGGATCACAGAAACCGAAACACTGAAGCGCCAAGGAATCAGAGATTCAGAGCTGAAAGGGATCTCCCAGTCTATGTAGTTCCACTTTTTAGTTCACAGAGAAGGAATCTTCAGACCAGAGAAGTAGTGCCAGAGTTGGGATTTAAGTCCAGGTGCTCTGATGCCAAATCCCAGGCTATTTTTCCACTGTATCATACTAACTCTTTGAGACCATCTCATGTAGCCTCTTCATTTCATAGGTGAAGAAACTGAGGCATAGAGATAGGATATATCTTCTCTTGCTTGGCTCTTCATCCCCTCTCCTTCAGGAGTTTACTTCCTCCATTCTTCATCTCTTTTTTCTCATCTTCAATCTCTAGCTACTGACTCCTTCCTTGTTACCTATAGAGCTCTAACCTTAAAAACCCTTCACTTGATGCTTCAATTCAATCAATAAAGCCTTCTGTATCTCTTCCACTTTTCACAGTCAAACTCCTCAAAGAGACTGCTTGCGTTACTTGCCTGACCCCCTCCCTCCTACACATACTTAAAAATTCCTTACCATCTGGCTTTGGATCCCACCTCTCAACATGTGATCTCCTAACTGGTCAGTCCAATGGCCTTTTCTCAAGCTTCATTCTACTTGACCTCTCTGTAGTTTTTAATGCCACTGACTTCTCCACCCTTCCATTCTTTTTGTATTTTTATTACCTTTTCTATGGTTTTCCTTTCCTGTTTGAGTATTCCTTTGCTGGAACATCATTCTTTTCTTGCCCACTAAGTGTTGTTTGTCTAAGGCTTTGTCCTCGACTCTCTTCTCTCCCTACCTTGGTGATGTCATCAGCTCCCATGGGTTCAATTACCATCTTAATGCTGGTGTAACCCAGTTCCACACCCAGCTCTATCTTTCTCAGTTGAGGTTTCATATCATTAATTTCCTGCTGAAATTAATCATCATCTCTACCTAGATAGACATTTCAAACTCAATATATCTTCAACAGAATTCATTATTTTGTTGTCTTGCTCCAAAACCCACCCACCTCCAAACTTCCCTATTTTTATTGAAATAGTCTTACAGTCACCAAGGTCCACAACTTTGAAGTCATTTATGACTCTTCCCTACATATGTCATCTACTGCTCCATTAGAATATAATGAGTCATTCAGATGAGTCTTAGTGACTCCAGGCCCAGAACTCTGTCCACTTCGTCCACACTATCTCTTCCCCTTCAAGCACTAGGAAGTTTTCATTACACAGAACTGAAAGCTGCTTATCCAATCTGAGTGCCTAGGCTGCCATTTAAATATCTCTCATCCTTCATTGCCTGGAATGTCATACAAGTCTTTCAATTTAAGTTGACAAAATTTGAAAAATTTTGAAAAAAAATTCTCTCTTATGGAGAGAAAATTTTGGTGTAGATGAAAAGCTGGCCTTGAGCCCAGGAGAAACAGAGTTCAAGTCTTACCTCTGACAATTTCTAGCTGTGTGGCCTTGAGTAAGTCATTCTACTTCCACCAACCTCTAGGCAACTCCGTAAGACTGTAAGGTGAAGAGAAGGTGCTTACTTACATTGGTAGAGGGATTGCCTCAACTGGGAGTTTCCCATACTAATATAATCACAAGTTCATCCTCTATCAATCCTCCCCTCAGTTTTTGGCCTGAGTAGATGAGAATGGAATAACCTGTTGTATCCTAAGGAGCCCCTGCTCTAGATGGCACTGTCTCTCTCCTGATATTCCCCAAGCTTCTTGACTTCACAGACTGAAAGTTGCCCATGGTCTCCCCCATGGGTTTCCCTGAGAGAAAAGCCATGCTGGGTGCCCTTGGTTCTAGCCATTGAGGCAGCAAACCAATACTTGTTCAGGCTCTGGTACGACTCGGTTCCTAACCTCTGTTTCCAGGACTTGGGGGTTGGGAATAACTTGGTAAAACCAGTCCACACACAAGAGAAGTAACTATGAGGGAAAGGGGTGATGGGCCACCTGCACTCAAATGAGTAATGTCCTTGGACAACGCATTGGTCTCCTTGTCTCCTCTCCCCATCTCCGGCTTCCCCTTAATCATCACGGCCTAACATTACAGATTCGATGTTCCATTCCTATGTTCATTGAATAGTGCTAGGCACTAAGGGAAATGTAATATTGGATAATAAAAAAGTCTCTGTCCTTAAGGAGCTTACAATCTAGTAGAGGGTTAAGACACCCCCCCAACCCCACCCATACCTGTGGTTTCATTGGCATGGGAAACTTCTTCCATCTGTGGAGATTGTCATCTGGTTCATAATTTGAAGTCAGGGGATACTGAAGGTGACTTATCTCTCCAACTTCCCCAAGTCATATAGATGTTATGTGGTGGTGGAGTTGATAAGAATTAGAATCAGGAAGACTTGGGTTCAAATCCTGCTCCAGACACTTATTAGCTGTGTAACCCTGGGAAAGTCACTTAAAACTGTACCTCAACTTCCTCATCTGGAAAATGGACTGGAGGGCTTCAAATTGCCTTCCAGATTTTGGGCTATGATCCTATATATTGGTGGCAGGAATTGGCCCCAGACTTTCCTGAAACCAAGATTGGCCCTCAATCTTTTCTGCCCTGCCCTTTCTCCTGTAAAAATGTGATAATGCCATATAAATGTATTCAAGAGACTTTAAAACAAAGTGTTAAATGAGTCCTTAGAGGAAAGGTTATTATGAAACAAGGGGTCTCAGGGAAGGCTTCCAGGACCACACTGAGCCTTCACGTTGCTTGAAAGGATGGGTAGGAAATCACTGAATAGAGGAAGGGAAGAAAGGCATCCTAGATGTGGGAAATTGTGGTAGCAGAGTTACAGGGGTGGGAAAGCCCAGGGTATATACCAGGGGATGGCTAGATACCCAGTTGGCTTTGACAGAGGGTAGAGCAGATAGCTACAATGTCAAAGACTCTAGGTTCCAGCCCTTGGTCTTGGAGTAAACTTTCAGAATCTGTGTGAACTATTCCAGAAAGAGATCCCTATTTGGAGTAAGAATAAGAGGGTTAAAGAATAGATACTCACTTTGCAACTCTTCCCAGTCACAGCAAATCTTGAAGATCATTGAGGGGCCCCATACCATTGAAACAATGGCTCTCTAAGGCAGTTTACCCAATTCATATCTCTTTAGTAGAATATAAACTCCTTGAGGGTAAGGGTTATTTCATTTTCATCTTGGTACTCTTTACCTCACTCACACTTACTAGCTGTGTGACTCCAGGGAAATCACTTCATCCTGTTTGCCTCAGTTTTCTCATCTGCAAAATGGGAAGAAAATGGCAAAGCATTCCAGTATCATTGCCAAGAAAACCTCAAATGGGGTCATGAAGAGTTGAACATGACTGAACAACAACAATCCCTAGCATCTGGTACATTGAGGCTTAATGAATATTTGTTGGATTGAATATATATATATACACACACATACATACATATATATATACATATATATACGTATATATATATGTATATATATATATGCATGTGTGTGTGTATGTGCGTGTGTATCCAGAAATACATATTCAGAATAATATATATATGTATATATATACACATATATATATGTGTGTATATATATATATACTTAGAAATCATATTCCAGGGAAGCCCATTAGATGTACAAATAAATAAACCTATCTCATCCTACATTAGATAACTCTATTGTTTTCAAGCCTTCTAACATTAATGTTACTATAGGCCTTGCCTTGGAAGAGGCCTTAGTTCTAAGCCTTCCTTGTTACATTTAAGAAAACTGAAGCTTAGCAAAGAGAAATGACTTATCCAAGGTCACATTAGGAATGAACGGCAAAGCCAGGGCTCAACACCAGGTTTTGACTCCCAATCCAACATTCACAACAATCCACTGTGGCACACTGCTAGCCATCAATGGGATTTACCAATTAAATGACTGTGTGGGGCTTTTAAAACCACTAATCAGATCTGCCAAAACCCCTAACAAGAGCTTTTTTATTTCCTTCCCAGTTTTTTTTCCTTGAGCGTGTTTAAAGGTTCATTAGAGATCTGCAAAGGACGGGGAGGCACTTCTCCAGCCGCACATACTTCTCCCGCTCAGTAATTAAGCATGTGGCTCCCCCCCTTTTCCCCATCCCCATTAGCTTTCATTCCTACCCCATTGGCAGCTGAGAATGTGGACTGGAGTTCAGAAGAATCTTGTTAGCACGTCTGCCTTGCAAGGAATCACTCATTAATGGGGGATGCTGGGAGTTGGTAATTTGGTAACTCGAATGCTGTTATTGTCAGCAGACAGCTTTCTCTGGCTCTCGACTCTGCTCCCGCTCCCTGGCTCATGTACTCTACTGAGCTTCTCTGGAAAGCAATCAAGGAAGAGTTTCCCCTGGGGAGGCCTGGTCATGTGCATTCACTCAAGGAGTAAGTGGTATTCAAGAAATTGAAACTCAATTTGCATGACCCCCACCCTCCATCTCTTTCCCTAAACTCAACTTGGGTCACACATAGATGAACAGTCTTCAGTCTTTTCAAGTCCCACAAGGGCAGGTAGCAACGAGAAGACCTTGAATTTGTATGCATGTTTCTCAGATGTGTTTTTATAGACCTACAATCACTGAATCACAGCACTGGAGGAAAAAGGGACCTTAGAAAACAGAAACAGAACATGGAATATTGGAACATGGAATATAGAATGTTGGAATTGGGAGCAACCTTAAAGCACAAATGTCTTAGTAGGAAGGGATCTTACCAGAATAGGTAAAGACTTTAGAACATAGAATGTCAGAGCTGAAAGGGCCCTTGGAACATGGAATCAAAGATGAGAGGAACCTTAGGATGTAGGGTAACAGAACTGGAAGAAGATTTAGAACATGGAATATCATAACTGGAAAGAGCTTTAGAATATAAAATTTCATTTGGAAAGGACTTTAGAACAGAATATCAAAGCTAGAAAGAACCTTAGCACATAGAAGACCAGAGCTAGAAGATCCCTTAACATATAGACTATTGGAGATGAAAGAGTGTTTAGAACACAGAATGTCAGAGCTGAGAAGGCCCTTAGAACACACAGAATGTCAGAGCTGGGAGGGCCCTTAGAACACAGAATGTCAGAGCTTGGAAGGCCCTCAGAACTCACAGAAAGTCAGAGCTGGGAGAGGCCTTAGGATACAAAAGCTGGGAGGAATCTTAGAACGTAAAATGTCAGAGATGGAAGAATCTGAGCACCAGAGTTGGATGAAGTATCTAGGGTCAGGACTAAAGAATGCCATTTAACCTCTGATCTTCAGTGCCCTCATCCGAATTATTGGAAGGAATATGCATTATGAACTTAAAAGCTCTAAACAACCATGAAAGAGGACTGTTATCAAAACAAACTCCATCATTTTACAGATAAGGAAACTGAGGCTCAGAAAAGAAGAAATGACTTGCCTAAAATGACACAAGTGGAAAACACTGCATTCTCTCCAGCCATAGTCTTTCTGAGACCTGTCACTGCCCTCTGATGCTCTGAAAGATCCTCCACCATCACCTTCAGAAGGAAGCTGGGTGCTGTCTAAGGTACTGAATGCTCCACATTCCAGTGGCTGAGAGCTCTACGTATTTTACATAATCTGTAAACAATTATAACCCACTTGCCCGACATCCCCTGTAAAGGCATAAGAATCCAGTCCCACTCACCCAGAATTGGCATGTAATTAGCATTAACTTAGCTTTTGAAGGTTTTGCAAAGTACTTTATTAATGTAATTTCATTTGATCCTTAGAATAACCCTATAGGGTAAATGCTATGACTATCCCCATTTTACACATGAAGAAAATGAGTCTGAGAGCAGTTAAAGGACTTGCCCAAAGTCCTACATCTAGGGAGAGTTTGAAGCAGGATTTGAATTCATGTATTTCTGACTTTAACTTCAATGATTCAGCCACTGGACCACTCAGCTCCTAAAAACCCTCACTGAATAAATCTGGCTTCACCTCAACCCAGCTTAAAAAAAGACACAGGGAGTAGGCATTACTTTTAGATATCACTCAGATCTTTAACGAACCTCTCCCTCAAATCTTTGGACAGGAATGGGAAGAGGTCAACATAATTAATGGAGAGCACACCACCTCCAAAATCCTTAGGGGAAAAACCAGTTATTAAATAGGGAGTGGGGAGACTGAGTCTCTGATATCAATGATTCCTCAAACTAATACAGGAAGGGAGAAAGACATTCAAAGGGAAATAGAGACAGAGCACACATAGAAAAAAAGCATCAAGAGAAGAGTGAGGGAGAGAGGGTAGGGAGTGAAGAGAGACAGACTCACTGAGACAGAGATAGGAGATAGACAAACACACAGTTGATGAAGACAAGCTGATGGAGAGATATATTCAGAAAGAAAAAAAAGTAGAACTAGAGATACAAAGAGAAGAAATAAGAGAAAGACAGAACTAGAGACAAAGACAGGAGATAGAGATTTACCCAGAGAAGAGACAGAGTGAGACCAAGAGAGAAACACAACAAGAAGAAACTGAAACAGAGATGGGGGAGATTGAGACAGAGAGAAGAAAACACCAGTTCCCTGGGAAACATTTTTGAAAATAACATTTCAGTGTACAATGAGCATTTTTGAGTCTCCTGCTGGCAGTGGGAGAGCTGGTAAGTGACCTCATTTCTGACACTGGCATGATGCCCGTGTGCTGCCAAGCAAGTGGAAATCAGTGACAACTTGGGTGTTTTTTCCCTGAGCAGACAACGTCTGCTGGGTGATCTGAGAAAGTTGTTTCTTCCAAATGCAGAAGTAACCACCAATGCCTGATCAGACCTGCTGGAAACCTGCCAGGGAAAGTCATTCCCCAGGGCAATTTCATTTTCGATCAGCTGCCCTGGCCCAGAGGACTCCAGGAACCCAGACTTCTCATTCCCTGAAAGCTGAATGGGAATGGAGATGTGGTTTAGGAGAGTGAGAATAGGCAAAGAAGAATACTTAATAACAGGATGTCATCATTGGAAGAGACCACAGAAACCAGCTCATGTCTGAATAAGCATCTCCTCTGTAACAACAGTTCTCAAACTTTTTTATCTCAGGACACTTTTACACTCTTAAAATTATGTGGATGAAAATAATTTTATTAATAATAATGTAATATCTAAAATAATTTTAATAAAATTTGAGAACCACACAAAAGCTTTTGTGAATATGGAATATATATATATATATATACATATATATATATATACACAAAAGCTTTTGTGTGGTTCTCATTTTTTCTCAATATATTTATATTCTCAATATATTTATATAAACAAATACAATAAAATAATATATAATGCAATATAAATAAAAATACAAATAAATTTATATAAAGTTCCCAATATATTTATATCTACCACACTGGAAATAAAAAACATTTTTGTATTATTATGAAAATAGTTTTGACCTCAAGGACTCCCAAGAATGTCTTTGGGACCTCCACAGATCCTTGGACTATACTTTGAGGACCACTGCTTTATAACATACCCAGACAAATAGGCTTCACTTGAAGTCAGCCAGTGATGAGGAGCTCACTACCTCTGGAGGAAGCCCATTCTACTTTGGGGCATTTCTAATTGTTGGAAATTGTTTTTTTTACCCCCTTACATTGAGCCTAGATCAACATCTCCCTCCTCACCTCTGCCAGTTTAACTCTCCTTATTTACCATCTAGGACCAAGTGTTATTTGTTCAGTTGTTTCAGTCGTGTCTGGCTCTGTGACCCCATTTGGGGTTTTCTTGGCAAAAATACTTCAGTGGTTTGCCATTTCCTTCTCCAATTAATTTTACAGATGAAGAAACTGAGGCAAACATGATTTAGTGACTTGCCCAGGGTCACATAGCTAGTGTCTGAGGCCAAATTTGAACTCATGAAGATGAGTCTTCCTGATTCCAAGCCCAGTGCTCTATCCAGCTGCCCCTATGGCCATGTAGCCCAAGTCTAGCCATTCTTCCCCATAATAGCCCTTCAAACACTCAAAAAAAAAGATATAATATCCTTCCTCATTCCCTTCCCCAAGTCTTCTCTTCTTCAGGCTAAACATTCCCAGTTCCTTCAACTAATCCTCACGTGGCATGGTCTCAAGGCCCTCACCATCGAGGCTGCCCTGCTCTGGGTGTTGTCCAGTTGATCAATATCCTTCTTATAACATGACTGTCAGTATTGGACAGAGCCCTCCAGGAGTGATATGAGCAAAGCAGGAGGCTCCTTCAGGATACCAGGCCCAGGATGATGCAGGCTAAGACTGCAACTGCTCTTTCAACTACCACGTAACAGTGTTGACTCACACTGAACTCATGGCTCATGAAAACCTTTAGCATTTTTTCCATATGCATAAACTAGCATCTACCCATGGACCCTTTTGGCAGTCTGGTGAAGACTATGGAGTCCTTCTCAGAATAATATGTTTTAATTAATAGAAGGAAATGCTAAATGTCAGTTAGAAAGTAATGAAAATAAAAATGGATTTTTTCCATCCAAGTTCATGGACTCCCTGAAATCTATACACAGTCCTTTTCTTGATCTGTAGACATTAGGCTGAGAACCCCTGTGCTAGCCTATTGAGATCCTTTTGGTTCCTAATTACAGTATCCAATATATTAGTTATCTTTCCCTCCCCATATTTTTTCTTCCTTTAATTTAATAAGCATATCATTTATGCTTTCATTTAAATCATTGATTACGTTGAACAGCATAGGGTCAAGGTCAGATCCTTGAGGCTCTCCACTAAAGACTTCCTTCCTGGTTAATGTCATGCATACATCAACAACTATTCTTTGGGTCCAGTCAGTCAATCAGGTGTGGATCCTTCTAATTGTGCTATCATAAAATCTTTCCACAATGATGCCTTCCCTTTGAGATTACCTCCAATCTAGCCTGTATGTAGCTTGTCTATACATAGTTGTCTGCAAAGTGTTTCCCTCCTCCATTAGTCTGTGCGCTCCTGAAGAGCAGGGACTATTTTTTGCCTTCATTTGAAATCTCAGCTCCTAGCATAGCTGGCCCATAATAGCTGCTTAATAAATACTAGCTGACTGACTAACTGATAGCATTAAGAAACATGGTCCAGTGCCTTGCTAAAATTCAGCTCTATCTTCTGGAAGCATCCACACTACCACCACCACCCTCCCTTTTTTGAGGCATTTGGGATTAAATGATTTGCTCAGGCTCACACAGCTAGTAAGTATCTGAGGCTGGATTTGAACTCAGATCCTCCTGACTTCAGGGTCAGTGCTCCATGCACTGCACTACCTAGCAGCCCCTAACATACCCTCTCTTTTTACCTTTCAACCCACTTCACATGTCCTTTAGGGTTCTGCACTGTGAATGCTGCCCTTCGCCCCTGGAAAGGCTGCTCAAAGTCCATTGGCAGCACGAAGTTTGCTCTGAGGCATTTCCAAGACTGAGCAATGAATCATCTGAACTGTCCTACCCCAAATCTTGTTTTATCTTGGGTCCATAATGGCGAGATTGGTGGCAGGGACCAGGGTCCATGTCTAGCTGTGGGAAAGAATGAAGTTAGGACTATCTGAAGTTCAAATCCATGACCAGTTAACACCATGCTCTAACCACTTAGCAACCAATCCAGACATTGCAAAAACATCAGAATGGAAAAAAAAAACATGGTCACGTGTGTCAAAGATGTTGACTGCATGATAACCACTATCAAAGAGCTCAAATTAAAATGTTTGGCTTTGGACTCCTTGTGATCCTATGGCCACGAAATGAAGGGCTCCCATCCTTAGCCAAACAGTTGGACCAATGCAATAAATATTTCCAAACTTACCTATCTCCAAAAGGAGTATATGGGAAGCAAAATTATTGGTTTTTTTAGCTTCAGAAACTCTTAGATCTGGAAGGGGTATTAGAATTAAGAATGTTAGGACATAGACTTCTAGAGCTAGGAGGAACTTTAGGATATAGATTATTAGAGCTGGAAGAAGTTTTAGGATCTCGAATGTCAGTGTAGAGAGTCCTTGGAACAAAATCATAGCTGACATTTACATAGTACTTTAAAGTTTGCCAAATGTTTTGCCTACGTGATCTCATTTGAACCTCACAACAACCTTGTGGAGGAGATGCTGTTATTATTCTGATCTTATAGGTGAGGAAAATGAGGTTCAGGTAGATAAAGTCACTTGCGTAGGGTTACTTGACCAGATACTATGAGAAGAAATTTGAACCCATTTTTTTAAATCTTGGTCTAGCAATACTAGCTATTACACTATCGCCTCCCTAGAATGTTAGAACAGGGAAAGACCTTAGAATGTAAAACGTAGATCCTAGAATATTGAATATAATAACTGGAAGAGATATTTGAAGCTAGAATATTGAAGATACAAGGGACCTTGGACCATAGAATGTCAGAGCTGGGAGGGACCTTAGAACATAGAATTAAAAATTGCTAGTATATTTAGAACATAGAGCGCCATAAAGATAGAACACAGAATTGAGAGCATTGGGGAAGAAGAGATAAAAGAAAAGTGAACTGTACAAAATAATGAGAGGGTAGTGAACTCAAGATTGGGTAAGGATGAAAAAAGCCTTCCCTTCCCATATAATATAAATGACAGGCAGTAATAATAACATTGACTTCAGTGTAATGAGAAAGACAACAGCAACTGAATTACCTTCATAATAGGTTTTTGGGTATCTGGGGGTCATTTGCTTGTTGAGTGAAGAGCTGAGGGCTGTACTCTCATTTACTTCCCTCTCTCTCTCTCTCCTTCCTTTTCTCTCTTTCCCTCCCTTCCTCATTCTTTCTTATACCCCTCTCTATCTCACTCTCCCTCCCTCTCCCCTTTTCCCTCTCCTTTCCTCTTTCTCTCCCTTACTATTCTCTCCCCTCCTCTCTTTCTCTCCATTTGTCTATGTCTCTCTCACTCTTTCTACATTTCTTCCTTTTTCTCTCAGTACTTTTATTTGTCTTTACATTTTTTGTCTCTGTTTGTCTGCTTTTATCTTTGGGTATACGTTTATCTTTTCTGCCAGCGTCTCTCTTTTGCAGTCCCTGTTCCTCTGTCTTTCTCTGGGGAAGAGTCATCTTAAAGGGAACAAGGGACATAGAGGGTCAATCATCAGAGGACACAAATCTAGGTGGACAAGAATGCAAATACTATTTGGTATCTCAGGACAGGGCTATCTCACCTTGCTACTAGGTCCAAACCTCAGAATTGTGGCATGGGACATGTGATGAAGCAAAGCTAAACATTTCCCAGACACTTACAGACTCTTAAACATCATTCCATTGGCAAACTGGCAGATATCAGAGGTAGGACATGCTGCCCTGAGGGATGGATGCACTTCCGTGGATCTGGCTGTTGAGGCAGCAAGAGTTTCTTGTAAGCATTGGTTAATTCAGTCAGCTTAGTGGATCTGAAGACACTATGGCCTGGGCTCCTTTGAGATGGGTTGCTAAGGACATACCACCTTTGATAGGACCCACCCCACAGACCCAGCACAGAGACAAAGTGGATAGAGAGCTGGCAAAGCCAGAAAGACCTGAGCTAAGGTCTTATTTCTGACATAGACTAGCTGTGTGACCCTGGGAATATCACCTAACATCTCAGTACTCTAAGTGAGTTTCTAATTTAAAGAGATTTCAATTTGCATTGGTGGAAGAAGGAAGGAAGGAAGGGAACATGCATTTATTAAGCACCTACAGTATACCCAGAACTGTGCTAAGCACTTTACAAATATTATCTCATTTGATCCTCACAATAACCCTGGGAGATAGATGCTATTATTATTTTCATTTTCTAGATGAAGAAACTGAGGAAGACAAAAGTTAAGTGACTTGCCCAGGGTCATGCAGCCAATAAGAGTCTAAAACCATATTTGAGCTTAGGTCTTTTGGACTCTGGTCCCAATGCTCTATCCACTGTGCCACCTGCTGCCTTACCTTGAAATTTCCTAAACCAATGAAATCACAGGTCCTTTCTCTCTCTAACCCCATAGAATCGACAAAATCAAGTATTCTTGGGTCTGAGATATGTTTGTATGACAAAGTACACACGTGAGTTTACATTATAGAATATGCCTTCCAGGGCTGATGGGACATCTCAATCATTTAGGTGTCAGGGAGGCAATCTATGAGCCACAAAACAGGTTAGACTCGGTCACAACTATGATTTGGAATTCTTTACCCTGGGGGTAAAAACAACTGTTTGGATGGGGAATAAGAGTTGGAGCTGGAGAGCAGTGTCCCAGAGAACAGTCTATCCATTGATATGGTTGCACTGAGAAGGGCTGATAGCCATCTCCCAGAGAATCCAGCCTGTGCCTCTTTGGGCTTGGAGGAAGGTGGGACCCAGCGAAATTTCTTGAGCTACTAAAGGAGCATAACAAAACTCCTGTTACTTATTGCATAGGGTTAAGGCAAGCAGAGCTCTAGGACACCTCTGACCCATTCTGGGTGTGTGGCTTTACCTCTTAGCACCCCCAGGAAGCTGCAGAACAAGTGCTGACCTGCTTTGGTGAAGGGATTTTTCTCACTGGGAGTTACCTTTGCCAATGACATCATAAGTGCAGTCAAACAAGAAGAAAATAGGGCTAGTAGAAGTGAGAGGTAATAGTAGGTGAGCTGTTCGCTTTAAAAAAACTGCCTTAAACCCCAGGACTGAGAATGAGATTCTACACTGCTGAGGCATCTCAGCACAGACACAGATAGAGAGTTCATAATCTTCAGCATGGCTTATTGGAAAGAGCGCTGAAATTACAGTAAGAAGACCCAGCTTCAAAACCTTCCTCTGCTGATTACCAGCTGTGTGATCTTGAATGCTTAACTTGCCTCCTAGAGCCTCTGTTTCCTCATCTGGGAGATGATGGGATGGAGATTTTCTTGGAGGTACCTTCCAACTCTAAATCAATGATCCTCTGAGTCCCCTGTAGGCATCTCCTCTCAAGATCCCTTGGAATCAGAAATGTCTCTCTTAAACTTGACCTGCATTTCTCCTGCTCTGACACTAGATGTGTGACCTTGGCCAGGTCATTTCCTCTCTCTGAGCCTTAGTTTCCCCACCTGTAAAATAGGGATACAAATGCTTGTGCTAACTAATGGTACAGGCTCAGTGCAAGCTAAGTGTTTTTATAAACCTTAAAGCTCTCTTGAGATAGGAGCAGAGTGAGTCCAACAGTGGACCCAGTCAATGGATTCTAGGTCTTCCTAACAACTCTTCTCCTCCTTCTGGCTCTCCTCTATAATCCAACTCTTTTAACCTTTTTTCGTGAAAGGGACCATTTCCCAGACCTTTAATCATTCAAGTTACCATTGCCTGGACTTTCTCCAATTTTCACCTTTCTTTGTATGTCAGTATAGATTCTGTTCCTGGTTAAGCTTCTCCTTCCCCCCAATATATTTTATGCTAAAAGTCATCTTAATAGCATTTATAGCTTTAAAATGTAATTCATGTGTGAAAAGACAAAGCCATTAAAATCAAAGAAGCTTATAGTTGGAAAGAAACTTAGAGATTATCTAGCCCAACTCCTTATTATACAGAGGGGAAACTGGGGCCCATTATTGGGAGGAAATGACCTATCCAAGGTCATACAGTAAGTTGACAGCATGAGTGGGACTTGAAACCAAGTCTGCCTGCTGGATCTATATTTTTTTAATACTCCAGGCCATTTCCCTTGAAGCATGGTATCTGCTCAAGAATCTCCAGGGACTGTCTATTGCTTGCTGAGTAAAATTCAAACTTTTTTTCTTGGCATTCAAGCTCCTCCACAGTTTGGCATTATTCCATCTTTATCTTATATTTCTTTCATCTACACATTATCATGTCAGGCAGTTGACTGTATCCAAATGCATCACAAGCTATACTACCTTTGCTCATGCTGTTTCCTATTCCTGGAGTGCCTTTTCTCCCCATCTTCATCTGTTAAAATAGTTTTTTTCTTTCATCTGGGATCTATGATCTCATTGGTATGGAGCAGAAGTATCAAAGACATGGCCTGCAATACTTTCAAATGCTGCCTGAGCCAGATAAGATGCAATTCAGAAATATTTAATAAAATAGATAAAATACAATAGTACATAGATAGTGTTAATATGTGGTTTTCTAAGTCAATATGTGACCCACAAGGATCCTTATGTACAGTTTAGTGGTCCTGTTTCCATTTGAGTTTGATGCCCTTGGTACAGGAAACTCCCTGTGTCTATATTCTCTGATAGTACACCCCAACCCACTCCTAGTCTCATTCCATCATTTTATGGAAACAAGAAACAGAAACTCTTTCCTTCTCCTGTCCTGCACTATGTGGAGGAAATAGATGCCTATAAAAATAGAAGTATGTCTGTCTGGAATGGCAGTGCTCAGTAAAGGGAAATGGGGCAAGGGGCCATAATGTATGGGGGGGAGAGAAAAAGGGGTGCCACCACACCTGAAAGAAAGAGGCGTGGCAATTGGAGGTTGGAGCAATTCTGTCTCCCCAAAAGTCATCTGGGATAGGAACTGAGGCTGATGTAAAGTGAATTTCCTATTATTAGAAGAGGCTAAGACAGCTTTGAGGTACAGTTCTTAAGGTATGTATTACTCAAGGGGAAGGAGTCAGAAACTGAGAAATAGAAGGAATATAAAAGGAAAAGACCAAAATTACCAGAGATCTCATGAGGAAGAAAACTCAGTTAAAAACCTTGAGCTCAAGCAGATAAATCATATAGGGGATATATTAATAGAGAAGATATAAATAACAAGGGAAGATGGTCTCCAATACTACTAAATGAATCCAAATATCTCTGAGTAAATATTGTAAGACAGAGGAAAAAGAATCAATACCCGATGAGGCAGAAGACCGTGTGTATTTACAAAAGAGCATGAAACCACAGAAAGACATTCAGTAAAGAAATAAGATTCATGAAAGTAGAATTTATAGGCTGCACAGCAGAAATAATTGGCAGCATAGGAAGAAAAAAACTTGTATCCATGGTAAAATGTCTCTTCAATGAAATGAAAGAGGGAACAGATGTTTGGTAATACAAATTCAGAGAAATGAAGGACTATCTGGAAGAAGAGCAGGAAAAAAGTAATAATGTTAAAAGGACATATGATCCCTATACAAGCAAAACCTATTGATCTAAAAGATAGGACACATAGAGACAACTTAAGGATCACAAATCCTTAAAAAATCCTGAATGCTATGATGCAAAAACTAATACAAAACTTCTGAACACAGGGGGAGAAATGCCAATAGAAAGAATCCACAAATTATACCCAGGAAAAAAGAACTTGTGCTAGAAAATTCACCACACATACTAATTACATCTGACATGATTGCCCTTCCTTTTGTTCCCACCATTCTTTCAAGCCTACTTCAAATGCCACTTTCTCCAAGAAGACTTTCCTGATCCTGCAAGTCTGTAATTACCATTATCCTCAGGTTACTTAATCCCAGCCACTTTCATCATCAATAAAATTGGGGCTTATACTTTGGACTAGATAGTCTCTGAGGTTCCTTCCATATCTAAGTTTGTCAATCAAGAACAAGCATCTATTAAGTGCTTACAATATTCCAGGTGCTAAACTAAGTTCTGAAGATACAAATATGAGTAAAAAAAAGAAATATAGTTCCTGACCTGAGGGAGCTTACATTCTAATGGGGGAATAGAAAGGGGAGCTGAAAAGCATAGGGATTAAAGTTGTAGTTGGAGGGTCAGAAGCAGAGCCAATAGAGGAATGAAAAGATGGCCGGGTCACTCCTCAAAATGGCAGTTCCAAGAGGAATTCACTAACAAACGAAGACCTAGAGAAAAGGGATGTCCCGGGGTGAGAAGGCTGCAGGGGTTGAAGGAATTTCTGGAGTGAAAAGGAGGCTAGGACAGTGTGGCAAAATGCAGTGAATCAAAAGCAGAGTCAGGAAGGGAATCTCATAGCTGAGGTCATTAGGGAATAGGAGGTAGCACCTGGAGCTGTTCTTTTAAAGTGGCAAGGGATTCTATAAGGTGGCAGCAAAGAGGGAGGAGTACATTGAGACATGGGGGTCCACTTGGGCAAAGTCACGAGATAAAATGTTGTCTAGGAGGAATAATTACCATACCAGTTCTACTAAAATGGAAAGAATGATACGATCACAGATTAAGAGTCAGAAGAGGAGATAGGAGAGGAATGAAGAATGGCTGGCCTGAACCCTTCCCCAAAATAGAAGTTTTAGGAGGAATTCACCAATGGGAGAAAGGAGGTGCAAGAATGGAGAGGATGTCCAGGGTGAGAAGTCAAGAGAACCATGGTGGTGAAGAAAGTTAGAAGAAGAGCCAGAAGAAGAATGATCAGCTATCCTTTGGCTTAACATGACACTTTGCTTGTGCTTTCCTGAAGCACTTACCATGAAGTGTTGTAAATTATCCTTCTCTGGGTTGATGTCTCATCCCCCTTCTCAATTGTAAACTCCATGACGGCAGGTATTTTCTCTCAGCTAAACTTTGTATGGTGCTTAATACATGCTTATAGGATGAATGTAGTTGAATGGGTTATTCTAGATGTGACAAAGGACAAAAGAACTGTGTTAAGTGGGTTGCCCATCTCTCTGATTCACCCTTTCAACCCCTTTGCAACAGTCTAGGGCCAATACTGTCTCCATTGCCCCAACACTTCTGCTAACCTTTCTGAATGCAACAGCGAGATAGTGACATCAGTTTCAGACCTCCTAGATTTAACATTCGGCACCATTCCCAGCCCCATCTGGAAGTGATTCAGAGATGACACACAGGAGAAGAAAGAGGAATCATTTCCCCACCCCAGGGCCCTCTGTCTATTTCCAGAATTGAGTCTTGACAGGTGTTGTAGTTCTGAGTGTGGCTGGATGTGATGACAGGTGAACTCCCTCTTTGCCAAGTTCCCAAAGCCATTCTAAAATGTAAGAGGGGTAGCATCAAACTGGGGAGCCAGTACACATGAGTTCTAGTCCTGACTTTTTTCATTAGCTTGCTGTGTGACTGTAGGCAAGTTACATCTCCTCTCCAGACCTCAGTTTCCCTGCCTACAAAATAAGAGAATTGGACTATATCTTCTCTCAGGTGCCTTGCAGCTCTGACATTCTGTAGCTTGAGGTCCCTTCTAGACAGGACATTCTCTGTTCTAAGGTCCCTCCCAGCACTGAAATTCAAAGTCCTAAAGTCCTTCCCAGCTCTGAATTCTATGTTCTAAGGTCCTTCCAACCTCTGACATTCCATGCTCTAAAACCCCTCAAACTCTGACATTTTGTGATTCTAAATGAATATAGACCCAGAGACTCCTATAACTATGAGAGATCAGACAGCATGCTCAAATGGTTCTATGGCTCTGTTCAATTACAGGCAACCTCCTCTGGATTACTCAATTCTTTCATCTCATTACTGACCACTCCCCAACATTAGCACCATGGACAGAGCTCCTGGGTGGGTGGGTGGGGGTCATTATAGAGAGAAGCAGGTAGATTTTAAAAAAAACTTTTTAACATTAATTTTTATTGATATCCTTTTGGATATCTTTTATTTTATAAAACTTTAATTTATGAATATATCCCTCCCTCTTCTCCTCCCTAGGGAGCCATCTCTTGCAGCAAGGAATAAAAAAAGAAAAAAAAAACCAATTCAGTAAAACCAACCAACCAACATATTAATCAAGTAACAGGTATCTTTTTAACCCATAACTTTCCTATATTTCTTAAGGTTTCTTCATAATTTCCACTCAATATTCTACCATCATCATTGTAACATCACTATAAAGTAACCATCATTGTAGTATGGTTCTATAGGACCCTTTGGATGAAACAGTGATACATTTGTAGACCAACAGACTGACACCCAAAAACACAGAATGGTTAAAAAGTGGATGAGATTTTCGAAAGAATAATGTCTGTGCTGGCAGGGACCTTGGACAGAGATCCTAATCTCCCTGATTCCTGTACTATGCATGCAATGTTGCATTATGGCTAATCATCTATATAGATGATTATATTATATTATTATTATATTATTATTAATATTATATTATTAATATTATTAATATTATACAATATGTTTTACATACTAATAAAATACGAAAATTAACATTTTACTGTTAGCTGGCAGATATAGAGTTCTTTCATTTTCACATTTTTGGTAGGCTCTTGTGTTTCTTTGTAATAGTAAATGTATACCAGTAGTTAGTTTTGTTATAAGTGGGCCAACTCCTAAATACTCCAACATGTATAGGTATGCATACCTGTACGTGAAAACATGTTTGTTCACACATGTAAATGTGCACATGTATATACGTCTTCACTGTACATTTGCCAAGGCACACATTGAGATATGTTCACAGATATACAGCAGTTCCCAACATATGCAGTGGCCAAGCACACACACACACCCATGCAATCAATGGGCACATACATGGGCACACGCACACATGCGCAACTGTCTGCATGTATAGGAAGCAGGCCAGCATAACCATCTGTGGATTCTCACAAGACACATGCTTCTGAAAGCAAAACACCTGTGTAAAGGAGACTGAAGAGAGACAAGATATAGGATCTTGGGCTTGATTCTGTACTTGTGTGGGGAGTGGGGTATGTAAGAGGCTTAATGTGTTTAGTTGTGGACAGAGTTCATGGGCGCTGTGAACACACCACTCACTAGCTCTCCAAGTCAGTGTCACTGCCCAATGGGTACAGACAACCATACCTACGATTCTCTTATAATGAGAGAAAGGGATTCTGGGATCTGAGAAAGAAGGTTTAGGGAAGGACATTAGGAGATGTAACAATTATAATCTTAAGGAAGGAAGGACTATCTATTCCAACTGCACCTTTATTGGGAAATTTCATGGAATATTGGATAGAGAGCTAGTCTTGGAGCCAGGAAGACCTAGGTGCAAATCCTGCCCCTGCCAGACACAGACAGCATGACCCTGGGTAAGTCACTTAATGTCTCAGTGCTCTCTACATTTCTCTAAGCTGATAATCTGTAGAGAAGGTACAGAGCTACATTGGTAGGAATTTCCTTATTCAGGGGTTCCCTATATAAGAATACTGCAGTGTCTGACAGACACTGAACTGCAGAAGAGAAAGCCTTCCATACAAAATAGATATTCCTTATTTTGGAAAAGTTCAGAAGCTTGGCTAGTGTAATTGCAAATGAAGTGGCCAGCAAAGACAATGAATTTGCTTATTGGGCACAGATGGTGGCATTCCTATCATTGTCCATGCCCATTCAACTGCTTATGATGCCAAGAGGAGTCAGGAAAATGTAATTAGCTAAACTGGAATTGATCACCCTAAGACAAGGCAGAGTCCTTGCTGAGGGAACTGACTTTGAGACAGTATGGATTGTTGAATAGGAGAGGTTAGATCCCTCCCATCTTCTGCCAGGAGGTAGCAAACCCCAGAACATCAGCTCTAAGGGAGTCAAAAGGGGAGAGGCTTTTGACAATACCATGTTTAAAGCCACTGCTCTAGATGAAAGAGCACATAAATACATGAGCCAAAAAGAGCACTGTAACACTCCAGATGGAGAAAGCACAGTACCATGCAGCCAAGCCTATGACTAAATGACTTAAAGATGTCAGCTGCCCATCAAAGAGCAAGCTCAGGGAGTCTAGTGGATCAATTGAGCCAGTAAATAGCACCCTAAGAAGATCTCAGCAGCATAACCACCTATGTGGACTAGCCTGACAGCAGCATTCATGCTTATTGAGGATAGCTAAGCAGCCAAACCACTTACTTTACCCAACCCGCCATCATATTGACCTCTTTAGTTGAATCATTGTACCTTGTGAGTAAACTGTCCAGCTGAGCGATAGAATGACTCATCCGTCACTGATACCACACACCCCATAGTGAACTTTATGAGATCCCTCCAAAGAAAGAAAAGATATCGATGTTTTGCAATTGTGAGAATCATGAGTTGCTTTGGTGATTCATGCTCCCTACACACAGGTCTCAATGATAGTGTGCCTTAAGTCTATGCCTACTCTTGCCCCACTTTCCATCACAGATTCTTTGTGTATTTGTGAGAAAGTGGACCCCAGGTTTTGGGGGAAATACTTTGAGTAAATTAATTGAATCTACTGGCTGATCGTTGAGGGCAAGTATACTGTTGGGGACTTGTGAATTAGGGTTAGGTTAGCCATCTTAGAATTATCCCTGGAACCATAGGATTAGATGTAACTTCCTCTATGGCTCTAAAGAAGAGATGTATGTTCAATCTGCATTTTTCTTGGAGGCTTTGTTTGTAGATGTTTTTACATCATTGTATCCTTCTGATTATATGTCTTGAGAATCCCTGTCACCATGGTAGCTTTTTTATAGTCAGGTTCTTTTTTTGCTGTTTGCTTGTTTTCCCAGCTTATTTGTTGTCTTTGAACTTCATGCTAGAGTTGGCTTTGCTCACCTGGGTAGGGGGTGGTCACTGTCACAAGCTTCAGGCTATTTCACCCCATTGTTTTCACAACTAGTTCTAGGGGTCTCTAAGTTTTCAGTGCTTCTAAGGGAGTGTGATCTGGGAAGAGGTGTGGTCACTACTCTCCTGATCTGCATTCTTCTCCTTACTCAGGAAAGATCCCTATTCCTTGTAAGTGCTAGTGGTCCTCTTTCCTTCCTGGAACTGTTACTAGGAACTAGGGGCCCTTGTTCTCTCTCTCTTTCTGCCTTGGAACTACTAAGGACTAGGGCTCCTCCTCTCTCTCTGTTCCAGAAATATGACTAGAAAATGGGTTTTGGGAAGTGTAATTACCAATTTGTGTCTAGTCTTGCTCCTAACCTGCATACTAATCCTCTGTAATCTCTTCCTGACCAGTTGTCCAATCTCCTTACCATCTCTGGGTGGTGAGAGCTCCCAGAACTGTTGCTGTTGCTACTGCTGCTGTCATGGTAGCCACCTCCGAGGCCTATAGCTGATGTTACTGCTGTGCTATGGTCCAGGACAGCTCCCACCTCCACATCACAGATGTCTTCTAATCTCCTGGTTGGCTTGGGCTAGAAATATGTTTTACCTCAACCTTTATTGTCTCAGAATTCAATTTGACAAGTTGTTTTAAAGTTTAAACTTTAAATTAGAGGTATGTTGGGAGAATTCAACTGGAATGTTCCTTCTACTCCTCCATCTTGGCTCTTCCTCCAAGAAGAGACATATGAACCCATGCTTAATACTTTACAGAAATAGAGGCCTACGGATATATTGGATTATATATGCCAATACTTTTGATGTATTAGTTAGTTTTTATTTAACTGTATTCTTCTCTTTTTAAATTCTTTATTATAAGGGATGGCTCTTTGAGAGGAGTGATAAAAGAGGAATACATATATTGGGAAATGCAGGTGATATAAAAAACAAAATGCCAACAATAACGTCTCAAAAAAATATCAGTGCTGTACACATAGTATGTTCTCAATAAATTCTTGTCCATCGATTGATATTTCTCCTTCCTCCAGTAAAATTCTTCCCTGATGTCCCATCATGGCATGAAAATGACCTGATCTCTCCAAGGTTATGCCAGTTGAGATGCAGCTCTTATGTATCCTGATAACTTGGAAAGGCTTTAAGTGTAAGCCTCATAATGGATGGTGTACTGTTGGAAGGCCAACTTCCTGAAGCATGGAGAAGCTTGTCACCAGGTTGGCCAGAGGGTGATGAATTTGCCATTCACAGCCACACTGGAAGACTATCTACCAAGTCCTAAAGGGGTTGCCATCTTTACGAGGGGGAAAGAGCTTTTACAATGATGGACTTACATATCCTTGCAGCATTGTCACATTTTCCCCTGAGCTGCCTAAAAACTTCTGTAGATTAGAGAAGAATGCTTTGTAGGGCTGCCACCTTGATAGTCCCATATGTCCAAGAGCTATGGTGAGAGGAAAACTCTGGCGCTGACCTTTCCCTTTCATGCATTCTTACTTCTGTGCAATCCATTCATTATGCAATATCACCTTCCCAGAGGGCTTTTCTTATAAAATTTCTATGAGATGGAGAATGCAAGTATCACTTCCCCCATTTTATAGAAGAGAAAACTGAGGTACAGAGAGGAAAAGTCCTTCAGCTCCTCTGAGATCAGAAACCTGCAGCTCTTCAGATTCCCCTGTGAGTGGCAGGGGTTTTCTTTGGTTAGATAAAGAAGCTTGTTACCAGAGAGAATGCCTTGGCAAGCATCAGTACAGCTGTCTTGTTCTTTGAAGGATTGCTGGTATCATTGTTCAAGCTAACACTGGAGCCCAAGAGCTTCATGCATCTGACAGCTGCTCAGCTTTGACTGCTTTCTTCAGGACTGCTAGGTGACTTCTAGAGTCTTTATCTCTTGGTAATTGATGGAAATTGCCCTTCCAGAAGTTGCTGGGTTGCCTCCACCACTTTGATTTCCTTGGTAATCCTCTGTTGCCAAGAATCCATTTCTAACAGGTTAGAAGCAGCTGATCTACTTTATCACCAGTACCTTGGTGTATTGGAAATAATTCTAGATTTAGAATCAAAGGTTCTGGATTCAAATTATGGTTTGATCTGGATGACCATTGAGGTCCTAATTCTCAACTTCTTATTTTGTGAATCCCAAGTTTGCTAATTATAGCTGTGTGACCTGGGGGTAACTGACTTCTGTCCTTGGGCCCTTGGTTTCTTAATCTGTAAAATGAGGGGTTGGACTGAACGATGCCTAAGGTCCCTGCTAACTCTATCCCCTGTGACTCTGTGACTACTTAACAGGTCTGACCTCTTATAAAGCTATATCAGGAGCCCGTTGCTGGTATTCGCTGATCTATTCATTCGACTAGTTATAAATTGGATAATTCATTCATCATTATTGCTCCATTGAGATTCTAGTTGTTGTTGTTTTTGACCCTCAGGACACTCTCCTTCCTTCCTCAATGAGTTCGGTGTCTGACGCACTCTTTCGCTCCTTCACAACCCCTACCCCTTATACTATGGGACTTCAGCATGCACATTGATAGTCCCTCAAACACTCTAACCTCTTAATTCTTCACCTTACTTATTTTCTATGACCTTCTCCTCCATCCCACCAAAGATATACACAGAGATGGTTATTACCATCACCCATAAGCATGTTCATAAACTCTGAAATCCCAATTATCTGATCACAATCTCTTGTCATTCCACCTCTCACTGTGTCTTGAAACTCCAAGTCCTTTTATTTATCCTCATCATGAGCACCAGTCCTGTCCCAGGTTGTTTTTTTCTGCCAAGTTATCACCCATTAACTGACTATACTCTCTTCCCTTCCCCATCTTGATCCCTTGGTGAACCAGTCCACCTCTGCCCTCTTGTCTTGAGTCCCTTGCCCCTTCATCTTATTAAAGCCCTTATCCTATCAAACTTCAGCCTTGGATTATTCCTACCATCCCCTCTCATTGCTGCTGCTTACATGATGCTGAACAGAGCTGGAGGAAACCATGAAACTACAAATTTATATTATATAATCTCAACTTAACCCTAACTGAAGCAAGGGAATCTCTTTATACCTCCTTAACCAATTCACTATCCCACTCACTATAGCAGCTCTTAAAACCTTTTCATCCCTTCTCAAACCTCCTTCCCATATCTCCCTTTCACTCACCCTCTGAGCAGAGAACCTTGCCTCATATTTCTCTTAAAAAGTGACACGATTCACTGAGAACTTCCTCTTCTCCTCTCCTCCTTCCCACCACTCATATTCCTCCTTATACTATTTTTTCCTTCACGCTCATTTCACATGGCTCTTCTTTGCCAAAGCATACCTTTTAACATGCACAAATGGTTCCATTCCATCCAGTCTTCTCCAGCAGATTGCCTCCCTCTATGATCCCCATGCTCTCATTTATCTTCAGTCTCTCCCCATCTACCAGCTATTTCTCTACTCCCTACAAACATGCCCATGTCTCCTCTACCCTCAACAAACTCTCATTGGGTCTCTACATTTCTGATAGCTATCATCCCAAGTCTCTTATCTCTTTCATAGGTAATCTCCTTCAGAAGCTCATCTACAATAGATGCTTTCATTTCTTTTATTCTGACTCTCTTCTTAACTCTCTGTAGTCTGACTTCTGATATCATCATACATTTGGAATTGCTCTTAATTTTCAAATCTGCTGGCCTGTTTCTCAATCCGCATCCTTCTTGACTTCTATGCAGTTATGGACACTGCAGATCACCCTATTCTCCTTGATATATATATATATATATATGTATATTTTAATATCTAGATTTTTGTGACATAGTCCCCTTAGTCTTTTCCCTGTCTGATCACTCCTTGTCAGTCTCCTTTCCTGGAAGTTCATACAGGTGATGCCTGCTAAATGTGGTTATCTCACAGGTTATCCCTGTCCTGGGCCCTTTTTTATTCTCCCTCCTTTGTTGTTCAGTCATTTTAGTCATGACCGACCTTTCGTGACCCCATTTTGGATTTTCTTGGCAAAGACATTGGAGTGGTATGCCATTTCCTTCTCTAGTGATTCATTTTGCCAGGAAATCAGAGGCTAAGTGATTTGGCCAGCATTGCACAGCTAGGAAGTGTCAGACAGTGGCTTTGAATTCAGGTCTTTGTGACACCAGGCCCGGTGCCCTACCCACTGAGCCACCGACCACCTACCTCTATTCTCCCCCTTTACTCTTTCACTTAGTCTTCTCATCATGGACTCATTTATCAGCTTGATTCACATGATTCTCACATCTCCAGCTGCCTATTAGATATCTTAAACTCAATGTCCTGTAGACATCTTAACGTCATGTCCAAAACTTTCCTCTCAAATACTCTTCTCTTTTAAACTTCCCTGTATATAACTGTTGAGGGCACTACCATCCTCCCAGTCACCCAGGCTCACAACCTGGATGCCATCTTCAACTCCTCACTCTCTCAGCTCCCATATCCAATTAGTTGTTAAATCCTGCCATTTCTACCTTCCTAATATCTCTAGTTCTCTTTGGACTATTAAAATAGCCTTCTGGCTGATTTCCCTATCTTAAGCCTCTCTCCACTCCAGTGTGTCCTTCACTTAGCTTTCCAAGTGATCTTCCTAAAGCACAGGTTTTACTATATCATGCTTATGTTCAATAAACTCCAGTAGTTCCCTATTACCTCCAGGATTAAATATAAAATCCTCCGTTTGGCTTTGAAAGCCCTTCATAACCTAACCTTTTCCAGCCTTTCCAGTCTCCGTA
Organism: Trichosurus vulpecula; assembly: GCF_011100635.1. Taxonomy (NCBI): domain Eukaryota; kingdom Metazoa; phylum Chordata; class Mammalia; order Diprotodontia; family Phalangeridae; genus Trichosurus; species Trichosurus vulpecula. The sequence goes on from NC_050574.1 coordinate 50,650,728, forward strand.
CACCTTGCTCACCACCACATACTCTTTGATCCAGTGACACTTGCTTCCTTGCTGGTCCTTACACAAGACCCTTCATTTTTCCCCTCCAGGCCCTTTTACTGGCTGTTGCTCATGCATGTAACTCTCTTTGCTTATCTACCTTCTAGCCTCTGTGGCTCCCTTCAAGTCCCCACTAAAACTCTGACTTTCCAGGTCCCCCTTAATTCTAGTGCCTTCCTTCTGTTGATTGTCTCTGATTTATGCTTGTTTATAACTTGCAGCCATTTGCATGTAGTCTCCTCTATTAGATTGTGAGCTTCTTGAGGGCAGGGACTATCTTTTGCCTTTCTTTGTATCCTCAGTGTTTATTACAGAGCTTGGGCATAGTAGATCCTTCATAAATGCTTATCGACAGACTGACTTCCTGGATAAGAATGTCTGCAGTATCTTCCTCATGGTGTCCTTATGAATATCAAATGAGATAATGTAGATAAACATCTATGTACATATCACTTGTTAAAATGCACTAATCCACTTTATTAATCCATTCAATATTTATTGAAATCCCAGCATGGACCTAATTCTATGCTCAGCACTGAGGAGAGAGATAAAGGAATGAATAGCATATGGACTCTCCTTTCATGAAGCCTACAGTTTACAAGGATGAGACACAAACAGAAATAAAGATAATTCAAAATAGAAAGACACCATGAGTTCCTTTCAATTAAACAAATATTTATTAAGAAGTTGCTATGAGCAAGATACACTTAGGTGTTGAATAGAGCACTAGATCTGGAGTCAGGGAATCTGGATTCAGATCCTGGTCCCAATAATTAATGGCTCCATAACAGTGGGAAAGTCAACCTTCCAGAGCCTCGATTGACTAATCTTTAAGATAGATTGAATAATACTTGTAAAATCTTCCTCGAGGTAATTATGGTGAGTACAGTGCTTTGCAAGCCTTAAAGTACTATAGAAATATGAGTTTTTATGAAGACATTGTGCTAAATACTTGAGATGCTAAACTTGTAAGCTCCGGGAGGGAAGGAATTATGTTTTATTTAGATAAATTTTGTATCTTCCCTATAGTGTTCTACCCACTGTAAGAACTTAAATTTTTATTTCTTTTTCTGAGACTTAGTAAGGCAGCTAGTTGGTGCCATAGTGCACTGAGTACTAGGGCTGGAGTCAGAAAGACCTGAATTCAAATCTGGCCTCATATACTTACTAGGTATGTAATCCTTGGCAAGTCACTTAACCTTTTTTGCCTCAGTTTCCTCATATGTAAAATGAACTGGAGAAGGAAATAGCAAACCATTCTATATCTTTGCCAGGAAAACCTCATGGAGAATATTGGCATGCTATGGTTCACAGGCTCACAAAGAATTGGACATGATTGAGCAACTGAACAACACACTTGACTTCAAAACCAGTGCTCTTCTCAGTATGCCAGGCACTAGACATTCAGAAAAAGGAATGACCACATACAGTTGAAGGTGTGAATCAGCAAAGGTTTAATGAAGGAAGCAGTATATTTTCTCTGGCCCCATATTCTCCATGATTTCTTCTCAAACACTATCACCTTACTGATGCTCAGCTCAAAGTTCTTGACAGATGGATTTCCCATGCAGAACACACAATGGGCTCTCTCATCCCCATGCTTTTGCTCAAACTGTCCCCTACATCTGTAATATCCTCCTTTCATTCAGTTTAAAAAACATTAAAATGCCTTCTATCTGCCAGCTATTGTGCTAGGCCTTGGGAGTTCAGAGACAGAACAGAACATCCCTTCAAAAGAGGTTGAAAAGTAATAGTAAAACAGGTGGGAGGAAAACCAGGAAGAACCAGATCATAGAAGGCAAGGGAGAAGGCTTGGTGATAGGAGGAGAGGCAGTAGTTAAAGTTGCTGAGCAGAGAGTGCACTGGGGAACTGAAGAAATAACCATGAGATTTAGTGGGTATGACATCATTGGTAACCTTTGAGAGAACCTGCAAGAGCTTGAGACAGTGAGGAAATAGAGTCAGCAAGTTTAGACACTTAACAACAGTGAAAAAGAAGAGGATATGATGGACACTCTAGAGGATGGCAGAGTCAAGAGGTTTTTTAGGTTGAGGTAGAACTGGAAATGATGCTAAGAAGGGGAGAAAAGAACAAGGAACTAAGAAGATGTCAGAAGGAATTATGGAATGGGCAAGACCCCAGATGGGAGGGGAGGAAAGGACAGGGGAGTCAGTCAACAAACAATTGTTAGTGCTATTCCAGAAGCTAAGGTCTGGGAATATAAAGAAAAAAATTAGTCTCCTGCAAGAAGCTCATATTCTAATGGGGGACACTAGGGCAAAAAAATGTACATAAAAGATACATGCAATAGTAATAAAAGGTAATCTCAGATGGAAGACTTTAGAAGAGGGGAGAGGGCAGGAGACTGGGAAAGACCTCCTGTAGAAGGTGGGGTTCAAACTGATGATTGAACAAGCCAGGAAAACCTTAAGAAGATAGTGAGGAGGTAGAGAGAGTATTCCACTTATTGGGGGATAGCTAGTGAAAAGGCACAAAGATGGAAGATGGAGTGCCATGTTTGAGAAACAAGATCAAAGAGGAAAAGGTGAACTAACATGCCATCTCCTCCAGGAATCTTTCCTTTATTGCCCAAGTTGGAAAGTTTATCCCCTCAGACCACAGATAACATTTTTAACCACTTGGTGGTGCTGCTAACCACTAATCAGATCCTATTTAAAGGATCAATGTCCTGGAAATCCCATGCTTAAGGTGGTGCTTAAGACTTTCACATTGCTGGGGAAGTAGTAGTGAAATGCCAAAGTTTCTAAGTTCTCATGGAGTAGATGACCTTTTATCAGGTCCTTTTGTACATTTCTTTCTTGCTGACTATGCTGAATTCTCAGTCTTGGAGGTGACACATCATATCAGAAGTTATGGTTAGTGTGGATTTATTTATATCATCAGCATTAGCTCTGAGCCCCCAGCCTATGAATAAAATCCCACTATTATATTTCACTAAACCATAATCATCTGACCTTGGCACAACGGAGCTACTACCCACAGGAATGGGCAGGAATGTTTGAATACTATATATAGTCATTCCTGGAAAAAAGTAAAAGGAATAATATGAAACATCTATTTTTTGTGCGACTGTATCTGCACTTCCTCTTAGAGGCAAGTAACTCTAGATAGTATATAGGCCACTCCAAAGCCAAGCATTCTAAGAAAAGGCCAATTCTGTTTGCTTAACCCCCTCCAAATCCCTGAAACTACTGCAATCATATTTTAGAAATATTATCTTATTATCAAATGAAGTAATATTTGTAAAAAAAATCTTTAACAGTTCCTGGCATATGGTGTCTTATAAATGCTTTTTCCCTCCCTTTCCTCCGTGTTAGTGGGCAATGATATGTATACAATACAAGCTAACTCCCATCTGGCATTTAACTCATATCATCTCATAGCATAGGCCATTAGATGAAGACTTCAGAACTTTGGACCAGTGACTTGGTTGTTTTTCACAACATAAGGCATGAATCTGGGACCTGGTACAGACTGAAGCTCCCCCAGACAGTGGCTTTCTATTTGGAGTCCTGTCACTGGTATGGACTTCCAAATGCATTTCATTGCAGCTAAGCTATAGTTTGTGGAGCAAGGGTGTGGGCAAGAATGGGCCAGATATGGAAAGGGGCTCTCTTTGCCTTGCTCACTCAGTGTAGTATCTCTTCTGTCCCTGACCTTAAACCCTGCAAGTAAAGATTTAAGTATTTAAGAGGCATGCTGTATCCCTTCCAGTTCCCTGGCTCCCCTCTACTTTTCTGTTTTATGGGGAAGTACTTTTGTAAAGAACTCATCATGCAATATCACGTATTGTTATCTCTCTTGCTCTCTTCTCCAAGACCTGTGATCTAGTCCTGCCTCAGACACTGCATAGTTGGGTGACCCTGGCCAAGTCACTCTTCCAACTCAGTTTCCTCATCTTTAAAATGGAGATAGTAATAACATCTACCTCACAGGGTTGTTGTGGGGCTCAAATGTGTAAAGTGTCTGCAAGCCCTAAAGTGGTATATAAATGTTAGCTATTGTTGTTATCAACCTGCTTTTGGACTGTATACTTTATGAGGAGAAGAATCTTGTCTTAGCTAAACTGTACCTTCCCCAGCTCTAGCAGAGTTCTCTTTGCAGGCAGCAGATGCTTAATCCATGCTTGTTGAATGCATGCTGAAAGCAGGAGAAGCTAGGGAGAGCCCATGGGGGAGGGCAGACTCCCGAGGTCCTGGCAGCCCTGAGTGACCTGACCACCCTCTTGCCTGATGGGAGGGGCCTACCTGGAGTCTGCCTTCCTTTTCTCAGAGGCCTGGGACCCCTGATGTCTAATCATGAGGCCCTGCCAGAACCTGTCCCCACCCCTTCTTTTGTCCTCCCTTTTGGGGAGTGACATAATTAGATTTTGCTTTGTTGCAACAGGAAAAATTGTTGGGGTGGGGGGGAGCACCTTCAACAACCAACAAGAAATAATTAGCACACATTGTGTCATTAAACACTAGACTTTAATTAAATCGCATGGAGATAAATACTTCTAACGACTGGAAGCCTGGAGCCCATAGACAGCAGAGTACTCAGCATAATGGAGTAATAGACCCTGTAAAGAGCGTCAAGTCAGGGATTCTGACTTGATTAAGAATCCGCCTAAATTGGGTTGTCACCTCATAGGCAGCACCCACTACCTGAAAATTGCTCATTATCTTCCCCATTTGATCTCTTTGGAGCTAACAAGCCTTTGGGAAATCGGTCCAGTGATCAAAGGGCCCATTTATTTAGATTTCTCCTCCCTGTCTTTGCTGCAATAGCCTTCTCCTTCTCCTCTTGTTTTGTTGTTGTTGGGTTTTTTTTTTAATTTGAGATGAATCATAGCCTGGCAGGCACCAGTGGGGCGGGGAGGCTGGGCTAGAGGTGACCTCGACATTTTTTCTGGATGTCCTTACCTCCTGTAACTCTGGCTAAGCCAAGGAAGAGCCTTGCCTGGGGAAAGGGAGGGGTGCCCAGCCTAGCCCACCTCATAGAGATCATAGATGAAGAGCTGGAAGGGATGTAGGAGGCCGATGAATCCAACAGTCATTTTCCAGGAGAGGAAACCCAGTAAATAGCTGACACAGGATTTGATCTCAAGACTTTCTGACTCCAAGACCAGTACTTTGGTCACTGCACCACCTAAGTGCCACTGAGAAATGCCAATAAATTCAAGGTATAGCCCCTGCTCTCAACAAGGGGGCAGTGTAGGTGGGGGAGACAACATCCACACTCACCCAAAAGAACACAGGGTAGTAGTATTAAAAAACCCCAAGTTGGCCTTGCAGGTACATAGTTAACAATGAATATTTTCTAGTTGCTTAAAGGAGAAATCAGGGAGGTTGGTCTTCCTTTGCTTGGCTTGAGCAGCAGGAGTGGTCTCCAGTGAATTGTGAGGGAGGCTTGTTCACACTCAATCATTTTTCAGTTGTGTCTGACTCTTCATGATCCTATTTGGGGTTTTCTTGGCAAAGACACTGGAGTGGTTTGCCATTTCCTTCTCCAGTTGATTTTACAGATGAGGAAACTGAGGTAAAAGGGGTTAAGTGACTTGCCTAGGGTCACAGAGCTAGTAAATATTTGAGGCCAGACTGGTATTCACAAAGATAAGTCTTCCTGACTTCATACTTGGCTGTCTATCCACTGCACTGAGTTGTCCCTGGGGGGAGGCTTACTGTTACAAATAAGGTAGGTCCCCCTCCATTCAAACCAGTCACCTCTGATGAATTTAATAAGGAAGCTTTCTATTCCTATAAGCTCCTTGAGAGAGCAGGGATTTCTTGATTTTTTTAAAAATTCCTAGCATTTAGTACAGTGTCTAGAATATAATAGCACTTAATAGATCCTCATGGATTGACTGACTGACTAATAGGACAGAGCTCTCTTGATGCACACCTGATTGATTTGTGGCAAAGGCTGGGCTCTAGAGAAGATAGTACCTCACCCCTGAGAAAGGAGCTGAGGCTTAGGCTTGGATCATAGCCAAGAGGCACGTGACTGAGCCTGGGACCTGATGTGACTTAAGTCTAGGTGGGGCTTCAGACAAGTTTTCTGAGGACATTCTTGACCTGTGACTCTCTCTCCCCTTCTGGTTAGCCACGAGTGACTCATGAAGCATCCTTCTGTCCCTGCTTCTATCGTGGCTTTTCCCTCTTTTGGAGGAAAGAACGAAGAGGCTCCTTAACTTATCCACAGGCAGAGGTGGACAAAAGGCTACTCATCTGGTGGGAAGAAGTGTGACCATGAGTCTTTTTCTTTTCTTTTTCTCTCTCACTGGGAGTTAGAAAGTCCAAGCACCAGCTGTTAACGTGACTAGTGGTCTAGTACCTGATACTCTGGGCTCATATGGTTCAGCTCCAATCTTGGGAACTGTCCAAAAAAATCAAATTTCATTGATTCATTTTGCCACTGACCCAGAATTTCCTCTGAGCACCTCAAAATATAGCTTGTGTCAATATCTCTACAGATGTAGATAAACATAATCACAAAACAGTGGATGATGCTTGCATAACAGGTTTATAGGTCCTTTACAAACATCTCATTTAAAAGCACCCCCAATTCCCATGCAATCATCCAAGGTAACAATTCACCTCTTGTACAGGGAAGTTTTTATTCCACTCCATAGAAAATATTTAACAATACAAAGGCACAGAATAACTCACAAACATTTGATACAATTCTCCTCCACTTCATGTTCTACCTTTGAATCCCATCGTCACTCTCGATGACCCATATAGGCTGTTAGCTTCATGATACAACTTTAAGGATAAGCTTGCTCCACAAAGTCAGGTCCTAGCAATTATCCTGAGACCATGTATGCTCTACCATTGCCTATTGCCGGCACTTCTTGGACCAGGTGAGAGATCTCATGTGTAACTCCAATGTACCTTTGCTGCAGGGTTGTCATTAATAAGTTGTGCAGCTGAATGGAATTTTCCCTTCCCCCATGTTCCAGGTCTCTGATTTGTACTCAGCACTGTCTCTGGCTGTCTCTGACCAAAAGGGGCAATTCTGAAACTAACTCCCCCTTGTCCCCAAGGCCAGAGACAGAGTCAGCCCTAACCTTCAACAATCTAAGCTAACCAATTTATTCCCAATTGCTGAGACTTAGGGAGATGTCCTCAGACTTCTCAACTGGTTACCAATGGGTACATGCATTCACTCTACAGGACAATGCAAATTCCCAGCAAAGGTTCACCTCTACAGAAATTCATGAACTTGAGCAGGTTCCTTTGATCAGCATCCCTACACTAATTCACTTCCATCTTCTTTACAGGCATAATTGTGTCTTCTATTTTTAAGACTACTACTATGGATTCTATTTTCATTATCTAGGAGTCATTTATGATAGATCTGCATGTTTTACTGAGATAGGAATTTCCGCTAATAGTCTGTGTGCTTGATAGTTGTCATTAAATATCACTTTCTCTTGAGAAAAATGGTGTCTTTATTTTGTGGAGTTCATCTTCCAGGTTCTCTATTGTCCAGTGCCTAGATTCTGAGAGTCCTGACTTACAATACATTTAGGGTACAAGCAGGCTCCATAGGAATGGTCAGTGTAGAGTATTTCCATCAAAGGTTTCCCCCCTCATACAGCAGATTTGACAGCAGTGAAAAAAAAAACAATGAATTAGGAGGGCTGGAGACTAAGGTCTCTTCTAGCTCTGACATTCTATGTTCTAGGTTTCTTCCTGCCTTCCAGCTCTGCCATTTTAGTTTTCTTTAACCTGACAAAGGATTTTATCAGTATAGGGCAGGTCTTGAATTCAGGTCTTCTTGGCTTCATCTGAAGTCAGCTCTCTATCCACTATGCCATGTTGCTTTTTCTATGATTTTTATAATCCATTCAATAGTTGTCTCTAATTCTAAGATCAATAGGACCATATTATTATAGAGGTAGGGCTGGATGAACCTTAGAGGCCATTGAGTCTAACTTCTTCATTTTACAGATGAGGAAACTGAGGCACAAAGCAATTAAGTGACCTGTTGAGGGTCATGAAATCAGTAAGTATAAGAGGCAGGATTTGAAACCAGTTCTTGACTCTAATTCCAGTGCATTATTCATGATACCACACTGCCTTTTGTTTTGTGTATGAGCATTTCTAGGAGTCTGCTATAGCCAGCTTGAATCCTTTCTCAAAAGCCAATTTTTAATTTTTCAGTGTGAGCACAAAAGAATCAGGGCTTGGTTTATTGCTTTCTTGATTGTCTGGACTTAAGAAAATGATGTGGAAAATGTCAACAAAGGAGACTAAGCTTAAAAGAATGTTGTACATACATTGTTTGAAGAGCTTTTACCAGCATACCACTGAGTATTACTAGCAGTAAATGTAATAGGTGCTGGAAGGAGGAAGAGGTCACTGTGGGTTGTTACAATCACAGAGCATTTCCTAGAGAAAACGGGACTCATGTTAAATTTTCAGCATGAGTATTTACATTTCAGAAATTGGCAAACACTACAAATCAGGGCTTGATTTATTGTTTTGTTGATTGTCTAGACTTAAGAAAGTGATGGAGAAAATGTTAATGGAGATTAAACTTCAAAGCGTGCTTTACATTTTTCTTCCGGAAAGCCAGTTGTTATTTGTTTACTAGCACGATTCTACATTTATAGGGTAAATTTTGGATAATCGATAGAGAGAAGGGACTAGCCTTAAGAGGACTGAGAAAATCTTGCAGAAGGTGAGGTTTTAGCTGGGGCTTGAAGGAAGTTAGGGAAGCCAGGAGATGCAGATGTAGTGGAAGAGGGCACCAAAGCATGGAGGATGACTACTGAAAATACCTCCAAGCATCAGGAGATAGAATGTCTCCATTACAGAATACATGGAGGAGAATAAGGTGTAAGAACACTAGAAAGATGAAAGAGGCCAGGTTGGGAAGGGCTTTAAATGCCAAATAGAGAATTTTATATATGTTCTTGAAGATGATAGGAAGCCATTTGATTTAGAGGATTACAAAGGAAACCAATTATATTGAAATACACATGTTGAAATATTTTTTTTTAAAGCTCATAGACCCCAGATTAAGAACCCTTGACTTAGAGAATACCCTCTAGCATGTTGAGAAGATGGTTTGTGGAGTAAATAGAGAGGTCATGTGTGGGCTCTGGAAAAGTAAGAACTAGGAGAATTGGAATGTGGAAATTAGCACCTTGAGGTATTCTTTGAAGTAGGTGGGAGTTCTCTAAGGTGGAAGGTAGGAGAGGAGTACACTTGGAAATGGTTGACCACTGGGCTATAGAGGTATAGAGGGAGGGGATGGAGTGTTGCCGGTGGGGAACAGTTAGCACACCAGCCTGACAAAAATAGAGAGAATCATAGATAGAGATGTTGGAAGGGATGTTGAAGGTCAACACATCCATTTTATAGAGGAGGAAACAGGTCTGGAAGAGTGAAGTGACTTGTTCATTGGCATACTTGACCCAAAGTGAGAATCTGAAAAAACCTTCGCCTAAAAGGGCCAGGGTCTCCCAATGTATCCTGAGCCATCTCCAGTCATCCTGGTGAATATCTGGTCACTGGACCCAGATGGCGCTGGAGGAGAAAGTAAGGCTCGTGATCTTGCACAGCCCTCCCTCACTCAAATCAAAGTCAACTGCAAGTCATGTCATGTCATCATTTCCCTGATGTAATGGTCATCTTCAAGAATGAAGGACAAACAAAACAACAATCCTGCTGAAGGCAGGTTTCAAACCTAGGACTCTCCGACTTCAAGTAGAATGCTCTAATCACTCTTCCACCGTGTGAAGGAAAGTGTTGTTGTTGAGTCCTTTTAGTTGTGTCAGACTCTTCCTGCCCCCATTTGGAGTTTTCTTGGCAAGGATACTGAAGCAGTTTGCCATTTTCTTCTCCAGCTCATTTTACAGATGAGGAAATTAAGGCAAAAAGGGTTAAATTACTTACCCAGAGTCATATAGTTAGTAAGTGTCTGAAGCTGGATTTGAACTTAGGAAGATGAGTCTTCCTGACTCCAAGCTTGGCACTCTATCTATCACACCACCCAACTGGCCCATGAAGGAAAGTAATGAGATGCAATTCTGCAAAGTAGCTGGGAGGCAAATTGTAGAGGGCTTCAAGAGCCAGGCTGAGAATTTTGTGTTTTATCCCAGAAGCAATCATCGGCAGCTAGGTGGTGCAGAGAATAGTGCACTGGGACTGTAGTTAGAAAGACCTGAGTTCAAATCTGACCTCAGACACTTTGCTAGCTGTATGACTCTGGGCAAGTCAACCTCTGTCTGCCTCAGTTTCTTGCTCTGTAAAATAGGGACAATAATAGCACCCATCACCCTGAGTTGTTTTGAGAACCAAATGAGGTAATATTTGTAAAGCACTTTGCCAACCTTAAAATGCGATACAAATGTTAGTTGTTATTGGCAATAGGGAATTTCTGAAGATTTTTTTTTTAGTGTTAAGGCACTGACCATGGAGAGCCTAAGTGGATCGTGCAAATATTGAGACAATGGCATCCAGAAGGTAATAGCAAAAATGTTATTTAAGCTATAGTTTGGAATGCTGATGCTTCTACAGCAAGGGGGACCCCACCAAAACATCATATGGAGCATGTATGGGGAGCTCCCAGTTCAGAATCTGATCTGGGTAGAGATGTCACTGAGCTAGGGCAGTCCTCTTCATGTGAAATCTGACTCTCTTTCTAGGAACCAGCTCAGCAACTGGCTATTGCCTATTAGGTGTCATCAAATGGTTTAACACTTGGGGGTTACATAGCATTTAAGGATAAAGAAGAGGATTCCATTGGCTGGGTTTCAGACTGATGTCACTGCATGTATGAAACCAAAAAGATCCTTTTGTTTAACCTGTCCTTACGATAATATATTCCTTTTCAAGTTCCCTGTCCGTTGGAGGTTGGTGGGGATGGCAGCATGGTCAGATATTTATTTTTAGTAATATCAAATTATCAATGTATTAATGAATGTTCAGGATGGATTGGGGGTGGGGGAAAGGGAGAGTGACTGAGAACTTTGAGACCTGTGAGGAAGCTGTTGAAATAGCTTAGGCAAGAAGGGATAAGAGGCTTGATAGGGTGGTAACTGTGAGAATAGAAAGGAAGGAATGGATCTAAGACAGACAATGAAGGAAACTTCACAAGGATTTTTCAACTGCCTGGGAGGGGAGAAAAAGAGAAAGAAGTCAAAGTTGCCTGGAAGGTTTTCAGCCAAAGAGACTAGGAGAGTGATGGCACCATTGATTGACAGAGACAAGAAAGTGAGGGGGATCCTCAGAGGTTTGCTTTGAGTTTTCCAAGTTCAAGAGTAGGTCAACACCGGCCGATGATGTCATTTGACTTGGGACACTAGCCCACCCTGGTTCCTTTGCATAGAGACAACACTCGATTTTCTGCCACTGGATTATCTGCTTTACTTGCTTTCTAATTTATTGGCAATTAACACTCATAATTGCTCTGCTTAATTATTTGTTTATTGGGGAGAAGGCTGGTGTAGGTTGACAGAAGGAGGTGTCAACAGAGCAAGTAATTAAATGGAGCAGGCGATGGAGAGGTCTAGCCATGTGTCTGTGTTAAATCATCTGTTGCAGAAAGAGGGTTGGATTTGGCATCAGGAGACCAGGGTTCAATTCCTAACTCCATCAAGAGCTAGCATCATTCATTTGGCAAAGTTGTCTAATGATAATAACCATAACTCAAGTTTGTACGGCCCTTGTGCTTACCTCACGATAATAACCCTTTGAGCTGGCGTGAAAATCTCTGTCTCTATTTCACAGATACAGAAACTGAGGCTCAGAAAGATTAAATGACTTACTTGTTCCTGGTCACACAGCTAAAAAAGTGAATGACATGATATTCAAATCCAGGTCCCTGAAGACCAAATGTTACACAGCCCCCTCTTACCCAAGGAATTGTTTCAGTTTCCTCATCTACAAAGATAAGGGGGTTGGATTTTTAGCTCTGACATCCTGTGTTCTAATGCCCCTCCCAACTCTGACATTCTGTGTTCTAAGGGCCCTCCCAGCCCCAACTTTGTGTTCCAAGGGTCCTCCCAGCTCTGACATCCTGTGTTCTAAGGTCCCTCCCAACTCTGACATTCTGCTTTCTAAGGGCCCTCCCAGCCCCAACTTTGTGTTCCAAGGGTCCTCCCAGCTCTGACATCCTGTGTGCTAAGGCCTCTCCCAGCTCTGACATCCTGTGTTCTAAGGGCCCTCCCAACTCTGACATCTTGTGTTCTAAAGGCCCTCCCAGCTCTGACATCCTGTGTGCTAAGGCCTCTCCCAGCTCTGACATCCTGTGTTCTAAGGGCCCTCCCAACTCTGACATCTTGTGTTCTAAAGGCCCTCCCGGCTCTGACATCATTTGTTCTAAGGCCCCTCCCAGCTCTGACATTCTTTGTCTATGGAATTCCTTACAGCTGAGCATTTGAGGGCAAAAGCACTGATGGAATGAGGCTGAAGCCATAGGCTCACCCTCTCTAGGGACCATTGGCTCCACTCTTTTCTGGCTCCTGCTTCCACATCCCACCTTTGCAGATGATGTGTGCTGCTAAAGTTTGGTGCCACAGTGACTACAAGCTATACTTGGAGTCAGGAAATGAGAATAAATTTTCAGTCAGCCACTCACTGTGTTATTGCAGGACAGTAGCTTCACCTCTGTGTGCCTTGGTCTCCTCATCTGTAAAGTAAGAGAGTTGGACTCCATGACATTCAAACTCTTTCCAGCAGCAAGTCTCTGATCCCATGATTGTGTCTTTGGTAATAAAAGAAGTCAAGCAGAAGATTCAGGAAGAATGCAGCCTTGTTTTGGGGCATAGAATAGGGAAAAAACCCACATTGGTACAATGTTTTAGGTCTAAAGTGCTTTCAACACTCTTTTCTAGTAGGCAGTGTGGACTGTATTATACAAACATTGCAGATGAAATAACTGAGGTTCTGAGAAGTTCTTAGAAGTTAGAGGTTCTTACAACTTCTCAGAACCTAAGAAAACTAGGGTTCAATGATTGGTCCAAGGTCACACAGGCAGAAAGCAGTAGAACTGAGACTCAGACCTAGTCCAGAGGATTTAAGGATGGAAAAATCCCCAAACCTGGAGATCATCTATCTGAACCCTGTCATTCTACAGATGAGGAAACTGAGGTCCAAAGTCTTGCCTAACATCACATAGGTAGTATCAGAGCTAGGATTTGGGTCCTAGACCTCTGGCTCCAAAACCCAATGATCTCCCCACAACACCCCACTGATCCTGAGGAAGGGACCAAATTAACCACCCCTTGTTCTCCAGACTTTGACATCTTACTTCCATGGGTGCACCTCCTCTCATCCTTCCTCTTTATCAGCTCCCCTTTATATCTCATCTTCCCCAATTAGAATGTAGGCTCCTTGAAGGCAGGGGTTGTCTTTCTCTTTGGTAGTATTTGTATCCCCTGCACTTGGTGGAAGCCTGGCACATAGGCAACACTCAATAAACACTTGTTGACTGACCAACTGATTCCAGGTTCAATTTACTTTCCCCATTATACTATATTATCTCCCATCCCACCAAGGGTGGGTCAGGAAAGACATCTTTGTATACAAAAAGCAGGAATTCTGATTTGTGGAGAAATTTGAATTTCTCAGGAAGGAAAGAGCCCTAGCTCTGGACTCAGAAGCCCTGGGTTCAAACTCTGCTTCTAATGCTTTATCAGTGTGACCTTGGGAAAACCATGGGCCTCAGTTTTGTCTTCTGCAAGACAAGGGAGTTGAACTTCTAAGATGCCTTCCAGCTTTAAATCTATAATTCCATGAAACGGAAAGCTGGACCCAGACCCAGATGCCTTAAACTGCCCATCCCTGACTGCCGGTGGTAAAGGGAGGAGACCCAGCTCTAGCAGAGGAAGTGCCCAAAGGAACTAACCAAGGAAGCAGACCTCAGTGTCTCCTCCACCAGTTGCAGCCCCACCCACTCTTCCAAAGCTAGTTCTAGAAATTCTTCCCAAGTCACAATCTATCCATATACGTATATTGGGGTATAGGAGCTGCTGCAGAAATGCACCTCTACTTGTTCAGTAGTAAAATTCTCCCCTCCCAGCTCTGGATTTCAAAGGCGAAAGACAAGAGGTGAGGCTGGTTCATCTTGAAATGGGGAGGGGGGAGAAGGAAGGTCAGCCTGGGAAGAAGAGCCTATTGTAATGCCAGAAGGAGAGCAGAGAAGAAAAGACAACCTCAGAGTCAAGTCAATAATTTACATGGCCTGTAAAATATTTATCTCTTTGACTGTTTAAGACAGAGAACTCTATCTTGAAGGGGGAAAATATATATTTATATATACACGTATATATGTACTCATACTCACTATATGTATGTATAAAATATACATATAGTTACATACACGTAGAAATTAGCTAGTGAGAGGAGAGAGGAGGGAGAGGGAATATGCAAAACTACAATCGATATTCATAATTTTTTAATATAAGTGATCCTGCCATTTGTGCTATGATTTCTGATAAAGGCAAGTGAGTAAGTGAAGGAAGGGGCAGGAACAGGGAAGTCTTCATCAAGTGGAGGGAGCTTCATTGGGCCTTGATGGATGGATAGGAGATTACCAGGTTGCTTGTCAAGTGTGCTAGAAAGACAATTGGATTTGGACTTCGATGACCTAAATGCAAAGCCCAACTCTCCCTCCCTACACACCCCTGATGGCCCCTCTCTTCCTTTTCAGCTGATAACCTCACCTCCTTCTTTACTGAGAAAATTGTGATCATCCATCATGAGGAGCCTCATCTACCCCATATCTCAAAAAACCTCTTTATCTTCACCCTGGCTTTTCTCCTTTGCTCCAGTATCTGACAAAGAGGTAGACCTTCTCCTTGCCAGGGCAAATTGCTCTATTTATGTCCCCAAACCCATCTTCTCTTGGCTCCTCCAGGAACTTGCTCCAACAATCCTTCTCTGTTTGTTTCTACGTCTCCCTATCTGTTTCTGTTTCTGTGTTTTTCTTTCTCTTTGTCTCTGTCATCTCTCTCTCTCTCTCTCTCTCTCTCTCTCTCTCTCTCTCTCTCTCTCACTCTCATTGTCAATATCCATCTACTGGGTCCTCTGCTCGATATCTATAAATACATTCAAGTCTTCCTCATCCTTTAAAAATCAGTGCTGCCATCTCTTACCCACCCCATCACCAACCTTGCTCCCACAGCCAATAAGCTACCAAGTTCTGTCCATGCCTCATATCAATCCCATATCCTGGCACAGAGTCTCATCATCTCTCATGTGGATTATTTCAACAGCTTCCAAAATGGCCTCCTTGCTTCTAGTCTCTTCTCTCTCTAACTCTGTATCCACATAACTTTCAAAATAATCATCCTATATCACAAACCTAGAAAAAAACTTTCCATGGCTCCCTCTTGCCATTAGGGATACTGAGACTCAAGGCATTTCATAACCTGAAGGTGATAGGTCCGTTTAATTAGCCCGAGTCTAGTCACCTCTGGGCTATAGGTCCATCTCTGGGTGTCACACTTTGGAACGACTTTGAGAAGTTGGACAGTGTCCAGAGAAGGACAGCTAGGGGAGTGGAAGAACATCTGACCCCGTGGTTCCAGGCCCTTTGAGAGTAGCGCATGTTGTATTAGAAAATGTCATGGGATAGCGCAAAGGCATTGCAAGCCAGAGGAAGAAGCACCGTGTGGAAGAAAGAACACTAGGTCTATAAAGTGGAATCCTAGGTTCAATTCCTGACTTTGCCTCTAGATCATTGTGGGACTTTGGACAAGTCCTTTTACCTCATCTGAACTTGACTTTCCTCTTCTGTCAGATGAATGGATTGGTCTAGATTGGGGGTCTTAATTTGAGGTCAATGAACTTGAATTAAAAAACATTTTGATAACTATATTTCAATATAATTGGTTTTATTTCAATGAACTTGAATTAAAAAACATTTTGGTAACTATATTTCAATATAATTGGTTTTTAAAAATTCTGAAAAGTAGTCCATAGGTTTTGCCAGACTGCCCAAGGGCTAAGAACCCCTGGTCTAGATCTATTTTAAAATCATGTTAATTGGTGGGCTACCATGAAGAAGCTATACATCCAGTGGGGCCAGGTAGCCCCATATTCAGGTTGACCTGAAGATTCTGTCCTGCTCTGGGACACGTGATGGGCACACTCTGTCCAACCTTTTGTGAGTTCTGCTACCAATCAAACCACATGTGGCCATCTGAGAAGCTTGACAGAGGACACCCTGCAGCCTTTACTCTGTACTGTTAGATGTTCATACCTTCTGGCCAAGTGACCATGCACTTCTGACCTAACCTGGCCTTGGGTCACAGCCTCTGCCTAACCCTGAAAATGTCCTGTGCTCTGTCTCCAAGATCCTAAGCCAGAAGGGAGACTGAAATCAGTCACCCATACTTCCAGTCCCTTCTTTTAGCACAATTTACTAGGCTTTCTGTCATTCATCAATGCTGTGTGTGTGAGAGACAATGTTTTTGTGACTGTGGGATAGCCACCTCCAGTCTCTGATTCTTAGTTTTCCCATCTGTAAAACGGGAATCAAGGTACATCTGTTATCTGATAAGAGAAGTCTGCTTTGTTAACCCGAAGGTGGTATTGAGAAATAGGCTGTATCCATTATCCCCAACTAGACTGACTGTAAGCTTTCTCAAGGGAGAGGCAGGATCTTATTCATCACCATCTTCTTTATAGCACGGAGCCTACCAAGCAAGTTCTTTCATGAGATTGTGGGCTTAAGATCTACTAAGTGCTCCATAGCCTGGAGGGGCTGCTTACACTTAATAGATTCTTAGTAGTGGATGGGGCCTTATAAATCCTTGAGTCAATTCTATTTTTTTTTGGAGGGGGGAAGGCAGGGCAATTGGGGTTAAGTGACTTGCCCAAGGTCACACAGCTAGCAAGTGTGTCAAGTGTCTGAGGCCGGATTTGAACTCAGGTCCTCTTGACTCCAGGGCCAGTGTTCTACTCACTGTGCCACCTAGCTGCCCCAATTCTATTTTTTTAAATCATAAAGCACCTACTACTTACAACATACTGTGCCTAGGTACTGGCAGATACAGAGACAATAAAAGATTCTCAATTCATTGGGAGATTTGTAGTAGTACAGTGTTCAATAAATGGGAGCTCACACATAACCATTCAACTAACAAGCATTTATTAAAGACCTAGCATATGCCAGACACTGTGCTAGGCTGGGGAAATGAAATCAAAGACTAGACTGGAGGGGCTTGCACGCTGTGAGAACTCAATAGATGGGGGCTCATATATAACCATCTAACTGACAAGCATGCATTAAGGGCCTACTATGTGCTATGTGCTATGCTGCTCCCTGGAGATACAAAGTCAAAAATAAGATAGTCCTGCCCACAGGGAGCTTGCGCGTTCTCACATAGTAGGTACTCAGTAGAAGGGGCAGGGTAGGGTGCCTAGTAGCCATGGGTGGGGGTAGGGGTAGGAGGTGGAGATTGGCCCTTTCCCATTGATCTGAGGCCCCTTGGAACACGGGTTTATTCCTCTATCCATGCCTTTAGGGTCCTGCTGGGGTGAATTATAGTATGATTCTCACTGCTGAAGCCCTATCTCTGATAAGGCTTTTTATAGCCTTCTCCATGACTAGAGAGAAAATGGTAATTACACTTTTAATGCCCTGAGAAGTCAGGGAAAGGTTCACTTCTATTCTCATATATCAGAACACCTAGTGCCTGTTATAAAAGATATCACAGGAAGGAACAGGTATGTGCATGCTGGCATTAGCATGTGTTACATGTGTATGGAGAAACAGGTGTGTGTGTGTGTGCGCGCATTCGCGCACGTGCGTGCGTATAGAAATTAAGGGTAGGACTGACCTTGTCAAGTCAGAAAAGTTAGCCCCCCTCCCCCAGCATCTTTCTAACTCCACTTTCAGAAACCCTCCCTCCACCCCCATGTCTACCAATCTCCAATGCGTGTATCTCCTTGTGCCTCATTCCCACAGGGTCTTGCTCTCTGGGAGCAGCTAGTGTTAGTGAGGATACAAGAAAGCAATCCCCCAGTTGTTAGCTGATAAGATTTTAATATGGGACTGAATTCTGAAAAGCCTTCAAATTCCAAAGGAAAGAGAGACAGCAGGATATAATGGAGAATGTGCAGGAAGGGGAGGGAATGGACATGGGCTGGAATCTCAGCTCTGACACTGATGGGCCGAGGGACGTTGGATGGATCAGAGCTATGGTTTCCTCATTTGTGAAACAGGGACATGGGGTGTCAGGAAGGTTGTCTGTAAACCTTTCAAAGCATGCTGCAGTAAGGGGAGGTCATATTGCTTCCTAATGGTGTAATCTGAGGCACTGTGGTTTTCAGCAGGAGAGATAATTTGGAATATTCACTCAATGACATGGTATGGCAGTCCCCAGAAAAAGCTGCTACAGTCTTGGGGTGCAATAAGAGAGGAATAGCTTGCAGGAATAAGGAGGTGAATGTTGTACTGTATCCTGACCTGGGCAGAACCCAAATAGAGTATTATATTCAGTTCCAGGCACCACAGTTTATGGTGTGTCTGTTTAGGGAGGACATGGATAAATTGAAGAGGGTCCAGAGGAGGGTGACATCATATGCCAAATATTGAAAGAACTGGAAATGTTTGATTTGGAGAAGACTCGGGGGGCGCAATAGTTCTGTGTTGTATCAAGGGTCATCATTTGGAAGAATGATTACAGTTGTCCTGTTGGCTTCAGAGCGGGGAAATTTCACGGTCAGTTTAGGCTTAACAATTAGGGGTGCCCCATAGTAGAGTGGCCTGCCTTGGGAGGGGGGATGATAGATGTTCCTCTCATTGGAGGTCTTCACAGACTGGATAATCCATCTTTCACTGAGTATGTATAGAAGGCACATAGGGTGGGATGGGGGTAGGGGTTATAGCTTGGACTAAATGACCAACTGGACATCACAACTCTTAAAATCACTTTAGTCTAATCTCATTGCCACCCAAGGCCCACTCATTCAGTAACTTCTGGCTCCTAAGCCTCTCTCCAACGCAGAAGGTCAAATGGGCTTTGTGTCAAGCTGAGATCATCATTTAATGATTGCTATTTGGTTGATGGAGGTAAGGCTGTTCCCAGGCTAAAGAAACATTAATAGGAAAAAGAAACACTCAGACTTCAGGCCAAGTCCCACCTGGTAAGACACCTTCCCAAAGTTATGCAACATCCACTAAAGTCATATCCATAAGGTTAGACAAGACTGGGAGATTAGAGAGAGAGAGAGGACAGACACACAGAAATACAAACCTCCTCAGAGAGAGACACGGAGAAGCTGTAGAAAGAAAAAAATGAGCTATCAACCTGCAGAGACAGATAAGATACTGAAAGAACAGACAAGAAGAGTAAGAATCACATGAAGTCATAATGTTGGAGACTTCCTCCTGAAACGCAGGGTCTTGGAGACACATTGGAGACCTTTCACTCTTCTAACCTGTTGTCTCCACCCACTCCCCCCAAGGATAGCCACAAGCTCCTGTGACAACAACGTTGCCAGCAGCCGCTGTGGAGGTGAGAGACCAACAACAAAAGCACACAGAAGGGCTGCTAGCACAGGTCCTTTGATCTGCTTTTCTAAAGAAAGCAACTTTAAGGGGTTAACAATCTCACTTCAATTAAACATACAAATATCATTCACTTAGTTCAGGGGAAAAAAGTCAGCACCCTGAACTTCAGAGCAAATAGAAACAGAAATTACAAACAGAAAATATAAACAGATCAACAAACAGGTTTTTGTCTGATCCTAGCAATACATGCATAGTTACCAGAGAGAAAAGCACTGCCATCTGGGTTTTCAAAGCCTGGGGGTGCTCTTTCAGTGGCTTCTCAGAGTCTCCTCACCAACACTCTTTCAATGGGTGTGCCCCTAAAGGCAAAATGCTAACCTCTGAGTTTACATACACTTCTTCAAGGTCAGAGGGCATCACAACCCTGGGACTCAAACCCATGTGAACTAGGCCTTCCCTTGATGTAAGCAGGTCATCAAAAACTCCTGATTCAATCAAAGATTCTTTAGTACTGAGAAGCACCCCAAAACAAAGACAACAAAAAGTCCACTTTGCTTGCCATTACATTTGAAAAGCAAAACTCATCAAAGGTCCTTGATTACCTCAGCATTCCAAAAGAGAAAACAGTAAAAACTAAAGTCACACCCTAATTATCATAACAGCTCCCCTTACAAGCACTAAGTTCATAAGGCTCAATGTAAAAGACAATTTATTTATACAGTGAAGATCAGTCAATAAGGATTTATTAAGTGCCTACCTTGTGCCAGGCACTGAGGATGCAAATATGAAAGAATGCAGTCCCTTATCTCAAGGAGCTTATAATATAATAGAGGAAAACAATAAAAAAGCTAAACATTGGAAGGGGGAAGATACTCCACCAGGGGTATGAGGGAAAATTTAAAAGGAGTGCAGCCAGGTGAGAAGCAAGCACCAAAAGTAATCACATTGGACTCTATAGAAAGCCAAGAAATTAAAAACTTTATAGATTTTAGCCTTTCCAGTGAAAAGGACCTTGGAGGCCATCTAGTCCAATGTCCTCATTTTATATTTTACAGAAGAAAGTAGCCTTTCAGCTGGACCTTGAAGTTGTACTGTAGTACTGAGAATGAGAACTAGGTGGGCACCATAGTGCATAGAGCACCGGGCCTGGAGTCAGGAAGTCTCATCTTCAGGAGTTCAAATCTGACCTCAGCCACTCAATAGCTGTGTGACCCTGGGTAAGTCACTTAACCGTTTGCTTCAGTTTTCTCATCCATGCAATGAGCTGGGAAAGCAAATGGAAAATCACTATCTTTGCCAAAAAACCCCAGATGGAGTCATGAAGTAGACATGACTGAACAACAGAATGGAAGAAAAGAAAAACTTTAGAAATCATGAAGTCCAGTAGGCCCACTAAACAGATGGGGAAACCAAGGACCAGAAAGGTTAAGTGACTTGCCCAAGGTTACACAGATAGCAAATGACAAAGGCAGGATTTGAACCAAGGTCTGAATACCAAACCGGTGCTCTTTCTTTCAGACAATGTTTTAATAAGCACCTTCTACCTGGAGACCTATATAGTCTTTGTGCCTTCAATGAGTGGGAGGCTGCCATTGCTTCTTCCTCCATATAACTGTTCTATTCTGGGCCTGCTGGACGTCCGACTCCATCCCTTTCCCATCTCAGCTTTTTGAATCTTTGATCAACAGCAGTTCTAGCAAGGATGCCTACCCTGGGGTGATGGAGAGGGGCAATCCTTACTACACATGAAATAACCTCATGCCAGAGCTGGGAGGGCCCTGGAGATCATCTTTTCCAAACCTTTCATTTTGTAAATGGGAAAAATGAGGTCCAGAGAAGGGAGTGAAGAGCACAGCCAAGATTCACACAGAAGGGGCTCAGCACACCAAAGAGGGGCGAGAGTAGTGGAAGTTCTCCCCCTGCATCCCAGACCCCTTCCCCCTCTGATTTGTGGACTATTTTCCTAGGATCCTAAAGCAGTGGACATGGGGCTGGGAGGGACCTCAGAGGCTATCCTCTTTAAAATCCCTTATTTGCAGATGAGGAAATTAACTCTCAAGAGAAGCTGTCACTTGCCTAGTGTGCCACAGCTAGTGTCAGGGGTGACATTTGGAGGGGCTCAGGTCTTTCTGACCCCAAGTCCAGCACTCTATGCATAGATGCTGCCACACCTTCTGTGCCCTACTGGGATGAATTCCATCATGGTGACCATGGCCAAGGCGCTATCTCTTATAAGGGTCTTTATAGACCTCTCTGACTCCCAGTCCAGGGCTCCATCCATTGCACTGTGCTTCATCTTTCTAACCCAGAAGACAGAGACAAAGAGACAGGGAAATAAAAGTTCCAGCAGACTCCAGGAGGGACATTCAGCAGAGCTGGATGAAGGCGCAACCTGACTGTGAGGATATCTGCAGAGAAGGCCCTGGAAGGGGACCAATAGAGATTAGAGTTTGGGAACTGAGCATACAGTCCTAAGGCAGCCTTCCCTCTGTATTGGTAATTAAGGTACGACTTTTTTTACTGTTTTAGAAATGCTAAAGTAATCAAATGCTTTTGCTTAAACCTTACTAGGTGCAAAGCCCCAGGCCCACATCCTTTTGCTAACTAGGTACTAAACCCCAGGCTCATGACCTTTTGCTGACTGGGCATGAATCCTTTGAGCCCTAAACAGAGCATAAAAGCTCAAAGGTTGGATTCTGTCTGGGGCTCTCACTCATGGAGGAGTGTTGATGTGGACACTCTGGGCAGCTGCTGTTAAGAGTCTCCCAGCTCGTAAACCCAGATGTTGATGCTTTCCTGGTAACTGTGAATTGTGATTTGGTCTGTTTATATTGTGTATGTTTGTAATTTGTTTGTATTTGCTCTTAAGTTCAAGGTGCTGGCTTTTCCTCCTGAAGTAAGTGAATGATATTTGTATATTGGATTAAATTAAGATTGTTAACCCCTTAATGTTGCTTTCCTTAGTGAAGCAGATCAAAGAACCTGTGCTGGCAGCTTTTGTTGCTGGTCTTGTTGGGTCTTACACCCCTACAGCAGCTGCTAGCTGAATTGCTGTTATACCTTCTCTTGGCCTTTCTGGGGAGTGGGAGTTTCATCCTCTTGTCTCTGAGGTTTCATGCTCAGGAGACCTTTTGAAGTTAAGCTTTATTTAGTATTTCTGAATTTCTCCTAGGATGTCTTGATCTGTTGAATAGGCTGCTCCCTAGTGGAGGGCAGGGGCTGCACCTTGGCCTTCTCTCCATCATTGCTGGCTATAAGGCCCTTTGAGGTCCCCAAGTCAATCCCTGTCAATCAATCCATCAATCAATTAGCAGATCTAAACACCTACTATGCGCCAAGCACTGGGTGTGTTGACTAAGAAAACCAAACTAAATTAAGAAATGGGCCTTGTCAGGATCATAGACTTAGAGCAGAGCAGGACTGTTGAGATCATGTTTCTACCCAAAGAATCATAGAATGTTGGAACTGAAAGGAATCTCATAAATCAATTTATTAGGCAAGAAGTATTTAGTAGGCACTGTGTTCAGCCCCGGGGAATACAAGTACAAATAAAGAAACAGCCCCTGTTGGCAAGGAGTTTGTGTTCTAAAGGGAGAGACAACAAAGTGCATACTGCATAAATAAAAAGTGAGCAAATACAAACACAAACAAACCCTAAATACAATCAATGAACAAGTATTCATTAAGCACCTACTTTGTTCTAGGCACTGTGCTAGGTTCTGCGGTGTACTAAGATGAAAGCTAGACAGTCTCTGCCCTCAAGGAGTTTATACCTGACTTATTTCACAGATGAAGAAATTGAGGCAAATAGGGTTAAAGTGACTTGCCCAGGGTCACACAGCTAGTAAGTGTCTGAGGCTGGATTTGAACTCAAATCTTCCTGACTCCAGGCCCAGTGTTCTATCCACTGCCCCACCTACATCTGCATGAGTTCAAATCTGGCCTCAGACAATTACTAGATCTGTGACCCTGGGCAAGTCACTTCACCCCATTTGCCTCATTTTCCTCATCTGTAAAATAAGCTGGAGAAGGAAATGGTAAACCACTCCAGTTTCTTTGCCAAGAAAACCCCAAATGAGGTCACAAAGAGCTGGACATGACTGAACAATGACATTCTCATAGAAGCATAGTTTTCAAGATGGAAGGAAACCTAGGGATCATTCATTTTACAGATGGAGAAACTGAGTCATGATGAGGTTGCCCAAGGTAGCATTGGTAGTGAGTGACAGAGGCTGGATTCAAACCCAGGTCCTCTGACTCCAAATCTTGTGTTCTTCCCACCTTACCACGCTTTTCTGCTTCCTAGTTTCTATGATTGGTGTGAATTTGGACAGAAGTGAATCCTGCACATACACAGAGGCTGCTTCTGACCCTGCTGTCAGTGGGAAGTGTGCCCTGAGCACAGGTTTCTAGCAGGGCTGAGGGGCTGCCTCTAGGTGCCCACACTCTCTCGCCCCTTGTGACTTGTAGCAGTCATCTGCCAAACAGCTGGGCAGGGTGAAGGGGTGAAGCTGGTTACTGGGGAGCAGAAATTTTCCTCTGTGTGAAACTAAGTGGCCCATATGAGGATCAAACCCAGAGCCTCTGTCTCATTAGCACCAAGCCAGAGCCCCCTGAGCTTGCTAGCTGTCTGTACTGAAGAACAGCTCAGATGGCAGGCCCCTCTCTACGTACAGCTGGCCTCATTATCAGGCTGCTGCTGACCAGAGGGCTGAGGCATGGTCTAGCTGCCCAGAGGAGTCTGCAACAGAAAGAGCTTCCATATGGATGGGTAGAACAGGGAGACTGCTGCATGTGGAGTCAGAAGACTTGGGTTCAAATGCTAACTCACCTGGCTACCCGTGTGACCTTGGGAAAGTCATTTCCTCTATGGGTCTCAATTTCACTACCGTAGCACTCCTCTCACCCCACCCCCATTCTGTTACGTCCTTTGTACTACAGACAAGGTAGGCTATTGAGTGTTCCTTAAACACTGCTCACCCTTCCCTGACTGTTTTTTTTTGACATTGTTCCCCCAAGATTTGGAATACCCAGTATATTGGAGATAGCATTGGATTCAGAGTCAAAGGAGCTGGGTTTGAAATCAGGTACTAATCACTTACCTTTGAGACCTTGGACAAGTCACAACCTCTTTGGGACTCTTTCTTCCTTATTTTCTTTCTTCTGTATTTTCTTTCTTCCTTATTTTCTTTCTTTCTTTCTATCTTTCTTTCTTTCTTCCTTCCTTCCTTCCTTTCTTTCCTTCCTTCTCTCCTTTTTCTCCCTCCTCTTTCTTTTCCATCCTTTCTTTCTTCCTTCCTTCTTTTATTTTCTTTCTTTCCTCCTCCCTTCCCTCTCTCTTCCTTCTTTCCTTCCTTCTCTCTCTCATCTCTTTTTCATCCTTTCCCTAAGCCCTGAGACAGCTCTATGGCCTAAAGAGTCTATTAACTCTTCCCTATTAATAGGAGAAGGGCTGGAGGTGGGGACCCCTGGGCATCTCCTGTATTAAGTACTAGGTCTTCCTTTTACCAATCTGGGTTGAGGGTAACACAAGGCCAGGAATGCTGTATCTAGGAGAGGTTTTTCTGATGTTTCCCACAGAGGTGACTGGGGTTTGTGTCCCATAGGGTAGGGGTACACCATTTCATAGGGGGTAACGTAGGGAACAGAGCCTCAGGTTCAGATGCTGGAAGTAAGCTCAGCCTCCTTGTGAAGATGTCCAGTCTGTACAGACCCCTCAGAAGTGACCGATGCGTAGCAGAGCAGGGAGAGATTCCAAATACTTCACAGCCACTTAGGGCTTCAGTTTCTCCAACTGTGAAATGGGGAAAGGATGACTATTTACATATCTATAGCAATTTACAGCTTATGAGTAGTGATAGCACCTATTTTTATAGTACTTCAAAGTTTCCAAAGTATTTTTCCCTACAATTCTACTGGAAGGGGCAGGTGGGGAAACTGAGTCTCAGAGAAGTAAAATTATTTGCTCAGGGTCTTCCAGCTAGTAAGTATCTGAGGCCATATTTGAACTTGGGTCTTTCCTGACTACAGACTGCACCACTTAATAGTTCCTAACAGAGTAAAAGATTGACATGGAACTAAAAGCAATCCTCGAATCCAGGTCTCCCAGTTCCCACCTAGCCAAAGCCCATTTCACAGGTGTAGTGGAAGAGCTGTATCATGGCTTCCCAAACCAAAATGCCTGTCCCTGGTCACCACTGACCTATTGGAATGTAAGCCCCTCAAGGGTAACAATTGTCTCATTTTGTCTTCGTGGTCCTAGCTTACAGCCCAGTGCTTGGCAAAAGCAAGTGCTGAATCCATGTTTTAACTCATTCATTCACCTGGGAAATGGGGGTGATATTCCCCACTCTAAGTATCAGTATGTGTGTCCCAGGAAGCTGGGGGCGGCCCTCCGTATCAGAACTGGTATCTCCCAGCAGCAATATTCTAAGCAGCTTTGATGTCACCAGCCACTCTCATATGGAATCCAAGATTTCATTTGTCGCTCACAGAAATCCCCGGAGGTTAGTCAGGGCAGAGAGCTATAAACCCATTTTACAGGTGATTAAACTAAAGTCCAGAGAGGAAGAAGCCATTTACTTAAGGTCACATAGCAAATAAATGTCAGGGTCAGTATTTGAGTCCCAATTTCCTGCCTTTCAGTTTGGTCTCATTCCCCTGCATCACGCTGCCTTTCCTGCTCCCCATCAGTCTCTGACTGAGGCTTCAAATCCAGCTCTTTCATCTGCCTGGAAGCCACTCTCCCTGTAATAACCAGCAGCCTCTTGTGTAGCTTTTCTCTTTCTCTCACTCTGCCCCCCTCTTTCTCCCTGAAAATATAGTTTGCAGATATTAAAACACACACACAAATCACTAAACACTTTTAAAAAATATTCTTTGAAGTCTAATGGTCTCAGGCTCAAGGAAATTAAGGACTGATAAATATGCAGACATAGTGATGGGGGAATGAGGTTGTCTAAGCTGAGATTTCTACAAGCAAAGCTAGGTAAGAGAGGGGACCTAGTTAGAGAGGAGGTCAGGGCATGGTCTAGAGAGGGCGAGGAGGGGAATTCTGGCTGGGAAAGAGATAAATTGAGGGGTAGAGATAAAAAAGGAAGAGAAGGAAAAAGGAGGGATAAAAGAAGGAACCTCAAGACTGCACTGGGAGAAAGAAGAGCCAGAAGTGATGCAATCTCATTGATCAGTGATGCAGGGGAAAGAGGGAGGGGGAGAGATGGGATCCAAGATGGCGGCACAAATTGCTACTGCCAAAAGGGCGTCCAAAGGTCACATCAAAGGGATCCCCTTCCCCACGGAGCTTGGTGTAGTGGCTAGGGTGTTGGACTTACAGTCAGGAAGACCTGAATAAGACATAAGCTGCATGACCTTGGGAATTAATAGACCTCTCTCAACTTCTGTTGTCTCATCTGTAAAATGGGTGTAATGTCTTACAGAACTGTTGTGAAGATTGAATGAGATAATATATCATGAAGCACTATATAAACATTAGTTATTATCAGTATTTCTGTGAGACTTCGGACAAATGACTTAATTTCTCTGAGCCTCCATTTCCTTATCTGTAAAATGGGGAGAATAACGGCACTGGCCTCATAGGACTATTGCAAGGATCAGAAAGGATAATATAGGTAAAGCGCTTTGTAAACTTTAAAGTATTATATCAACGTCCACCATTATAATTGTTGTTGCTATCATTCCTTGTCAGGAGGTAATTGGCATACTAGAAAGAGTCACAGAGGAGTGAGAGGACTTGGATTCAAATTCTGGTTCTCCCCCTTGATTAGTTGAGTAACATTGGGCAAGTCATTCCTCTCCTCCGGGCCTCAGTGTTGTTGTTCAGTCATTTAGCTGTGTCAGATTCTTTGTGACGCCATTTGGGGTTTTCTTGGCAGAGATACCAGAATGATTTGCCATTTCCTTCCCCAGTTCATTTTACAGATGAGGAAACTGAGGCAAACAGGGTGAAATGACTTGCCCAGGATCCCATAGCTAATATGCTCAACTGTAAAATGAGTTGGCTGTACTGGATGACCTCAAAGTTTCTTCTAGCTCTAAGGTCTCATGATGCCACTGTGAAATGAGGAAGAGAAAGGGCACTAGTCACTTAGTGAGCCACAGACTCAAATCCTAACAATTTCCTCATTTCCTTTTTGCCAGTGAATGAATGGGATAGAGAGCAGAGACGGTGGACAAGCTCTGGCATTCCTTGTCTTAAGGGCCCTCCCAGCTCTGACGTCCTGTGTTCTAAGGACCTTCCCAGCTCTGACGTCCTGTGTTCTAAGGGCCCTCCTAGCTCTGACATTTTGTATTCTAAGGGCCCTCCCAACTCTGACATTCTGTGTTCTAAGGACCCTCCCAGCTCCGACGTTCTGTGTTCTAAGGGCCCTCCCAGCTCTGACGTCCTGTGTTCTAAGGACCTTCCCAACTCTGATATTCTGTGTTCTAAGGGCCCTCCCAGCTCTGACGTCCTGTGTTCTAAGGACCTTCCCAGCTCTGACATTATGTGTTCTAAGGGCCCTCCTAGCTCTGACATTTTGTATTCTAAGGGCCCTTCCAACTCTGACATTCTGTGTTCTAAGGGCCCTCCCAACTCTGACATTCTGTGTTCTAAGGACCCTCCCAGCTCTGACATCCTGTGCTTTAAGGCCCTTCCAACTCTGACATTCTGTGTTCTAAGGACCCTCCCAGCTCTGACATTCTCTGCTCTAAGGGCCCTCCCAGATCTGACGTTCTAAGGGCCTTTCTAGCTCTGACATTCTGTGTTCTAAGGACCCTCCCAGCTCTGACATCCTGTGCTTTAAGGCCCTTCCAACTCTGACATTCTGTGTTCTAAGGACCTTCCCAACTCTGACATTCTGTGTTCTAAGGACCCTCCCAGCTCTGACATCCTGTGCTTTAAGGCCCTTCCAACTCTAACATTCTGTGTTCTAAGGACCCTCCCAGCTCTGACATTCTCTGCTCTAAGGGCCCTCCCAGATCTGACGTTCTAAGGGCCCTTCTAGCTCTGACATTCTGTGTTCTAAGGACCCTCCCAGCTCTGACATTCTCTGCTCTAAGGGCCCTCCCAGATCTGACGTTCTAAGGGCCCTTCTAGCTCTGACATCCTGTGTTCTAAGGGCCCTCCCAACTCTGACATTCTCTGCTCTAAGGGCCCTCCCAGATCTGACGTTCTAAGGGCCCTTCTAGCTCTGATTGTCTGGAATCCCAAGTCACTTCACTTTTCTGGATGCTTCAGCTACCTCATCTGTAAAATAGTCTTAATAAAGCTAACTCTTTGAACCCAAGAGCAGGATGAGATGAACTCTTGAAATCTTTTCCATCTAGGAGATTATTATAATCATTATTAATCATGTAATTATTAATACTTAATAAAATTTAATTAATCATAATTGTTATTATTTTACTTCACGGATGGTCATCTCAGTAGGTCTCAAAAATTCATAGGATGTGCCTGACTGAAAGAACTCAGAGGAAGTTATCCTAATGTTCAGCTAACTGACCTCCACCTTTGCCTATGTACACAATGACCTAATAACACAAAATCACAAAGCAGTTGAGGACCTGCCTCACTCTGCCCGACGCCAAGACAAGTGCTGTATTTTAGTGGCACGTTTAAAAGGAAGCTCTACATAGGTTCGTGTTCGCCAAAGCACAATTTCCTCCCCAGGAGCTTACCAACACCAGTGATTTTTTCCTGTCCTAATTTTAAACAGGGTGGGATTTGCATAGGACATTTGCATCAGAGATTACCCAGGGTGCTCTGGGAGGTATTGCTCTCCAGGAGAAGGAAAAAAAAATCATAAAACCTTTTTTGCTTGTCAGAGGGTGAAGGGAAGCTGCTGCTTTTAGTAACCCTAGCCACTTAAAACCTGGAGGATGGGGGAGGGGTGGGGAAAGGGGAGGTTTAGGCTCCCCATTGGTTTGGGGACGGGCTGAGTGAATGGGGGCCCTGTTTCTAGGCAGCAGAGTAAGGCAGACTCATGTCTAGGTGCAAATTTTAGTATCTGAGCTTAACTCATGTGTACTTCAGATGATTTCTGTGGTGAGGGCTAGTATGCTGAGCTATCCAATGAGCCATTTTTTTTTTTCACCAAGCTGTAACATGTAAGACACCTAGTTGGTGTGGGAGAGCAGATTCAATTGTGCTCAGGATGCCACACAACTCCAGACTCCATGCTTTGGGATGCCAATCTATTTTGTGTCCTGTGACAGAATGTAAGCTGTTTGAGGGCAGAGACTGCTCCTTCTCTGTATCCCCAGTAGCTAGCACTGGTGCATAGTGGGTGCTAATAAATATGTGTTGGTTGATCATTAAGTATTTATTGATTCACTACTCTGTAATGTACTCTGTTCTTGGCATTGTGAGGAATACAAAGATGCCATGATGGTTGTCCTCACAGAGATTCCAGCCTAGCTGGGGAGACTGGAAACAGGACATACCTATAGGAAGTGAACTAAAAAACTCGAACAAGCCCACTAGTGCCAAATGAGTCACAGAGATAATACTTCACACGGTACTAACATCATAGACAGAGTCAAAGTAAGAGTACTTTTCAAGCTGGGGAAAATCAGGAAGTCAATCACAGAACACAGAAATTCAGGCCTGGGAGGGAATTTAGAACACAATGTCAGAGCTGAAAGGATCCACAGATTTAAGACTAAAAGAGAACTCTGTGGTTATCGAGTTCATGCTCTAGCTCACGTTTCTAATGAGGAGAATGTGTTTCAGATAAGGTGAAGTGATTTTTCCCAAGGTCACAGAGGTATTAAGAGATCAGTCAGGATTTGAAGCCAGGTCCTCTAACTGCCAGGCCAGAACTCTTCCCACATAAAACGTTTAATTCTAGAAAGCCCTTCATCTTACACAAGAAACAGCCGAGGTTGAGAGGCGGAGGAGTGAGTCACCCACGGACACACAGAGAGTCACTACTGGAGCAAAGTCTAAAACTAAACTCTCCTGATCCGCAATTGGGGATTCCTTCCAGGACGTCATGACTGTCTCCCTAGGGAAGGGAAACTCTGTGCCTTGCCCCCTACTCCCTAAAATCATTCATTCTCCTATCTCATTGTCTGATCAGGACCTGCCCTCGGAGCACATCCTCCATATCCCAGACCTTCCACGATTGATATCTCCAGAAGCCCGGACAGCTCCCCACCTGCCTAGCGGGGGCTCCACTGATCCAAATGGAAATCCTTCCTTCCCTCCAGGTAGGGAAAAGAAAGAAATTCGCCTGCCTGCGATAGCTGGTTCACTCCCTCAACTGCTGAGAGATTTAATACTTAACTCCAGGCTCGCCTGGCTCCTCACCTGCCTGAGGAGGTAGAGGGAGGCGGCGATTTGCATATTTATTAAATATCTTTTAGTAGGATACACAAACCGCATTGCTACATCCCGCTGCCGGGGAAGAGAGAGAGGGAGAGCCGCATCGCGGCACATTAAATAGATGTTCAGGATGCGGGGCGGGGCCGGGCTGGGTGGGGCCGCAGGACCAGGAGCGCGGAGGGCACCCGGCCAAGGCGAGAGGAGGCAGCGGGCGGCAGAAAGTGTTTCTGCTGCTCGTGATTCTAGCTATTCCTCTAATTCCTACCTCTGCCCCCAGGAGGGAGCAAGCTTGGGCAGCTCTTTCTCGTTCGAACTCCATTGTTTCATGGAATGTTAAGAGTGAGAAGGTTCTGAAATAGAATGTCAGGGCTAAGAAGGACCTGAAAGTTATCGCTGAGAGGGTTCTGAGGGCAAGGAATGTTAGATCCGAGAGGGACGTTAAAATCCAGAATATGAGATCTGGGAGGGTTCTGAGAGTATGCAATGTTAGAGTGGAAAGGTTCTAGACCAGAATGTCAGTGCTAAGAAGGACCTGAAAGTTATTTCTGGGAGGGTTTGGAGAGCATGGAATGTTAGAGCTGCCAGGGACAGAATGTTTGATCTGGAAGAGTTCTGAGAGTGTAGAATCTTAGAGTTGTAAAGTTCTAAAACATGATGTCAGAGCTGAGAGGGACCTGAAAATCCAGAATGTGAGATTTGGGAGGGCTCTGAGGGTGTGGAATATTAGAATGGCAATGTCAGAGATGAGAAAGCCCTTAAAACACAGAATGTTAAGAGTTCTGAGAGGTTTCAAAGAATATGTATGTTAGACCTTAGAAGAAAATATCAGAGCTGGGAAGGTTCTCTTACCATAGATTATTGGGACTGGAAGGAACTTTAAAGAATCGTCTAGTTCTGCCTGCTCCTTTTACTGCTGAGGGAACTGAAATCCAGAGAAGTTTGATGACTGACCCAAGGTAACACAGATGGTGGCAGAGACAGGTCTCATACCAGTGCCTTAAGATTCCAACTCCACTGTTCACTGCATTATCATCATGCTGAAGTCTCCCAAACCTGGATATCAGGAAGTTCTTCCCAATGTCTAACTCAGAGTTCTCCTATAACCAAGTTTATATAACCACTATTTGTAGTGGTTATATGGAAATGGAGAAAAACTGTTTGCCCCAATTGACCCCCAAAGCAAGCTGGGTCCACCTCTAGGAGGCCTATGAACTGTGTTCCCGAGGATTTCATCTCCTGCTGCTCCTTTCTGACTGGGAAAGGATCGACAGGGCAGGCCTTCCCCCTCTTACTGCCCTCCCACATGCCTGCTGTCCCCAGCACAGTGACTGGCATGTAGTAAGTACTTAATAAATACTTTATATAATCATATCTAATCCCAGGAAAGCCTGCCTTTGAAACTCATCCCAGTGTACAGTCCTATGCAATAAGGAGATAGAAAGACCACCTCCATCCTGGGTCTTTCTCCTCATATCAGGACTTACTTTTAAGCCCTATTAAAAAAGCCTAAGGGAAAAATGGTCAAGTCCCAATTAACCATGTGTATAATCTGTAGCTCTTAAATCCTCACTCTCTAGGACCTGACTTCACAAATAGATTCTGGCAATGGGGAAGCTGCTCAGTAGAATGGAAAACTCATTGGTCCAGAGTCAGAAGATCCAGGTTGATCTGACTCTTATTACCTGTGTGACCTTGGGCAAGCCACTTCACCCTAAGAAGCCTCAGGTTCCTCATCTGTAAAAAGAGAGAGTTGGACTACTTAGTCTCTGAAGTTCCTTTCAGCTCCAAACTTGTGTGTGTGTGTGTGTGTGTGTGTGTGTGTGTGTGTGTGTTTGTAGGGGAGATGAGGGGTGACAGGCTGACTCATTGACCTCCTGATATCCTCTGTCTCTTCTTGGATAAAGAGTGAGAAATTGTCTCCTTGGAGGAGCAACTAAGAGACTGAGGTTCAGAAGAATTACAGAAAATTTTTACCTGGGGAAAAGCGCCCCACCCTTGAATTGCTTTTCTCAGAACCACCTGGGGGTAACTGGGAAGGGGCCAGTGCTGCAGGCTCATAAAACAGCCTGAGATTGCTTTTAAGAGGGGAGGCCTCAGCAGGCTTTTAGCTGGTGATATGAACAGCAAATATCCAGCCATAAAGTAATCTCTGTCATAAAAGTAATCTTCATAATAAAATTAATAACAGACTCCAGGAAATAAATAAGAGAGAGCTAAGTACCCATGACCAGCTGCAGGAGAGGTTGGATTTGGAGGCCTCAGGGACCCTGGCAGGGTTTCTTTCTGAAAAGGAATCTAGCCTCTGAAAAACCGAATGAAACTAATAGGAATTGAGATAGCCCCATTGACAGATTGGGGTGGGAGAGAATCATAGATTGTCACAGCTGGAAGAGACTTTAGAACAAAGAATGGGAGAGTTTGGGCTGTTAGAACTGGGAGAGACTTTGGAAATCATCTCTTCTAAGTAATCATCTGATCAACAAGCATTTATTAAGCACCTACTGTGTTTTAAGGATGGGGGAGATAAAGGCAAAAATGCAACATTTCATGCCTTTGGCTAACATGCATTCTATCAGTAAAAGTAGTGTGGGGCAGTATAAAACATATTCTATTTTAAAACTAACTAGGAAGTCAGAGGACCTGGGTTGAAATCCTGACTTTGCCACTTCTCTCTATGTGACCTTAGTCAAGTCCTCTTTGGGCCTCAGTTTCATCATCTATGAAATGAGGGAGGGTTCCAGGTCTAAATCTATGAACCTATGAACACATATAAGTAAATATAAAATAGATAATTTCTGGAGGAATCAAGAAAAGCCTTACATAGAAGGTGGCATCTAAGCTGAACTTTGATGGAAGCTAGGGCTTGAGAGAGAGAGAGAGAGAAGGAGAGAGAGAAAGAGAGAGAGAGAGAGAGAGAGAGAGAGAGAGAGAGAGAGAGAGCGAGCGAGAGAGAGAGCATTCCAGGTTTAAGGCACCATCTGTGCAAATGTGTGGTGACGGGAGATGGAATATCTTATGTGAAGAACAACTAGTAAGTCAGTTTGGCTGGAATATAGAGCACATGGGAAGGAAGATTTGAATCTAGTCCCCTTATTTTACAGAGGAGGAAACTGAGGCCCAGGGAAATCTTGAAAGCAGTCCATATGTAGTAGACATATGACTGCATTAGGACTCAAAGCCAGGTATCCTTACTCTTTCAAAGGTTATTTCGGATTGAACATGTCATGGGTGGGGAGGCTGGAAGGAGGTTAGAAGCTGAGAGTAGATAATGGAGGTGAAAGGTGACAGGGGAGCTTGGGGGAGCAGGACTAAAGACCAGAGTGTGAGTTGACCATAGATCTTAGGAACAGGGAGAGTGGGAGGGAGCACAGAAGGTCCCTTTCTTGAGTAGGTTTATGCAGCGCTCCCTCCCTCCATCCAGCTGCCTTCCCTGGGGATGCAGTGTAGTCACTGGGGTCCCTAAATGAGCTTTGTGGGCAGCTCACATTCCCGAGGCTGAAAGCCTGTCCCAGGTGCTGCCAGCAGAGTCAGACAGCTAGCAGCTAGTTTTGCCCAGAACCAGCACTCCATAAATATTGGTTGTTTGATTGATTGCCACCTCCAGCCTAAATCCCTCATGTGCAGTTGATTTCCTGTCCTTTCATTCCATCCCCAGGAGAGATGGAGAAACCTAGTGGTCCCTCTCCTCTGGATCATAACACTTCATCATCTACCTAACCTGTGTTACTGGGTAACCTTCCCTCTCCCCTCACACATTATCCTCATCCCATTTCTATTTCTTCTTATAATCTTTCCTGTATCTTCATAGGATGTGTTAGGGGCCTAGGCACAGAGGGGCCAAGAATCTCCAAGAAATAACCCATCTAATGGGATTAAGCCCAGGCATTCTAAGTCTTACCTAGCTCGAGACCCCAAACACAGGGAACCCTGCAGAGGCAGCCTGGTGCACTGAAGACACTCCCAAACTAGGAGCCAAGAGACTGAGATTCTGCCCCTCTCTGTCTCTAACTTTCTAGGTGACTTGAGGTGCCAGAGGTTGGGTCTTCTCCCCTTTAAAATGAGCGAGTTGGATTTAATGATTTCTAAGGCCCCTCCTACTCTGGTATTTATCAGAAGACTGAGTCTATCTACCTGCTGGGGCCAGGAGTGTGGAAGGGGGGAGTGGGATTGGTGAGGGATGTTCAGCCAGTGGGCTGAATAGAGCTCTTAGCTCAGCAGTGGTCAGACCTTGCCTAGCCACTCTGGATCAAGAGCCAGAATGTTCCGTGTGCTAAGCACCCTCCCATCACTATCATTCTATGAAACAATGGAGCTCCCTAGATCCAGACAAATTAGCTTTGTCCCAGTAGATCCATGAACCCCTTCCAACACATTGTGTCTATGTGGGGTTTTTCCTTTCCTCCCAGAACCTTTTGATTTCTCTGCTCTTATTCTGTCTCTCAAGCTTCCTCTTCTCCACTGCCCTCCCTACTCTGCTTTTTTCTGCAGTGCCTGTCTCTTCATTTCTCTATAATGCTGACAAGCCTCTTTTCTTTTCCTTCAGGTTTCAGGATGTCATTGTCCCAAAGGCTGTTAGTATCATAGTCACAGCTTTCCCTGCTCTTAGCTGGTTAGGTCTCTAGATTTCCTCCCCTGGTCCTCTCTGCTGGGAACCCTGATACTGACCCTTCTTCAGGAGCTGATCTCTTCCATGGGGGCACAGGTTGATATTGGAATGTATTCAACAAATATTTATTAAACACTTTCTATATGCCAGACACCATATTAAGTGCTGGGGACATAAAGACAATGACAACAAAAGCAAAGTCCCTTCCTTTAAGGAGCTTGTATTATAAATGGGGGGGTGTGGATAGATTGAACGAGTATTTGTTAAACCATGCCAGGCATATGATAAGTGCTTTACAAATATTATCTTACTTGATCCTTACAACAATCCTGGGAGGCAAGAAACTGAGGCAGACAAAAGTTAAGTGATCAGCAGTTAGGCAGCATCTGGGACTGGATTTGAACTCAGGTCTTCCTGATTCCAGGCCCAGCACTCTATGTAGTATGCCTCCTAGCTGGGGGTGAGAGGGAGAGAGGGAGAAGAAGAAGCAACATGTACATGGGTTTATTTTCTCTTTTTTAAGACAGCATTTATACAAAATAAATGCAAATTTATTTGGGGGCTTGGGGAAGAACTAACAAGAGAAGGAACCAGGTGTCTTGTAGGATGTGGCACTATGACTGATTCTTCAACATATCCCAACATTTAACATATTCCAAGAGGTGAGGAGGGAGAGCATTCCAGGCATGGTGGACAGACTGTAGAAAGGCGAGGAGGCAGGAGAATGTGGAATGAATGTCATAGAGGGGTAAGCAAACAGTATAGTTTGGATGGCACATAGAATGTATGAAAGGAAACAATTTGTAATCAATCTAGATAGATATGTTGGGAGCAGACTAAGAAGAGCTTTAAATGTGATATAGAAGAGTACATTTTAACCAAAAGACAATAGGAAGTCCCTGAAGTCTCTTGAGCAGGGAAGTAGTATGGCTAAATTTGTGCTTTAGGAATATAATTCACAGCTGTATTGAGAATAAAGAGTTGGATATAGGGAGACCATTTATGAGGGTATTCTAATAGTCCAGGTGAGAGGGGATCTGAACTGGGATGGTGGAGACTTGGGTGTAGAGAAGAAGAGAGGTAGATATAAGACATGGTGTGGTAATGGACTCTATAAGACTGGAAAGCTGACTACAAGGGCTAAGTATGAGTGAGGAGTTGAGGAAGACTCTTGCTGGTGAATGCGGGACAAATAGTAATGCCCTTGACATGAGAAGAGAATTTAAGAGGAAGGGTGAGTGGGTAGGGTGAGGAGATAATGAGCTCCACTTTTGCCTGCTGAGGATTTAGGCAGAAGTGTTCAGCAGACAGTTGGGGAACTCAGAAGAAAGAGGAGGGCTGGGTATGTAGATCTGGGAATCATCTGCACAGAGATGACAATTCAACCTATGCTAGCTAATGAAATAACTTAGATGTATTTTCCAAGATCACTTTCTAGTTATAAATACAGGATCCTTCTATAACCTGCTCCCTCCCCCATTGTCCCTCTTGAGAAAGTCCGGACTACAAATATTGCTGTCGAAAGACCACCATCCAGTAGCTGGAAAGGATGCAAGACAGAGTCCATTCCTAGCCCTGGCTTTCACTCTCATAACTTACTCAACCAGCCACTTATGATGTTTTCCTTCTTCTCTTCTATCCCTTACCCTCAGCCTGAAGTGAAGGGAGACCAGGTCTTCACAAACAATGGTGGAACCAAAGTAATACTCCAGATAAATCAGAGTCTTGATGGCATCTCATTGGAGCTGCTTGGAAATATATTTTATTTTCCATTTTCTGGGCCCAAAGAGAGCTGGGGAATGGCCCTTTAGGGGCACTAGTGAACAGGTAGTTGAGTTGTATTTGTAAGACTGGGGTGGTCAAAAGGTAGGGATGCAGGATTGCTTGGCTGGAGCAGAGAGATCACATATCAACTCCATCAACAATTACATGCCAACTAGGCCAGGATCAGAGGGAGCTCTCCTGCAGAACAGACTGATATCTCTCTCTCTCTCTCTCTCTCTCTCTCTCTCTCTCTCTCTCTCTCTCTCTCTCTCTCTCTCTCTCTCTCTCTCTCCCTCCCTCCCTCTCTCATCATAGGGGACCTTAGAGGTCATCTAGTTGAAGTCCTCTCATTATACAGAAGAAGGAGCTGAAGTTCAGAGTGGTTAAGTGACTTACCCAACATAGGAAATAGTAGGTGAACTCAGGACCTCTGACTCCAGGGCTCTATTAATTTTATGACCCTGTATTTCACTAGGCTTTACAGACAAAGCCAGAGAGAACATGGAAAAGAATACTGGTCTGGTAGTCAAGACCATAATGCCAGCCCTGGGCCTATGGATAACTCATGGTATGACCTTGGGTGAGTTATTTTCCCACATCTAGGATTTCATTTTCTCATGTATCAAAAGGACATTCTAGCACTTGCTGTACACACTAACTGGCAGGATGGTCACAAGAAACCAAGAACACCAAAGTGCATCTAGATGGTGTGGTGGATAGAACACTTGGAGTTAGAAGGATGTCAGTTCAAATCTAGCCTCAGAAACTTACTAGCTGTGTGACCCTAGGTATATCACTTCGCCTTTATCTGCCTCAGTTCTCTTCTTCAGTAAAATGCAAATAATAATAGAAAGAGGAGAATGCATACTCTATGCTTGGGATGGTGCTTGCAGTGCCCTCTAAATTTCTAGGCATTGGGTGAAATCCTGGTCACCCCAGCCTTACCTGGTCATCTCACCCCTACCTGGAGACATCTCTGGTAGACACAATAAAAGTTAATTGTCTAATTTTGCAGAAAAATTCTGGACATCAGGGGAGCCCTCATTTCTATATTATCTTGGGGAAGACAGATGGATGAATTTCCCATCTTCTTTCTAAAATATCTCTGGAAGAGGTTAATTCTCACTGCTTAGGGAGAGAGGGGAAATGTGAGCAAAGAAGGCAGGCTGTACTCAGCAGTTCAGATCATTTCTCTCAAGTCAAACTTGAAACTTGGAGCTGCTAAGTTAATTGGCTCCTGACGAGCCTCCACTTCTAAGAGAGCAGAGGATTAGAAAGGTTGATGGAAAAAGCATATGAGACTTCATACAGAAAGGGCTACTAACTGGGTTTTGGATTTAGCCTCACATTTTTTCCTAAGCCCTGACACAGGTCACAAGGGACAGAGATGGCAGCAGGGTAGACACCTTGGGAGTTCATCAAATTTTAAAAATCTATAAATATCATTTCATTACCTTGAGCCTCAGTTTCCTCATCTGTTAAACAGGATGGCAAAACATGCTCTATATTTCTGGCAATTCTTTTAAAAGATCAAACAAGATTATGTATATGAGGGTGCTCTGACAATGGAAGTGTACTTTTACAAATGTAACAATAATTATTTTATGGCGCATTTGGCATTTAAGATATACAATAAGCAAGTCATGAGCTTCAAATTATTTCTTGGGTAGTGGAAATTGGTTGTACTGAACCATCCATCCTACCCTTTAACCCTTCTTTCTTTATTGAAAGTAATTATTCAGTCCATGGAATGTGTTATGATTGTCAGAACCATGGACAGGGACAGAGGAGAAGGTAAAACCCTTGTACTGGTGCTGAGCGGCTGATACCTTTGATACATGGTGTAGCCACTATATAGACATACAAAGGCAGCATGTGATGGGGAGATTTGAGGAAGATGAGGAAGAATGGAATTGAATTGCTAATATTAGATTGGATGCTCTTATGAAGCTTTGTGCTGCTTTCAGACAGCAACTCAGACCAGGGCCAGTCTACAGGGTTTAGAAAGGGTGTGGCTGAATTGTCAGGATTTCCAAGAGCCTTCCCTGATATAGGCATGTTTCTGTATATGTCTGCTGGTATACTAGTACCCAGAAAGGTAGTCGTGGGGTCTGTACATTTCTCCTTCTTATGGTCATTTAATATAATGTCCTTCTGCTTAGTATTTCCCCCACTGAGGGTCAGCTTTCTCATACAGGTGTGTCTCTTATGACAAGATCATCATGAGTCAGTCTAGACCGAATCTCTGATAAGGTGACTGTCAGAGACACTTCTCCATTAACTTCAAAATAAATTTGAGAACCCTATACATAGCATAGGGGT
Organism: Trichosurus vulpecula; assembly: GCF_011100635.1. Lineage (NCBI taxonomy): Eukaryota > Metazoa > Chordata > Mammalia > Diprotodontia > Phalangeridae > Trichosurus > Trichosurus vulpecula. The sequence continues at coordinate 50,690,265 of NC_050574.1, forward strand.
ACAGTCAGTGATCAGAGGGCAAAAATAAGTTAATATTATTTTATGATCTTTGATCACCTATAGATATCAGACCCACGGCCTTGGCCATAATATAGTAAGCAAGGTGCTGGACTTGGAGTCTGGAAGACACAGGTTCCAATCCTGCCTCTGACACTAGCACGTGACCATGGACAACTTACCAAACCTCTCTCAGCCTTAATTTCTGCCTCTTCCAAATGGAGATAACCATGCTTAGGCACCTACCTCACAGGATTGCTGTGAGGCTTAAATGCATTCAAAGCATTTTCTATACTTTCAAAATGCTATTACATGTCAGTTATTATTGGCTTCATCCCAAAAGAATACAGGGGGAAAATAAGAATGACACATATATGTAGAGCTAGAAGGAACTTGGATATTATTTAGTCCAACCCTTTTCATTTTACAAGTAAGGAAACTAATGAATAGAGGAAAGAAGTGACTTGACCAAGGTCACACAGAAAGTAAACTGCTGAGATGACACTTGAAGCCAAAACATCTAACTCTAAATCCAGCAAGTCAGGGATAAAAGGGGAAAAAAAAGATTTCTAGACAAACATATCTGGGAGAGGGAGCAAAAACAGAGTTAGAGGAAAATGTGAGACCCACTGGGGCCTCCCAGTAGCTCTGTGAAGGATTAAGCCTTAAGCCTTAAGTCTCAAAGAACCATATCAGCTTCCCAGGGCACCAGCTGCTCCTTGGAATTTATCCAAGAGAACTTTTGCTCGGCCTTCTGGCTTTCACTTTTTACTGCTTTCCCTGATCTTTGTCCTCTGATTCAATGCCTTACTTAAGCCACCCAAATTTCCTTGATCACTGAATCTACTTGCTTCTCTGGGTTCAGAGATCTTTCACAACTGACCCCTAACCACCAGAATTTCCCCACTTCTCCTACTACTTTCCACAAACTGGATGCCTTCTATCCCTGACTGCCACATGCTCTAGACCACAAGAGTGGATTTCAGGGTGTATTTACAAGGCAGCATGGTGCAGTAATCCCACTGTGTGACTATAGTATGACTATTGACTTAACCTCCCTGAGCCTCAAGAAATGTCTACTAAGTTATAGACAGGTTGGTGGAGAGTGTTTTCACACTCACAAAATCACAGAACCTTGTTGTCTTTATTTACAAGGAAGGGAAATGATATTCAAATTCTGAAGTAGTAACTCACAGGTCAAAGAAGCATATAAAATAAAACTACTCAGTACCTAATTATGTGGTACCTAAACTTACTGAGTTTTTCTATGTGGTTGTAGTTATGGGATGGGGAGGAGGAGAAGGGAAGAGAGAAGATGAGAGCAGCTTGGCCTATATCCAACTGAGAGGAGATGGGAGGAGGGGGAGAGAGAGAGAGAGGGAGGGGGAGATGGAGAGAGAGAAAAGAGGAGACAAAGAAACACAGAGACAGAGACACAGAGACCCACAGAGACAGAGGGAGACAGAAATAGAGACGCAGAGACACAGAGAGAGGCAAAGACAGACAGAAAGAGAGAAACAGAGATAGATGTATGGACAGACAGACAAAGAAATACAGAGACAGACAGAGAGATAGATAGTTAAAGAGTGTGTGTGTGTGTGTGAGAGAGAGAGAGAAAGAGAGAGAGACAGAGAGAGACAGAGAGAGAGAGAGACAGAGAGAGAGGGAGATGGAGGAGAGTGGAGGGCAGAAAAAGAAACAGAGACAGAGGGAGGATGGACAGAAGCTCTCGTCTCAGAATTCTACCTCCTAGTCTGGGATTTTCCCACTGGGGTGTTCTGGCTTTAGTTCTTTGGTTCATTCTCTAATTCCAGGCTAACTGCCAGACAATCAGGATGCCTATTCATTGCTGGTGGAGCTTTTGATTGTCATACCAGAACTTCTGCTCATACAATTTGGGGATAACCAGCAATGTCCTCTTCTTCATGTGACCACAATGAGAGAGACCAGGCAGTGGAGCAGAGTTGTAAAAAGGACACCAGTGGGTGTTCTCACTCTTAGGGTTCCCCTAGGCAGTAGCTAAAAGCAGGGAGAGTCTCTGTCTCTCTGGGCTGTGGCAGAAATCTCTGTGTTTGGGGATGGGGGTGAGGAGGTGTCGTTCCAGCACTTACAGTTTGTTTCAGAAGGCAGGAGTTGAAGGGAGTAAGTCTGTCTTCTTTATGCAGTGCGACGCTAGAGGCCTCACATGTTTGCTGAATGGTTTCCCCTAGAAATATGTGTTTGTGTTCCTCTGTTTTGTGTATTCCTGGGAAAAATCTTGTGTGCTAAGCTGTGTTTTGAGCTGCCTGAGGTCTTGGCCACAAGAGACAGCCATAGGACTTAGCGGTGATGACTTCGTGTCCTAAGGTCAACAAAAGCTGCATCACTGATGACACTTAGTTCTCTTGGGCAAAGCTGGATTAAGGGTCCTGATGCTTTTTTTTCCTAAAGTAGGTACTGTGTAAGAGACTTAAAAAAAACACCCTGATGTAACCATGAAAGTTTTTGCTATCACTTCTGAAATAAATCATACCACGAAGCTGCCAGAATGCAAAGCATGCCTGCCTATCCCAAGCTCTTTCAGACCCCATCTGTGATCAAGCTTATTGACCAACCAGCCACAGTTACTATGGAAGCATGAATCCCAAATGAACTAGATCAATCAGGTAGGATTGTTATTAAGCCTTTCCAGGAGAGACGAGCACAGGACTCGGAGTTAGGAGAGAGTTGACTTTGTATTCAGCCTCCCACACTTAGTTACTTTGGTCATCACTTAACCCCTGTGTTACTTAGTGTCCTTATCTGTAAAATAGTCATTTTGGCTGCAATATTTACCTTCCGGGGCTTCTGTGGGGAACACATGAGATAGTCAGTTAAGTTCTTTGCAAACATCAAAGCAAGAGATAAAGAAACAGGAAGGTATGGCAGAAGGAATCAGTAGAACCCAAGTTGAGGGTCCACTTCTAACACATAGTAGCCATGTGGCAATGGGCAATTTGCTCTTTATATATTCCTGGTGCTTACTTCAGTGCCTGGCAAACAGTCAGTACTTAATAAATGCTTGTTGATCCATTGCAACTTAGTCTTTAAGAATTGCCTAGGGCATGAAGAGTTAAGTTCAATACAATTCAATAAACATTTGTTAAGTGCCTACTGTGTGCCAGGCACTGGGATAAGCACTAAGGATGCAAAAGTGAAATTGAAACAACCTTTGCCCTCAAGAAGCTTACATTTCAATTTGGAAGACAACATGTAGATAAATAGGTCACTATAAGACATATAGAAATCAAATATATCCTAGCCTTGGATGGGAAGGTGATAACAGCTGGGGGGACTGGGAGAGAGTATATGAAAAAGGTAGCACTTGAGCTGGGTCTTGAAGGAAAGAAGGAATTCCAGAAGTCATGCCTCAGATAATTCTCCAATATTACGCAGATGAGTCGCCAGACCTGTGTTAGTGGAGGAAGCTTCCACACCCAGAGTTCCCTTTAATGCTTGAAACTAAAGGTTTATATCCCCAAAGAAAAAAGGAACACTATAGAAATGTCAGTTATTATTTCTCTGTAAGGGCCCTGGTTTCTCCAGTTGTTGGTTTGGGTTTTTTTTTTTTATGAAGAAGTTGGAATGGAAAATCTCAAAGATCACATCTACATTGTCTTTTTCTTGTTCTTCATCATAATCTCCACTCATCCTCGGCTCCACCTACTAGAGAAGGGACAACAAATGCTACTGCCCAATGCAAAGAGATAGCTGAGCTAACCGCTGCTGTCTGCCAACACCCCCACGTTCCTTTTTCCAAGAAACCCCAGGCACCCCCAGAAGTCTGCCAGGGGAAGAACCAGATTTACTGCCTGCGTTGGCACCAAAGCTCTGGCCAGGTCCCAATGCCGCCCTCGTTCCTGTCAGAAAAGCAAAGATCTATCTCCTTTGCTTTGGATAACACCAAGGAGGCTGTCGGACTTCCAAATGTCATCTTCCCAGGAGCCAGAGTTTGAACAAGATCCCTTGGGTGATATTTCCGGAGGAGGAGATCTCACTAAAATTTCCCCGCTCCTTAAAATGCCGCCATGTCTGCAGCCTTTATTTATAGACAGATTGCTTTTCAACTTTTCGCACGCCAACATTTCTACACGTTATTCCTGAAGATAAATGCGCATTATGATTTCATAATAGGAATTGCATTTCTCCCTCGTGTCACCTCTAAGCATGTGTGTACATAAATATGCCATCTTGGCTCTGACAGTAATTTAAAAGGCACTTTGAAGCAACATATTGATCATGACCAGAGAACTTAGTTGGTGTGGTCTGGGTCTTGCTGAAGCCTGCCTTTCCGTAGTCCCCTCCCTTTTATTTGTCTGAGTCCAAAAGCTGGAGAATTTATGATTTCCATTTATCTTAGGGTATCATGATGTTTGTTTATAGGCAATATGGCGCTTGGGGAGGGGGGAAGAAGTGTGATTTTATAACTCCAAAGTGTAAAGAAGGAATGAAAAAATGCTGCCATTCTGGCAGCCAAATTCCTTGGAGACTGGAATTCTCCCTTGAGTTCTCAAATGGACTTGAAAGCTTTTCTGCTAGATGGCTTCTCAAATTCCAACAGAACCACTTGGGTTTTCACTGACCCTTCCTATTATTCCAGGAGCTATCCAAGGCTACCATTTTTATAACCTGCCCTTGCCCCACTTTCATCTCCTGGCTTTAAACTTGTATTTACTTATGGGCATGTTATATCCTCCCAATAAAATGAAAGGAAAATGTCCCTTTCCTGAATGGCTCCATGCTACTTAATAACCCCTATTGCCTCCCATTCCTCACACCAAGCATCAATTCAGAAAATGGTAGAAGTAGGAGTTAGAAGAATCAAAGTCGATGTCCAGCTCTGCCACTGACTCACTCTGTGATGTGGGAGAAGTTATTTCACTTTTCTGTGCATTAAATCCTTTATCTATAAAGGGAGAGAGCTGAACAAGATGATCTCTAATATCCCTCCCAGCTCTGCCATTCTGTCTTCTAAGGCCCGTCTCAGCTCTGACATTCTGAATTCTAAGGCCCCTTCCAGCTTTGACATTCTGTGTTCTAAGGCCCCTCCCAGCTCTATCATTCTGAATTCTAAGACCCAGCTCTATCATTTACTACCTAAGCAATCTTTGCCAGTCATTCCCTTCTCTGAAACTCAGTTTCCCTCCCAGCCCTGACATTCTGTGTTCCAAGGCACCTCTCAGTTCTGACATCCTATGTTCTCAGACTCCTCCCAGCTCTGACATTCTGGGTTCTAAGGCCCCTCCCAGCTCTGCCATTCTGTGTTCTAAGGGCCCTCCCAGCTCTGACATCCTATGTTCTCAGACTCCTCCCAGCTCTGACATTCTGGGTTCTAAGGCCCCTCCCAGCTCTGCCATTCTGTGTTCTAAGGGCCCTCCCAGCTCTGACAGCCTATGTTCTAAGACTCCTCCCAGCTCTGACATCCTGTGTTATAAGGGCCCTCCCAGCTCTGACATTCTGAGTTTTAAGGTCCCTCCCTGCTCTGACATTCTGTGTTCTAGGGGCCCTCCTCTGACTGCATATTCCAATGTCCTTTTCAGTTTTAAGCCACTCATGTTCTAACATTTTAAGTTCTAAGGGCTTTCAAAATCCTGACGTTCAATTCAATAAGTATTTATTAAGCATCTACAATGTGCCAGGAACTTTAGGAATTAAGGACATAACAACACAAATGAAATAGTCCCTTCTCTCAAGGAACTTAACTTCTTTGGGGTGGGGGGAACAATGTGTAGCATAGAGGAAGTAATTAAATGTAATTTCATGAAGAGGACATTAATAATGATGTGTAGGAGCTGGCACTTAAGGAAGCTTTGAAGGAAGCTTCTTCTTAGGCTGGACAGTCTGTGACTCTCTGAGCTCCTGTCTACATTTATTTATGTTGGTGCCCATTAGATGGCCTTGAAACTTCAGTGTGGTATATGGGAATGAGCACTGATGTTGGAATCACAGATCCTGAATTCAAACCTTGACTCTGTTATGGCCTATGTGACCTCAGGCAAGTCCCTTGACCTCTGTGGGTTTCAGCTTCCTTATCTGAAAAATGACAGGGTTGGGTTAGATGGCCCCAAGGTCTCATCCAGATTTAAATTACCATCTTGTTCTCTTTCCACATCCTGGGATAAGAAGACTCTGATCTCAACCTCTCTGAGTCTTTCCCGTGTGAGTGGAAGAATGAAATTACTCAGAAGAGAATGAGTGTGGCTCTTCTCCTAGCCTTCCTCACCCCTGCTGCAAACTAGAGTGAACCACCTCTACCTGGCACTGCCTTTACCTACAGCAGAATGTGATGGTTGGTCCAAAGGGCTCCGGGTTCTCATCCTGTACTTTTCACTCTCCACCTCTCTCCCCTGCTTTCCTATATCTCAAAAGAAAGCTGAAAGTATTATTGGCTATAACCACACCCCTTCCTCCAGATAGCCCACTTCCTTCCCCCCATTTTGAATTCTTCTTATCCTTTAAAGCCTTGCCAAAGCCCTACCTCCTCCAGGATTCCTTTCCTGATCATGTATTCTCCTCATGCTAACCAACTTTAATGCTTCCTGTCTATATCTCATTTTTTACTCTAAACTCGTACTGCTTAGAGCCTTGATTCAATTCAACTCGATTCAACAAATTCAGGTATTAGGTGCCTCCTTCATACCAGGTCCTGGGCATACAAGGACAAACGAACAATTTCCCTCAAAGACTTTACGTTCTACTGGGAATCAAAAGGGATGCCCGCAGATAAGTAAGTATAAATTATATAGGGTGTCCCAAAAAGCTTTAGAGTTATTGAATAAGTTATTTTAATGTGTTAAAGCTTAAAATGGCACTAAGTCCTTTATACAATGCAATCTGAGGTAACTTGAAGAAAGAAACAATGGTGATAACTGGAATGATCAAGGAAGTCGTCCTGTAGAAGTGGCATCTATTGAGCTGTAAAGGAATCTAGGGAGTCTTCAAAGCAGAGGTTTGGAAGGAGGGCATTTCAGACAAGGGGGCAATTGTGCAAAGGTGTTGATGTGGGAGTTGGCCTTCCATGTCAGAGGAGTGGCTAGTAGTCCAGTGGACTCTTATCAGAGAGCACAGGGAGGGCATGTTGTGAAATGAAATGGAAAGGTAGGTGAGGGTCAGATAGTGGAAGTTTTAAAATATCCGGCTGTGGATTATGTATTTTTGTCCTAAAGGCAGTCATTGGCGTGGTTTGACATTTCATGTAGGTATGGGGTCAGCACAGTATAGTGAGAAAAAATGTTAGAATTGGTGTCAGGAGAGACCTATGTTTGAATGACTTTCAATCACCTCTGTTGTGAACTGGCTGTGTGACCATGGTCATGCAACCTCTGTGAATTTCCTCCTATGTTAAATGAGAATGGCAATGCTTACAGTGCTTACTTTAGAGGGAAATTGTAAGGATGGAATGAGATAACTTATGTAAAGGACTATATAAATGTTGTCTGTTATTGTTATCTCTTCTACTAAGAAGTAAACGCCATGAAGGCAGGGTCTTATTTGGACTAGGAGCCAGGGGAACTGGGTGATTGTAGGAATCTTTTAAAGTGCTTAGAATGAATGAACAAATGAGAGGCATTTATTAAGTGCTTATTACGTGCCAGGTACTGCTCTAAGCTTGGGGGATACAGCCACAAGCAAACTAGACAGTCCTTGCCTTTAAAGGGGAAAATGACACAGAATTGGGATTTGGAGGCAGGGTTGTGGGGACAGGGGGATAGAGAGAAGCATTCATAGTGGGACAAGGAATCAGCTAGATAAGGGGAAGGCAGCTCATTCAAAGCCCCAGGGCTTTCACAGTGGGACAAGGAATCAGCTAGATAAGGTGAAAGCAGCTCATTCAAAGCCCTGGGGGCTAGAATCCAATTTCTGGCTAGAGGAGAAGGCCAGACTAGAGGGAATGAGGCTCAGAGAAGACCCCAAAGGGCCACTCTTTGCAAACAGTAGGTACTCACAACATGTGAGATTAATTATTCATCCAGTCCATTGCTTCTTAAGACTGAGAAGTGAAAGGGACCCTGAGGATCATTTACACCAATCTTCTTATTTTAGAGCAAAGGAAATTGAGTTTCAAAGAAGGGAATGACTAACAAAGATTACTCAGGTAGTAAATGTCAGAGTTGAGTCTGACCTGGGTCCTCTGACTCCAAAGCTGGTGCTCTCCCACCCCATCCCTACCTGATCCCCATTGCCTTATATCTGGACAGAAATCCAGCGAATCTTCAGATCCTCCTATGGGTTGGTATACAGATGAGTGGAGAACAGAGTGATGATCCTTGGAGGCCTCTTCCTACTCAAAGTGTGCCATGCTGGCTCTTGAGTCATATGACTCAATAGTACCTATCACATAGTAGGTGTTTAATAAATGTTTATTTATAGATTGACTGATTGGAATCTCACCTCTGACACCTATAACCTGTGTGAACTTGGACAAGTAATTTTGCCTTCCTTGGCCTCACTTTCTTTCTCTGTAAAGTGAAGGGTTGAACTAGACCAGGGGTGGGGAACCTGTGGCCTCGAGGTCACATGCGGCCTCTAGGTCCTCAGGTGTGGCCTTTTGACTGAGTCCAAGTTTACAGAACAAATCCTTTTATTAAGGGGATTTGTTCTGTGAAGTTTGGATTCAGTCAAAGGGCCTCACCTGAGGACTTAGAAAGCCACATGTGGCCTTGAGGCTGCAGGTTCCCAACACTGGACTAGATAATCTCTGAGATCTTCTTCATGTTCTAGATCTATAAACCTTATGAACCCTCTGATGCTCCTGAGAGCATAGGAAAGGTTATGGGTTCTAGAGATTATAGCACAGAGTTTAAGTTCATTGGGCTGATATTGAAAAGTTCCCCCCCACCCCTGTCTTAAGCATGAATTTCCATTTCAGGAACCACTTAGAACCAAAGGAAGCTTTGGCCCCAAGGAAGGATAGGAACCTTTGGGCTTTGGGGAGCCAGTCAAAATATTCTTCTGAAACACTGTAAAAGGGGACAGGAGGAAATGATGGTGACGATGATGATGATGACGATGATGATGACGATGATGATGATTATAATGATATAAATGGTAGTCAGGTAGCCCTGATTCTTAATTAAGAGAACATGAGTATGAATCCTAACTTAACCTCTCTGAGCCCAGCTTCTATAGAACGATTATGTGATGGGTTGGACTAGGTGGCCTCTGAGGTCTACTCCACCATTAATTCTATGATCATATGTTCCTATGATGATAGATGAGGATAAGGAAGATGAGTGTAAATAGGATAATGATGATGACAGTGAGGGAGATGAGGGGGATGAAGGTGGTTATGAATTGTAATAGGATCAATATCTGCCAGACTTCTCCCCCTCCACCACTACCCAGTACTTCTTGTTGTTCCATCATTTCAGTCATGTCTGACCCTTCATGACCCCATCTGGGGTTTTCCTGGCAGAGTTACTGGAGTGGTTTGCCAATTCCTTCTCCAGCTCATTTTACAGATGAGGAAACTGAGGCAAACAGGGTTAAGTGACTTGCCTAGGCTTACACAGCTAGGAAGTGTCTTCACCCAGATTTGAACTCAGGAAGATGAGTCTTCCCAATTTCAATACCAATGCTCTATCCACTGCACCAATCAGCTGTCCATAATTTAGATTAGGTTAGTTCTCCTAAAGGGTCAAATCCCCAAGATTGAACTGACCCAAGGCACTAAGGCTCTAACCAAACAGCCGTTGACTCAGCTTACTGGTCACCTAAGGGCAAAAACAGCCCTGGTACAAGGATTTGGGGCCCTTCAGATTTGATGCTTATCCCAAGGTCAGTCACCTCAATGTACCCTACTGACTACTGACTTTCTATGAGGAAATGAGGGAGGCCTGAGTTAAGTACTATATCTTTGTTTAGTATCCTTTGTGCTCTATGACCAAGTGAAGCCCCTCTTGTTAACTGTTAAATGACTCACAAATATATCCAATACCATATAAACTACCAGTGGACCAGCCTGGGTCAGGCCCAGCCCAATGCAGGGATGAAGTCCAACTCTGTCATTTTACATTTAAGGAAACTGAGACCTAGAGAGGTAAAGTGACTTTCCACATAAGTAGTATGTTGTAGAGCTGGGATATAACCTGAGGGATTATGGTTCATTTATGGGTTGCACTCTGTGGTCTTCTAGGTCCCTCCCAAGCCTGAGATTGTGTGATTTCATCTTCTGCCTCCAAATCCAGGATTTTGTCGCCTCTACAACATGGTAATTTGGAGTTTATTTATGATCTCATTTTATTTATTTATTTGAATGTTTGCTTCTGTTGGTGGTTACTAAGTTTAGAATTAAAAAACCCAGATTGCTGCTCAGTCTATAGGCTTGCTCCTCATCCCTCCTCCTCAAAAGTTTTCCCAAGTGCTGGCTGAGATGCTACTCATTACAGTCAGGTGGATGACAAGAAGAACTTTCTGACTACATGGGCCTTTAACTAAATAAGGAATCACCTCCCCAAGGGAGAGCTGTTCTCTTCAGTAGAGGTTTTCAAAAGAATGTTATAGCAGGAAATATTGGAGCTGGGAGAGATTTTAGAGATCCCCCAGCATGGCATCCTCAGGTTACTAATAAGAAAACGGAAGGGAAATAAATGGTTTGAAATCATACAACTAATAAATGGCAGTGCAGACTCTTGAATCCAGGTCTCCCGCCACATAGCCCAGTCCTCTGACACAAGTTACTTAATAAAAGCAAGGAATATGTGATAATGGAGGCTGATCTGGACAGCCAGATTTGAGAGGCTACGTGGGGTCAGCTCTCGGCTGGACTCAGCAGTGCTCACTTGTACAAATAGAGATTCTGGGACCATTGAAAAGCCCTTCTACCCCAACTCTCTGACAGTCTAACAGACCTTTGCTGTGTGAGACCGTTCCTACTTGTTGCTTAGTATATCAATGATTTTGTGGTCGTTCCATCATTTTTCAGTCATGTATGACTCATGTGACCCCATTTGGAGTTTTCTTGGCAAAGATACTGGCTGTTATATATGTGGTTTGCCATTTCCTTCTCCAGCTCATTTGACAGATGAGGAAACTGAGGCCAACAGGGTGAAGTGACTTGCCCAGTATACACAGCTAGTAAGTATCCGAGACCAGACTGGAGCTCAGGAAGATGAGTCTTCCGGATTCCAAACCTAGTGCTCTATCCACTGTACCACTATACCAATGAACCTCCCTTCTTTTAGAAGCATTGGTAATCTAAACAGTTAGGGTTCAGAGTGTATTATAATAGGAAGAACACTGAACTATGAGTCCTTGGGTCTGAATTCAAACCCTGGCTCAGTTACTTACTGCCTATGTGACCTTGGATGAGTCACTTCTCTTAGGCTTCAGTTTCTTCCCTGTAAACTGGAAAGGTCAGACTAAATGGTCTCTAAGGTTCCTTCCAGCTCTAGATTTCTGATCTTACAATCCTATGAAATAGTATTGAGAGGTGAGGATGGATAGGACCTAGAACATGGAAATAGGTAGCACTCTTACATTAAAAAAAAATAAAAACTCACTTCAATAGTACTAGAGTTACACTCAGATAGAAAGAACTCGGGCCTCTGGACCAAGAGTTGGGAGACTTGCTCTGTGACAGACTAGGAAAGGTACTGTACTTGACATCAGCACTGCATTAAGATACTCATGTGACCTCATTAGCATTCCTTTCTCCATCATGGAGGCAGCTGGTAGCATAGGGGATTGAGCACCAAGCCTGGAGTCAAGAGGATCTGAGTTCAAATCCAGCTTTAAATACTTACTAGATGTGTAACCCTGGGCAAATCATTTCATCTCTGTTTGCCTCAGTTTCTTCATCTGTTGGTGGTGGTTGTCCTTTATTCTTGAAGAGGACCAAAATAACACCATCATGTTGGGGTCAAGGTATAGTGTGCCCAACTGTGGCTGATCAGACCAATATGGAAGGCTCTACCACAAGTCAAGCACAAATAGTCCACGTGGACATTTGGAGTAGAGATGTCTCTAAATTTGCACATCTCACATTTCCTTTGAGCTACTGCAATTCTGCTTTGCTCATAGAACTCTGTGTCTTCTTTGATGTGGGCATGCCATGCTAGATGGTCCTTTGCCAGTGTTCCCCATGTCTCTCAATTAGATTCTCAAGTTCTTCAGAGAGACCTTGAGAGTGTCCTTGTATCTCTTGCTCTGACCTCTGTGTGAGTGCTTGCCTTGTGTGAGTTTTCCATAAAATAGGGATAATAAACAGCACCCATCACCTACCTCCAAGGGTTGTTGTGAAGATCAAATTAGATCATATTTGTAAAGTACCAACCCCAGGGTCTGACACATAGTAAGTTTATACAAATGTTAGTTCTTATCTGCAAAGTGTGAATTATGTGGGATTGCATTTGTACTACCTACCTCCTACCTAAATAAGAGGGTGTTGTGGATAATGTTTTATAAGCTATTCAACTGAGCTTCAATTTAACTAAGCTAAAACATAGCACAGAAAATAAGTATTTCTTTCTATCTTGCAGTGTGACCTTGGGTGAGTCATTTAAACTATACTCTTCTCAAAGAAACCACTGTAACAAATCCTACATTGTTCTGGGGAGGGGAGGGGTTGAACTAAATCATCTCCAAATTTTCACCCCGTTGCAAGATTAGGTGATTCTAAGATTCTCTGATCCTAAGATTCTTCAGTACCAAGTTTCTGTGATCTTTAGATTCTTTGATTCTGTGATTCCCTCTACGAAATTTCTTTGGGAAAATGCCCAATTTGGTGTGAGGCAATGACTGGTCCTGGGAATGACTGTAAGAATCACTCTTCTGTCCACAGAGGTCTGTCTATTATTCTCCCTGCAGCTGTTGATCACAACACTGTCACGAGGAGCATAGAAAAACATCTCTGTTAAAAGGTAGTAGGGTCTTAAGCATCAGTCATCATACTGGGAGATTCAAAGTGAACTCGGCCTTTTTTTTTAGGCAGAGAGAAAAGCAGGAGAAAGGAACTGTGAAATCCCCAGAGGAAGGTCTGCACCAATTTAGGCTTGAGAATCAATATGGTAGTTTCATGTTTCAATAACAGAGAGATTCATCTATTTGAAGGAGCTTAATGTGAAGGCAAATCTATCTTCTTCTGTAGGCTCTCGAATCAGGACTACTTAGCATCATTGAGCAGAATATGGAGATGGAACTAATTTCACCCACTGCAAATTCATAGTACTGTAGCATCTCCTCCCCCCACTCTGGGAACTTTCTCCCGGATGCACCCCCAACTCACACTCATAGATTGAGTCTTTTCTTGACTCTCAGAGTTCACATTACTTAGAACTGTCTCCTGCCTTAGCTTTCTGGGCTCGTTTCTTGCTGGAGCTGTGTTTCCTTTAAAGGTCTAGTCTTTTCTTTCATCTGGCTCTCTCTTTTGCTGCCAGAGGTTACACTCCTCAGGACTATCTCCTTAGAGTGTGTGTCTCACTTTTTAAAGGGACATCAAGGGCATGACGGAGCCTTGCCAAGCTACTTTTCAGTTCTGCCAAGTTTTATTGTAGAACTTCACACTTTGTTAAAAGGTAGTAATAATATATAAATACTTATTTACACTCGAGGATTAACAAAATGTAAACGCACCTCTACAATTTAAAACTTTAACATCTCGTTTTCTCTCTCATCTGCCCCTTTTTATAATTTCATTAACTGGTCTGGGAAGAAATGAATTGATCAGGAGTGTCCTGGCCAGCCCATCCTCCCCCTCCCCCCTCCACACAAATGTACATACTCTATGGTCTATAGCATTAACTGGATCCTCTCTGCAGCTAGACAGTCCTTCCACTCTACTCTACTCATTCCTCATAGTGACTGCTCCAATACTTTTCTTTTCTCTTCTTGACACCAACTCCATCTCTCAACCCTGAATTCATAATAGATGATGAATCCTCCTATGCCACTGAGAAGATGGAGACCATTTGATATGAACTCCTTCAGTTCCCCTCTTTCATCACTCAAATCTAATCAGCATCTTCACCCTTTCTCTCATTCCCTCCACTTATAGACTATCCCCTCATGCATCTTCAATCTTTCTTATCACTGCCCCTTTCCCACAGAAAGTTATCCAGGGTGTCATCCCAGATATCAATGTTTATAATGAGAGGAGCATACCTTCTGTCTGCAGTGGCTACTGAGAACACTATTCTCCCACATTTGGTACCCCTCCATTAGCCTCCATCCCCTCAGCTATTTAGCAGGACACATAGGCTCTTAGATAGGGTAAAAGAGTAGAATCACAAGCCAGCAGAGACTTCTCTGGCCTTCTCTCCTGATTCTCCAGACTGTCTCTATCATGTCACAAAGTCTCCTCACCATGACATTTTGCTCTGCCCCTGGCTTTCTCATCTTGGCAGTACACTCCATTCCATTCCCTTCCTCTGATTGATCAGTTCCTCCCCAAGCCTCCATTTTAAGAAGGCACCCATACCAGCCTTTTCTTCATTCTTTCTTGGTCTCCACTCCTGACTCTCTGGACTTTCTCCACCATGCCCTCACTTGCATGCTTTTCCCCCTTCGTCTTTTCAATTTTTTTAATGTATTTTCCTCCCCCATTAGAGTGCAAACTCCTTGAAGTCAGGGATGGTCTTTCTGTTTATGTTTATTTTAGCTTAGCACAGTGCCTGGCACATAGTAAGTTATTGACATGACAGTAGAGATCAGGGGAGGAGGGAGAGGAGAAAGAGTGACTCCTCTCTCTGTTTGACTAAGCCCGTATTTGGACTCTCTCTTGGGACTTACGTGCATCCCTGAAGTGTTCCCCAGGATGAATTTGCCTCAGATACTAAGATTTCTAGTTATAATCCTGCTCTTTCTCTTCTACCTAGAAACATGACTAGGTCTTACTAGTCCTAAAAAGCTATGCCTTAACTCTTCTAGCCCATCAGGTGATGTCTCATCCCTTTCCTCCCCTTCGCTGAAAAATCTGTGGAAACTATCTACATCCCCACTTCCTCCAGATCCCACTGTCTAATCAACTATTTGTAATTGGGCTTTGGCCCTCACTACTCTACTCCATTCAGTAATCATCAGTGACTTATCAGCAAATCCAAAGGGCTTTTTTCAGACCCCATTTCACTTGACCTTTCTGTAAGCTTTCAACACTGTTGAGTCACCCCATTCTACATTCTCCTTTAACATATTCTTCTAATCCTTCTTCTACTTCTCTCCTCCTCTCTTTCTTTTACTCTCTTCTTGATGCAGGCTCTGTGCTTGCCCCTCTTTACTTTCTCTACCTTTTCTCCAGAGGTTAGCCTTTAGTCAACCACTTTGAATTTTAATTTGACTTCCAAACCTACATATGCAAACTTTACCTCTCTTCCTAGGGAATCGTAGAATGTAGGCTTGTAAGGAACTTTAGAAATCATCTAATCCAGGGGTCCTAAAAGCTGAAGTCCACGAGTTTAGGTTTAAAATAATACTTTGATAACTGCATTTCCGTATAATTGGGCTCCCTTGTGATCCTATATATTTTATTTTATACATTTAAAAATTATTCTGACAAGAGGTCAAGCTTCACCAGACTCTTGTCCATAGCAATAAAAAGTTTTAGAATTCACTGATCTACTCCAACACCCTCATTTTTCATTAAAGAAACTGAAGCCTACAAAAGCAAAGCAACTTACCCAAGGCAACACAGGTAATAAATGTCAGAAATGAGATTTGAACCTCTGACCACTGACTCTAGCTTTTCCAGTCTGCCACACCGCTTCTCTAGGTTTTTAAAGTGACAGGATCCTGTCTCCAATAGCCTTCAGGACATATCCCACTGGCACCTTCAGATCATTATGGCTAAAACTGAGATTACCATCTTCTTTTATCTTTTCTTTTTTAAAGGTTAATTTATCTATTTTAGTTTTCAACATTCATTTCCACAACATTTTGAGTTGCAAATTTTTTCCCCATCTTGCCCCTCTCCCACCCCAATATGGTATGTATTCTGATTGCTTCTTTCCCCAGTCTGCCCTCCCTTCTATCACCCCACTCCCCCTGTTATCCCCTTCCCCTTTACTTTCTTGTAGGGCAAGACAGATTTCTATACCCCATTGCCTGTATATCTTATTTCCCAGGTGCACGTAAAAACACTTTTGAACATTGGTTTTTAGAATTTTGAGTTCCAAATTCTCTCCCTTCTTCCCTCCCCACCCACTCTCCCTGAGAAGGCAAGCAATTCAACATGGGTTCTACATATATTGTTATGCAAAACACTTCCATAATAATCATGTTGTGAAAGACTAACTATATTTCCCTCCATCCCATCCTGTCCCCCATTTATTCAAATTTCTCCTTTGACCCTGTCCCTTTTCAAAAGTGTTTGCTTCTGACTACCCTCTCTCCCAATATGTCCTCCCTTCTATCATCTCCCCCTCTTATCCCCTTTCCCCTTACTTTCCAATAGGGTAAGATACCCAATTGAGTGTGAATGTTATTCCTTCTTTAAGCCAAATCCAATGAGAGTAAGGTTCACTCATTCCCTTTCACCTTCCCCTTCTTCCCTTCCATTATAACAGGTTTTTCTTGCCTCTTTTATGTGAGACAATTTATCCCATTCTGTCTCTTGCTTTCTCCTTCTCCCAATATATTCCTCTCTCACCTCTTAATTAGATTTTTTAGTATCATCACTTCATATTCAACTCACCCTGTGCACTCTGTCTATATATATGTATATTCCCTTAAACTACCCTAATACTGAGAAAGATCTCCTGAGTTACAAATATCATCTTCCCATGTAGGAATGTAAACAGTTTGACTTTAGTAAGTCCCTTATGATTTCTTGTTCCTGTTTACCTTTTCATGCTTTTCTTGATTCTTGTATTTGAAAATCAGATTTTCTATTCACCTCTGTTCTTTTCACCAAGAATGCTTGAAAGTCCTTTATTTCATTGAAAATCCATTTTTCCCCTGAAGTATTATACTCAGTTTTGCTGAGTAGGCAATTTTTGGTTTTAATCCTAGCTCCCTTGACCTCCAGAATATCATATTCTAAGCCCTCCAATCCCTTAATGTAGAAACTCCTAGATCTTGTGTTATCCTGATTGTGTTTCCACAATACTCGAATTGTTTCTTTCTAGCTGCTTGCAATATTTTCTCCTTGACCTGGGAACTCGGGAATTTGGCTACAATATTCCTAGGAATTTTACTTTGGGATCTTTTTCAAGAGGTGATCAGTGGATTCTTTCCATTTCTATTTTACTCTCTGGTTCTAGAATATCAGGGCAGCTTTCCCTGACAGTTTCTTGAAAGATGATGTCTAGGCTCTTTTTTTTAATCATGGCTTTCAGGTAGTCCAAAATTTTTAAAATTATCTCTCCTGGGTCTATTTTCCAGGTCAGTGGTTTTCCCAGTGAGATATTTCACATTGTCTTCTATTTTTTCATTCTTTTGGTTCTGTTTTATAATTTCTTGATTTCTCGTAAAGTCATTAGCTTCCATTTGCTTCATTCTAACTTTTAAGGAATTATTTTCTTCAGTGAGCTTTTGGACCTTCTTTTCCATTTGGCCAATTCTGTTTCTTGAGACATTCTTCTCCTCATTGGCTTTTTGGAGCTCTTTTACCATTTGGGTTAGTCTATTTTAAGGTGTTATTTTCTTCTGTATTTTGGGGGGTCTCCTTTAGCAAGCTGTTGACTCATTTTTCATGATTTTCTTGCATCCCTCATTTCTTTTCCCAATTTTTCCTCTACTTCTCTTACTTGATTTTCAAAATCCTTTTTGAGTGCTTCCATGGCCTGAGACCAATTCATATTTTTCTTGGAGGTTTTTGATGTAGGATCTTTGACTTTGTTGTCTTCTTCTGGCTGTATATTTTGATCTTCTTTGTCACCAAAGTAAGATTCTATGGTCTGAGTTTTTTTTTTACGTTGTCTGCTCATTTTTGCAACCAATTACTTGATTTTTGAGCTTTTTATCAAGGTATGATTCTGCTTCCAGAGTAGAGAGTGCTCTGTCCCAAGCTTCAAGGGTTTCAACAGCTGTTTTCTGAGCTACTTGTAGGCACCTATAAATTTTCAGTTCTTCTGAGGTGGTATGATCCAAGGAAAGTTGTTTACTCCTCTACTGGCTTGGGCTCTGGTCTGTGAGTGACTTCAAGCACTCTTTTCTGTCTTGGAACTGCTAGAAGAGCCCCCTCTCCACAGCCACTACAAGCTCTGCCACACCAGGACTGCCACACCTCCTCACCCCAGGACCACCAACCAGGACTGTGACACAGGTCCAAAGAGGGCAAAGCAGGAGAATCCTGCCTCAATGGCAGCAAAGAGATCCCTGTACTCCTGCTCTGATCAGTCACTTGATTCCCTCCACCATCTGTGGGCCTGGAGCCTTGGAATCAGCTGCTGTTGGTGCTGCTGCCACTTCTACCACCCTGGGGCTGGGGCCAGACTTCACCCTTCTCTCACTCAGGCCCAACAAAGTTTTCCCACTGACCTGCTAAGTTGTCTTTGGTGTTTGTGGGTTTAGAAGTCTGGAAACCACTCTCGGCACAGAGTGATTGACCCTCCCCAGCAACCATCCAGGCTGTCTTGGGTTGGAAACTTGTTTCATACTATCATTTTGTGGGTTCTGTAGCTCTGGAATTTGTTTAGTCATTTTTACAGGTATTTGGAGGGATTTGGGGGAAAGCACAAGCAAGTCCCTGCTTTTACCCTACCATCTTGGATCTGCCCCCCTGAGATTACTATCTTCTTCTGAAAACTTATTCTTCATTTCAATGTCATTATAGCCATCTCTGGCACAACCATTCACCCTGTTTTCTATGTTCACACTTTGAGATTTCCTTTTCTTCTAAACTTCTCACATCCAATAAATTACCAAGTTCTGTTGATTATAGGTCCACACTGTTTTACATATGTTTCCTTGTCTCTCTTCATAATGGTACCACCCTAGTTCAGAATCTTATTACTACCCACTGGAACATTTGTGATAGCCTTCTTCAAGACTTCATATCTTCACTCTCTGCCTGTTATAATTCCTCCTTCATATTAATGACAAAGTAATTTTTTAGACACCTAAATCAGATCATGTCACTCATCTGCTAGAAAATTGTCAGTACCTCCCCATCAATTCTTTTAAAAAGTAAATTTATTGATATCTTTTGGTTTTAAGCATCATCTACATTTCCCAAGGTTTAACCTCTACAATTTACTGAATGTATTTATCTCTCTAGGTTTCTCTTATCTCCTGTGTTTGCATTTCAAAGAGTTACCCAGCTCTAATCTTTTCATCAGGAATCCTTGAAAGTCCTCTATTCTATTCAAGATCATTTTTCTCACCACAGGATTACATTAAGCTTTTCAGGGTAAATTATTCTTCATTTTAAGTACTTTTCTTTGCTTTTTGCAATATTATATTCTAAGATTTCCTCTACTTTATAGGAGTTGTAGGATTTGGGTTAATCCTGACTCTGATTTCTTTGTACTTGAACTCTTTCTTTCTGGATGGTTATAATAACATCCCCACATGTTTTCTTTTCTTTTTTTATTGATGGTTTGTTTTTATATAACAAACATTTCTCTGCGTATGTGAGCACCTGTGGGCTCACACTCTGCCCTCTTTTGACTAGTTTAAATGAAAACTCCAAATTAGTATAATTATATGCAAATCTGAGTATTTTCAATTAGGATTTTCTTTCAGAAGATGACAAATGAGCTTTTTGTTTATTTTCATTTTTTTGTTCAATCATAAGCTTTTGTTTTGTTTTGCTTTGTTTTTTAAGGGGGACCATTAAGCCTGGTCATTATTAAACTATGACTCTTCAACCTGTTTTCAAGGCCAGTTATTTTTAATAATATGTGCTTTACATGTTCTTGTTTTTAGTCCTTTGACTTTGTTTTAATATTTCTTATTGTCTAATGGACTTACTGAGTTCAATTTGCTCCGTTCTGTTTTGTTAGGGAATTCACCATTTCTAGATTTTTTCCCACTTTCTGAACCTAAATTATCTTCTTCCAATTTTTTCCTCAAAAGCTGAAATTATATTTCTAAATTCCTTTTTTATTTCTAGTTTCACCCCCCCCGACCCTCCAGTGACTCTTGGAATCTTCGTGTCCAAATCATTCTTTTCTCTGAGATTCTACCTTTACTTCTTGTAGAGTATCCCCCTCTTTTTAATTTTACCTCTTGGCCTTCTCCTGACCTATTATATTTCTTTGCTGTATTCAAAATTTTCTTCTGTTTACTTATCTCCACACCCTCAGTTCCTAGATTGGGACTTTGTGCTAGGGCCAGGCTCTTCACTCTCTCTAACATTCTTGAATATTTGCATAGGTCTTGTTTAGTCTTGTCCCTTCCACAATCTGGGTATCATTACCATTGTCATTCTGGATGGGACAGCTAGAATTAAGTCTTACCCTGAACTGTAAATCCTGGCTTCTGGCTTCATCTCCTTGTGGCTTTAGTCTTATCTTTGTCTCAGTTTTGCATAAACTTCAACCAAGAGCCAGTTCTTTCCCCTAAGAGGACCTGATCAGATGTCAGATGCTGCCTCTTGGAAGGTTCACTAGCTTCTACAGGGTAAGTGGATGCTAGGATATTCCTGTCTCCTGATAGGAATGCTGATGTCCAGTCTCTGCAGTGCCCTCGACCTTGTATCCCCCTGTAATGGCTTATCAGGAGCTGCTGCTCTAATAGACCAGGGACTAGATTGGCATTTAGAGGGTACAGTGGGTAGAGTGCTGGGCCTGGATTCAGAAAGGCCTGAATTCAAATACAGCCTCAAACACTTACTAGCTGTATGACTCTAGGCAAATCACTTAGCCTCAGTTTCCTCAAATGTAAAATGGTGATAACAATTGTATCTGCCTCTCAGAGTTGTGAATATCAAGTGAGATGATAATTGTAAAGTATGGTACCTAGAATGTAGTAAATGCCATAAAAGTGTTGGTTATTGCTATTATTATTATTCACTATAACTTGTGTTCCCTTCTACCTCCCCTGTTGCATCTCTTCTCTGAACACCTTCAGGCTTCTGGCCATCTTCTTGTTCAGTCCTGACCTAAACGGAAGAGCTAACCATGATTTCTCTTTGATCTTCTTTTTCCCTATGCCATGCCCCTTTGAGATCTTTGCTGGAATATTCATGGGTGAGCTAGGCTCCTCTAAGACCTTTGCTTTTGCCATTTAAACGGAAAGTTCCCTCAATCTTGATCCTTATTCCCTAACAGACCTGTCACTTCTGATACTCACATGGATTCATCTCATATGAGAAGAAAATATCTTCTTCCTCATTTAGGCAATGTCCTTCTCCTTTTTCAAATCCTGGCTTAAAATTCATCTCCTCGTGGAAGTCTTTCCTGACTATCTACCCAAGTTTTCATACTATCTTGAATCAAAAAGCATATATTCTATCTACAGACCAAACTTATGCATGTGTAACTATTTGTTTTACCCAGCCCTTCCATCAGACTCAGAGCTAGGATTATGTGTCGTCCTCCCGTAGAATGGAGATTTGGGACTGTCAGGGACTGGATTAGGCACTGTCTCCCCTTTTAGACTGGGAGCTTCCTGAGAGTAGGCACTGAGTCTTCCTCACCCCATGGGGGACTCCCTAGGGGAAAGAAATGAATCTCTCCTATCAGGCTAAGGGGATCCCTGAGGATAAAGTTGTATCTCCCCCATAAGAGTTGAGGTTTTCCTGAAAGCAGGAACTCTGTCACCTACCAGATTAAGAGTCCCTCCATTAGACTGGCAAGTTCCTCTTAGATAGGAATTTTCTCTTTCTTCATTTTAATGCTCCTTGAGTCAAATCACAGAGGCTATGATTCACTGTTCAGGCTTGGGGATCCCAAGGATAGGAACAATATTACACTCAACCTGACCATTCCTCCCTCCTCCCTTCTCCAACAATATTTCATGATCTATTGCTTCAAATTCTCCTTCCCCATCTCCATTTTCCTACTCTTCTTACTTGCTACCTGCTAAGAGTTTCTACACAGGACCTTGGATTAACAAAAACCATTTACATTTTTATAACCCTGTGTGCTTTCCTCAAACAACTCTTTGAAATAAGATGTATAAACCTTATTTATCCTCATTTTACAAATGAGAAAGCTGAGACCCAGAAGGTTAAGTGACTTGCCCAGAATCACAAAGTTAGTAAGCAGAAAAGCTGGGACCATTCAAATGGCCATTACATTTTATTGTTTACAAAATGCTGTCGAAACAATTTGGTGAGGTAGGTCCTGCCGTTTATTTTCTGCACTTTACGAGGAGGAAATGGAGGCCCATAACCGTTACATGACCTGCTCAAGACTGTGCAAATGGCAGAGCAGAGACTCAACCCCTTATCTTCTGGCTCATTCTGGTGGTCTTCCCACTGCATTAGGATTCCTGCTCTAAAAGTGTTCCAAGAATATTCCTTTACTTCAGCACCTTGGCTCTGACTCAGAGAAGAGACTATGGGGTTGGATGTAGCCTCCACTCCTGCTCCAGGCTCACCCTCTCAATTACATTGTGATCCCTGTTAAAGTTACAAATTTATTTATAGTTTTTTCCCCTTTTTTAAACTTGGCAATTTTTTACGGCTCATCTGCCGTAACAAATTCTACTTCATAAAGCAAAGGAACGCATTATTATTACCTTATGGAAATAAACGGCAGCGTCTGCTTCTTATTCTGTGTCCCGGTGTTGTCTCCATGAATCCGTAATGGTTTCAATCAATACCCCAGTGGGATTTGTTCCAGTCATTGAGGACGAACAAACTCAGGGCTGGGAGATGACATTCCTGCCTATTCTCCTTACTGAAGACCCAGAGACACGGGAGTGGCAGCTCTCTATGTAGGCATGGAAAAACAGGGCTGACTTTGGCTCTCTGACTGGTCTGGGGGTCCTAAGATGCTTCAGAAAAGGACCCTGGCACCTTTGAAGCATGACAACTTTTCTTAAGGTTGTAAAGAAAATTAGGAATGGGGTCTGGGAAGAAGCTGATGTCTTTCTTCAGTGAAATTCAATAAGAATTAATTAAGCACATTGCATCCAATTCATTACACTAGGTGTTGGGGGCACAAAGATTTTTAAAAAGAGCGTATCGTGCTTGCGTTCTACTAGGGAGAAGCATCAGGTATTCAGATAAGTAAAAGTATTTTCAAGCATTTCAAGACAATACTGTGCTAACCACTGGTGGGGGGAAGGGGAATCAGGAAAGTCCCCTTGTAGGAGCTGGCACCTGAGTTGTGATTTGAACAAAGATAGGATTCTGAGAAGTATCACCAAGGAAAGACCACTTTCCAGACATGGGGACAGTATGTGTGTGGGCCTGATCAAAGAAGATGGAGTATTATGAATAGGCTGTAGCTAGCAGACCAATTGGGAAGAATATGGAGGGAAAATAACTAAAAATGGAGGTTGTTATCCGATGATGGGGGGATTGCAATGTTGGACTGAAGAATTTATGTTTCGTTTTAAAGGCAATAGGAAGCCACTGTTGTCTGCCCATCTTGGCCCGATCTAGTTAACAACTTAGGGACCACTTGCTTAATACATGAGAGACATGTATTGGTTGGTATGAGGCTGAAATCAAGTAATATTGATAAACTGCTTGGCAAACCTGAAAGCACTATATAAATCTGTTGTTGTTGTGCCTTTACTGGATTCTCTACATGTGAAAAATTTCCTAAGGACAAAAAAGAAAGTTAGGAAAAAAGGGAGTAGGGAGATGAACCACAAACAAAAATTGTAATACACAATGATACATAAATGGATAGAGGTACCAAGTGGCATGTGAGATCAAGAGGGGAAGGTAACTATTGAGGGAAGACTCATCATCATTGTCTTCATCTTCATCATAATCTTTCCCTTCATATCATGACTATTACTTTTATCATCTTTGATATGACCTTCATCAAAGGGGATGGTTTCAGGGAAGGCTGGGAAGAATTGTATGAACTGATGCAAAATAAAGTAAGCAGAACCAGGAGAACGATTTATACAATGACAAAAATATTGTAAAGATAAACAACTTTGAAAGGCTTAGGGACTTTGATCAACACAATGACCAACCACAACTCCAGAGGATTCATGATGAAACATGCTACCCACTTCCACTTAGAGAACCAATGGACTCAGGAAAAGATTGAGGCATATTTTTCGAATGTGTCTAACACAGGAATTTGTTTTGCTAAACTACATATTTGTAATAGTTTTTTTTGCCTTCTCAATGCAGGGGAAGGGGAGGAGGTGGGAGATGGAGAATTTAGAGCTGAAAATAAAATTTAAGAAAAAATTACCTTCATCATCCCTTTTCTTTATCATCCTCTTTATAATCCACTGTCTTCATGATCACATTTATCACTTTCATTCTCATTAAAATCAGTGCCTTCATCACCTTCATTATCTTCACTTTTTTGCCTTCTTCATCAAAAAGTCTTTGTTAAGAACCCAGGAGCCCATGATAACACATGAAGAACAAATTAACACAATACCAGAGAGACATCAGACCTTCTGGAGAGAACAGGAGGAATTCCTGGACAATGACAACTTCCTGGAGCAGATGGAGGAGTTCTTAGAACAAAAAGAGTGGGAACAGAGAAGGAGAGAGCTGTGATGTGGATGAATAAGCCTGGGCCCTGTGAATCCACTACTGTGGACTGTTCACATACAAGTGAAGGGGATTTACTTTTTAGTATATCCAAGTACTTTTTTCTTATTCATCCGCAGTAAAGTCTGGAAGAATGTACATGTTCCTTTGAAAGGTGGGAGCCATCAGAGAAAAGGAATTATTTTCATTATTTATGGGTTTATGGTGTTTCATGTTTCACCCTTTTTTGGTCAGGTGAAATAAAACCTATTTGACATTTGTTAGCTTGTGTTCTTGCATGAAAGCTGAGTGCCCTTTTATTTTTTTTCCTATATAGATCTAGACACAAATCCTATTCTGATGTTTCTGGAGGAGACCTTGAGTAGCAGCAAAAGGACATAAATTCCTTCCCCTAGCCTTGTGCCTTGCACATAGTAGGCATTTAATAAATACTTGTAGACTTGTTCAGTTGAATTGATGTTCCCAGGGGAAAAGCTGGATGGGGCACTAACACAAGAACCCATGTGTGTAATTCTAACATTAGAGGTCTGGGTTCCAGATTCCATCCCATTAAGACTCAGTAATGGGTAGAATGTCAAATTGGTCTCCTTGCATTAGGATCTCTAGTTCAACTAAAACTTTTACACGTACCTATTCCTCTCCAAGCTCTATTACTGACTTTCTTTACTTAGCCACCACTCCCCAGCCGACTTCTGATCTTGGAACATCCCTTGGTGCCTTCTCCCATTGGTAAGTTCCTTCTGAGACATCCATTTTGAGGAAATGTCCCAGGCTAGCCATCCTTCATTTCTCTTTTAGCTCTGCTTCTGATTCTTCAGGCTTAGCCACTATGCCCCAACATTGGTACTTTCTCCTCTACCCTACCCCCACCATTTTCATCTCTCTATTATGTATTTTCCCCACCGCCCCCCACCCCGAATGTAAACTCCCCAAGGGAAAGGACTGTCTTTTGCTTTTATTTGTATCTTCAGCCCTTAGCACAGTGCCTAGCACACAGTAGGCAATTAAAAAGTGTTTGTTGGCTGACTACTTTGGGCATTTGTGTGTAATCATCTGTGGCTGTGGCTTTTATTATTGACTTCTTTCTCAGATTTATCTCCTGTGAGTTCCTAAGAGTCTTTACTGTCCTTCTTCTTCCTGCAATGTAATCATTCTTTATGGCATCTGGCATGGTAGATCTATGTATCCTTTCTGCTTCCTTTTCCTATTCATTCATTCTCTGCCTATGCTATTCCTCACCATGTGCTCTATCTGCTGTAGTCAAAATGGACTCCTGGCTAGTCTCATAATTCGACATGGGAATGCAACTCCACAAAGCATTCACATAAGCCACTCTCCATTTTTGGAATATATTCTGTCTCCTTCTGCCTTCCCTTCATTCAGTGTTCAACTCAGGTGGCAACTCCTTGATTAAACACTCTCTGATCCCCTGAGTTGTCACTCAGTCCTTCCTCAAATTACTTTGTATTTGCTTATCTTTGTACCCTTGAAGGAGGGTACCCCCCATTCAATCGATGTTTCCCAGTGATGTAGTTATCCAACTCCCACCTCTTCCTGGCATAATCACTGTGATTCAGAATCAACATCTGCTGAAGCAAACCCTTTCAATGAGCCCACTCCTTGATCCCTCATCTCCTTCCATCTGGGCCCTGTTCCCCCTGGGAATCTATGCTGCTCTGCTCTCCCCCTCCATTATGCTCTATGGGACACCTATTCCATGTTTAATGAACTTTTCTTTGTATTACATATCTTCTTCTCACATTTATCTTATACTTATGGTAACCACCTCCTGACTACCCCTCCCTACCCTCAAAGACTCAGAATAGCTCGATCTCTTTCTACAGAGCCAGGTTCATCTTCTCTTGTGCCTACCCCACCCAACCCCATACACTGGGCCAGGAAGGAGAGGGAGCATACTGCTTTCTCCTTACCTCCATTTCCACACTATACATTTGCCACTATCACTCAGTAACATCTTCTTTAAGGATGACCCCAAACTTTGTTTGCTATTCTATTCAGGTCCTTGTTAAAATCATCTTCTTCCTTTCTCAACAAGTATAGTATCTGCCTCAAAGTCTTCCTCTCAATCCCAACAACTTCATTGGTACTCAGAAACTTCAACATACCCACTGATGGCCCCTCAAATACTCTTCTACAGTTCCTTAATTTCCTAAATTGTGCCACCATCCCCCATAAAGGTTCCAATTTCATGACCATAACTCTGAAACTCATTTCTCTGATCACAACCTCATAGCTTTTATTCTGCCTCATTCCTAAACCCTATCTTTATCCTCTCTAAAACATCCTTTGCTGTCGAGCAAACCTTGCATTCATTCTTGATTGTTTCTTTTGCAAATACCCCATGCTAGCTCTTTTAAAGCTTCTCACTCTGTCTCCAAGACTGTCCTAACACTCCCTTCCTCCTCTCTCTCTCTCTCTAGAATCTCACCTACTTTACTGAGAAAAGTTAGTACACACATGGGGAGTTCCCTCCACTCTCCTGCTCTGAACCTCTTTGTATCATCATCATCATCATCTCCCAATATCTCCCACCTCTCCGTTCTCTGATGAGGAGGTGACTCTTCTCCTTGCTGCTCTTCTACTCACACCCTTAGTTCCATCCCCTATCTTCTCCTCGATGGACTTGCCCCTGCAGTTATTCCTTTTCGCTTTTGTATGTAATCTTTCCCTATCTCTCAGTGCCTTCCCCAATACTTATAAATGTGTCCAGGTCTAACTTAAAAAATAATTTTAATTTTACCATTTTCCCCTCAAAGCTGTCATCTTATATTTTCTTCTCCCTTCCACAGGCAAAGTCCTAGAAAAATCATTTATATTAAGTTACTGTCATTTCTTCTGGTTCACTTCTTCATCCCTTGTAAGCTGTCTTCCAGTCCCAACATTCAACGGAAACTTCTCTCTCAGGTTACCAAAAGCTGCCATTTTGGGTCTCGCATTAACAATGATCTCTTAATTACTAAATCTGATAGCTTTTTCTCAATCGTTTTTCTTATGATCTCTCAGCAATTTTTGACACTGTTGACTGCATGGTCCTCTTGAATACTCTCTCATTCCTTGGGTTCTGAGGCATAGCCATCCATACTCTTGTTCCCCTCTTGCCTATTAGATCAACTCTTCTCAGTCTCCTTTTCTGGATCATTTTCCATCTCCTGCCCCCAAGTGTTGATTTCTTCTGAGTTTCTGCCCTAGGCCCTCTTTCATTTTCTCTCTACATCCTCTCCTCTGGTGAGCATTGTCAATTCTACCTCCAAGTAGGCCATGCATCCAGTCTCTTCTATCCATTTACATAGCTTCTAAACCAGGCAGCTAGGAGGCACAGTGGATAGAGGCCAGGCTAGAGTCAGGAAGACTCATCTTTCTTGAATTCAAGTCTAGCCTCAGACACTCATTAGCTATGAGACCCTGGGCAAATCGCTTAACCCTGTTTTCCTCAGTTTTCTCATCTGTAAAATGAGCTTGAGAATGAAATGGCAAACCACTCCAGTATCTTTGCCAAGAAAACCCTAAATGGGGTCATGGAGAGTCAGACATGAATGAAAAGACTAAATAAAAACTTCTGTAGGACCAGGCTCTCATCACCTCTCACTTGGACTATTTAAATAATCTCCTAATTGTTTTCTCTGATTCAAACTCTCTCTTTTTTTGCAACTTAGTTGTACTCGTGCATCAAAATTGAGTCATTTGTCCTCTGTTCTGAGGCTACATGTTCCCCAGGAAGCAAACCTCTACAGGTTAATGCTTTGGATTGCCCATCATTCTCTCAGACATTGAAGTGATGTTGCTAAAACCTAGATCTGATCATGACACTCCCCTAAACAAAAAAAAATCACTAGTTGTTCCTTATTGGCTCTTCTATTAAATATAAGCTCATCAACCTATTATTTAAAACCCCTCACAATCTGGCTCCACCTCTGTTTGCAGGTTTATTTTATATAGGATAACACAGAGAACCATTTTTCATTCCTTGAAAGTGTAGTAGGAACTACCTCTGGCATGTAGGCCCTCATGTAGGCCCTGAACTTTCTTTTTATTACTTTGTATGCACTTTTATCTATGTACTTGTATTTCCTCTACCCCTCTTTCCCCCTACCTTCCCACATCCCACCTCCCATAAAATATAAGCCTCCTCAGATCAAGAACTGGTTCAGTTTTATTTTTTATACACTCAGCATCTGGCAAAATGCCTTACACACAGTAAGCACTTTAAAAAGCTTGTTAAGTTGAATTGACGATCTCATGAGGTCCTGTATATTCAATGATACTCCAAATTTCTATACATATATACATACATACATATATTTGCATTTGTCCTTTGTTCTAGAAGAGGACCATGGCATCAGGAAAATGATGACATGACTTGCAGTTGACTTTGATTTGAGGGAGGGAGGGCTGTGCAAGGTCACCAGCCTCACTTTCTCTTTCAGAGCCATCTGGGTCCAGTGGCCTGATATTCATCAGGACATGTTTACATACATACATACATACATACATGCTTAATAAACAGTATTGATGTATTATGCATGCATGTATCACAAAAGGCACATATATTTCTATTCTTGTGTATATACACATGAATAAACATGCTAAGATATATATATATATATATACATATACATGTATATATTTATATACTTATCTCTCTCTATATATGTGTGCATATGTATGAAGCACTAAACTGGAAGACACAAGGCTAGGTTATTAGTCCTGACTTTGAAAATGACTAGCTGTGGACCTTGCCAAGACACTCTACCTCTCTCTGGGTTCACAGAAGTAGGTAGGTGATCTGCCCAAAGTCAGATGGGTAGTTAGTGACAAAATTGGGACTAGACCCCAAGCTCCTCCTTCAAATAACTCTTGCACTGTCTGTTAAAGATGGGCTTAACAGAAATGTCACTGCTACATACAGCAAGGGATAGAGGGATACTGGAGAAAGAGAAGTCTTGCATGCAACTCTGCTGACCCAACTTAGGACATATTGAGTCTCTTGGGCGTTCTAGACACACATCCGGAATGCAGATTTTGCAGCTTGGTTGTACTTGTGCATCAAAATTGTGTCATTTGTCCTCTGTTCTGAGGCTACATTTTCTCCAGGAAGCCAACCTCTACAGGTTAATGCTTTGGATTAAAACTAGAAGGGCCTTTAGAACACAGGACGTCAGAACTGGGAGGGCCTTTAGAACACAGGATGTCAGAGCTGGGAAGGCCCTTAGAACAGAAGATGTCAGAGCTGGGAGGGGCCTTAGAACATAGAATATCAGAGTGGGGAGGGGCCTTAAGACAGAATGCTGAAGCTGGAAGTGACCTTTAGGGTCACCTAGTCCACTTGTATGGATGAGGAATCTAAGATCCCAGGAAAGGAAGCCTCTTGCCTAAAGTACCATAGCTACTTTATCTTTTTCTGAATATGCTTTCATTTGTCCAACTCATGAAGTTTTGCAGACTTGAGGCGAGTCCAGCTTGTTGCCCTGCCCTGGAGGAGCCAAGGTGCCTCTTCTCTGATCCCCCCCCTCCAAAAAATATCATACCCCAGAAGCCCCCATCTGACCATCATTGCTAAGTCTCCTCCACCTGAAAGCTTGGTTTGGTTCTTTCTTTCTAAAGACTGTGGTTACCATAGCAACCCAACGGAACTCTTCTTGCCTCCTTTTTCACACCCCAACCCCCAGGCCTGTGCCCCTCCTACACCCCACCTCAACCCTCTGGGCCAATCTGTTGCCATTTGAGGGAATTTTTTGTTTAATTAGGCACTGCCCGTCCTTTGCTTCCCCTGCTGGCTGCCTGCCGATCTGAGGTTTTAAGAGCTTTCTGACCCAGTGGGATTAATAGTCATCTCTCTCAGCCTACAAATGCCCTCTGTCCCTTTCTGGTTTTGTACAATATGTCCCACAGCTCACTCCCTCTGGGCTGTGAGCTCTGGACCCAACTCACCTTCCCCACGAGCAAGCTGTCCCACTGCTGGCTAGGCCTGGCACAGACGGCTGCCCAACGTGTGGGGAGCCCTTCCCTGGGATCTCTCTCTCTGCAATCTCCTTACTCCACTCCCCTATGGCAGCTACTTTTCTTCAGCCACTGTTGTGACTGTTTACATCAGAAGCTCTCTTTGCTTTGGGAGTGGGACTAGGGGGCTGGACTGCCCCTGCTGGGAGAAAGGCTGTGACATGTACAGAGAAAAGTACTAAATGTGGAATCAGGAATCAGTAGTATCAACTCATAGACTCAGTGCTGGACAGGAGCTGAGAGAAGAGCTGGTCCCATGCCCCCACTGACCAGAGCAGTTACTGAGGCCCAGGGAGGGGGGAAAGGTGCCTTGCCCGAGGTCATCCAGGTGGTTTAGCAACCCTGAGTGAGGATGGGCTTCACCAATAGGTCATCCTCTCTCATTCTGCTTGTCCCCATTAGCGACCAAGGACATCCAACTGACTGATACTCCAATCCATGTCCATGTGCAGAGATTTTCTTTGGGCAAAGCATAATCACCTACTCCAGGGGTCGGACCCATGTGATGTGGTAGAAAGCTCCTTGGACTTGGAGCCAGGCCTGGGTTCTAGTCTCTTCTCCATCTTCTTTTACCTTGATGGCTTTTGACAAGGCACTTACTTCCCTTCTCTCAGGCCCATTTTTCCTGTTTACAAAATGAAAGCATTGAATGACATAGCAGAAGGAGGCTGGCCTGGGAGTCAGAGGGATTGGTTCAAGTGCCCAATCTAACTTACTAGCTGTGCAACCTTGAAGAAATTACTCAACTTCTCTGGGCCTCAGTTTCCTCATTTGGAGGAAGGAAAGAGATAAGTATTTATTAAGCACCTACTATTTGCTGGGCACTGTCCTAAGGGCTTTAGAAATATTATCTGATTTGACTCTCACAGCAACTCTGGGAGGAAGGTGCTACTGTTTTCCACGTTTCACAGTTGAAGAAGCTAAGGCAGACAAAGGTTAAGTGACTTGCCCAAGGTGACACAGCTGAAGAAGTGTTTGCAACTGGATTTGAACTCAGGTCTTCCAGACTCCAGGCTGGCACCCTACTCACTGAAGCCCTTCTATATCTCAGTTTATGATTCTAATCAGAGAAATTGTATTTGTGACATCTACCTCACAGGATTGTTACAAGGAAAGCATTTCACAGTGTGGTGTAATTTGGGGCAGCTGGATTGCACAGTGGTTAGAGCACTGGGCTTGAGGTCAGGAAGACCTGAGTACAAATCTGAATTCTAACACTAGCTGTGTGATTCTGGGAAAGTTATATATCCTCTCTCTGTCTGCCTTGGTTTGATCAACTGTGTAATGGGAATACTGATAATAGCACCTCCCTCCCAGGGTTGTTGTGAAGATCAAATGAGATGATTTCTAAAGAGCTTAGCACAATGTCTGGTACAGAGTGGACACTTAATAAATCCCTATTCCCTGCCCTCAATAATGTCCACTATAACAGACATTTCTATAGCACCCTTAGGATGTACTCTTTCACTGGATCTTCCCAACAGCTTTGTGTGGTAGCATTGGGTTTGGAGATCCTGGGTTGAAGTCCCACGTCCTACTCCTCCTAGCCCTGACTACGGGAAAGTGACTTCACCTGTCTATTTCCCCATCTGTGATATGGGACAATTCTTGCACCACCAGCTCACAAGGTTGCTGTAAAGAGTAAGAACAGTTACACAGGCATTAACATAGAACTGGAATGTCAATGCTGTCCTTTGATCATGACCTTGGCCTTGTTAGCACAGCAAACTGCACTAACCACCAGACTAAGCAGTCCCATCTAGGAGGCAAGAGTTGTATGTGTGCCGAATGCATCAGCCGAGGGCATTGCATGTGAGCTGAATCCATCATGACGTGCTGAGCGTGGCTCTGATTTTTTATTTATATCTTCCCTTTCCTTGTCACCATCTTGTTTATAGGCAGGCGGAGATGCACCCCTCGCATGTGTTAAATATATATGCGTCTCTGTGTGTGTGTGTATGTGTGCTCACCATTTATATTTATGCATCTCCTCCGAGGATTAATTTAGCCAAATAACTGAAGCTATTTACGTAGCTGACATTCATGCTGTGAACGGAATATGGGAGATAATTCACGGAGGGGCTGGTGTTGCCCTGAGGATGCTCCCCGCCTGCCTGCCAGGGATCAGGTTATTTAAACTTGTACCCTCTCTTCTCCGCAGTCAAGGAGCCACAGAGCAGACAGACGTCTTCACTCAAAGGTTTTGCCTTTCAACATGACATAGTGAAAATAGCATTTGTCTTGGAGTCAGGGGACTTGGGTCCAGTGTTTAATCAAGCATTTGCTGACTGCGTGACTCTGAGCAAGTGTTTTCACCTTTCCCAAGTCCAATTTATACTTCTATAAAATGTAAATATGATATACAAATCCACAAGAATGTATTAAGTGCTTACTATGTACCAGGCACTGAGCTAAGCACCTTATAGTTATCTCATTTGATATTCACAAAATCCTGAGAGGTCAGTGTTATTATCCCCACTTGACAGATGAGGAAACTGAGGCAATCAGTGCTTAATTGATTTGCTTAGGGTCCCACAGCTAGTAAGTCTTTAAGGTCAAATTTGAACTTAGGTCTTCCTGACTCCAGGCCTGGCACTCTATCCACCCAGCCACCTAGCTTCCCCTAATTCTAGTGGGGCAGTCAACATGTAAATAACTGAGTACATACAAGACACCTACAAAGTACGTAGAAGGTAACCTTAGAGGAAAAGACTAGCAACTGAGAGAATTAGGAAAGGACTCAATCAATCTATCAATAAACATTTATTAAGCACCTGCTATGTGTCAGGCAATGTGCTAAGCAATGGGGATACAAAAAGAAACAAAGGACAGTCCTTGCCCTCAAGGAGCTTACAATCTAATGGACTAGACAACATTCAAACAAATGTATGCAAAGCAAGCTCTATCTAGGACAGGGGTGGAGAGGTTGGGAAAGGCTTCCAGTAAAAGATGGGATTTTAGTTGGGACTTAAAGGAAGCCATGGGAGTTAATAGTTATAATGGAATAGGGAGAATATTTCTGGCATGGGGGTCAGCCAGAAAAAATGTCCAAAATCAAGAGACACCTATTTGTGGAATAGCCAGGAGGCTATTGTCACTAGATGGAAGAGTACATATTGGGGGAATAAATTATAGAAGGAAGACTGAAAAGGTGGGAAGGGGGTTGGGTTATGAAAGGATTTGAATGCTAAACACAGCATTTTGCATTTGTTCCTAGAAGCAGTAGGAAGCCACTGGAGTTTCTAGAGAGAGGGGAGTAGCATCTTCAGACCTGCACTTTAGGAAAATAACTGATGACTGAATTGGATTGGAGTGGGAAGAGGATTGAGGCAGGAAGATCCACTAGCAGGTTACTGTGATAGTCATGCATGAAGTGATGAGAGGTTGTACTACAGTGGAACAGTGTAAAGGGAGAGAAGAGGACATATTGGAGAGATAATACAAAGGTGAAATCAACAGATCTTGGCAACAACTTGGATATGGAAGGTGAGAGATAGTGAGGAATATAGGATGAGTCATAGATCGTGAGCCTGAAGGACTGAGAGGATGGTATTGCCCTCTACAACAATAGGGAAGGTAGAAGGGGACTAGGATTTAGGGGGAAGGATAATGAGTTCCATTTTGGACATAGAGAGTTTAAGATGTCTACTGAACATCTAGTTCAAGATGTCTAAAAGGCAGTTGGAGATGAGAGATTGGAGGTCAGCAGAGGGTCATCAGAACAGAAATGGTAATTAAATCCATAGAAACTGATGATAGGTCATCAAAGTGTAATATATAGAGAGAAGAAAATAGTGTCCAGGCCCAAACCCTGAAGGGACACTTATGGGGTGGGGCATGATCTGCAAAGGATCCAGCAAATGAGACAGAGAAGGAGTGGTCAGATAAGCAGGACGAGAACCAGGAGAAAGTGGTGTCCTAAAAATCTAGAGAGCAGAGAGCATCAAGGAGAGAATGAACAACAGTGTCCAAGGTTACAAGGGGAATGAGGAGAGAGAAAAGGTCTTTGATCTTTTGGATGAAGAGACATTGAATTTAGTCTCAAAGGAAGACAGGGTTTCTAAATGGTGTAAGTGAGGAAAGAGATCATTTTAGTTATGAGGAATAGCCAAAATGAAGGCATAGGGATATGAGCTGGAGTGTCCCGTTAGAGGAATGGCAAGTGAGCTAGTGTGACTAATTATAGAGTGTGTGATAGGAAGTAAAGGAGTTGTTGTTCAGTCCAACTCTTTATGACTCCATTTGGGTTTTCTTGGCGAAGATACTGGTGTGGTTTTGCCATTTCCTCCTCCAGCTCATCTTATAGATAGTGAACTGAGATGAACAAAGTATAAGAATACCACAAACATAGGAAAAGGTTGGGTTGTGAAGGGCTTTAAATGCCAAAGGAGTTTATATTTTTGAGATTGGAAATAATAGGGAGTTTACTGGGTTAGGGAAATAGCATGGTGACCATACTGACCAAATCACTTTGC
Organism: Trichosurus vulpecula; assembly: GCF_011100635.1. Classification (NCBI taxonomy): domain Eukaryota; kingdom Metazoa; phylum Chordata; class Mammalia; order Diprotodontia; family Phalangeridae; genus Trichosurus; species Trichosurus vulpecula. The sequence goes on from NC_050574.1 coordinate 50,725,290, forward strand.
TGATTTAAGAAAAAAACTGGAAAGATTTATATGAACTGATGCAAAGTTGTGACCAGAGCTAGAAGAACATTGCACACAGTAACAATATTGTAATGATAACCTACTGTGAAAGACTTAGCTACTCTGATCGGTACAATGCTCCAAGACAATTCCAACGAACTCAAGATGAAAAATGCTATCCTCCTCCAGGGAGAAAAATGATGAACTCTGTGTGTGAACCATATTTTTAACTTCATTTTTCTTGCTTTTCTTTACAACATGGCAAATGTGGAAATATATTTTATATGATTTCATTTGTGGAATGGGTGTCATATTTCTTGCCTTATCAATGGGCGGGGGAGGAGTGGAGGGAGGGAGAAAATTTGGAATGCAAAGAAAAAATTAAGAAATTAACAAAAAAGAAGAAAATCACTTTGGTAGCTGACTGGAGGATGCATTGGAGTCACAGAGATCTTTTAGAAGGCTGTTGCCGTATTCTGGGTGAAAGGTACAGAAATATGATGGTTCCAAGAGTAGAGAAAATGGAATGCATTTGAAAGATGTTGTGAAGGTAGAAATGGCAAGAGTTCGCAATTGATTGGATATACACTATTTACATTTCATTTGGGCCCTCAAACATATCCTTAATGTGATGGCACCAGAACAGCAGTGAAGCTAAGGCCATCTGTGAAAGGGCTTCTCACTACAAACTGGTTCCTTATCTCAAATTTGGCCTTCTGTCCCATGGGGATCATGCCAAGCTCTCACACAGAACTCCAGACACCCCACAATCCACTCCCTCCACTGGCTCCATAGCTGTTAGCACACTGAGAAGAGACACAGAGATGTTCCCATGTTGGATAAATTTCTTCTCTGGAAAGACAGTTGAAGTAGTAACTCCCAGCAACTTCCAGGACCAACTATAAAATAGATACAGAAAGAGAGATATCTAATTTGAACATGGTTGTTTTAATATTGCCTCTCCAATTAGAATTAGATTGTGAGTTCCTTGAGAGAAGGGACTATTTATTGGTCTTTCTTTGTATACCCAACACTTAGCATTGTACTTGGCACATAGTAATGGCTTAATAATTTTTTTTTTCTGACTGGCCTTTCTTGATTCTTGGAAGCTCACCTGAGTTTGACTTATTCTGTGAACAATCCAATTGCCCCTAAGTTGGCCAGGCTATTTCAATCTACTAGCAGATGACGATATACCCTAAGTATACAAGTAAGGCAAAGCAAGGATAAAGGAGAACATTTGGTCTCAACACCTTCCACCAGGTTCAGTGAAGAGCATACCAGTTGTGCAACCTGGCCCTGGTGCTGAACACTCCCTTTCTAATGGTCAACCACTTACTTTATGAGACTATTGTGATGAGAGCTTTGTGTAATCCCTGAACTCCTATAGAAATATATTCTATTATTATTCTTAGCATCTTTCCTCAAGGAAGAAGTAGTGGTGGTTACCATGTGATGCTCTACTCTGGCTCCTTCCCACTCACAGTGAAGTCACTTGTTTCCTCTACCACACTTTCATCTTCCAGTCATCCTAAAAGTCACAGGAGCAAACCTGAACTATTATAATGTCTTGCATGAACCCAATAGAGTGGGAAGGACAAACCTCTGGGGAGCTCTAAGGATGATCTTATTGTAGAGAAAAGGTGTGGCGCACTGGGCCCTGTCATGGGGTGGATTTTTCTGTTGCCCTTGTTTCATCCTTCCATTAGTTTTCACCATCTAATTCCTCGAGGAACCCTCAAAAATGCACAAGGCATACTAAACTTTGTGAAAACCAATACAGAGACTTCTGGCTGAGATCTAGGATTCTGGCTAAAAGACACTAAGCTGAACAGATCCATGGAATACCTTTCTTTCCCAAATCTGAAGGCCTTTCTTTGACTCCCTAAAGTCCACCTAAATCAGAGGGTCAAACCAACTCCCCCACTACCCATGCAGATCCAAATCCTTTAATGTTTCTTCACTATGTTCGGAAAAAGATTTTTAATTCATTCTGCTATTCAAGGCTCCCTCATATCTGGCCCCAACACACATTTTTAAGTTCTTTCTCTCACTCTTTTGTAGCTAACACTCTGTTCCTAGTGTAAGTTCTCCTACCACTGTGACTTTGCTCCCATTGCCCCTTCCTATTGAATGACCCTTCTCCCACATCAGCCAATTGAATCAATACTGTCCCTTCAAAGCTCAGCTCAAACAGCAGTGTCCCCCATGAAAGATAAGGATTGCTCTTCAGGTCATAGCAGAACTAGAGGTTTGTATTCTGGTCTAGACTTCACCTATTAGGAAGAACATGGACAAGTTAACAGCGTTCAGAGAAGGGTGCCCAGACTGGTGAATGGGCTTGAGATTGTGCATATTAGGACTGGCTAGAGGAACTGGGCATGTTTAGCTTGAAGAAGAAAAGACTCAGGGGAGACAGTATCAATGTCTCATTGAAGAGCTGTCATGTGTATGAGAGGGTTACATTTGCTTGATTTGGTCCTGGACGGCAGAAAATGGAATGACGGGTAGAAGCTGCAAAAGGAAGATTTCGTCTCCACGTAAGAAAAGCACTTTCTTATGATCAAGACTATCCAAAATGAAATGGGATGCTTTAGGAAGTAGCAAGTTTCCCATTACTGGAGTTCTTCAAGCACAGTCTAGATGACCACTTGGCTAAGACTGGACCAGTGACCTCTGAAGTCTCTTCCTACTTTGAAGTGCCACTCTTCTGTGATCCTGTGGGAGATACAAAGATGGATGAGACAGTTGCTACCCTAACAGTTTAATAGTTCTCTTCTCACACCCACATCTGAGCTATAGCAGACACATTTTTAAGAAATGAATCCCTCATTTGCCCCTCAAGATTGCTCCCTCACTGGATACCAAGAGGCCTAACCTATTTCCATTTCTTTGGCTGAGGGTTCTGGGCAGCTGTGGCAAACAGCTGTTGTATTTCCACCCCATAGAGAGCTGCATTTCACTGGTGTGTAAAGCCATTTCCATTAAGCGGACAGAGAATGCGGTTCTCCAGAATGAAAGATGCCCCATTGGATGCCAGAGCAGGACAGAGAAGGGCTGTTAACCACTAATAAATGCATTGGGCTCTAGTCTTTCACACTGCAGGCCTGGCTTATGCTGCAGTGAGCTCTTCTTTGGGAGTAACTGATAAAGCCATAAAGAAGGGAGAGCAAATGAGTTTTAATTCTCTGCCTGAGAATGAGACCATCCATTCCTCCAGTGTTTATCCTTCTTCTTCCTGGCTCCCATCTCCTCCTCCTCACTACGCTCAGCCTCACAATAGAACTCAGTCTACCCCTTGGGCCCAAGGTTTATTTAACTACTGACTGAGCTGTGTAGCTAAAACCAAAGTTAAGCAATGTTTATTACAATCAATAAATCATGGTACCGTATCTGATCCAGAGACAGAAATAGCACACGGAGAGAGAACAAGCTGCTGGGGAGCTCTGAGGGTGACCGCCAGTGGAGAGATAAGGCATGATGCATCAAGCCCAGTTGCATATTGGCTGCAATGGACAGGCTTTCCCTGGAGCCCTGGTTTTATCCTGCCATTTTTTTCTGTCCTTTCTCTTTGGGGAAGCCCTAGGAGTTTTGCAAGCATGTTGTCCTTAATAAAAATAGCTACCACTTACATAGAACTTTGAGGTTTGTAAAGTTTTGTGTATGTTAGCGCATTTGATTTTCCCTGCAACAACCCTGGGAGGTAGGTGCTATTACTATCCCAGTTTTGTGGATGGGAAAACTAAGACTGAAGTGTCAAATGACTTGGTCATGGTTACAGAGCTAGTAAGTGTCTTCAGCAGGATTTGAAGTAAGGTATTCCTGACTCAAGTCTAGTGCTCTTATACACTTAGACATCTTGCTACCTTTCCTAGAGGCTGATAGAAAATTTTGATTGAATGAGAATTCACCTTTGCTACATTTCTTGAATATGTCCTTTTTGATCCTATGACACTGCCATCACTCTAATATGAGCCCTCATCACCTCATGCCCCGATTATTACAATATCCTGCCAGGGGGTCAGCCTGCCTCAAGTCTCTCCTTGCTCCAGTACATCCTCCATTCACATCCACTAAAGTGATTTTCCTAAAATACAAGTCCAACCATGTCACCTCTCTACTCAATAAACTCCAGTGGCTTCCTATGGCTTCCAGAAGCAAATACAAAATCTCTGTTTGGTCTTCAAAGCCCTTCATAACCTGTCTCCTCCTACATTTCCAGTCTTCTTACACTTTACTCTCCAAAGCATATTCTTTGATCTAGGTTTAGTCATTTCCTACTCTTTGTGACTTCATTTAGGGTTTTCTTGGCAAAGATACTAGAGTGGTTTGCCATTTCCTCCTCCAGATGAGGAACTGAGGCAAACAGGGTGAAGTGACTTGCCCAGTTCACACAGCTAGTAAGTGTCTGAAGCCAGATTTGAACTCAGGAAGATCAGTCTTCCTGACTCCAGGCACAGTACTCTGTCCACTGCACCATCTAGCTACCCTTGATCTAGTGACACTGGCCTCCTAGCCATTCCATGAACAAGATACTCCCTCACTCAGTTCCATGCTTTCTCTCTGTCTGTTCCCCATGCTTGAAATGGTCTCCTTCCTCAGCTCTGACTACTGAGCTCTCTGGTTTCCTTTAAATCCCAACTAAAATTCAACCTTTTAGAGGAGACCTTCCCCAATCCCTCTTATTTCAGTGCCTTCCCTCTGATATTTTCTATTTATCCTGAATATAGCTTATTTTGTGTATATTGTTTGCATGTTGCCTCCTCCATTAGATTGCAAGTTCCTTGAAGGCAAAAACTGTCCTTTGCTTCATATTTTTATTCCCCAGGGCTTAGCACAGTCCCTAGCATATAGTAGGCACTTAATACATGTTTATTCATTGATTGAATGACACTATGCCAAGCAGCCTTATGGGATCATTTTCCTTCCTAAGTTCAAATGACTTAGAGCTGTAGGGGAGCTTAGAAAAAAAGTCTATCTCATTGTATATAAATGAAGAAACTAGAGTCACAGAATGTGAAAAATACAGTCACTACAACTTCATCCTATTTGCTCTCTGGTAAATAAAATCATAGAACCAAAGAATATACTGCAGTGAGAAGGAACCTTACTGATTATCTAGTCCAAACCCTTAATTTTGCAATAGAGGAAACTGAGGCACAAGGAGAAGAGACTTGCCCAAGGTCACAAGGATATAAGCAGGAAAGTCATGAAATGAACCAAAGTTATAGGGCCATGAGCTGGTAGAGGCTTTAGAATAATCTAATCCAAAACTTTTAATTTACAGATGAAGAATCAGAGATTGCGGGGGGTAATGTGTAGAGTTTGTATTTGAACATGGGTGGTTTAGGCCAAATCTAAGACTGGTCCAGTCATTCTGGGAAGCAATAAGGCTATCAAAGTTATTCAACTGTGCATACCCTTTGACCCAGCGATACAACCACTAGGCCTGTACTTCAAAGAGATCAAAAAAGGGGAAAATGGCCCATATCTACAAAAATATTTATAGTAATTTTTTAAGTAACAAAAAAACTGGTAAGTAAGAGAGTACCCATCAATTGAATAATGGTTGAACGGACTGTGGTATATGGATGTAATGAAATATTATTGTCATGAAAAGATGAATAGGACAGTTTCAGAGAAGCCTAGGAAGACTTGTATGGACTGATGCAGAGGCAAGTGAAGAGAACAAGGAGACCAACTTATACCATAACAACAATGTTGTAAGCACAAATAACTTTGAAAAACAAGTGCTCTGATTGAGCCAACAACCAGCCACTATTCCATAATATCAATGATGAAGCCTACCACCAACCTCCTGACAGAGATCATGGACTCAGGCTACATAAGACCTACATTTTGGGACATAATGTATATTTGTTACAAGGGTTTTTATTTTTCTTTTTTTTCTTTCTTGGGGAGGAAAAAAGTGGGAGAGAAAGAAAGAAAATTCTTCTTAATTGAAAAAATAATTAGAGAAACAAATTAATAGATTTAACAGTGATAAAAGTAGTCTTATGCTTGAATTAAAAAACATCAGCATCACAATTGCAAGATTAGACAGGTATGTCTTGACAGCTGTTGATCTGAAAAAACATATGAAGTTGTCAGTGTCTTCTAAACTCAACATGAGTCAACAGTGTGATATGTCTGGTGGTCAAGAAAGCCAACATAATCTGAGGCTTCATTAAGAGATATGCAGTCAAGGGTGCAGTCAAGGATGAGGGAGTCCCTGTTGTCCCCTATTCTGGACAAGACACAGCTAAAGTACTGTGTTCATTTCTGCATTACACATTTTAGGAAAGAAGGAAGGAAGGAAGGAAAGAAGGAAGGAAGGAAGGAAGATAAGTATTTGTTGCCTGCTATGTGTCAGGCACTGTGCTAAATGTTTTAAAAATATTACATCATTTGATCCTCACAACAATACTCAGAAGTAGGTGCTATTATGATCTCTATTTTGCTATTGAGGAAACAGAGAAAGACAGAGGTTAAGTGACTTGTCCAGGGTCACACAGCTAGTAATGATCTCTTGGTGAACTCATCTTCTTGACTCCAGGGCCAGTTCTCTAGCCACTGAACCACTAGCCTCCTCTAACAACTTTAAAGGAAAGACACTGACAAACTGGAAGGAATCAAATGGTGAAGAACCTTAAAGGTGATGCTTTGAGGATCAGTTAAAGAGAATAGGAACATGTAAGCCGAAGGGCAGAAGATAGATGGAATATAGGATATCTGAAGGAAGCAAGTTAAGTTAAGTGCCTACCCTACATTGGACACTCTGGTAAGCTGTGGGGAGATAAAAAAGACCAAAGACATGGTCCCTATCTCAAGGTGCTCATAGTTGATGAGAAGACAATATGAAAACAGCTCTACATGCAAACACAAGATAATAGTCCAGATAAACTGGAGATAATCTTAGAGGGAAGACACCAGCATTAAAGATAAAGTTAGGTTAGATTTCTGCCTCCACAGGATGCAGAACCAGGAACAGTAGAGGGAAGGCTTAATATCAAGAAAATCTTTCCACCAGTTAGAGCCCACTCAAACAGAATTAGGGGGTCCAGGAAGTAGTGGTGGTAGTAACAACCAGCATTTATATGCCACTTTCCAGGTTTCTAAAGCACTACATGTTAGTTCATTTGATATCCCCCAAACAACTCTGTGAGGTAGGTGTTGTTATTATCTTTGTTTTCTAGATGGAGAAACTGAGGGGTCATGTGACTTGGCAAGTCTTCTGTCACTGGAGGTCTTCAAGCAAAGTATGATGGAGAGGGTTGAATTTATGAGTTTTCCTTTGAGGTCCCTTCTAACTGAGGTTCTGTGACTCAGTTACTCCAAGTCTTGAAGAGATAGAGATAGAGGCAATGAATTAGGTAAGATGAGTTTTAAGGATCCTCTCCACCTTAAGGGCTTCCTAATGACTGGAAAGTCCAGATTTAGATTTAGTTGAGGCCAAGTGGACTCACTAGGGATAAGGACATAACTAAGGATGCCCATTTAAGCAGTTGGGGCTGCCAAGAAAGGGGAACAATGAAAGTGCTAATGGTATGTATTATAAAATCACCCCTTCTCCTTTTTTCAGTAGAGAGCACTGGTAGTTTGATGCAGTGGATAGGACCGTGGGCTTTGAATCAAAGCATTACTGATTGAATTCCAACTCAGCTACTTTTGATTCAATGCCATTCAACAAGCAACTGTTGAAGATGTCCTATGTGCTAGGCATTGTGCTAGACACTGGGCACACAAAGGCATGAAAGAAATAGATACTCCCCTTGTGGAGTTTACAGTTTAAAGGAGAAAACTCTACGTATAAAAAGACAGAATAAATATGAAGTCATTCTGGAGGGTGAGGGGAACACTAATGACACACTAGATGAGGAAGGACCTTATGTAGAGCTCAGGAGGAGGCACCTGATCTATGCTTTAAGGGAATGTAAGCATTCTAGAAGGAAAAGGTGTGGTAGTGTGGAGCTAGGAAATGGAATGCCATGTGATAGAACAGCAAGGAGGCTGATTTGGCTGGAAAATAGAGGACAGGAGGGATGGTGATATGAGTTCAGCCTGGAAAGATGACTTGGAGCCAGACTGTGAATGAGATTTAAATATCAAAGAATGGAATGTGTATTTTGTTCTAGAGACAATAAAGGAACACTGAAGCTCCTTGGTCAGAGAAGTGATAAGAGCAGATCTGTCTTTTAGAAGTATCCATTTTGCAATGAAGATTAGAAGGGAGGCAGAAAGCTGGGAAACAATTTTTACTGCCAGTGTTTCTGATAGAGGCCTCGTTTCTAAAATATACAGAGAACTGAGTCAAATTTATAAGAATACAAGTCATTCCCCAATTGATAAATGGTCAGAGGATATGAACAGGCAGTTTTCAGGTGAAGAAATTAAAGCTATTCTATAGTCATATGAAAAAAATGCTCTAAATTAGAGAAATGTAAATTAAAACAACTCTGAGGTGCCATATCACACCTATCAGATTGGTTAATATGATAAAACAGGAAAATTACAAATGTTGGTGAGGATGTGGGAAAATTGGGACACTAATGCATTGTTGGTAGAGTTGTGAACTGATCCAATCATTCTGGAGAGCAATTTGGAACTATGCCCAAAGGGCTATAAAACTGTGCATTCCCTTTGATCCAGGGGATCTGGTGGTAGGTCTGTATCCCAAAGAGATCATAATAAAGGGAAGAAGACCCACACTTACAAAAATATTTACAGCAGCTCTTTTTGTGGTAGCAAAGAATTGGAAATTGAGGGGAGGCCCATCAATGGCACATAAATGTAATGGAATATTATTGTGCTGTAAGAAATGATGAGTAGGTGGATTTGAGAAAAACCTGGAGAGACTTACACGAATTGATCCTAAGTGAAATGAACAGAACCAGGAGAACATTGTACACAGTGATGGCAGCATTCTGTAATGATTAACTATAGTAGACTTAGCTCTTCTCAGCCATGCAAGGATCTAAGACAATTCCAAAAGGCTCTTGTAGGAAAATGCTATCCACATCCAGAGGAAGAACTTTGGAGTCTGAATGCAGATTGAAGCACACTATTTTGACATTTTTGGTGTTTTCTTTCTCATGGTTTTCCCCTTTTTATTCTGATTCTTCTTTCACAACATGACTAATGGAAATATGTTCAATATGATTTATTGTACATGTATGAGCTATATCAGATTGCTTGCCACCTTGGGGAGGGGAGTGAGGAAGGAGAAAAAAAATGGAACTTAAAATCTTATAAAAGTGAATGATGAAAACTATCTTTAAGTGTAATTAGAAAAAAAAATAAAATGCTATTAAGTGAGAAAAAAGAAATATCCATTTTGCAACTCTGTGAAGGATGAATTGGGAAGGAGGGATTGTAAGCAGGGTGCTAATCAGGAGGCTATTGCAATAGTCCATGTTAAAGGTGGTGGCATCCTGAACTTGGATAAGGGTTTTGCAATTGGAGGGAAGAGAAGATAAGTAAGAGAGATTGTGGAGGTAGGGTCGAAGGCCTTGTTGACTGGTTCAATATAGGGAGGGAGGGAGGGAGGAAGAGTGAAGAGTAAAGGATAACTTGGAAGTTGCAAACTTGAATGACTGGAAGGTTGGTGGTGCCCTCAACAAAAATGGGAAAGTTAAGTAAAGGGATGGACCTGAGGGGAGGTGGAATAATGAATTCTGTTTTGGGTTTGAGCATCATATGGGACATACAGTTGGAAATGTCCAAGAAGAAAAAGATTTTGTGAAACTGTAGCTCAGAAGAGAGACTAGGCCTGGATATCTGCATCTGGAAGCTACCTTTATAGAAATAGTAGGTAAACCAGAGGAAACTGAGGGGTGTGTGTGTGTGTGTGTGTGTGTGTGTGTGTGTGCAAAACAGATGAGGAGAGGAGAGGAAAGGAGAGGAGAAAATGGATGGTGATCCAGTATAAAATGAGAAGGAATAGTCAGATAAGTAGGAGGCAAACCAGAAGTGAAATTTCATGGAAACTTAGGAAGGAATGTATAGCAACAATCTTTCTAGCATCTACTGTGGCTGTGCAAAACCAACAACAACCAGCACACAGAAGGCCGCTAACACAGGTTCTTTGATCTTCTTTACTAAGGAAAGCAACATTAAGGGGTTAACAATCTTACTTTAATCTAATATACAAATGTCATTCACTTAGTTCAGGAGGAAAAGCCAGTAATATGAGCTTCAGAGCAAATACAAACATCAACAGACCTTGTCTGATTCAAATCTCAATTCATAGTTACCAGGGTTTAAACAAAGCCCCAACTTCTGGGTTTACAGCGCTGGGGAGCTCTTAACATGGCCACCCAGAGTCTCATACCACTTTCCTACTGACTGAGAGCCCCCAGGGAGAACACCAGCCTCTGGGTTTATATATCTTGTTCAGGGTCAAAGGCCATCACAATGTAGGACTCAAACCCATGTGACCTAAAAGCTTCACAAACATGTCACATGCAAACCAGGCTTTCCCTTGAGGCGAGGAGGTCATCAAAGACTCCTAATTTAATCAACAAAACAAAGGCCGGACTCATCAAGGGCACTTGATTAAATAAGTACTCCAAAAGAGAAAACGGTAAAAAAAAAAAAAAAAGTCCCACCTTAATTAATATTACAGAAAATATATTTAGGAAGAGAGATCCATTAATAAGTCAAAGCTACTGAGAGGTTAAAGAAGGTGGGGGAAGTGAGAATTAAGCAAAGACTATTAGATTTTGTAGTTAGGAGATTGATGGCCACATATAATAATTTCAATTGAATCATGAGTTTGGAATCCAAGTTGTGAAGACTTGAGAAATTAAAGGAAGATGCAATAGAGGTAGTGAGTCTGTAAACAGCTTTTCCCCAGGATTTTGGCAATCCAAGGTAGGAGAGATTTAAGATGATAGTTTAAGGGACAAGTGATTTAAGAATGTGGGAGATCTGGGAATGTTTGTAGGTAATATAATGACTACAAGGAAGGAAGAGAGGAAGGAAGGAAGGAAGGAAGGGAGGGAGGGAGAGAGGGAGGGAGGGAGGAAACATTTATATAACACCTATTTACCAGGCACTGTGTAAGTGCTTCACAGATATTATCTTTTCGATCCTTACAACAACTCTGGGAGGTGATACTATTGTTATCCCCATTTTACAATTGAGGAAACTGAGGTAGACAAAGGCTAAGTGACTTGCCCATGGTCATCCAGCTAGAACCGTCTGAGGTAGGATTTGAACTCTGGTATTCCTGTCTCCTGGCCCAGTGCTCTATCAAGGGTGAAAATTACAAAGAAAAAGAAGGTGATTGAAGGGAGTAGGCTCCCAAATAAGATGGGAGATGAAATCAAGAGTTAAAAAGTAGAGGAGTTGACATTCGCAAGGAGAAAGATGACTTTTTCCTCCAAGATTGGAACAAAGGAAGATGGTGAGGAGATTTTAAGTGCAAAGGAGGGAGAAGATAGAGATCCTTATAGTTTCAATTTTCTTAGTAAAGTATGAGATGAGGCCTTCAGATGAGCGGGAAGAGGGAAAGGAAAGCAAAGATGAGTAGAAGAGAGATGAAAAAATGTAGTACAGATAGTGTGGGTAAGGAGTCAGTTAAGGAAGGATAAACCACTTGCTACAGAGCAGTGATGGCCCTGTTGAGATTATTTAGCATGTTATTTGCAGTAGATGTATTAATGGCTTCCTCCAGCATCACTTAGCAGTTCACATGTGTAACTCTTGTCCCAAAGCCCATTGGCATGGGACTCTTTTCTTGTTGGTAGAGATGAATGTCCTGCCCTATGTGAGGAGCAGAGTGGAGTTGTCAACATGTAAGAACTTAAGTTCTCAAACAGTGTCCCCTTTGGAGACTCTTTAAGGGGGGATCCCACTTCAGGGCCCTCCAAGTGAGAGTCTTCTTTGAGGATAACATGGGTAGAGTGGGCTTCCAGCTTTGAGAGAGAAAACAGAAGAGGCCAACTCCACTCTAGGTTATGGGAGGAAAAGACTCTGGGAAGACATAAGAGGAGCAGTCTTTATCATGTCCTCACCCACAGCTTGCTTCTCTAGAGACTTGGAGAGTTTCTCCTCAGCTGAGATCCAGGACCCTTTCTTGGTGACCTGAGTTATCTCACTCCCAGTGGGAGAACTCCTTTACTCTGTATTGTCTAATATATTCTCCTATGTATACCTTCTTTGATTCCTGGTTTTGCTATGATTTGGATAAATGGATTCCTTTGCTATTCTCTATGACTGTTCATTGTGGAACTGATACTAGGTTGGAAGAGGTCAAGCCATGGATATAAAGCTTGGGATCTCCTTGCCCAGTAATAGAATGATCAAACGTTAGCTAGAATCTAAGGAAGTAGATAGACATAATTCTGGTCTGGTTCTCTCTGTCTCTCTGTCTCTGTCTCTCTTTGTCTCTCTCTCTCTTTCTTTCTCTCTCTGTGGCCACTGGCCCTAACCTCCTGCTTTCCATCCTGGCATAAATGAAAGTCTCTGTAGAAGAAGGATGATAGATGTGAAAGAGTCAAGAGATATCTATTCTGCCTCCCTTCAAGCCACACAATGACAAGATTGTGGAGTCTCACTACATAGATGGGACCCACTCTCATTTGCTACATATGAATGATGGGGGGCAGGTTAAATCCAGCATTAACACTTGGGAAGGGATTTTTGTTAATGGGCAAGGGGGAAAGAAATTTATGAAAAGAGGATAGTGTAAAGTCAAAATTGTTAACTGTGACATAAAGACTTTGAAGGGAGGAAAATGAGTCCAGTGTATGTGTTGATAAACTGGGGAAAACATGCAGGACCTGGTAGGTGGAAATCATGGGAGTCTTTTTGGGGGAGTGATCACTTCTTCCTAGAGATCGTGATGAAGGAGAGGAAAGTTAAGGCCATAGTCTGACATGTCCCCCAGATTTGGGAAAGAAAGATTTCCAATAGTTCAGAGGAAGGCTAGGTTGAGCGCATGGACTGAAATTCAACAGGAAAAGTCAGCCCAGGAAAGATGGAAAACTCTCTAGGATGAAATTTTGAAGACAAAAAGGCAAGTAATCCAATGAGGAGGAAAAATGAGAGTTGTCAGAGGAGATGGATGGTGATGCACAGGGAATCATACACCGACCAACTCAGATTTTTGAAAAGATACATACATAAAACAGAAGCAAAATCAGGTAACAGAGGATGAATATAAAAGCATGGGATGGTCCTGTAAAAATAGTGTCAGGAGAGCTTTAACTCAGAATGAGCTAAGATTAGCAAGGAAAGCTAAGGACAATAAAAAGGGGTGTTGTTTCTAAATCTATTTTAGAGGAAGGCAGAAGATCAAGGAAGGTATAAGACACTTCTTGGAGTGGATGGGACAATTATGGGACAACAGAGGGAAGGCAAAGCTGCTCAGCTTTTATTTTGCTTCTATTTTCCCTACCAAGGAGAATGGTCATTGTATAGATAAAAATAATAGAATGAAAATGTGTAACAGGGAGTTGATACTGAAAATGGGTAAGGAGATGGTAAGAGAGAACCTAGCTGAATTCCAGATGAATTCTATCTTTGAGTACTAAAACAATTCACTGCTGGATGTAATTGCTGAGTCACTGTCAGTGGGTTTTTTCCCCCCAAGATTATGGATAATGGGAGAGAAACCATGAGACTGGACATGGGTAAATATTCCAGGTTTCCCAAAAGGAATGAGAAAGGGGGTCTGAAAACTCTAGGTCAATAAGCTTCAATTCCTGGGGAGATTCTGAAATGGATTTTTAAACCAATAGTTACTAAACATCTAGAAAAAGAAGTGGTGATTATAAAGCACCAAATGGTTTCATCAGGGACGGGTCATAAATCTGGATGACACCGTGGAAAGAGTTTTGGACTTGGAGTCAAGAAGACCTAAATTCAAATCCTGCCTCAGACACTCACTTAGTTCTGTGACCTTAGACACGTCATTTAACCTCTCAATCTCAGTTTCTTCATCTGTAAAATTAGGATAATGATGGTTTGGGGTTATAGGTCAAATGGGTGGCACCATATGTAAATCCCTTTGTAAACCTTAAAAAGGCCATCTCAATGCTATTATAGAGTTGATGCTATTGATTTCCACTTTTGACAGTGTTTCTAAATTTGTAGATAGGGAGAATTCTACAGATCTACAGAATTTAGCAAAAACACTCAAGTATCTTATACAATTCCTCTGGACAAGAAGGAGATTTCTGGAACAGATAATAATGCAATTAGAACTGACTGAATGGCCAGACCCAAAGATTAGCCACTAATGAGTCAATGTCACCCAGACAGGAAGTCTCCAGTGGAATGTCCCAGGGATTTCTGCTTGGCTCTATGCCTTTTAACATTGTTCACAGCAACTTGTATTAAAGCACAGATGGCATGCTTGTAAAACTTTCTAAGGATGGCTAATGCCCTGGATGACAGAGTCAAGACCAAGAAGATCTTGAAAGGCTAAATAAAGCATGCTGTAATGGAAGGAGCACCAATCTGGCATCAGAAGACATGGGTACAAATGCCACCTCTGATGCTCACTCACTGTGACCTTGGTCAAGCCATTTAACCTCTCTAAGCCTCAGTGTCTCATCCATAAAAGGAAGGGAGGTTGTACCAGATGGTTTCTGAGGTCCTTAAGGGATCAATGTAAATAAAGTCTTACAATTGAGTTCCAACAATCAATCTCATACATATGAAATTAGAGAAGAGAAGGGTGGCTAGACAGAAAGTTTGTCTGAAAAAAGATACGTGGGTTCCAGTGAGCTCAAAGCTCAAAATGAATCAGCAGTATGATGTGGTGGCCCAAAATGTCAATGTGATGGCTTAGCTTCTCGAAACAACAAGGTGATGGTGTCTCTGGACTCTGCCCCAGCCAGACAGATGGAATATTGGCAGGGGGGTATGCTCAGCTTTCTATACTACAGTTTAGGAAAGATGCCAACAAACTGGAGAGTATTCAAAGGGCCAACAAGACCTCAAGTCTATGCCATATGAGAATTGACTGAAGGAACTGGGCTAGCTCAGTAGATAATGGGTTCCTGCTCACCAAATGTCTTCAAGTAAAGGCTGGATGACCCCTTGTTGGGTATGTTTTAGAGAGAATTTTCTTTCTACCATGGTGTGGACTAGAGAGTGGGGCAGTCCCATCCAAAGCTAAGGTTCAGTAATTCTGTGATTTTGAAAGTTGTCATGCGGAAATGGAACAAGTTCAGAGTTGTGAATGAAGCACAGGGGAACTGTTGTCAGTTAGTGGAATTCCAGTGTTCTGGGTCATAGCATTTTGGGTGATAATGAGATCAAGAACGTAGCTGGCTTTATATGTTGGTAAGGTGGAGTGAAGGTCAAAGTCATGAACATCAAGGAGATTTATGAACTGGAAAGTCAAGATGTTTGAAGAGACGTCTCTCCACAGATAGAGATAAGTAGATATAGATATAGAGATACATATACATAAATACACATATATGCATATATGTATGTATGCATAAATGTGTGCGTGTGTGTGTGTGTATACACACACAAGTATAAGGATTGGGATTAGATTGGAGAGGAAGACCAAGAGCCAGTTACTGACCTCTTTGAGAATGGATGAATGGCGTCTCCATTAGACACTGCAATCTAAATTTTAACCTGAAGATCTGCTAATAACCAAAAATCCAACTATGCTGGAATCTGATGAAGATAGCCCAGGATCCGAGCCCAAGAATTTTGGCACTAGCAGAATCCTCCAAACCACCAGACCTGCTTTCATCCCCCACAGTCATTATGGGGGGGTGGGAATCATTGTGAACAAAGGGTCAACATTCTTCTATCAACCACTCCCACCACCAGCTACTACTGACCAATTTCCAAAAGCAGGCAGATTGTCACAGGAAAACTGGGAGTGGCAACCCTCCCCCCAATCCCAGAACACTGCTCCCACTTCTAGCTCAGCCCTCACAGCTATCATCCCTGGAGATTGTTTCTGTGGAGAAGGGGTCAGCCACCCCCACCAACTGCCAATCAACTGCTACCCACAGGGCAGGTAATCTAGGCTAGCTTGAGCAATTATGTACTCTGAGGAGGAAATAGGAGATGGCATGTGCCAGGCAAGTCAAACTACCACCACCACCACCACCACCACCACTACCTTGACCATTAGCTCCACTCAGACTCTGAGGAAGACATCCCAGGGCCCTGAACCCAAGAGTCATGGTCATAGCCATGCTTCCAGCCCAATGTCTACAACCATCATCCTCATGCAGATGTAGCCTGGGAACTACTCCTGCAGGTGCTATAATCACATCTTTTGAAGAAGCAAAAAAGAATTCTTGTCACCAAAGTGTGTCAAATGACTCAACATCAGAAACTGATATGATTTTATTAGACATTAAAGAAGACAAAGTACCATCTGCTTTGCTGCTGCACCCTAAGGATCATGGGAACTTTCTATCTGACTTGCAGCTGAAATCTTTTGTGGTCTCATCCATTAGAATGTCAACTCCTTGAAAGCAGGGATTGTCTTACTTTCCTATGTATATCCCCATCTCTTAGAACAGTGTAAGAAATTAATAAAGACTTTGTTCATTCATTTATTCAACCATTTCCACTGGGATCTAGGTGCAGTTATCTTTCTCATATATAGTCTTATAGTCCCCAGCTCCTTCCTAGCCCTGGGGGCTACTAAACTAAAATAAGATGGATGAGAGTCCTAGGGAAATATGACTCAAGTTAGTGGGAAGCAGCGGGAAGAGATGTCATTTCTTTATTCCTTCTATAAGCCACATTGACATTCTTTTTGGATGTCTGGGGAAAAGGAAGGGGAGTGGGGACTGGAGAAGAGTAGCTGGAAAGGGGAAAAGGAAGAAGTGGGAAATATGCGGAGGACTGTTCCCTGGCAGCCTCAGAGGGAAGCTTCTGAAAAGTGAGTACAGATAAGGGCTTGGACAGTGCCAAGGAAGCTTGAACATAAGAATATAAAAACATAGAATATTATAGGGATTTAGAAAATAAGTTCGAGCTGGGAGGAACTTTACAGCATAACATTTTGGAGCTGAGAGGAAGCTTAGAACACAATGTCAGAGCTGAGAGGGATTTTAGAACAGAGAATGTCAGAACTAGACTCAGAACTAGGCCCTTGAACAGAAACTCTGCCCCATAGGACTTCCAGTGGAAGGAAAGGGACAAGTTTCTGCCTTCTGGCTTGGCCCCTTTCATGATGGCCCAGCTGGTTGGAGGGAGGACAGCCTCTCTTCCCCATCGAAGTTGAATGTGAATGCTCATGAATTACATATCCATGTCCAAATATTTCCCAGTGGCTACAGGGGAAATTTCCCTTTTAAGTGGTGGGTAGAGCTGTGTAGTTTGTCATGTTTATGATTCCATTGGGAGACAAATGTCACCATGGTGACATCAAAGTCATAGCTTTGTTTTAAACGGAATTCCACACTGTTTGCTGAAGATCATAGAGACAATGTCCCAGTGCCCTCTGCAGGTGATCTGTCTGTCTGTCCGTCTTTGTCCTTCTCTCTCTCTCGGTTTCTCTGTATTGTTGTCGATCTCTCTCAAAGCCATGTCTCTGTCTTTGTCCTTCTGTTGTTCTCTTCCTTCCTTCCTTCATTCCTCCCTTTCTTTCTTTCTTTCTTTCTTTCTTATTTCCTTCTTTCTTTCTTTCTTCCTTCCTTCCTTCCTCCCTCCCTTCCTTCCTTCCTTCCTTCCTTTCTTTCTTTCTTTCTTTCTTTCTTTCTTTCTTTCTTTCTTTCTTTCTTTCTTTCTTTCTTTCTTTCTTCCTTCTTTCTTCTTTCTTTCTTTCTTCTCTTTCTTTCTTTCTTTCTTCTTTCTTTCTTTCTTTCTTTCTTTCTTTCTTTCTTTCTTTCTTTCTTTCTTCCTTCTCTCTCTCTCTCTCTCTATCTCTCTTTTTCTATTGTGTCTATCTCTCAGAGCTCAGTGTCTCTGTCTCTTTGTCTATCTGTGTCCCTCTGTACCTCCATATTAGTCTATCTATACATCTACCTATGAGTGAGTCAGGCTATCTGTCTTCCTATTTATCTATCTATGTAATGGGGGCTATGTGGGGAAATGGATATTTTTCTCTTAGGGGAAAAATTGCTGAAAGAACCCACCTCTTCCCCATCTGCTTTCCTCCCTCTCCTATCCCCTTCCCACACTGAATTTAGATTCTGTTGCTGGAATGATGCCCTTGTCCTCTTGTAGGCAGATGTTAGCCTAAAGTTAACTCAGCACTATGAGTGAATGGGCAAGACAGGTTCAATGGCCAGGAACTATTAGGACTGAGCAAACTTTATAGTCCCCTATCTCTTCCTTCTTGTGCCCTCTCCCTCTTTTGCTCATTCCATCTCCCTCTCCTAGTCTCTTTCCCCAGTTCTCTCTGTGTATCTCTGTCTGTCTCTTCTCTGTCTGTCTCGTCTCTGTCTCTGTTGTCTCTGTTTTCTCTCTCTCTCTTTCTCTGTCTCTGTTGTCTCTATCTCTGTCTCTCACCTTCTCTGTCTCTTTCTGATAAACACACACACACACACACACACACACACACACACACACACACACACCCTACAATTTATTATTCCTTCCTCCTTTCTCCTCTGGGAAACCAATTGAGATTAACCAGAGGAAAAGGAGGGCCATCCCCAGGCCCTGCCTTACAGTGATAGACAAAACTCTAAACATCACTTTCTGCTTTCCAACCCAAAGAGTAATGTCCTGACCATTCTGCCTTGGTAATATCTCTTTGATCTGTCCCTTTCTCTTTCCCCTCCTCTCTACTCATCCAGCCATGATCCTATTATGACTCTTTATTACCGCCTATATGGGCTATTCCAGAAAGCCACTAGCAATCTAACCTTCATATGCTCCCAAGCCAGTCTTCCTTATACATAGATATGGTCACACCACTCCTCCACTCATAAGTCTCTGTTGGCTTCTTCTTGCCCCTAGGTGGCCCAGTAGATAGAGGGTAGGACTTGGAGACAGGAAGACCTGAGTTTAAATCCTGCCTCAGACACATACTGGCTGTGTGACCCTGGGCAGGTCACTTAACCTCTGTTTGCCTCAGTTTCCTCAACTGTAAAATGAAGCCAATAGCACTTCCCTCACAGAGTTGTTTTTGGTACCTATTTGAAGCATGGCATTAATGCTAGCTATTAATATTATTGTTATTTTCATTACTAAGTAAAGTTCAAACTTCTTTAATAGACATTCAAGGCCCTCCTCAATCTGACACCACTCTTCCTTCTCAGCCCCCTCCACATAGCTCTCTGCAATGCATTCTATGTTCCAGCCTAACTGTACTTGTCTATGTCCCTTAACAAACCCTGAACTCCCCTGCTCTGTGTCCATGTTCATGCTCTCCCTGATGCCTGCAATGTCTTCCTTCCTCTTCTTTTACTGTCACACTCTTCCCTGCCTTGAAAGGCCAACTCAATGCCACCTCCTCCAGAAGCCTTCCCTGATCTCTCCTGTGTCTAATGGTCTTCTACAAGGGCTAAGACCTCAGGTAACACTTGATTTTTCATCTCACTTATAGCTCTATTTACCCACTTAACTATACTATAGTTATCTATGTTTGCTTCTATAATCCCTACTAGAATATGGGTCAGGGACCGTGTCTTTTCTCAACTTGCCACTTGATCCAGATAACAGAATGATCTGCATATGGTAGGTGTCTAGTAAATGGTTTTTGAAATTGACTTGAATTCATATATGAGGACTATATTCATGCACAGTATGCAGTAGGAAACCTGGATGTGCAGTTCCAGATTTGAGAGGCAGTGTGCTAACCTGCAGGGTGGAAGATCTCAGTTGGAATGCTCCCTTTGACAGGCATCTAACCTCTCTGAGTCTCATTTTTCTCACCTGTAAAATGGAGCTAGTGATATAACCTACCCTCAGGGTTATGAAGCTTGCATGAGATAGTGGGTGTAAAGTACTGTGGAAAGCTTAAAAAACACATGATTTATCACTATCTTCTTATGCTTTAGTTCTCCCATCAGTAAAAGGGAGGGGGTTATATTTGTGCTACCTCCTTCAACTTTAATTTAAATTAAATTAAAAATGCAATTTTGTTTTCATTTTGTTTTTTATTTTCATTTTATTTCAATTTTATTTTATTATTTTATATATTATCTTATATGTAATATATGTTATGTATTTTATATGTAATTTATTTATTTTATTTTCATTTTATTTTTTATTTTAGGCAGCTAGGTGGCACAGCAGATAGAACACTGGAAATGGAGTCAAGAAGATCTGAGTTCAAATCCTGCCTTGGGTACTTACTAATTATGTGACCTTGATCTGGTCAATTAATCTCTGTCTGCCTCAACTGTAAAGTGAGGATGATAATAATCCCTACTTCTCAGAGTGGTTGAGAAGATCTGATGAGAAAATACTTGTAAAGTGCTTACCACAGTGCCTAGCACTAGTAGGCACTTGATAAAGGCTTGTTCCCTTTCTCACCTTGCCCCATGGGATTGTTGTGAGAAAAGCACTCCATAATCCTACAGAGAAGCTCATTAAGGGAATCTTAGAGATCACTAAGCCAGTCCCTCCATTTTACATACAAGGATACTGAGTCCCAAAGAGAGGAAATGGTTCAGCCAATGTCACACACTTAATACCTAACACAACTGAGATTTGAACTCAGATCTTTTAACTCCAAACCCAGTGTGTTTGCTCTTATGAATCCTGACTCTTTATTAGTTGAGTGCCAATGCCCTTGGCTTACTTCAAAACCAGCTGGCGTAGATTGAAGGACAGAACCAGCTAGGGACCACAGAGCAGAACTATATTAATGGACCCACACTACTTTGTCCACAGCCTCTTCATAGTGACCAGGTTGGGCCTAACATATTCTTGTAGAGCTAAGGAGGTCTAGGTTGGATCCCTCTGGGGGTGATTTGGAAGAGGGCATGTCAGTGCTCTGTTCCATGGCTAGCCGACCTAATATTGGCCAAGGTCTTTGTCCAATCATGACTTCTCCTGCTCCAAGCTGCGATCAATGACCCTGCCTGGCCGAACAGGTGAAAAAGGTTTAGAGCTAGAAGGGAGGGCCCTTAGAGTTCACTTAGTCCAATCAATATCAGCTTTGGCAGGTCCTCTGACTCCAAATCCAGCTCTCTTCCCATTATAACAAAATTATGCTTTTTTTATTTACATGTATGTATGAGACCCTTAGCAAGTCATGCCCCTTCTCTGGACCTCAGTTTCCTCTTCTGTAAAAATCAAGGCCTGTAGGGGCTAGATACACTCTATGTTCCTTTCCAACTCAAAATCTACCATCCTCTGGCTTGGGCAGCCTCTCCTTTCAATCGGCAGAGAAAAGTGAGAGCCGATGGCTCCATGTGGGTCCCCAGAGAAAAACCATTTCCATTTTCAGTCCTGGAACTAATGAAATGCCTCACTCTGTTGAGTGGGTGGGCCAGGCCTCTCTGGAAGCTGCTCTCTTTTGAAGTGTTCAGCCGGAGAAGGTTGAGTGAATAACTGCAAGGTGCCCAGGCACAGGCCTTTGAAAAAGAGGCTCCTTTCCTTCCTGCCTCACAGCGGACATCTTGGATTTCTTCTTCAAAGGGAGCCAGGGCCCAGGGCTGTTATCTGAAGCCCAAAGAAGCTTGTTGGGATGAGGAAAAAAAGAGAACCCTCCTGGCACAAAAGCCTACAGGGGCCTGCAGAACAAATCACAGTGAGTTTAGAGTCCCTAGTACGTAGTTTGTGCTAATAAAGGCTCCATCCCTTCATCCATCCATCCACCCAGTGTGTTAGAGGGAGAAGAGACTTAAGAGACCTTATAAGAGGTGTGACTTTGGGCAAAGCACTGCACATTTTGGAGTCTCAGTTTCCTCATCTGTAAAATGGGAAGGTTGGATTTGTTGTCATTATTCAATTGTTTTAGTGATGTCTGACTCTTCATGACACCATTTGGAGTCTTCTTGGCAAAATAAAATGCCAGAATAGCCTGCCTTTTTTTCTCCAGCTCATTTTACAGATGGGGAAACTGAGATAAATAGGGTTTGCGATTTGCCCTGGGTTACACAGCTGGAAAGTGTCTGAGGCCATATTTGAACTAAGGTTTTCCTGACTTCATGCCCCATACTCTACCTGCTGCACCACCTGGCTGCCTTGGGCTTGGACTAGATGACCTCTGAAGTCCCTTCCAGCTATAGATCAGTGATCCTATAGTTATAGGAACAGAGGATGTAAGAGCTGGGAGAGCCTTTAGAACACATGGCATCAGAGCTGGGAGGGCCCTTAGAACACAGGATGTCAGAGCTGGGAGGGCCCTTAGGACACAGGATGTCAGAGCTGGGAAGGGCCTTAGAAAGTATTAAGTCCCAGCTCCTTCACTTAACATTTAAGAGACAGCTAAGTGGCAAGAACATTAAACCTGGAGTCAGGAAGACCTGAGTTCAAATCTGACCTCAGATACTTACTAGCTGCATGACCATGGCCAAGTCATTTAACCTCTGTCTGCCTCGGTTTCCTCATCTGTAAAACAAGGATAATTATAATAAGACAGCCTATCTCCTAGAGTTGTCATGGATACCATAAATGGCACAGCCTGATTTCCTCTGACTTCATATCCAGAATTCTTGCCATCCACCGAGGGTTCTCAGCCTAAGCTCTACGTACTCTTCCCCTCAGGAGTCTCTGGGTAAATCTCAGGGGATCCACTAACTTGTTGCTTGGAATATTCAAGTTAAGCCTTTCTTGGAATCCTGTCTCTCCCAACAACCAGGCCATTGACGAACAGAGCTCCAGCTTGAGGTACCCTGTATTCCTGGGAGGTGGCTGGTGAGACATACTTTTCATTGTAACTGTTGTTTGTAGAGTGGGGAGGGGGAAGGGGAGGGCTCATCCCTTGGGAGAAGATGCTTTAGAAATGGAACGTGGCATCCCATCTCCAGCAAATTCTGCCCAAGAGCCAGCTGCAGAAAAGCAGCTACCACATCTGCCCAAGGAAGGGAGGGTGGAGAGAACAGCGGAAGGCAGAGCATAGACCTTGCTCCCAAAGTTCAGACAGCCCTGTGGGTAAAATGAGCACAACTCTGATTCTCAGT
This sequence comes from Trichosurus vulpecula, assembly GCF_011100635.1. Lineage (NCBI taxonomy): Eukaryota > Metazoa > Chordata > Mammalia > Diprotodontia > Phalangeridae > Trichosurus > Trichosurus vulpecula. The sequence goes on from NC_050574.1 coordinate 50,748,311, forward strand.
GTGCAGGAGGAGGTACAGTCCCTGGCCTTGGGGAGTGCCCACTCTGAGGTGGGGGGAGGGGGAGGAGAGAGAGATAGAATAAGCCCTATCACTACAAAACATAAGGTCTTTCTGACTCAGTGAGAAAATTGTGGACTCCTTTGTACTGACCTAGGACATCATTTAGGTTCACAAAGTGCTTTCTTCCTAAAAGCCTTGTGAAGTAAGTAGGATAGGGAGAGGGAGAAAAAGGAAAAGGAGATAGAGGAACGGGAAGAGGGAGGGAGAGGGAAAGAGAGAGAGAGAGAGAGACAGAGAGAGAGAGAGAGAGACAGAGAGAGACAGAGAGAGAGACAGAGAGAGAGAGAGAGAGAGAGGGTGGGGCGTGGGGGCGTGGGGGGAGAGGGATTTGTGATCGACCTGACAGAAGGAGCTCCCTCGACAGACTTCTACCCAGCAGGTTGCAACATTCTCTGAAACTTAGAGAGTTGGCTAGGGCACTAGGAGCTCAGGTGATGTGGCCAAGACCACACAGTCAATATGTGTTAGAGGTAAGTAATGATTCCTATTTAACAGATAAGGAAACTGAGGCTCAAAGAAGTTAAATGACTTGCTGCTCCCAGAAGGAATTGCAGACAGTGAGGATAACTTGGAAAGTAATATGCTGAATTTGTTTTATATACTTAAAAAGAAAAGCAAAATGTCAATGAAAGAAATTCACTGTTTCATGTACTAAAATAAAAAAAAATATTTAAAAAATCCTAAAATTAAAAATGAAAATGATTGGCTCAGGCTCACATAAGGAGGCAGGAAAAAAGCCAAGACCTGAACCCACCAGCTTCCAAAGCTAGGGATCTGTTCGCGACACCAGCATAGGGGTAAGGGAACAGCCAGCTTTGGGCTGGATCCCTTTAGACAAAGTTATTGGGAGGAAGGGAGCGGAGCATGATGGAAGAGGAGGTGATTGAAAACAATGGCCCATCCATCCGAGCCCCCCCATAGGTGAAGACATCTTTCCCTTTGCAAGTCTCCTGGGTCTCCAGGCGCAGAGCCCAAGGTTGCATGTTCTTGATGCTGTCACACCTCTTCTCCAGCAGAAAGACTCCAAAGGACAGGTTTTCTCCCAGGGTGCTCACTCAGGCAGAACAAGATTTACCTGCACACATAGAAGTTATCTGGAATTGCACAGAATCTCAGAACTGAAGGGCCTCAGATTCTAAATCTCAGCTCTGCCACAGACCTGTACAAGTAAGCTTGGGGGTGGGGATCACTTCCCTGGTCTTGGTCCAATTTCCTCATCTGTAAAGGGAGGTTGGACTCCATGATTTCTAAGGTCTTGTGCAGTTCTAATATTCTATAATTGAAGGTTTCTTCTTGTTTTAACATTCTAGTGTCTGAAGTACCTTCCAAAATGGCATTCTATATTTAAAATGACTGCCAGTTCTAACATTCTATGATTTAATATTCTAGATCTAGCATTCTATGTTCTAAGATATTTCCCAGGTCTGACGCACAATGTTGTCAAGTCTTTTCCAGCTCTGGATTTCTGTGCTCTAAGGGCCCTGCCAACTCTTACATCCTCCATTCTAAGGCCCCTACAGGGCTTCCCAGCTCTGACATCCTGTGTTCTAAGTGTGCTCCCAGCTTTGACATTCCCTGTTCTAAACCCTCCACCCAGCTCTGACATTCTGTGCTCTAAGGGCCCTCCCAGCTCTGACATCCTGTGTTCTAAGGCCCTTCCCACCTTGACATTCCCTGTTCTAAGGACCCTCCTTGCTCTGACATCCTGTGTTCTAAGGGTCCTCCCAGTTCTGATATCCTATGTTCTTACAACTATAGCATCATAAATCTAAAACTGGAAGGAGGTCATCTAGTCCAACACTCTCATTTTACAGATGAAGAAACAGAGGCTCCAACAAGCTCAGTGATTTGCCCAAAGTCACACTGGTTATAAAGGGCTCTCAAGTCTCTTCTCCCTCTAACACACTCAATGGGTGGCTGACTATCTGGAACGTTTATTAAGCATTTACTATGGGCCCTCCTAACTCTCCAATATGGGTCTTCCCACCTCTGAGATTCTATCTTCCAAGTTCCTTTCTATTCTAAATCCTATGATCCTTCATTATCTGATCTGAACAGGGTAAAATCTCAGAATCTCAGAGTTGAAAGAGGACTCTGAGGCTGTCTAATCTCCCTTGATTCCAACCATAGTCCCCTCCACAATAGCCCAGCCAAGTGGTCATCCTTTGCTTGACCACTCTGTAATAGGGACTCCACAGTCTCACAACCCATGTAGCCTCTTAGAATAAGGCTCATGGAGATCAAGGCCCCCAGACTCCATCTCCACCTCACTCCTATCCCTCATCATGTCGAGGAGAGGTAAGCCCAAAGAAATGGATGTTCATAGACCAAGTAATGAGTGGGAACCTCAGATCGGCTGGTATGAAAGCCTGCGCTAAGGACATTTACTTGATCCTGCTTTAATAAGCTGTCGGCCTACCCCGCCAAAAACCTCTTGGAGGTTATGGAACAAGAGGGCTATTTCTTATTATTTTTAATAAAGAGCTTTTTATAACCAGCTTCGGTGCCATTAACATGCCACAGGTTTAATAAGCCTACACAGTAACAAGGGGCCTGTCTCATTACTCACTAGAAGTAGAAATGGGAACAGTCGCAGCACCCACATGCACTGACACCCACATATTTGCAACAATTATACATGGCATTACAATCCATTATCTCCTTCAGATCTAAGCCGTGGAAAGGGTAGGCTAATCCACACCTCTATGGCTCCAATCATCATCCTTATTATTTTTGGCCCCATAATATTCTTTCCTGGCCACTACTTCCTATAGGTATTTGCCCATCCCTATTAGACTGTAAGCTTTTGGAGGGTAGGGGACGCTTTCATTTTTGTATTTGTATTCTGGTGTTTCACTTGGTGCATGGCATGTAGTATGTGCTTAATAAAGTGTTTAATAAATGTTTATTCATTTTATTTCCCACAGTTTTATGGAATAAGAACAATGTTTCATCTCCATTTTACAGATGGGGAGACTGAGGGTGAGAGGCATCCATAGAAACATAGGATTTTAGAGTTCAAAGGAACCTTAGAGGTCTTTGAAGATGGGGACCTGAGGTCCGGACAGGGGAAGTCACTAGTCTAAGGCCATTCGGCTAGTCAGCGCAAAGCCGTGTCTCCTGACCCTCAATCTAGTGTTCTATTATACGACAATCTCTTTCCTTCAAAGGTTTTTATTCACAGAGAATGCAATGAAAATACTGGACATTCAAACACACACAATCATGTAGATGCTCCTATGTCTTCATGTATATTCATGAGCACAAATTTATTTTTTTTTCTATTCAGGATGTGGTGGGAGGGGGAGGTCAAATTAGGGCAATCATTGTCTCCCCCAGTATCAGTACCCAGAGGGCAGAGATTGGTGAATTTTTTCATTTGCCTTCCCAGGGCTTAGCCTAGTGTCTGGCACATAATAAGGACTTAGTGAACACTTATTCGTTCATTGACTGACTGACTAACCTGATAACTTAGGGCCTAAATAAAGGAGCTTCTAGAAGTTTTTTCACTTAGGGATATCTACCTTGAGAAGAAGGAATGGAACCAAAGAGTGAAAGATAGTAGCCAGAGAAGGTAAAACTAATGAGGAGAGTTTGATGGAAGCAACCATAACATCCTCCTAGAAATGGTAAATATCAGAAATTGTGTACCGGGCTCTCATTCTCAGAGAATAAGAGAGATGAGAAGGCAAAGATAACAGACCTCATGAAATAGACTGTGGGTTGCAGTAGACTGCAAGTACTTAGCAAAGTGCTTGGCCCATAGTAGGTACTTAATGAATGTTCATTGAATCATTGATTGACTTGAAAGACCAAAGCATCCTAGAACTGAAAAGAACTTCAGGGGTGGAATAATGCAGTAATTTGTTTTACAGATGAGGAAACTGAGGCTGAGAGAGGCTAAGGTCACACAGCTAGTGAGTAGCCCATCAAAGAGTTGAACCCAGATCATCTGACTCCCAACCAAGCACTCATTCCATATCATCATTCTGTATATTGAAACAAATTCTGCAGACACTGTCTCCTAGAGCCCGGGATTCCCTCCATGCCATAATTAGGCATCAGAGATGGATGTGAATTTGTAGGTGAAACAATATGAGAAAAAACAGGGGAGAGAAAGGGAAAGAATAAACACATACAACAAGGAGGCCTGGTGATTAGGGCTAAAGAGAGATACATCTAGGAAAGGTGGGAAATATAGGAAAGAGGCAGCTAAGGGCAGCTAGGTGGCACCATGGACAGAGCGCTGGGCCCTGAGTCAGGAGAACCTGAATTCAAATCCAGCCTCAGACACTTACTAGCTGTGTGACCCTGGGCAAGTCACTTAAACTTGTTTGCCTCAGTTTCCTCATATGTAAAATGTGCTGGAGGAAGAAATAGTAAACTACTCCAGTATCTTTGGCAAGAAAACCCCAAATGGGGTCACGGGGAGTTGGACACTACTAAGCCACTAAAATAAATAAATAAACAAATGAATGAATGAATGAACAAATAAATAATAAATAAATCAGAAAGAGGCATAGGTAAGGAGAGATCAAGAGCTGTAATTGAGAATAAGATACTGACTAGAAGATTCTAATGTTCTAGAGCTAGATCAGATTCAAGAGGTCAAATCCTTGCCTCCGACCAAGTCTATTAAATGTTTCTTGTAAAAAATCTCCAGACAACATGATATGCTGAAAAAATCACTTGACTGAAAGTTGGGTACAATGTAGCATGAAAACTACCAGGCCATGCACACAATAGCTGCTTAATAAATGTCTGATGAATTGAAGAGCTGGGAGAACCTAGTGATGCCATGAGGACCAGATGATTTAAATGGCAAGTAATTGGGCCACCATTCTGATATATAGATAGAGGGTTCAGCTGAGATATTTAAGGAAAAGGAAAGGGTGATTATTACTATTACTAATGGATGTAAGACTGGTCACAAGTCTATTTTGGTGGGTAAGGACTGGTTTATGTGTGGAGAAAGGAAGTGACTCAAATAAGCCTTCATGTTGCCATAAAAGACAGAGCTACACATTCTTGGCTTGTCGGAGAATTTTTCCACCTGAGAGTGTTTTCCACGTGACCCATGGAAAAGCAGCCCAGGAGGAAGAGGACAAGTCCAGTTGTAGCAGGGGGTGCCTCCCTCAGAGTCTTGTGTGCTGTGGTTATGCTTGGTCTCTACCAGAGTAGAGGTCAGCTGGGTCAGAAGGACAAATCAGTGAAAAGCTGCTAACTCAGATACTCCAGACTCCATATTTACTAAAGTTTGTTCTAAGGCTCATCTGCATCCCCCACGGGGGTGTTTGACAGCTTCTCAGATAAGACTTTAATTCTCTTCTCTGCTTTATCATCATTTAGGTATGTGACCTTAGAAAAATTATTCACCTCTCTGGTCCTGTTTCTATGTTATCAGAGTTAGCAGGTTGAGCTACACTGAATCTCACATTCTATGTTCTAAGTTTCCTGCCAACTCGAGCATTCTATGTTCGGAGGTCCTTTCCAACTTCATAAGATTGTAGATTTAGAATTGGATGAGACATTAAGTATCATATAATCCAATCCCCTGCTTTTTTTAGACAAAGAAACTGAGTCCCAATGAGGTTAAGGGACTTTTCTGAGGTCTCACAGAGTAAGATGAAGCTCTGGGAATTGGGTTCTGACTCCAGATCCAATACTCTTTTTAACCAAAACATGTTCTGACATTCTCTGTTCTAGGAGCCCCTCCCAGTTCTGACATTCTATGTTCTGAGGGCCTTCCCAGATCTGACATTCTGTGTTTTAAGGGCCCTCCCAGCTCTGACATTCTGTGTTCTAAAGTCCCTCCCAGCTCTGATATTTTGTGTTCTAAGGGCCCTCCCAGCTCTGACATTCTGTGTTCTAAGGGCCTTCTCAGCTTTGACATACTATGTTCTAAGAGTCCTTCTAGTTCTGACATCCTTTGTTCTAAGGACCCTCCCATCTCTGACATCCTGTATTCTAAGGCCCCTCCCAGCTCTGACATTCTGTGTTCTAAGGTCCTTCTCAGCTCTGACATCCTGTATTCTAAGGCCCCTCCCAGCTCTGACATTCTGTGTTCTAAGGTCCTTCTCAGCTCTGACATCCTATGTTCTAAGGGTCCTCTCAGTTCTGACATTCTCTGTTCTGAGGCCCCTCCTAGCCCTGACATTCTCCCTTTTCTGGTCTCTCCCAGCTCTGACATCCTATGAATCAATGACAGTTTCTTCTATACCATGTTATGGTAGCATGTTGCAGGGTGCCATCGTAATATTTCAGACATGCTGTTTCCTTTCTCACTGAGCTCCTTCTCATTGCAATGGAAGCCTTCTTGTTCTTATTAATTCCTCTGTTAAGCTAGAGACTGTGGGGTCAATACTTTTCTTCTAATAATGTGTCTGACAATCATTAGTCAAACACCTGTGGGTCTTCTCATCCTGGTGCCTTTCTTTGGAGCAGAGATGAGCAAGCCGGCAGGCTTGTGCTGAGGGAAGCATCTGAAAAGAAGGAAAAGAGGAAGAGTGAAGCAGTAGAGGGAAGAGGATGAATAAAGACACTGACATTTGGGCAAAGAACAGACATAGAAAAGAGCCAGCTGGGTCTTTTGGCTTTCTAACCCAGAAGTCTCTGGAAATTGGGGGCCTGCAGGGGTCCTCTCTATGAATACATTCTAATTCAGGACCCCTCCTCCCCATGTGGCTTTCTATAGCAGCCATTGAATGGTCTCCCTCAATGGAGCTGTCAATACTCTGGGCAAAGACAAAACTGTGAATCCCCTGCCTACTCAGGGGGCAGGATGCAGCAAGGGACGGGCCAACAGCTATCGACTTTTTAATGGCTCATGACAGCATGGCACCGGGCAGCTGTTGGAGCATGGGCTGGGGGAGACAAAGGGACCTAGCCCTTAGCATGGCTCCCAGGTTTTGGCCCTCCCCTCTCCATGCTGCTTCCCTGGATTCAGGAGGTGGGCCTCCCCCTCATTCATTGTTTCTCCAGAAAAGGTTATTGGGCACCTGCCAGGCTGGCCAAACCCCGGGACCTTGAACTTTAAAGGGGGGAAAGAGTTGCCAGTCACCACATGGCAGTGGGTTGGGGAGGGAGGTGAGCTGGGATCCAATAGGGAGGAGGGATGCTCTCTGGCTCGCTTTGAAGGCCAAAACTAGAGACAGCCAGTGTAAAGGAAGCAAGTCAAAGGAATGACAGTTGAGGTTTCCCCTCTTTTCCTTCCGCCCCATCTCAACATCTCTCCCCAGATCTGCACTAAGATTCTTCCTAGCAGAGTTACTAATGAGCAGACAGTAAAGACTGAAATATAACTTCCAGATGTCCCCAGTTAAAGCACACCATACACAGCCTGTCACTGGCCATTTCACATTCCTTTCTTCCTCTCCTCCACTCCCCCCATTCCCATAATAGTTGAGGCTTAACTCAGCTATTTGGCCCTCTAAAAGAACACAGATCTAGACTAAATGGTAATTGTTATGAGGGGTATGCTTACTCCATTTAAAATTTTTCTGGGTTATCTGTGTGAAAATTTCAATAAACCATGCAATAGAAGAAAGAGCATGGATACTTGATACCTGAGCCTGGCACATAGGCTGGCTTTAATAGCTTTAATATGGGAAAGTTTGGCTGTGTGACCTTGGATAAGTGTCTTCCTACACATTGAAACTGTTTCCTTGTCTGAAAAATGATATATGCACAAGCCATCTCAGGCTTATGATGAGAAAATGTGAGTTATTAGAAGCAGATGATTTGGTGGGGAGACAATATTTGTTAGTTCATTAGTGTAGGGAACTTGCAATGTGGAAATGCCTTCTGTGGATACAGAACAGCAACTGCTCCATAATGTATAAGGTTGGGCATCTCTTTGTCTATTACTTATAATCATGGAGGGTTACCTGGGATATTGAGAGATTGAATGACTCAGGTGGTCACATAGCTAGTGTGGGAGAAAGGCAGAACTCGAAGCTGGGTCTTCCCCACTCTAAGGCAAGCCCACTAGCCAGTAGGTCACACTATCAGTCATTATTTGTAATAATAGTAGTAATATTAATAAAACAAAAATAATAATAAACAGGTTTGGGCTAAGCTCTGGCTTTTACTATCTGTGTTCCAAATCTCTTTCTAGATACAGACTATCTTCGAATCATCTATGTCCTGAGGTCCCTTCCAGATCTGAAATTGTTTTAATGTCCTTCCAAATTCTGACAACTCTATGTTCTAACATTCTATGCTCTCAGGTCTCATATCATTCTGACATTATGTGTTCCAAGCTCCCTCTCAGCTCTGACAGTCTATGTTCTAAAATCTTTCCCAGCTCCAATGTTCTGTGTTCTAAAAACCCTTCCAATTTCAAGGTCCTTTCCAGCTCCATCATTCTAATTTTAAGGCCTTTCCCAAATCCGACAACTCATGTTTTAAGGTCCCTTTCAAATCCAATATTCTGTGTTCTAAGGTCCCTCTCAGTTTTGAAATTCTTTGTTCTAAGGACCCTCCCAGATCTAAAATTTTATGATTTAAGGTCCCTTTCAACTCCAATATTCTGTGTTCTAAGGACCCTCTCAATTTTGAAGTTCTTTGTTTTAAGGACCCTCCCAGTGCCAACATTTTATGTTGCAAGGTCCCTTTCAACTCCAATATACTGCTATCTAAGGATCCTTCTAGTTTTGAAATTCTTTGTTCTAAGGACTCTCCCAACTCCAGCATTGATATGTTCTAAGTTTTTTTCAGCTCTAACATTCTACAAAATCTCTCTTTTTCAAAGCATAAATATAACTCATCTCTTATTTAAATGTCTTGTTTTTATCTATTTAGGTCTGACCCAAGACCATTATCTCCATGATGCTCTACTGCTGGGTAACTCACATCAGGCCATTGGCTGGTAAGTCTATTGCCTTAACCTTCCCTTCATAACTTGGGGAATTTTGGGGGGGGGGGAGAGGAGGTAGGAAAGTTCCCATCCAGGGGTACAATGAGAAGGTAGCATGATGAGGGGGAAATTGACCGCAGATAAATTCCCATTACCACTAATGGAAGCTATCTGCGGTTAATTAGTCCCATTCTCACTCTGTGTCTTCAGTAATGGAAAGCAACATGGGAAGGAGTAATTGCTGTGGGGCACAGTGGATTGATTTCTCTCTCCCTTCCCATATTACTTTGAGAGATCAGCAGCCTCCTGCCCCCAGGCTCCAGGTTGGCCAAGCAGGAGTAGTTAGGGTCCAAGTTGCTGCCAAGCTGGGCTCAGCATCCATGTGGGAAAACCACTCTATTTCTCCATTTGAAAACACTCCTGCTCTGTCCAAACCTGTTTTTAGAAGTTAAGTGAAAAGAAGAAAAAAAATAAAGGCAAAACCTCTTTGAGATGTAGGAGAGCTACTAGGAGGCTAATAGATAATCTTTAACCCTTCCATGCTAATGTCACATGCCTGTTAGCAGGGGTTGGTGGAGTGAATGAGAAGCTTGGTTGCTAAGGAACTCTCCCCTGATTAGAAAGGAGATTGTTATAGGATTTAGAGGAAGAAGAGACCTTATAGATAATGTAGTTCAACCTCCTTCATCTTACAGCATAGAAAACTGAGGCCCAGACAGTTAAAGTGATTTGCCCAAGACCACAGAGATAGGAAGTAGAAAACATGGGATTTGACCCCCGAGTGACCTGGAACCTAATCCAGTGTTCTTTCCATGACTACTTCATCTCTGAATCCTGGCATGGATAAGTGGACCAGAGAGTTGACCTTGTCTCTCTTCTCAGCTGGCTGAGAAATAGTAGCATGAAAGAGCTGGGGGCCTACAATTTAGAGGGCCAAATTGAACCTTTTCTTGGAGGAGGCAGAGTGAGAAGGAAGAACTCTGATTGCTAATTGAGAGATTGTAGGAGCCACTTAATATCTCTCTGTTACATGCATTTAGCTAGCTAAAGATTGCAGTGGAGTCCGTGCTATTCTGAAGTCCCAGTGTATGAAGTGGGTGCAGGTCAAGTACAGCCCAGAAGGTTTCCAAGCCTACAAAAGGACAGCTCCATGCTGAATTTTCTATTTAAGTTTCCCGTTTAAGTCCAAAGTTAGATTAAAGAGTAATAGGTGTGGGTTAAGTGGCCTCCTTGCACTGATGAAGGGGGCTAGACCAGGAGATCTCTAAGGCTCCTTACAGCTCTAACATTCTCTTTTCTAAGACTCTGTGTTTGTCCAAAAATGAGCTCCCACCTTTCTTATCTTTAATTATGGAGTTTATCAATAATACACAAGCCATCAATGGTACATATATAGAACAAGGATCCGAGGATACAGGTGCCACTCAGATTTTCTGGCCACCCAGTTCCTCAGCTGTCTGTTCTGGTCTCTAACAGGTAAAACAACACAAGTTGGGATACCAAGAAAAGAAACCCTATCCAGGAGTACAGGCTATGTCTGAATGTCAAGAGGAGTTAGAGGCAGCATGCAGAGGGCTAAGGAGAACTGGAAGCCTTTTATTTTTAATATTTTTTATTGATTTTTATATCAATTTTTGTGTTTATATCTATCTATATATATATATATATATGTATTTATATACAATTCCCAAGATGTCTGTTCCCCAACTCCCTCCCAGAAATCCCTTATAACAAAGAACAAAAAAGGGGAAAAATCTCATCAAAACTAACCAGCAAGTCAAGTCAAGCCTACAAGCATACACTAAATACTTATCGTGTTCAGGTTACAATGCTAAACTCTGGGGATGCAAATAGAAGAAGAAAGAAAGACAACCCCTGCTCTCAAGGAACTTACACTGTAATAGAAGAAGACAACACATAAAAGGAAGCTAAAATTGAGGAAAAGTAAAGAGATACCTGTGTGGGGGCATGATGGAGAAGAGAGTCAGGAGCAATGGCCCATAGAGGCTAGCCTCATGACTCTTCCTTAAAATGGACATTCCAGTAGGAAATGGAATGAAGGGGCCACATGGGTAGGGTGATCCTTCACTGTGAGAAGGCTGCAGTGATGGAGGGATCTTCAAGGGTGAGACAGCTGCAAGAGTGTGGTGGCAAAGGCATCTTCTAGGGTGAAACCATTGCTTGCTGTAACATGGTAGAGAAAAAAGTCCAAAGAGTCAGGATGAGTGCACAGAGAGGAATGAAAGAATGGACATGGCCGATCTGGGGACCCTTCCTTAAAAATATTCCTGGAGAAAATGAGCAAGCAAAGGAAGGGGCCAAAGGCACCTTCTAGTGAGAGAAAGTTGCTCAGGAAGAGACGACTTCCAGAATGAGAAGTCTGCTGGACCATGGACTCCACCAAAACCACCATCTTATGCTGTGTTCCACACTCATAGTCCCTGACCTCACCAAAGAAGGGAGGAGGTATATGTGCATATCTCCTCTTTGGGTGCCAGGCTTGGTCATTATCATGTCAGAGCATTCCTTTCCACTTATTCTGTTGTGCTTGTGCCATCAATTTGCATTGTTTTGAGCTTATGGTGTCTATCTATTTCCTGGCTCTACTTAGTTCACTTTGTATATATGTTCTTCATGTACATCTTTTTCTGCTTCTCTGTATTCATCATTTGCATCATTGTTCACAGAGAAGTAATGATCCATTACATTCATGCAGCTCAGCCCCTAATAGATGGACAACTGCTTGTTTACCTGTTCTTTGCCACTATTAAAAGTGCTTCTATATATTCTTGTTTATATGGTTTCCCCCCTTATTTTAATCACTAACTTTCTTGGGTTATATGTCTAGAAGAGGCATCTCCGGATCAAAAGGTGTGAAGATTTTAATAATTTTCTAAGCATCATTCCAAATTGCTTTCCATACTGGTTGGACCAAGTCACAGCTTTACTAACAATGTCATTGTGCCTGTCTTCCCATAGCCATTTCAACATAGTATATTCCTTTTTTGGTCATCTTTGTCAATTTGCTGGGATGAAGTAAAACTTCAGGGTTGTTTTGTTTGAATTTCTCTTATTATTGGTGACGCAGAGACATCATCATTCATATTGTTGCTAATAGCTTGCAGATTTTTTGAGAACTGTTCATATCCTTTGGCCACTTATGCATTGAAGAATAGTTGGCCTTATAAATTTGCATTGGTTCCCTATATATCTCTGTTATCACACTCTTATCAGACATATTTGATGCAAAAGGTTTTTCCCTCCAACTGACTATTTCTATTCTTATCCTAGTTGCATTAATTTGATCATGTGAAAGCTTTTCAGTTTTACATAATAAAGTTATCTATTTTATCTTTTGTGAGCACTTCTAACTAGTGTTAGCTGTAGTCATAGCTGTAGAAAGTATCTGATTGAATTTGCTTTGAAGTTGTTTTAGTGTTATGACCTTAAAAGTCAAATTTATTTTGAATTTTGTTGACGTATGTGGTACAAGATGTCAGGCTAAACCTAATTTCTGCCAAGTGGCTTTTTAATTTTTCCCAGACATTCTTATCAGATGGAGTTCTTTCCCAAGTAATTTATGTTCTCTAGTACATCAAATAATGGGTTATTGAGTTCAATTGTTTCTGCTTTTTCTTTATCTAGTCTGTTTCGTGGATTTGCTTTTCTATTTTTTAACTAGTGCCAAATAGTTTTGATGATTACTGATTTGCGGTATAATGTGAGGTCTGGAAATACATTACCCCCTTCATTTCCTGCTTTTTTCCTCAGTATTTCCCTTGAGATACCAGATCTCTTGTTCCTCCAGATGAATTTTGTTATTATTTTGCCTAGCTCTATAAAGTATCCCCTTGGTAATGTTATTGGTATAGCACTAAATCTGTAAAATTAATTTAGCTATCATTGCTTTTATTGCATTGCCACAGCCTATGTTAGAGCCTTTTCAAATGTACCAACCTGAGGGGAAGCACCTTTTTGTAGTTCAAAAATGGATAAGCTAGATGCCCAAAAGGATTGCTAGAATTCCTTTGCTGGTGGGAGCTATATGTTTTCATCAGTTATTCTAGACATTTTGTTTGTATGCCCCTTCTTCCCCTTAGGGAATTGGCTGAGCCTGGCTAGACTGCCTCAGACACCCTTCAGCTATAACATTGTACATTCAAAGGTCCCTGAGAGCTCCAGCATTCTGATTCAGCAAACATCAGCTATTATCTGTATTCTGATATTCCTTCGAATTTAGCTCTAAATTATGTCCCATGGCTTATGAATGGAAATTAAAGATTATCTAACAAATAATCTGATACTTCAAAGTCTTACTCTGATGTCTCATTGTAGCATATAAGTAACTGATAAGAACCTCCAAGGTTCTCAAAAGCTAAGCCAGCTGAGTGTGAGCTGGGTCATTTCCACCATGCTAGAAAGATTTCAAATATATCACAAGGAAAGGTTGTTCCAGCTTTTCAAAACCCAGCTTAACTACATCACCCACTAGTGGCATAGCCACTATCTGATAAATATTTTGGCCATGGCAATGCAAAAAAGAAAGAAAAATTCAAAAGGCGGGTCTTGATCTAGTGCACCCCTTCTCCTTTAAGGCAGTTAGTGTTTAGAACAATGCATAGAGTGCATCGAGAGCCTGGAATCAAGGAGACATAAGTTCAAATTCAGCCCGAGACATTTACTGCCTACATGACCCTGGGTAAGTCACTTAACTTTTTTCTGCCACAGTTTCCTCATCTGTAAAGTGGAGATAATAATGTCCCTTACCTTCAAAGATTGTTGAGAGGATAAAATGAAGTATCCATAAAGCACATCGCAAACCTTAAAGCACCAGATAAATGCCAGTTATTATTATTATTATTATTGCTAGTAATAGTAATACTAGCATTTATATAGCTCTTACTGTATGCCAGGCACTGTGCTAAATATTTTGTGAGTGTCTCATTTGATCCTTGTGACAACCTTGGGAGAAAGGTGCTATTATTCTCCCCATTTTACAGATAAGGAAACCAAGGCATACACAAGCTAAGTGACTTGCCCAGGGTCACATAGCTAATAAATGTCTGAGGTCAAATTTGAGCTCAGGTGTTACTGACTCCAGACCTGACTCCAGTGCTATCTCCACTACACCACCTAGCTGCCTGTGGTTGTTGAGTCATTTTTCAATCATGTCAGACTCTCCATGACTCCATTTAGAGTTTTCTCAGCAAAGATCCTGGAGTGGTTTGCCATTTCCTTTTCCAGCTCATTGTATACATGAGGAAACTGAGGCAAACAGGGTTAAGTGACTTGCCCAGGGTCATGCATCTAGCCAGATTCAAATTCATAAAAATGAGTCTGTCTGACTCCAGGCTGCCACTCTAACCACTACACCACTTAGCTCCCCCATATTGTTGTTGTCGTATTATTATTATTATTATTATTATTATTATTATTATTATTGCTGTTGCTACTGCTATTATTATTGAAACCAGAATACAAAAGGAAGTGGCAGGTAAATGGAAGGCTGGCTCCCAACTCCTTCCACAGAGAGACAAATAAAGAAATGGGCAGGGCTGCTTTTTATCATGCATTCAGAAGCAAAAGGGAACATCATTTCATGGGACACTTGTTCATATTATACTGCAGTGATCATCATAAGCATTTCTATTCACTATGAAAATAATTGCAGCCCATGCACCAGCATCTGCTTCAGAGGATGAAGAGGTTGAGAAATTCCACAAATAACTCGATAAGACCCTCCTAATTAAATCAACATATACTTTACTGCATGGAGACTTCAATGAAAAGTGGGCATAGAGGATGACAGGGAAAAATAAACTTGAAAATATGGCTCAGCAGTAAGAAATGAAAGAGGCCAAAGGCTTTGAGACTCCACAGAAGACTCATACCCATATATCATAAATACTTTATTCAGGAAGAGACCTGGGAGGTGCTGGACATAGTGGGCTCTGAATAACATCACACACACAAAATAAAATTGAATATATATGGCAACAACAGAGAGCAACCATCTATTGATGTAAGAATCATTTCTGAGTCATCTGTCTGCAGAGTCAGAATTTCAACTTATGATTAAAAAGATCAAATTCCACATCAAATTTCAAGAAAGATTAAAAATGCAAAGATGCTGGGTGCCATTAACTTGACCTGTAGAAGTAAGCTATTTTCACCAGAAAGGGAAACTGGATAAAGGAACAGACATCAACAGAGATTATTACTATTTTTCTAAGGAGGTTTAACAGATATAACTCAATTGCCATAATAAGACACAAAAAGCCTAGAAAGTATTTGAGGTAGAAAATACTTGATCTCCTTTCCAAGCAGAGAGATGTAATAATTAAAGATAAAACTAGTTTACATGGTATCTTTTATACATTCTTATTGGGAAGGATGCTTAGAAATTTTTAGGAGTATTGCTTCAAAAAATAAGCAATAGAAGTTTTTGTAAAACAAGGAAAAAGAGCTTTTAAAAATTACCTTGCTCCATTCTTTCCTATAATTTCTCACTTTTCTGTCAAGGAGGAGAAAACATATCTTGTTATTTGTTTTCTATAACCAAGCCTGATTATTACATTTACTGGGAGATTTTTCTTTTAAAAGAAGTAATAAAGGGGGGAAAGGCTTATAGAAAGCTTGACAAAAGATCACACTAAGCTAGACTATTTGGAAGGCATACATGGATGAGACTAGAAGGAGGACAGCAGACAAAGAAAGTAAAAGATCTGTCAGGACTTGACTAATAAAGTCTTCTCCACCAATAAGTCTAATGTCACTGTTCTCCATGTGCCACATTCAGAAGTAGAAATGGCACTTAAGAAAGCAAAGAACAATTGGACTAGACCAAAAGTACATTTTGTGGGGGATTGGGTGGGGGTGGGGGAAGAGAAGGGGGAGGTCCATACTGGAGGCAAGACGAGCTCACGGGCATTGATGAATCAACTCTCAAGAGGAAGGGAGTAAACCAAAGTAATAAAAAAAGATGATCAGGCAGAGAAAGTGGAAAGAGAGCTGGAGTTGGAGTCAACCTTGACCTAAAACCGTGACTGCCATTTACCACTAGTGTAGCTTTGGGAAAGTCACTTAACATCTCTGGGACTCAATTTCCTCACCTATAAAATGAGGTGGTTGGACTACATCTCTGAGACCCCTTCTATCTCTGGCATTCTATGATCCTAAGAATAATTAGAAACCCATTTGTCCATGTATTGCTATAAAACCTTTATGAAAACCAACTGCATACAGATCAGGGGCATCCTTGATGAAAGTATGAGAAAGGAAAAAATAGATTACTACCAATGGTATCCTGCAGTTGATGACATCTTGACAGTCACTCCATTGACTGAACGGTACAAGCTATAGAAGATCGTGCATATTTTTGGTTGTCTATGAAAAAAGCAGTTGATTCAGTAGAACAAAATGCTGCCTCAAAGGCTGCTTTCCAACAAGGTGTCTCCCATGTATATGTTAAAAATAATTTAAGATTCCTTGGAAGATGTAGTGATGGGAATCATTTTGTTTAAAGATTCTCCGGTTTTAAATATTAAGTACAACATAAATAAGAAAGGAAAGGTATTTGCCCCTATCTTGGAGGTTGCCAAAGCAAAGTTCAAGTAAGACAGCTTCACTATAAATCATAGGATTGTGCAGTTCCTCCTTTCCTAAAATGACATTGTGCTGACTGCATTATAACCCAAAACACTTCTGCTGAATGAGATCCAGAGCCCAGTTTAACCATCCACACAGGGGAAAACAAGTGGATAAAAAAACCTGACAGTTATGATACATAGTTAGATGAAGCTGGTTCATCAGTACATATAGCTTGGATAGACAATGCAAATGGACTATAAACTGGGTTCACAACTGAGCAGAGTGGGGAGAGCAGGTAGGATGCACTTGGAAAACTGCATAATACTTCTCATGACTCCAAATTTCTCCCTGAAACAGAGCCATGTTTTTAACGTAAAAATTCTTCTGGTGAAGTTATGTGTCTACAAAGCATGAGATGCCACAGTTTGCAAAGAATTGAAGTTGTAGATGACCCAAAGGTCAATGAAGAAGTTTGATGAACATGAGTGGGCCATGGCTCGGCAGAACTGTGCAGAAAAACTGGCATCAAGAGATGCTATTAGAGAAATATGAGTGGAGTAGCAAGGGGGCCAGTCATATGAGGAGAATGAAGGATAATGGATGGAGTATTAGTGTGCTCTCTTGGTGCCATGCAACAGTGAGAGAACTAGAGGAAGGCTTCCAGTATCTTGTTTTGATCACTCTGCAGAGGAGTCTTTGGAGGACATGTATAAGACTTGAAAATATTGGGAAGAAATGTATAGCTTGCCATCCACATTGCTTGAAGGGGCTTCCACATTAATGAGATAATAGATCCCCTCCAGAATAAATGTTGAATTGAATGATATATGATTTCACTGGGGTGGGTTTTCTTTCCACTGACTGACAAACAGTACAACCTTTCTATTTTTTAGGAGATGGTCTCTGTGAGCTGCTGCGGATTTAAAAAAAAAAAAAGAACAACCCTCCCTTAACGGCTAATGTTCTGGTGATTAGTCCCTCTGAGGTGGATATGATGTCAGACTCAGAGTCAGGACGATGTGAATGGGAATCCTGCTTCAGTCACAAGCTGTGTGACCCTGAGCAAATCACTTAACCTCTCTCTCAGCCTCAGTTTCTTCCTCTGTAAAATGAGTATAATAATAACACCTATTTTCCAGGATTTTGTGAGGATCAAGAGGGATAGTATTTTAACATATGTAAACATTACATATAGATGTGATTGGTATAATACATGTATATAATGAATATTGTTGTGCTGTACATGCACAGAAGTATTATATATACATAATTATTGTTATATACAAGTAAATGTTGCACATATGTGAAAGATTGCAAGTTTTCAATTCTATATGAATATTAGCTATTACCACTGCTTCTGCCCATCCTGTGATTATTCCTCCAACAGTAAGCACAAGGTCTGTCAGCAGTCCTGCTTTTCCAAGGCGATTGATCCTGCCAGAACCCCCACTCCCCAAGCATGGCAGAGTCAAGCTCATGCCTAGATAAGACATCAGAGGAATGCTTTAATAGAAAGATTTATCATTTAAAAGAAACAGTAAATAATGGTATCTTTGGAAGATAAGCTTAAGTCGTGTGTGTGTGTGTGTATGTGTGTGTGTGTGTGTGTGTGTTCAATGATCAAATGTTCACCTGCTAGGGAAAGGTTGGCTCTTTTCTCCATGTAACCACACTGCAAGGTACCACTGCCTACCTGGGGCCAGCTAGTCAGAATGCAGCTGGAATGCCTACTGGGCACCATTAAAGTGACTGTGAAATCATTGGAAAAGTGTTGCCTGGGCTCTCATTGCCCCTAACTTCTCCCAGGTCAACTAAGGCCCTAGGATTGTATAAAAGGCTTGTGATAGCTTCAGGTGCTAAACCTGCTTGTGCTATAGCCATGTTTTGAAGAAATGGGGGCTTGAGAAGCTAACCAGAAAGAGATGAAGAGAAAGGAGCACAAGAGTATCCAAGATATTCAGATACTCAGAATAAAACCAAATATAGATTTCAAGGGATCCATAAGCTTTGATGGGAAAATATCTTTATTTTCCCTAATTTTTCATTTCTTTTGTTATCTTATATATTTTATTTTATACATTCAAAAATACATTCCTAGGAAAAGGTCATCAGACTGCCTGTCAAAGGATCCAGGAGACACAAAAATTTAAGAATCCCTGCAATAGTATTTGAGATTCCATCTAGTTCTGACATTCTCTTTTCTAAAGTCCCCACCACCACCATAGTCTATGTCCTAAGGGTCCTCCCAGTTCTGCCATTTTATGTTCTTGTTCTAATGCTTCACACACACACACACACACACACACACACACACATACACACACACACCCTAAGTCCCATCCAGCTCTTAGGTTCTTTGAGTCTCTAGGTCTGTTTACTCTACCCTAAACCCAGCACAGAATGGTAGAACTGGAAAGAGCCTTGAGATTGTATTGTCCACTCCCCTCACCTTACAAATGATACATCATAGTCTCAAAGAGAAGTTGCTTGCCCATGCTCACCCAGCAAGTTAATGTCAGAGTTGGAACTCAAACCCAAGGCCTCTGGCTCCCTGCCCAAGGCTCCTTCCTGCCAAGTCAGTTGTAGTTATTGTTGTGGTTGTCCTTCATTTCAAAGAGGACCATGGCATTAGGGAAATGATGACATGACTTGAATTTAACTTCGATTTGAGTGAGGAAGGGTTGTATAAGGTCACCAGCCTCACTTTCTCCTCTAGAGCCATCTGGGTCCAGTGGCCTGATATTCATCAGGACGACTGGAGATGGCCCCCTCCAAGTCAGTATTTAGCAAGTAAAGCCAGTTCAAAACTTGTTTCTCTTTTGGGGATTGGGGATGGCATAGTGGTACTGGGGCCTGTGCTCTGAGAAATGGGGAGGGGAATCTGGTCTTTGGTCTTCCATGGCTTGGCTGCTTGTCCAGCCACTGGCAAGGGAAGAGAATACCTTCCTCTGAAGGCTATTGTGCTGTGGGCTGGTCCCTCTGGAAATCACAACTTTCTGCCTTTCTCTCTTCTGACCTTCCTCCCCTCATGCCTCACAAAGAAGCCTGTGTGCTAATTAGCTAAGTCATAACGCACCAGGACTATGATTCCTCATTAGCTTCGGGGAGAGCCCCTGCTATATGACTGATAGGCATCTACAAGGAGATTAACTGGAGTGCAAGGACTCCCTAATCAAGATTAATGGTGGGGGGTGGAGATGTGAGGGGAGGGGGGAATGAAGGGAGGGGAAGTACAGGGGAGGAACAGAATGTGGAATGGGGTACACCATTCCAATGCAGGACAGGGGCCTGGGGGATGTCACTGGGCTTTCTGTGCTCCAACCTTCTGTTTTCTGATGCCCTTGATTGAATCTTCATTCCTTCATCCAACTAATACACATTTATTAAGTACCTAATGCATGCAAAGGTATTTAGACAGCACCAAATTCCTAAGAACAATCAGAAAGCTACTTCTGAAACTTCTCTGGGCATAAACATAAAAATCATCCGAGAGTATCCTGTGGGTTCTGTCACTTTGGGGATCTGGTGACTTGGGAAGCCTTGCATTCCTGTGGAAAGGGCAATTTACTTTGAGTAAAGGAATCTAGGTTCAAATCCTACCTTTTTCATCTCTGTGACCTTAGACAAGTCCCCTATCTTCCCTGGGTCTCAGGTTTCCTGCCCATTAAATGAGGGGGTGGGGTATGATGGTTTCCTTTCTGGTTCTATGAGCCCACGAGCAAAGAGGAGCAGGTCTATGAAGCAAAAGGGTGGATGCCCTCTCCTGTCTACTTCTTCAAATCTTCCCCTTCTTTCAAAGCCCGGTTCAGGCCACCTCCTTCAGGAAGCCTTTCCCACCTATCCTAGTTCACAGCGATCACCATTTCCTCAAACCTCCTACAGAAATTACTATCTACACCACTCAGATAACAGCTTAAAGCAGTTTGGAGCAAGTGTCTTCTTACTTTTCACCTAAATAGACCTTGCTCCCCTCACAGAACCTTTAAGAATAGGGGCACATTCCTTATTGAGTCTTGTATCCCCCTTAGAACCTAGAATGGAGAAGGTAACATGCATATCAACTTAGAACTGGGAAGACCTTGGAGACCAGCACCCTCATTTCACAGTTGAGGAAACTGAGGCCCAGATAGGGGAAGGGACTCGTCCAGTCCCTTGGACTTGACCCAAGACCAAGGAAGATGAGTGCAATGGTGGGAAAAGTGTAGGTTTGGGAGTGGTGTCTTCAAACCTGGTTTCTTCCCTTTTTTCATCTGAAAAATGAGGGAGTGGGAATAAATGAACTCTATGATACCTTCTGGCTCTAAATTTATGATCCTAGGATACTAAGATCTCAACTCACCCACACCTTCTTGACAATCAATTATGTCATCTCTATGAACTAGAAATTACTTCTCCAGAAGTGGAGATGGGTCATCTCAAGGCTAACCCTTACCTAATTCCTAATGCAGACAATACTCTGCATTTTCAAGGTGAAGAATAGAATTTGAGGGTGGTGTTCTTGAGTTAATTTTCTTGTAGATGATTTTCAATCATAGAGGATCACCATCTAATACACCCCCTCTCATTTGCAAATGGGGAAACTGAGGCCAGAGATGGGAAGTTTTTATCCAAAGTCACATACTTAATAAGTAGAAGAATGGAGATTTGAGCCCAAGTCTTCTGATCCTTAATCTAACAATTTTTTGACTACCCTGCACTGCCTCAGGAACTCAGAATCTTTTCCATTTTGAAGCTAAGGGAATCGGATCTACAACCTTGCCCTCCAACTTAATGACCAAACCAACTCAAAATCTGAATGGCACCCTAGTAATCATAATAATAATTATTTATATTCCTGTAACTACTTAACATTTGTATTGAATGCACAGTGTCTAGTATGTAGTAGGTACATAATAAATGCTGATTGCTAGATACAAAGCACTGTGCATAGCAATTCTCTGAGGTAGGGGGTACATCATTCTGTCCATTTTATAGATGAGGAAACTGGAGTTCCAGGAAACTAGAGAGTACATCCCAGATAGATGTCATAGTCAGTACAGTGCTGGGCTTGAATTGGAAAGATCTGAATTTGAATCCTGCCTCAGACACTTGCCAGCTGTGTGACCCTGGACATGCTTCACGTCTGTGAGCCTCTGTCTCCTCACCTGTAAGGAGGTGATTATCCTTGCACTGCCTCATATGCAGGTTGATTGTGTAGGAAGGGCTTTGTAAATCTCAGAGCAGGTTAGAATACAAGCTATGATTATAAAGCCCCAGGTGTATATATTTTCAACATTTTGATGACAATCAGAATTTCCCTATTGAATTTTGTCTCTCACCTCTTCCTCCTGGCACCATGCCCTGAGCTGGAAGCTGGATGTATGCAGATATTCAAACTCCCATAGGGAACAACAGCCAAACAGAGATGGCTAAGAGAAATGTTAATATTCTTCTTCTGCAATTTACATCACTTACTGTCTCTCCCCATGTCTCACAATTGGCCTGATCTCTCAGGTTTCCTCCTTCCATGCCAAGAAGAGGGGAATGAAGTCTGCACAACTCTGGACTAGGAGCTAGGCTTTTCCCGTTTCAGTTGGGCTTCTGCCACAAACTCACTATGTGACCTTGGGCAAGTCATTCCTCAGTTTCTTTACCTGAAAATGAAGGGATTTAACCAGATGTTCACACTCTTCTCTTCTGCATTGCTTTGTCCTTTTCCTCATTGAAAATACTGTTTAGAACTTACTGCTTCCAGGAAGCTTTCCTGAATGAATGCACTATTTCCTCACTGTATTTATATAGGTACGTACCCCCTTAGCAGAAACAGGTAGGGGTCAAAGTGGATAGAGTACCGGGCCTAGAGTCAGGAAGACCTGAGTCCAAATATGGCCTTAGACACTTCCTAACTTCATGACCCAGGGTAAGTCACGTAGCCTCTTTCTGCTTCAGTCAATTCTACTATGAAATGGGACTAGTAGTAGTACTTCAGTCACTAGGGTTGTTGTGAGAAGCAAATGAGATGATATTTCTAAAGCGCTTAACACAGTGCACTTAATAATGCTTGTTTCCTTCTTTCCTTAGTATATACATACATATTTCCTTATAGATACCTCAGCTTGAAATTAGTTTTAGTCTTTCATTGGAAATGCTCTTGGTTTTATTTCATATGTCTGTGTTCTGTATGTCTTCCTTCAGACTGGGGGCTTCCTGAAGGCAGGAACTTTATACATCCCTTCCTTTACCTCCCTCAAAGCACCTAGCACACAGCTGTGGTCATAGGGTCTTAAATGCTGAATGCTCAAGGAAGGAAAAATAAAATCACTGATGATATGCCCTCTGGTTTCATTTGTTCCTTCTCTGATCCCATATAATAAGGAAAAAATTCCATATGGAAGATGTGTGAAAATTGGATTTGCTTCTAGGTTCAAACTCTTCTGGGTGTTGCCCTTCCTATATACCTTCCTTTAAAAGTTACGTGATGAACCTTACTTCCTTTGTGCTTGGGATGTGGTCACTTCTGGTGAGATGGATTTAAAACCAGAGAATGCCAGAGGTGGGAGAGGCCTCAGTACATAGAATGTCAGAGCTGGGAAGGCCCTTGGAAGACAGAATGTCAGAGCTGGGAAGGACCTTAGAACACAGAATGTCAGAGTTGGGACAAAATGTCAGAGCTGAGAGGGCCTTACAACTCAGAATGTCAAAGTTAGGAGGGCCTTAGAACACAGAATGTCAGAGCTGGGAGGACCTTAGAACGCACGATGTCAGAGCTGGGAGGACCTTAGAATGCAGGATGTCAGAGCTGGGAGGGTCCTTAGATACAGAATGTCAGAGCTGGGAGTAGACTTAGAACGTAGAATGTCCAAGCTGGGAGCGAGGACTCTTAGAACATAGAATGATAGAGATTATCTAGTCCAACCCCCTTATTTTATAGATGAAGAAATTGCAGCCCAGAGAAGGGATGTGATTCATCTAAAGTGGTAAATTATTTCATATGGAAATTGAGGACAGAAGCAGGTTTCCTTGCATGAGTAGGATAGAGCTATGATGCCAACTTTCCCATTTTGCCTTCTTTTAGTGAAATCAATTGAGAACTGCCCACCCTTTTTCTAGCTTCAGGAAAAATAAATTCTATAATCCTATAATCTACAATAGGGGTCCCTGTTGTGCCGAATAGAGAATTGGGAGAAGGAAAAAAGGGGAAAACTGAAAAATAATGAGTGAAAATGGGAGGAGGTAAGGAGAAAAAGGAGATGGAAAGAGAAGGCCTACATTCCTCATTGCAGAGAATCCTAAAATTTCAAAGTTAGAAGGGACTGTCAGAGACTGTCCAGTCCAACTCATATTTACTACAAGTATGATCAAGGTCAATCTCTTCTCTTTTCTGGGACTCAGTTTCTTCCTCTGTAAAAACTTGAGAGAGATAAAATTATCGTTAAGGTCTCATCTTTTCATCATACAAAACCATCTCTATTCAGAGAGAGAGAGAGAGAGAGAGAGAGAGAGAGAGAGAGAGAGAGAGCTAAGTGTTTCATACTATAATTGGTTTGGCCATTTCCCAATCACTGGGCATCCACTTTGGTTTCAATTTTTTACCATAAAAAGTATTGCTATGAATGCATACTGTCTCTTTATGACATCCCACATCTCCCTGATTTTGTTACCACCATGAATAAAAGCAGCTTGATAACAGGCACTACAGGAAAATTGCAACAACCATTCTTTCTAGCATTATTTTCTGACTAGGTACAACATACCTCCAATAAAGTCCTCTATGGCTCATCAGTCTGTGAAGGTAATCCTGGGTTCTTTGGAATGAGAATGAAAAAGAACTTGAGTTCAAACACTGTATGTATCATTTATTAGGCACTGTTATCTTGTCCAAATCACAAAGCCTCTCTGGGCCTCAGTTTCCTTCTCTATAAAATGAGATATTGAGCTCAATGGCATTTAGGGTCTTTTTTAGACCTAAGTCTATCATCCTAATCTATGATCCTGTGAGGTGTTCCCAAAATGGAAAGTCTTCAGTGAAAGGCCAGTGACAAGCTGTGCATCTCACCCAAAGATGAGCCTAGCTAAATACAGAGAGTGGCATTGCTAGGCTGGCAACAGGGCAGATAGAGTCACTTTGACATAACATATAACCACTTGATATAGGCAAAGAATTGCACCTGGAGTCAGAAAAACTTGGCTCTGCCATTTACAAGTTGTGGAGAGAGTTTTAATCTCTCTGATCCTTCTTTTTTATTTGATCACTGAGGTTGAGAATAACCATAGACAAAAGGGAGTGGAGCTAAGAGGGCAGATCAGAGGTAACCTAGCTGAATTTTCTCAACATTCCCCTCCAAAAAACTTTAAAATAAGACACCAAACCAAATTTGGAGTGACAGAGCCAACAAAAGGTCAGGGTGAGAGATTCTTTTCAGCCTAAGAAAACTGAGGAAGTCTACCAGAGAAGTTTGTGACATTAGGGTGAGAGCCAGAAACATCCCCACAGCAAGAGGGGCCACCAAAGCAGCAGCAGCTTTGGGAGCTCTTAGACCACAGACAGTAAGGGGGTCTGACAACTGTTCAGAAAGGGATTAGTACCTCTGCTGGTACTGGGTACAGCTGGCACTGGAGGCAACTCTTTTGCCCATACACAGAGAGGAACACTGGTAGTCAATCACAAGGAAGTAAGGGTCTTGGTCACAGTTCCAATACAAAATGAGTCCTAGTGCTTGTGGCTATAGGGGAGTAGGGGACAATTCAAATACTGTGGAGCCACAGTCAGGATCACATAAGATTTTGCAGCTTCCACATTAAAGGAGTAGAGGGCTCGGAATATGACATTCTAGAAGGCAAAGAAGCTAATATTACAACCAAGAATAACCTTCTCAGCAAAAATGAGTATAATCCTTTAGGGGAAATGAATATTTAATGAAAGAGAGGAGTTTCAAGCATTCCTGACAAAAAGGCCAGAGCTAACTAGAAAATTTGACATTTAAACACAAGACTCAAGAGAAGCATAAAGATGGCAAACATGAAAGAGTAATCGTATGGGACTTAATAAAGTTAAATTGTTTATGTCCGTACTTGGGAATATGACATAAGTAACTTCTAAGAACTTGATCATTGTTAGGGCAGTGAAAAGAAGTTTACATAGACAGGGGACATGAATGTGAGTCGATTATGTGGGCATGATCTCCAAAAAATGAAGTAGTGAGAAAGAGGGATGTACTGAGAGAAAAGGGGAAGGAATTTTCTCACATAAAAGAAGTCTACAAGGTAGAGCTTTCACAATGGATGAGGGGATATGGTGGGGCGGCAGACAACTCTTGAGCCTCACTATCATTAGAATTGTTCAAAGAGGGAAGAATACACACACACACACACACACATACACACACACACACACACACACATCGCTAGTTGAGTCTAGAAATGTAAATAACCCAGTATGAAAATAGGAAGAGAAAGAGATAAGAAAAAAGAAGGGTGATAATAAAAGGGAGAGCAGATTAAGGAAGACAGTCATTAGAAGCAAAATAGACTTTTTTCCTTCTTTTTTGGTTTCATTTTTTCTTTGTCATGATTCATTCCATTGGTTATAATTCTTCTTTAAAATTGGACTATTATGTAAATAAGTTCAATGTGAAGTTATATCTAGAACCTTCATCGAATTACACGCCATCTTGAGGGGGAGGGATAAGGAGAAGGAGGGAGAGAAAATTTGGAACCCCAAAACTTGCGGAACCAAGTGTTTTAAACTAAAAATAAAAAAATAAATGTATAATTTGAAAAAGAAAACAAATTAAAAAGAAGCAAAATAGACCTTCGAGAAGAGATAGGATGAAGAGAGAAAAGAAGAAACAGTGGGATGGAGGGAAATACACAGTTAGTAATCATAATAGTCAATGTGAAAAGGATGAGCTCACCCATAAAACAAGTGGATAGCAAAATGGATCAGAAACTATAATCCAACAATATGTTGTTTATAAGAGATGCACTTGAAACAGAAAATGATGTAGAGAGTTAAAATAAAGATCTAGAGGAGAACGTAATATGCAATAGCTGAACTATAAAAAGGCAGGGGTAGCAATCATGATCTCAGACAAAGCAAAAGCAAAAATAGACCTAATTAAAAGAGATAATCAAGGAACCTGCATTTTGCTAAAAGGTACCCTAGATAATGAAGCAATATCAAAAAGTTTTACAGAAAGTTTCTCTTATAAAAGTCTTCATTTCTCAAATATGTACTGAGTATAGAACTGAATCAAATTTATAAAAATAAGAGCCATTCCCCAATTGATAAATTATCAAAGGATAAAAACAAGTAGCTTTTAGGAGAAGAAATGAAAGCTATCTATAGTCATATAAAAATGCTCTAAATAACTTGATTAAATAAAGGCAAATTAAAACAACTCTGAGATTTCTAGCTGACCCTATAAGGTACTGTCTTACACCTATCAACAATGACAAATGCTGGAGGGGATGAAGGAAAAGTATACACATTAATGAATTGTTGGTGGAGTAGTGAACTGGTCCAACCATACTAGAGAACAATTTGGAGCTAGGTCCAAAGGACTATAAAACTGTGTATATCCTTTGACCAGCAATACTACTACTAGGTATTTATCCCAAAGAGATCAAGGAAAAAGAAAAGGTTCTTATATGTACAAAAATATTCATAGCAACTTTTTTGTAGTGCAAAGAATTAGAAATTGAGAGGATGCTCATCAGTTGGGGAATAGGTGAACAAGATGTGGCATATGATTGTGGTGTCGTACTGTTGTGCTATAACAAATGATGAGGGAGGTGGTTTCTAAAACGCATGGAAAGACCTATATGAATTGATGCAAGTGAAGTGAGAACTGGGAGATCATTGTGCACAGCAAAAAGGATGTTGTAATTATGATCTACTGTGAAAGACTTGGCTACTCTGATCAATACAATGATCCAAAACAATTCCAAAGGACTCATCATGGGAAAAAAAATGCTATCCAACCCCAATGAGGGAATTGATAAACTATGAGTGCAAATTGAAATACAATTTTCTCACTTTATTTTTCTTGTATTTTTGGAAATATGGCTGACATGGGAATACAATTTGCATGATTTCATATGGACAATTATCTCATATTGCTTACTTTCTCATGGGTGGGAGAGAGGATGAGGAGAGATAATTTGGAACTTAAAACATTTTTAAAATGTTTTAAAAATAACTAATGATTAACAAAAGAATAATCATACAACCTACTTCGCAGTTAATCTGGATCACCCCAAGAACATTTAAGGGTGTAACTAGGAGATGGATAACAAAGAGATGAAAAATAGAAAAGATATGCCAAGACCTTGATAATAAATTATTTTCTCCATTAATGACAAGGGAGCCACCAGCTCAGATTCTGAGAGTATAGTTCCTGAAGGGCTATACAAAGAAGCAGAAATGAAACTAAAAATAAAACAAAGCAAAGACAATAGCAACTAGACTAGAATAAATATATAGAAAAAAGGTCTATGATGGAAGCCATGTGTCAAGAAATCAGTTCTCAATGTAGATACCTTACAAAGAAGAATATATCAAATACTTATAAATAATCATGGATTATCTCCAGAAATGCAATCAAGGAAAAAATCAATGTCTACCAACCCATATGTCTACTTTAGCCATATGCCATGTCTATAATATCTTTTGAAAACAATCTATACATATCGTGATAGACATATTGAGGACATCCTTGCTAAATGTGTGAGAAAAGAACAAGCAAACTTTTGAAAGTGATATTCTGCAGTATCATGAGAAGAAGCAAGGCATAGAAGATAGAAAACTAGCTTTGGAGCTAGGAAGGCCTGAGTTCAAGTCCCACCTCTGAGTCACACTGGCCACCCATGCTGGCCGTGCAACCCTTTGTAACCTCTTTGAATTCTTGGTAACTCTTTTAAGGCTAAATTATAGAAGAGGTACTGACTTGCATTGATGTAGGGAGTTTCCTCATCTGGGAATCCCTGATATACATGAAATTGCAGGTTCCGTCCCTATCCACATTCTTTAGCAGACCACATTTTTACAGGAGAGGAAGGAAAGTTAGAGAAAAATATCTCACATAATAGAGATGTGCAAGTAGAAATGCATTCAAAAGATAAGGAAAGGGTAGGGTGAGAGCAGCTGACACTAGGACTTGACTCTCATCTGAACTGATGAGGAGGAGGAGGAGGAGAGAGAGAGAGAGAGGGAGAGAGAGAGAGAGGGAGAGAGAGAGAGAGAGAGAGAGAGAGAGAGAGAGAGAGAGAGAGAGAGAGAGAGAGAGAGAGAGAGAGAGAGAAGATTTCCCAGGGGGAAAAGGAGAGAAGGGAGAATTAGAGGGATGGTAGTTAAAAGGAGGGATTAATCTTAAGCAAAGTAAGCACTTAGCATGTACAAAAATGTGTATAGCTCTTTTGGAGATGGCAAAGAATGGGAAACTAAAGGGATGCCTATCACTTGGAAAATGTCTGAACAAATTACGCTGTGTGAGTGTGATGGAATACTGTGTGCTGTGGGAAATTATGAATGAGATGGTTTCAGAGAAATCTGGGAAAACTCACATGAACTGATGCAGAGTGAAGTGTGCTTCAGAACCAGGAGAAGAATTTATACAATGACGATATTGTAAAAGACAACTGAATATGAGAGACTTAGGAACCCTCATTAGAATAATTATACACTGTTCCAGAAGTCTATTGATGAAGCATGCTATCTATCTTTTGATAAAGAGGTGGAAGACATCTCTACGTATTGTATTTTTTTCTGGACCTGGTTAATTTGTTTTGCTACACTACACATGTTTGTAACAGGTGTTTTGTTTTTCATGCTTACTAAGGAAGGGGGGATTGGGAAGAAAAAATGCAGATTTTTGCTGACTAAAAAAAAAAAACCAAACTTAAGAGAAAATGTATGTCTCATTCTGTACCACTAGTCTATCACCTTGTTGTCAAGAAGCAGGAAGCACACTTCATCAACAATCCTCTGGAATCCAGGTTATTCATTACATGTATTGATCAATTTCCTTAAGTCTTTCTTTCTCTTCCTCCCTTCCTTCCTCCCTTCCTTCCTTATTTCCTTACTTTCTTTCCTCCCTTCTTTTCTTCCTTCCTTTCTCTTTCTTTCTTTTTTCCTTTCTTTCCTCCTTCCTTCCTTTCTTTCTTTGTTTCTTTCTTCCTCCCTCATTCCCTTCTTTTTCTTTCCTCCTTCCTTCCTTATTTCCTTACTTTCTTTCTTTCCTTCCTTTCTTCCTTCATTTTTCTTTGTTTCTTTGTTTATTCATTCCTTCCTTCCTTCTTTCCATCCTCCCTCATTCCCTTCTTTCTTTCTTTCCTCCTTCCTTCCTTTCTTTTTCACAGTTAATGACTTCTTTTATTTCTTGATTACTGAAAGGGAGTGTCTTGATAATGACAGATTAACAAAATAAAAAGCATCAGTAAAACATTTAAATTCAAAACAGATGCCAGGACTGTATGAATATGTTTGTTAGTACATGTGGAGTTGTTAATGTTGTAAAAGCTTCTGGCCATTATAAGAGGATGGAAAACAATCTTCCCACATGGTTTGTTCAATTCTTTTGAGTCTAAAACTTTGATTGACTGTTTTCAAAACAGAAAGGTAATGACTTCTGATTCATGCTTCAGAATATTATAGAGATTATTCTAGTATGTGTTTTATGATGTAAAAATTTCTGTTCCAGCTCAGAGTTTCCCCACATTCACTGTATTAATAAAGTCTCTTATCTGTAATAAATTCCAAGATAGGAAGAAATGTTTGAGCAATAGTTGAAGGCCATCCTATATTATTGTTGGCATATTCTATAGGATGAATTTTCTGATGTTCATGAAGTCTTGTGCAAAGGCAGAAAGCTTTCTCATATCCCTAAAATTTCTCTCTAATAAGAATTCTCTGAAGTTTAGAAAGCTGTGTTCCCTAACATGAAGGCATTGCTCATGGGTTATGCTGACAAGATTCATGAACCACCTGGTATAGATTAAGGTGTTTTTCCCAGGAGAATGTAAACTCCTTAAGGGCAGGACTATTTAACTTCTGTCTTTGTACCCCATCACTAGGCATAGTAACTTGACATTCAGTAAGTACTTGTTGAGTTAAACTGAAATGTTTTAGCACAGGGGTGGGGAACCTATAGCCTCAAGACTACATGCAGCCCTGTAGGTCCTCAGGGGTGGTCCCTTGACTGAAACCAAACTTCACAGAACAAATCCCCTTAATAAAATGGTTTGTTCTGTAAAACTTAACTCAGTCAAAAGGCTTTACCCAAGAACCTAGAAAGCCAAATGTGGCCTTGAGGCCACAGGTTCCCCACCTCTGCCTAGCAGGAAGCCTATTTTCAATCATTGTATTTATAAGGTTTCTCTCCAGCATGAATTTATTAATGTAGAGTATAAGTTCTCACTCTGGGGGAACAGCCTTACTAAGTCCTTGACACTCATAAAATTTCATCCTGTTAGAGTTCTTGATGTCCTAGAAATGGAAGCACTGGAAATTGCTTTATTTTTTCGCATAATGCTATTTCAGAGATATTTGAGACATCATGATAATCAGAGAAAGTATCTAGTCTTCAGTCTTCTTGATCACACCAACTAGACATCATTCTTAAGCTTTCTACCCAAATGAATTGTCTAATGTTGAATCAGGTTCTTCCTCTATCTGAAGGCCTTCCCACATTCATTGTAATCAAAAGGTCTCTCTCCAGTATAAATTCTCACATGCTGCGTAAGATGTGTCTTATAGCAGAAGGCCTTCCCAGATTAATAATATTTTCATAGACAACCAACACAATAAGGTAAAGTCTCAGAGTTGTTTTAATTTTCATCTCTTTTATTATTTATTTGGAACATTCTTTCATATGGTTGTTGATAAATTATATTTCTTCTGAGAAATCCCTATTCATATCCTTTGCCTGTTTATTTATTGGAGAATGACTCTTGGTCTTATGTATTAACAAGTATTTATTAATTAGAGACACTGAGATGCTGGATGGCCGAGTGGATAGAACACTGGACTTGGGGTCAGAAAGTCTTGAATTCTAATTTGGCCTCAGATACTTACTACGTGTGTGAGCCAGGGCAAGTCACTTCACCTCTGTTTGCCTCCTCCTCTTCCTCATCGCTGATAGCACTAGCTAGCACTTACATAGAGCTTTATTAAGATCCGTAAAGCACCTTGTAAATATTACTCATTTTCCCCCTCGGAACCACACTGGGAGGTAGGTACTACTGATGATGATGACCTATTGATTTCACTTTTACAACATCTCTTCCCTTCCCTCCTCTGACACTGACACCTCTAGTGTAGGCCCTCATCACTTCATGCCTGGATTATTACAATAGCCTGCCTCAGGTCTCTCCCCACTTCAATCCATCTTCCATTCAGTCACCGAAATAATTCTCCTAAAACATCTCTATGTCACCTCCCTACTCAATAAATTCCAGTGGCTCCTTATCACCTTCAGTATCAAATGCAAAATCCTCTGTTTGGCATTCAAAGCCCTTCATAACCTTTCTACTTTTCCTGTCTGCTTATACTTTACTCCCAGATACGTACTCTTAAATCCTTTGACACTGGTCTCCTTGTTTCTCCATGTACAAGATACTCCATCTCTTGTCTCTGGGGATTTTCTTGAGCTATTACTCATGCCTGGAATGCTCCCCCTCTTCCCAACTCCTGACCTCCTTGTCTTCCTTTAAGTCTCAACTAAAATCCAACCTTCTACAGGAAGCCTTTCTAACCCCCCCTTAATCCTAGTGCCTTCTACTTATTAATTATTTCATATTTTCCTGTATATAGGGCTTTGGGTATATATTTGTTTTCATGTTGTCTCTCCCATTAGATGGTAAGCTCCTTAAGGGCAAGGGTTATCTTTTGCCTTTATTTGTATCCTCAGTGCTTAGCACAGTGTCTGGCACATAGTAGGTACCTAATAAATGTTTATTGATTGATTGATGATGAAGAAGAGGAGGAAGAGGAGGAGAAGGAAGAAGAAGAAGAAGAAGAAGAAGAAGAAGAAGAAGAAGAAGAAGAAGAAGAAGAGGAAGAGGAAGAGGAAGAGGAAGAGGAAGAGGAAGAAGAAGAAGAAGAAGGAAGAGGAGGAGAAGGAGGAGGAGGAAGAGGAGGAGGAGGAAGAAGAGGAGGAGGAAGAAGAGGAGGAGGAAGAAGAGGAGGAGGAGGAGGAGGAGAAGAAGAAGAAGAAGATGATGATGATAAATATTAATTTTTGTGGCAATACTCAATATCAAGGCATAAATCACCTGGTTCCAGGAGAAATCACAGATATGAGAGCAGGATGAAATGAGTTCAGACAAGAATGGTCCTGTTGCTCAAAAACCAACCTTTGTCATAGCCTACCCTGAAATTTTCTTCCTTTTCACTTGACCTTTACCGGCTGACATTTCTTGTTCTTGAGCTGATGGCCCTTTTACATCTTTTTGACTACCACCAGTCTCCCTCCCCACATGAACATTCCTGTTGTTCTTCTTCAGTTCACCTGAACCAGAGATTGCAGACTTTCATAAAGACTTTTCTTGAGGCTAAGAGACACACCATAACAATAAAATAAACTTACAGAATAAAAATAATATTATCTAGTTACCAAGCCAGGGAATCTAACGGTAAGTTGGGAAATGGAAAGGGTTTTGTACTCATCATCAGGGGACCTGGGCTTGAGTCCAGGATCCGACATTTACTAGTCATGTGGCTATCTTTGGAGGAATAAGTTTCCCTCTGAATCTCCATTTGCTCATATTTCCTACAGGGTTAATACCTGTACTACTTCCCTCGCTGGACTATGGGGACGACAGTGCTTTGCAAGCCAGTACAGTGTTGCAAATTATATGGGTGATTATTTCACTCCTAAACTGAACATTTTAGCAACAATATTCTTCCATCAATGCTACATGGCAGTAAATCACAGGACACCATGATCTCAGAGGAACCAAAATTGCAAATGACCCAAATAACAGTGAAAAGACAGGTGGTGTGTGTTAACAGGCTACAACCTATTATCAATCATGACTTGTGCTCAAGAAGTGGAATGAGAAACATCGCTGAGGCCAGATATGACTAGAAAAGGAGATGCACAGGGTATGTAGCAGGACTGAGAGAAAAAAAAAAGATGGAATGCCTGAGTATGAGCTGTACAGGAACCCATGCAATAAAAGCATGAGAAAAAAGAATTCAGCACCGTGGACAGATCCACTATAGGTTTTGTAATTATGATACTGAAGGGTATACGGTATTTTAAAAATTGAAAAGCATTTTACATACCATTTCACTTACATATATTATCTCATAGTAAGACATGGAAAAAGGATTACAGAAATGAAAAAATACAATAGTCTATCCATTCACAGGTGTTTTAAGGTTCACAGAGCAATCTCTTGAAAACAACTCAGTGAAGTTGTAGTAATATAGTTTAGGGAGAGGATGTCAACTAGCAGTAGTGATGGGAGGATAAGAGTCTGGATTTGTGATTTCATTGGTGTGAGGAATTCCCACCCGTGAAATTTCAACTGATTCAGATCAGAAATCCATCTGGAACTTACAACCTTTGTGAGTTGCCTTGGGCATTGAGAAATTGAATAGCTCTCCCAGGGTTACACAGTTATTATGTGTCAGGAGCAGGACCTGAACTCGGGTCTTCCTGACTTCAAGACAGACCTTCTCCTCGCTACCTCATGCTACCTTTCAGCACAAATATTATCCCCATTTTAGAGAGGAAGAAATGGAGATATTAAGTAACTTGGTCAAAGTTACACAGAAAGTGTTAAAGCTAGGATTTGAACCCAGACCTTCTGGCCTGCAAGTCCAGAAATGTTATCACTGCATTATTCTGGAAAGGATTTTGTCTACTCTGATAGAAAGAGTGTCTGATGGAAAATGCTCTAAATTTCTAATAATTAGAGAAAAGAAAATTAAGCAATTCTGAGGTTTCCCCTCATACCCATCAGATTGGTAAAATTGACTGGACTGGATGATCTCTAACCAGGTTCATATAGGCACTATTCAATTCATTTAAAGAAAAATTTATTCCTGGTGTTCTGGATCTGAGGCTCAATCCAGAAGGCCATGTCATAGCTGAGCACCTTTTCTCTCTTCTTCTCTCTTACATGTTGAATGATGTGATTAAATTCAAGGATAGAGGAGGGGTCAGGAGTGGAAACTTAGCTTCCCTTGACCTGCATCCCCTGTCCGTCAGGTGTCTTTGATATCTCTTCATCTCAAGATTTGCCCTTGGAGAAACCCTAGGCATCTCTAGGTGACTCCAGAGCCCTGAGAGATGAAAGGCACCTTTTCTTTGCTTTGGCAGGTGAATGATGAAAGCTGAACCCTTGATGAAGGGAAGGGAGCTTTCATGGGTGCAGAAGCTTTCTAGTTTGTGGCTAGCAGCCTCCCTGGTAATGGGTTTAGGCTGTATTGGGAGGGCTCTTTTGCCTCTGAGAGATGCAATAACCCAGAACAGGAAAAACTCAAAATCATATTGTCCAGCCCCCGGCTTCCTATGACCTCATGCCAGAAGGGACCTTAGAGGCAGGTAGGGGGCTCAGTGGATAGTGTGCCATACTTGATGTCAGGAAGACATGAACTTCTTTCCTGCCTCAGGCATTTAATAGCTATATCATTGAACCTCTGTCTCTCTCAGTTTCCTCATGTATAAAGTGGGAATGGTAATAGTACCTACTTCCAAGGGTTGTTGTGTGGATAACATGAGATATTTATAGAGCACTTGTATATAAAAGCTAGGGATTACTGTCCAGTACAAGCTCTTTATCCTGTGAAATGAGGAAACTGAGGCCCAGAGACACTGAGGGACTTGTCCAAGGTCACACAAGGTAGTAAAAGGCCAGAGGGAAGCCACTGTTCTTTCCACTAGACATACATCAGGCAAGACTGCTCCCCAACCATGCCAACGAATGGCACATGGATATGAGACAGAGATTCCATAGCCTTGTGGCCTTACCCATGCCCATGTCTGATCACCTTCATTGTATGAAAGCTATTTCTTCATGGAGTGCCCAATGTCCAATGATGACCCTTGGGAGAGGGAGAAGCAAATATTGTCTCCTTTGGAGGGGTTTCCCTTTTCAGAGAGTATGTTGCACAAAGTCACCAAGATTGTTATGGTGGATGATGGAGGAGCTGGGAATAGAATCCTCTGTGTATGTGGATGTTTGCATCCTCATCTTCTCCACTAGCCTGAGAGATATCCATGGCAGGACTTTGCTTCTTTACTTAGACTGGAGGCCTTCTTACAACAGATGCCAAATCCACTTTTTCTCTTTACTTTTCACAATGACTAGTGTAGGGGTTTACAATGCAATACAATCAACATTTATTAGGCACCTATGATGTACCAGGCACTGTGTTAAGTGCCAAGGATACAATTAATAAAAAGAAGGATAGTTTCTGGTCTCAAGCAAGCTAACAATCTAAAGGAGGAGATAAAACACAAAAGGAGGTGGGAGAGAGGCAGGGAACACCAGGGGGTAACTGGCTCCGGGGCATCTTGTTCTGAGATGAAACCACAGAGAACAACAGATGCAAAGTGGAGTGAGTTTACAGGAAACTGATATAGTCCATGTGGCGAAGTAAAAGGAACTCTGGGGATGAGGGACAGTGGAGTTGGGTGGAGAGAGGAGTAAAACAGAAGACAAAGACCCAAGTCCTCATCCAACTCTGGCAGAGATACAGTATTTGATTTTGAGCAAGTCTCTCTGGACCACTGTTTCTACATCTCTGAAATAAGGGTAACAGTGCGGTCTCTAAGATCAATCAAGTCAAGAAGCATTGATTAAGCAATTGCTGTATAGCCAGCATTGTCCTGAGCTCTGGGGAAGTCAAAAAATTGGCTGGGGTATGTGGCCGTGTGGAGAGTCTCATTCCCTCAAGGAGTTCACATTCTAATGAGGGACAAATGTGCAAACAGCTACATACAAAGAAGACACATACAGGGTAAATTGAAGGTAATCCTAGAATAAAGACACTAGCATTGAGGGAGGAGGGGACAACAAGAAAGTTTTTTTTAATTTTTGTTTGTTTGTTTTCCTGCAGAAAGTAGTATTCGAGCTGGGATTTAAAGGAAGCCACAGAAGTCAGGAGACAGAGGTGGGGAGGGAGGGCACATCAGGCATAGGGAAGAGCCCTAGATACCTGGAATCAGGATAGAACATTGTGTCCAAAGACCACCAAGATGCAAGTGTAACTGGATTATAGAGTACATGGATGGGAATAAAGTGCAAGAAAGCTGGAAAGGTAGAGTGACGCAGGTGTTGATAGGCTATAAAGCCAAACAGAGGGTTTTAAATTTTATCTGCAGGTAGCATTTTTGTGTAGAACTCAAGACTACGGTTCAGTGAGATCTCTTTTGCAGCTGAGATGAAGATGTGTTGGGGTAAGAGACTTGAGTTAGGGGAAGCCACCAGCAGACTATTGCAGTGGTCCAATGCTGAGGTGCTGAGGACCTGCTGCAGTGTGGCAGCTGTGGCAGAGGAGGTAAGGGACCACATATTAGAGGTGTTTCAGAAGTAGAATCACCAGGACTTGGTAATAGATTGGATATGTAAAGTGAGAGAGAGTGGAGAGTTGAGGGAGATGCTGGATTTGAGCCTGGATGATTAAGAATGGTGGTGCCTTCAGTGGTAATTGAGAAGTTCAGGAGAGAAGAGGTTTTGGGGAGGAAAGATAAGGAGTTTAGTCTGGGACATTTTGAGTTTAAGATGTCTATAGGACATCTTAAGTTTGGGATGCTAATAGGTAATTGGAGATGGGAGACTGGGGGCCAGGAGAGGGTTGGGGCTGGGAAAATATATCTGGGAGCCATTTGCATAGAGATGACAATTGAATCCACGGGAGCTGATGAAAGCAGAAAGTAAGATGGAATAGATGGACACAGCCTTTGGGGATCACCCAGGCATAGCAAGAGTGAGCCGAATGAAGAGCCACCAAGCCTAAGAAGGATCAGTCGGATGAGGAAGGCTCAGCAATCACAGAAACCTAAGGGAGAAAGTATTGAGGAGAAGAGGAGGACGATACCAAAGATGCCCTCTATAGAGGGGTGAAGAAGAATGAGGTTTGAAAAAAGGCAATTTTATTAGGTATGCCTCAGCTCTAAAATTCTGTGTACTCAAGTTTCTTCCATAGCTGACAGTTATCTTAGGATTATTTCCAGTTTTGACATTCTTTATTTCAGGTGCATTTTAGCTCTGATATTCCCTGGTCTCAGATCCTTCTCACCTTCAACATTTTATATTCTAGGAGCCCTCCCAGCTCTGACATTCTGGGTTCTAAGGGCCATCCCAGCTCTGACATTCCCTGTTCTAAGGTCTTTCCTGGCTCTGATATTCTGTGTTTTAAGGCCCTTCCAAGCTTTGACATTCTGGGTTATAAGGGCCCTCTGATCTCTGACATTCTGTGCTCTAAGGCCCCTCCCAACTCTCACATTCTCTATTTCAAGGTCCTTCCAGGCTCTGACATTCAATATGCTAAGATTCTTTCCAGCTCTACAATCCTGGGAGTTCGATTATAGTCAGAATTCATTATGCATGTGTGTATTGCAGTTTCTGGATTATCCATGGCACAGCTTCAGCCCTGCTCCAAGCCTCTGATGTCCTATCTGTAGAATGGTTGGGAAGCTTCTGCCTGGTCCAGCGACTCTAAATGAATGAATTGGCCATATTGCCAGCTTCAAGGGAAAGACTCTGGGCAGAAAGGTTGGATGTGGTCCATGGGCTCAAGGATGGAGACGTGGAACCTGTGGACAGCGTGGGCCACTCTTTTGCTGCTCCCCACCCCCATTAGAGAAATCCTAAAGTGCTTGTCAGTTCCATCTACATATTTATATGTCTCTGTGTGTGATAAAAATATAACTGAGTCGCCCACCACTGAAATGCAGCCACTCTGAGTGTAAAATATGAGACTTACTTAACAGCTGCATGGACTGAGTCCCTGAGAGAGGCTCATGTCCCCCTTGACATTGTGGGGAGGGGCAGTGGAAAGAAGAGGAATTTAATTATCTTAATAAATGTTGGGCTGGGGAGCTGATGCTGAAATGGCTGGCACATCTTGGATGACCTCAGGACCTCTCTGGGGTGGGTGCCCTTCACTTCCTATAGAGCCTTGCAGGAGGATGGGGAGGACAATCCTCTGGCTTCACCTCAGGCATACAAAGGGAGAGGGGAAATCCTCAGCCAGTACCATTAACACTTCACCTTTAACACTTGTAGTAAGATCACGTGGTCCTCCTTGACCTCTTTATCCCCTTCCAATATATGATCAACAAGGAATAATGGCCAAAGGCATAAGCAGGAATTCTGGCACTTGGTACAAATTCAGTTGAGTGGGGGATGAAGGGAGTAAGGATGCCCGTGGCCCAGGAGAGAGTCTAATTAGATGTAGTTGAACTGGGGGGATGGGGAGGCATCAGGAGGTGAGAAGTGGGAGTGGAAGAAACTGGGCCCACAAGGAGGGCTGGGTGAAGAAGCAGGAGTGGGTGTGGTCTGGAGATGGCAGGGAGGCCTGGAAATATCACAAGGAGAAGGGGCGGTGAGCTGATGAAGGCCACTGCCCCAGCAGGGCCTGAGGACAAGTCCCCAGCAGCCCCTCCCTGTTTGGGCTCTGATAACAGCTCTGGTTTATATCATTCAAAATAAAGTTTACAAAGTCATTTCACCTTCTGACCTTCGATTTCCTCATCTGCAAAATGGGGAGAGTGGACTAAGGGCCTTTCTAGCTCAAAATTGGCAGACTTGGGATCATAGGATTTTATATTTAGAGCTAGAAGGGATGTTAGAAGCCATCTATTCCAATAATCTCATTTTACAGATGAAGAAACTGAGGCCAAGAATCACATGGAGAAAAAGCAGGACAGGTGGCATTTGAACTCAGGTTCTCTGACTCCAAAGCCAGTGAACTTTCCATCATATTCTTCCACTTTCACTTTTTTTACATGATCTTATTTGGTCCTTAACAGAAGCCCAAATAATGTAGGTGCCAGGATTATTCCTCCCATTTAACAGACGAAGAAACTGAGAAGCAGAGAGAAGCATCTTGCGTTAGTGGTGTAATAAGGGCCAGTTCCCATAATCTGATGGTCTTAGTCAAGAACCAAGGCCTTTTCACATTTCATCGCACTATATTTTTTTCCTTTGGAAGGAAGTAAAGGGGGCTAAGGCCTTTTTCAGTGCCATAGAGAGATCTCACCTCCTGATTACTTTGGAAGCTAGTCCTCCCACTTCCAGTCTCCATCCCCTCCAATTTGTCCTGCACAGACTGCCAGGTCTAGATTCCCAAAACAATGATTTCATGACTCTTCACAGATCACAGCTAAATAGCTCTTTATAATTGTGAAAGACCTTACATACATTTTCTCCTCTTGTCCTCTCAATATCCCCATGGAGCAGATGGTACAAGTTCAAATGGCATTAACTCCATTTTACAGATGAGGAAATGGAGACTCTGAGCAACATTGAATGACTTGCCCAAGGACACGCAGTAAATGACAGCTTCAAGAAGCATTTGCCAATAGGGATAAGAAAGTTGGGATCTTGTCCCAAAATCTAAGAGTCTTTCATATGAAAGAAATGCTTTGTGGGAGATTTTATATATATCTTTATCTATGTATACATATATTCACATATGTATATGTATTTGTTGTTGTAATTCACTTATTTTCAGTCATGTTTGACTCTGCATGACCCCATTTGAGGTTTTCTTGGCAGAGGTACTACAGTGGTTTGCCATTTCCTCCTCCAGCTCATTTGACAGATGATGAAACTGAGGCAAATGGGTTTAAGTGACTTACCCAGGGTCACACAGCTAATAATCTGAGTATTCTGAGGCCAGATTTGAGCTCAGGAAGATGAATCAACCAGACTCTAGGCCCTGGCACTCTGTGCCACCTAGCTGCCCATGTATATGTGTGTATGTATACACACACAGACACACATATGTATGTATGTATATATAGAGAGAGATACAGATAGAGATGGATAGATACAGAGACAGAGACAGAGACAGAGAGACAGAGGGAGAAGAGATATAAAGCCAAAAGGGATGAGTAATGGGGAAATGATGAACAACTATCATCAACCTTTCCTTTAGGATTCTAGAATTGTAGAATATTGAAGGTAGAGGACCATAGAATGTTAAAACTAGGATGGACCAGAGTGCAAAGTCGAAAGATGCCATGGAATACAGAATGGCAGAAGTGGGAAGGACCTTAGAATACTTATGTTGGAATCAATTATTTCTTAAATCCCGATTATGCCCAGGCACTGAGAATACAAAGACCAAGTGAAACATCCTCTAACTTCAAGTAGCTTAGAATGGGAGGGACCTTAGAACATAGAATCCTTGTGCTGGAGAGACCTTAGGATAGGATTACAGAGAAGAGAGATTCCATTTGCTTTGTTTGGCCCCAGAATTCAGAATTAGGAAAAATGATCAGAAGTTGAAGAGGAGGGCAAACTTAACCTCAGTATAAGAAAGAACCCCCTAACAACCAGAGCTATCCCCAAGTGCGATGAGCTGCCTTGGAGAGGTAGTGGTTTTCATTCTCATTGCTGGTCTTCAAGTAACAGCTAGTTTACCACTCAGTGGGAGTGTCTTAGTGGACATTCTTTTACTGTATAGATTAGACCAGAGAGCTATTGAAATTCTATAATTCAGTGGCAGAATTCCAATGTTGTCTGTACTGTGGGATCATTCTCTCCAGCTGCCACTGGCACAGGAAAGCCACCACATTGCTACTCTTGATTATTTCTCCCTTTAGGATTTAAGGGTAGTGGAGGTAGGGTAAGACTGCTACTACTGACAATTGTGAGCCCCCATCCAGTGTTCTTCCCATTGTTTATCAGTCATGCAGACTTAATCAGCTTTTAGGATGGGTATTTACTAGTGTGCATTAATAACAGTTGGTATATGACATCCCACCTT
This sequence comes from Trichosurus vulpecula, assembly GCF_011100635.1. NCBI lineage: Eukaryota > Metazoa > Chordata > Mammalia > Diprotodontia > Phalangeridae > Trichosurus > Trichosurus vulpecula. The sequence goes on from NC_050574.1 coordinate 50,789,749, forward strand.
CCCCTCCTTGAAAAATTAAGGTCACATTCTTCGCTTGCCCACATGAAGTTCCTTTGTACAGGGACTTTAAACTTTAAGAGCAGATGTCACCAAAGCTCACATCTCCTGGCTGCTTGAAGTCCGTCACTCTTTTTATTGAGACCTCATAAAATTCCCTTAGGTACAGCTCTCTGTGGGCTCTGAGAGTTGCTTCTCTTATCAAATCCTGAAGTTTCCTTTCCTCCATGGGGTCAATATGTCCTCCTTGTGTCTCCTGATGCTTGAAACAGACACTGTTGCTCCAAGGATGTGACTACCAGTGTCAAAGGGAACTCCATTTGGAACTGAAAATAAGAATTAAAAACACAAAAGAGGAACTTCAGATCTTCCCCTTTTGAATTTCATAAAGTTATCCCCTAATTAATGGGGGAGGGGAGAAGTTAAATCCAATTGTCTCTGTCTAAGGACAATTCGCTAAATCACCACTCAACTGGTCTACTATGGGAATGCTTGATTCCTTTCTACTTTTGAGGTGTTATACATGGCCCCAAAAGGTGTTACAGATTCTTTCCAACCAATCACAGCATATTCCCTGGGTGGCTTTTCTGCTTTTATCCAATGATCAAAGCATCTCACTCCTACCAAATTGATTAAGGATTTGTTCACATCTACTTTATGCCTTGACTAATTAATTGAAACCATCATAAATTGTGGGTCATTAATTGGGGGTGGGGTTAAAATCCCCACTCTGGCACTAGAATATAGACTATCAGAACAGGGAACGCTCTTAGAAAAAAAAATGTCAGAGCTACGGGGGACCTGAGAACAGAGAAATGCAGAGAATGTCAGAGCTGGAAAGGCCCTTAGAACCCAGAATGTCAGAGTTGAGAGGGGCCTTAGAACATAGAATGCCAGGACTGGAAAGGATCCTGGATTGCAGCATTGTAATGAACTTAGAACACAAAAGGATCCTATAGCATCAGTAAGCTCCTGGAGGGTAGGGACATTTTTACTTTTGACTTTATACCCATCCCTCACACATAGCAGGTAATTGATACAGTAAACATTTAGTTGAATGGAAGCCATTGGATTAAGGACCTGGAGCTGAAAATCATTTTTCAGTCATATATGACTCTTCATGAGCCCATTTGGCGTTTTCTTGGCAGAGATACTGGAATGGTTTGCCATCTCCTTCTACAACTCATTTAACAGATGAGGAAACTGAGGCAAACAGGGTTAAATGACTTGCTCAGGGTTACAAAGCTCATAAATGTCTGAGGTCACATTTGAACTCAGGTCCTCTTGACTCCAGACCTGGCATTTTATCCACTGCCCCACCTGGCTGTCCATTGCTATTCAACCTCAAACTGGAAGAGGCCCATCTAGCCCTCCCCCACCCCCTTCATTTTTTACAGTCAAGGAAACCCAGGCCAAGGGAGGGAAAAAACTTGCTAATGATTACCCAGGTAGCATCAGAGGTGGTATTTAAACCAAGATTTTTTATTTCAAAGCCAGTCCCCTTTCTGCGGTGCCCTCCTAAGTAGACCATAGACTGAGTTAGACAGAATCATTTTATAGGTTAGGAAAATGAGGAGCAGACAAGTCACATGACTTCATACCCACAGCAAGTGGCCGAGCTAGGATTCAACCTTAGCTCCTCAATCCAGGTCCTGCCAGGCTGGCAGAGCCAGGGACAATGGCCTGTTACTAACAGTCCTTGGGCCGGCCCCTGCCTTGGGCTACACAGCATGGAGCCCACACGTGTGTGCCCAGAGCTTGCACAATGATGCAGAAAGGACTTGTTTGCCAGGCAGATTCCCTTGAAAGCATTAATAAAGCCATTGTATCCCTGGGCTCATGGGTACATTTGCATTTTTTTTTTTAAGGACAGGATGACTTGTAGGTGAGAACCTCTACCTTTGTGATTCAAAATCTCCTCTGATTCTAGGGAGGTTTTTACTCACTGGAGGCACAGATCACCCTTCTTCAGGTTCCTCTTCTTGAAGGGCTCGGTAGAAGGGGGCAGGGGGCAATGTCAGGGCCCTTGGGAGGGAACAGGGAGGAGGGAGGAAAAGTTCCCAGCAAAGGATCTGAGGGGAGAGTCTTAGCCCTTTGGGGAGGTGTTTTAAGGTATCCTTTCTGTTGATCAATAGAGGCCATGTGTGTGTTCATAGGGCCCAATCAAATTATGTCTTTCAGAGACTCACACAGGCTTTTATGATGGCAATGATTGGAGAAAGAGCCAAGATAGTCATTTATACAGATAATAGAATCATACAATCCTACAGCGGGAAGGGATCTGAGAGGTCATCTGGGCCCAGCTCTTATCCTGCTCAAGGCTCCTTTCCATTTGTAATGTGCTTTTTAAAAATAAGTTTTTATTGATGTTTTTCTTTTTACATCACCATAGTTTCCTCCAATATCCCTCCCCCTCCTCTTCCTAGAGAGCCATACCACATAAAAAAATAGTGTTTTCAAAGAGAAAAAGAAAAAGAAGAGGAAAAAATCAGCATAACTCACTAATACATCAAAAAAATCTGAAAATAAAAGCAATGTATAACATGTGTGGGCCTCCCACTTCCACAAAGGCATGGAGCGGGGGGCTATCTTCTCATAGCTCGTCCAGCCATGGTTGTTCTTCATAATTTTGCCATTGTAATGTGCCTTTAATTTTCCAGAATACTTACCCGATCCACCTACCAGTGGCAGGCTGAGTGAGGAAAGGAAATCAATAGGACTTGTCGGCGTGGTGTGGTGGGCGAAGCCCAAGATTTGGAACTGTACGACCAGAGTACAAGTCCTAGCTCTTCCTTTGTTGAGAGAGCTCACGTGGAAGGGTGGACAGAAAGCTGGGCTTGGCTGGAGTCAGCAAGAAGAGGGTCTTAGATAGAGCTGGAAAGGGTCTTGGAGGCTGCTGACTCCAACACTTTCATTTTAGTCATAAGGAAACTGAGGCCCAGAGAGATTCGGTGATTTGCCCAAAGTCACATAGATGGTAGCAGAGGCAAGAGTCGAACCCAGGTCCTTTGGCTCCAGCTTCAGTACACAGTGTTCTTTCCACTGTACTGTGAGTCTTGGGTTCAAATTCTACCTCAGACACCTAGTAATGTCTGTCCATGGGATAATGGAAAGAGTCCTGGCTCTGGGGTCTGAGGACTTGGGTTCTAATTCTGCCCCTGTTATTTACTGACCTTGGGTAAAACACTTAGTCTCCCTGAGTTTCAGTCTCTTTCTCTGTCAAAGAGGGAATTGGACTAGATGACCCTGAAGGGACCCCCCAACTCTGGATCTCTGATTTTATAATCCTGTGACTTTAGGCAAGTAGCCTGTCTATGAAGTGGAGATGATAACGGAGGTTACAGTAATAACTCAGAGAGCTGCTTGAGGAGAGGGTGGGATTATCCCGTGTTATCCTCACAACAGCCCTGGAAGGTAGATGCCAATATTATTCCATTTTGTATTTGAGGAAACTGGGGAGGATAGAAGTTAAGTGACTTGCCCAAGGTCACACAGCTAAGTGAATCTCTGGCAGGAACCTTAGGACAGAGAATACCTGAACTGGTGGGGTCCTTCAATGCAACAATCTATTCATTGTACAGAGGAAGAAACTGAAGCTAAAAGAAAGGAAAGAGACTTGCCCAAGGTCACCCAACGGGTGAGTGTCAGAGCCAGGGCAAGAAGTCAAAGCTCCAGGGAGGCAGTTGGATAAGAAGCAGTGAACTTCCCCCGCCCCCCGGCCCGGCCCCTCCTCAGGGGACTGCCTGCTGTGTGATTCTCTGGAACTTGCAACATCACCAAGGTCAGCCCCTGAGGTCTGAACCCTCACAAACCCAGCCTTAGCTCCAGGAGACCGGGGCTAAGTAAGACATGAGCCGGGCCTCAGGGGACGGGGGAGGTTGTGGGATAACAGAGGAAGTCCTGGATTTGGAGCCCAAAGACCTGGATTTGGAGCCTAGGTCTGCTGCTAACTACCCAGGATACCTTGGATAGTTACCTTCCGTCTCCATATCTAGTTTCCATCCTTTATAAGATGAAGGGATTGGACTTGATAGTCTCTGTCTTCCCTTCCAGATACAGACTCTATGATTCTATAAATTCTGGGCTTTCTTTCAGTCTAATAACACACAGAGGACCCCATCCCACCAATGCCCTCCTTTCTCTGGCATCATGTGACGCAGCTCAACTACTAGAGATGGAATAGGAGCTTACAAATGGTTGTTGGATTTTAATAGTAGTAGTAGTAGTAATAGTAATAGTAGCAGTAGTAGTAGTAGTACTAGTAGTAGTAATAGTAGCAGTAGTAGTAATAGTAATAGTAGCAGTAGCAGTAGTAGTAGTAGTAGTAGTAGTAGTACTAGTAGTAGTAATAGTAGCAGTAGTAGTAATAGTAATAGTAGCAGTAGTAGTAGTAGTAATAGTAATAGTAGCAGTAGTAGTAGTAGTACTAGTAGTAGTAATAGTAGCAGTAGTAGTAGTAGTACTAGTAGTAGTACTAGTAGTAGTAATAGTAGCAGTAGTAGTAATAGTAATAGTAGCAGTAGTAGTAGTAGTAGTAGTAGTAGTAATAGTAGCAGTAGTAGTAATAGTAATAGTAGCAGTAGTAGTAGTAGTAGTAATAGTAGCAGTAGTAGTAATAGTAATAGTAGCAGTAGCAGTAGTAGTAGTAGTAGTAGTACTAGTAGTAGTAATAGTAGCAGTAGTAGTAATAGTAATAGTAGCAGTAGTAGTAGTAGTAATAGTAATAGTAGCAGTAGTAGTAGTAGTAATAGTAGCAGTAGTAGTAGTAGTAGTAATAGTAGCAGTAGTAGTAGTAGTAATAGTAGTAGTAATAGTAATAGTAGCAGTAGTAGTAGTAGTAGTACTAGTAGTAGTAAGAGTAGTAGTAATAGTAATAGTAGCAGTAGTAGTAGTAGTACTAGTAGTAGTAAGAGTAGCAGTAGTAGTAATAGTAATAGTAGCAGTAGTAGTAATAGTAGTAGTAGCAGTAGTAGTAGTAGTAATAGTAATAGCAGCAGTAGTAGTAATAGTAGCAGCAGTAGTAGTAGTAATAGCAGTAGTAATAGTAATAGTAGCAGTAGTAGTAGTACTAGTGGTAGCAGTAGTAATAGTAATAGTAGCAGTATTACTAATAGTAGTAGTAGCAATAGTAATAGTAGCAGTAGTAGTACTAGTAGTAGTAGTAGTAATAGTAGCAGTAGTAGTAGTACTAGTGGTAGCAGTAGTAATAGTAATAGTAGCAGTAGTAGTACTAGTAGTAGTAATAGTAGCAGTAGTAGTAGTACTAGTAATAGTAGTAGTAGTAATACTAATAGTAGCAGTAGTAATTGTACTAGTAATAGTAGCAGTAGTAGTAGTAATAGTAGTAGTAATAGTAGCAGTAGTCATAGTAGTAGTAGCAGTAGTAGTAATGGTAATAGTAGCAGTAGTAGTACTAGTAGTAGTAGTAGTAGTAATAGTAGCAGTAGTAGTAGTAGTAATAGCAGTAGTAATAGTAATAGTAGCAGTAGTAGTACTAGTAGTAGTAGTAGTAGTAATAGTAGCAGTAGTAGTAGTAGTAATAGCAGTAGTAATAGTAATAGTAGCAGTAGTAGTAGTACTAGTGGTAGCAGTAGTAATAGTAATAGTAGCAGTAGTAGTACTAGTAGTAGTAATAGTAGCAGTAGTAGTAGTACTAGTAATAGTAGTAGTAGTAATACTAATAGTAGCAGTAGTAGTTGTACTAGTAATAGTAGCAGTAGTAGTAGTAATAGTAGTAGTAATAGTAGCAGTAGTCATAGTAGTAGTAGCAGTAGTAGTAATGGTAATAGTAGCAGTAGTAGTAACAGTAGTGGCAGTAGCAGTAGTAGTAGTACTAGTAGTAGTAATAGTAGCAGTAGTAGTAATAGTAATAGTAGCAGTATTACTAGTAGTAGTAGTAGTTACTACTATAACCATTTATATAGCTTTTTAGCGTTTGAAAAGCACATTATGTATGTTATCTCATTTATCCTCACAATACTCCTGGAGTTAGGATATATTCGCTTATTTTACATGAGGAATATATGAGGGAAGTGAGGCAGATTAAGATTAAATTATTTGCCCAAGATCATCAACCTAGAAGTGTCTGAAGAAGGATTTGAACTCATTACTATCCAGAGTTCTAAGTTCAAAGATCTCTCCACCACATTGCCCAGGTACCTTCAATAGTAGCTACCATTTACACAGCACTCTAAGATTTGCGAAGCACTTTATAAATGTTATCTGATTTGACCCTAACAACAACCTCAGAAGGTAGATGCTTTATTATTTCCATTTTGCAGATGGGGAAACGGAGGCTCAGAGAGATTAAGTGACTTGTCCAATACCACAGTCAGGCTGAGGGAGGATTTGAACTCAGGTCTTTCTGATCTCAATCCCAATGCTCTATGCACTATATACTATCTGGGTCTCTAATAATGGCCATTTATAAAGCTCTTTAAGATCTACAAAGTGCTTTACACATTCATTTCACTTCACATCAATCCAGCTGAGGTAAATGCCACAGTTCCTATTTCTCTATTTAGCAGACGAGGAAGCTGAGGCTCTGTGACTTGACCAGGGTCACACAGCTTATAAACACTAACACTCTCTCTCCATCACAATACACTGCCTCTCTGAATATCAAATATGACATTGGCCTTTCGGAGCCACATAACCTAGTCTGAGGCTACGAGGCTCTAATCCTTCTAGCAACAAGATCCCAGGCAGCTTATTTATTCTGTGTGACTCAGTTTCCTCACCTATAGGATTATCCTGCCACCAATTATCAAATTTAAAGATGGAAGGGACCTTAAAGATTATCATGTCCAGTCTTGACATTTTCCAGAAGAGGAAACTGACACCTTGAGAGGTTATTTGATTTGCCCAAGGTCACACAACTACTAAAGATCAGAGTTAGCAATAGGCGGGCCAGTGAATAGAGAAGAGACTCAGAGTCAAGAAGGCCTGAGTTCAAATCCAGCCTTAAACACCTGCTAGTTGTGTCATCCTGGGCAAGTCATTTATTCTCTACCTGCTTCAGTTTCCTCATCAGTAAAGTGGGCGTCATAATAGCACCAACCTCCCAATGTTGTTGTAAGGATCAAATGAGACACTATTTGTACAAACTCTTTGCAAACCTTAAAGGAGCATATAAAGACTAGCTATTATTATTAATTATTACCCAAACCCAGCACTGCAGCATTATGGGGGGAGGGGAAGCACTGGATTTTATTGTCAGTGGACTTGCATTCTACTTGGGGCTTTTCTGTAAATTTACTGCATGACCTTGGGCAAGTGATTTCCCCTTCTCTGAGTCTCAGTTTGTTCATCTGCAAAATGAAAAAACAATTGGGCTGGATAATATTTAACGTCCTTTCCAGTTCTAAATTCTATAAACTCCAGACACTGTTCTTTTCTCATTACAAATCCCTGGTGCATTGATCCAAGCACCATACATGCACACACACCTTCCTTAGATGACTATAAGCATGTATGTATGTGTGTACACACACACATATATATACACACATACACACACATATATACACACACACATATATACACATGCACACACATACATATACACACACATATACATGCACACACATATACATACACATGCACACATATATATACACATACACACATACACACACATATACACACATACACACATACATATACATACACAAATATATATACATGCGCACACACATACACAAACATATACACACACATACACACATATACACACACATATATGTATACACATGCGCACACACACACATACACCCAGGTATGTGCACATATATACATGTACGCATACATACACCTATATCCTTAAGGACATTTTTCATCCTAGGTACATTTGAAATGTGTAGTATTTCACTTATAAAAATGATAAAATAGAGCACTGATTCAGTTTACCCAATCTGGGGCCTCATAGTCAAGGAATTTGGGGGTGAGTACATAGTGTGTTAGATGGCTCCACCTGCTGTCAAGGTTAGTTACTGCAACTCTCTAAGTATCCAAACGGAAGAAGTTCCAGTAGACAGGAATCATCAGATTCTCTCCCATGCATCATCAGTCATAAAAGGAAAGGTTATGAATCTAGGAATGGGTCAGAAAATTTTGTAAAGTCCCGGAAAGAAACATTAATCACCACCTGGCACCCAGATCCCCTACATAGCATGGCATTCTTCAATGGTCACCTTGCCATAAATAAGCCTGGCCACCATCTTAACTAATCTCTTCCTTAAAACAAATGAAAAAACCCTCCCCCCTTAAACCCTCCAGCTGGTGATATTACATGAGATTTTTCCATGGGAACTTGTCCCTGCTTTATACTGGAAGTCAAAGAAGAAACAGGATTCCCTCTGGATGTCAGCTTTGAAGCCAACCTTGCCAAGGCATAGTGATTCCAAAGAATGAGAGAGAATGGCAGTCATATACTTCCACAGTATTACTGTTGGGATGTGAACTTGGCTGCGAAGCCTAATGTTTAATACTTATTTCCATTCTACTGATGCCTCAGGACCTTGGACAAGTCTCTTTCCAGGTCTAGTTTGTGGCATCAGCCTTCCTTTGCAAAATCTGGAGGCTAGTGCCAGGGACTCAGCCTATTGTATTAACCTGGCACTTCCTTCTCCAGCAGAACGACAATAATATTAGCATTTATAGCATGCTTTGAAGTTTGCAAAGCATTTAACATATGTCATCCCATGTGTTCCTCATAACAACTCTGTGAAGAAGGTGCTATTAATATCCTCATTTTACAGATGGGGATACTATAGTAGTCAGACTTTAAGTGACTGGCCTAGGGTCACATAGCTAGTAAGGGTCCGAAGCTGAATTTGAACTCAGGTCTTCATAATATCAGGTCTAGCATTTATCCACTGTGCCACCTGGCTGCCTCTATCCTAGCAGCTGCTGCCCACGAAAAATCTGGTGGCCCGTGTCAGGGACTCAGGCTATTGGACTAACTTGATACATCCTGCTCCAAAACACCACCAACAACAACAACAACACCCATGATAATTTAGCATTTATATAGGGCTTTTAATTTTGCAAAGCTCTTTAAATATATTAGCTCATTTGATCCTCAGAATAACCCTGTGAGATAGATGCTATTAATTTTACAGACAGGTGCTAATTTTACAGATGAGGAAACTGAAATCAAAGAAGATAAGTGACTTAGCCAGGGTCACATAGCTATTAAGTGCCTGAGATAAGCCTTGAACTTGGATCCTCCTGACTACAAGTCAAATATTCAACACAGAAACAAAGGTGAAGAGGAGGTGCCAGTGTGAGAGGTAATCCTAGCCGTACTTTATCCAAGGCTTTCCTTCCAATAACAGAGCCATAACCACTATCCCCATTTCACAGATGAGAAAGCTAAAGGCAAGAGGGAAATAAGGTGCCCCAGATCACACAAAACGTTGTGGGAAGAGCTAGGGGTTGTATCCAGCCTTTTGACTGATTCAGTTCAATTCTGGTACAGTTTCTTCTCTCTCACTCTACTTTCCAATCAAAGGTAGGAAAGGGGACTTTGCAAAGTGCCTGACACCTTAATAAATGTGTGTTGATTGACTGATTTGGAATCAAAGGGCCTGGGTTTGAATCCTGACACTATGACTACGGTGTGATTTTTAGGCAAATTGATTGACCTCTCTAAGACTCAGTTTCCTCATCTGTAAAATGAGGGGATTGGACTTGATGACCTCTGACGTCCTATAATCTATAAAGACATTTTGGGCCCCAGGGCAGAGTAAAATCTATGAGGGATGAAAGAGCCCTTCCTTTAGCAAGAGCCTACCCATGAGGGCAGCTGGGTGGCACCCTAATGCATAGAGAACTGGGACTGGAGTCAGGAAGACTCATCTTCCTGAGTTCAAATCTGGCCTCAGACACCTGGTAACAGTGTGACCCCAGGCAAGTCACTTAACCTGTTTGCCTCCATTTCCTCATCTCTAAAATGAGCTGGAGAAGGAAAAGGCAAAGCACTCCAGTGTCTCTGCCAAAAAAACCTTAAATGGGGTCAGGAAGAGTTGGACACAACCGAACATGACTGAACAAAAGCAACGCCAATCCCATCCACTCGTGCTCTCATTACTCCTTCTCACCTTGGGCTTTTGCCTGCCTAGAATTCAGTTTAATTCAATGATCATTGATTAAGGGGCCACTATACGCAAGATTGGGTGCTCATCCTTGGTGATACATGGATAAAAAAGGAAACTGTCTAACCTCCGAAGAAGCTTACAGTCTAATGGGGAGATCCACTAAGCCCAATACTGGGACAAATGTTAGAGCGGCAGTAAAGGCAGTGTATCTCAATGGATAGAGTCAGTGAAGCCTTGGTCTAAATTCAGTCCCTGACACTTACCCAGCTGAGTGACCTTTCTATGTCTCACACAGCTCCATATCTACCAAGTTACGTATAAGTTGCAATCTATGGTCTGGGCTGTTAAAGGGGATCCCCAGAACTAGCAAAAACACAACTCCTTCCTATGATAGGGGCAAAAGTGAGATGTAAAATGCTCTTGGAAAATGTTAAGAGTTACAGATGGCTTTTGGGTGGGATGATCAAGAAGACTCCACAGAAGTGCCCCCTAAGCTGAGCCTTGAAGGGGAAAAGAATTTCAACAGAATGAGTAGATGTCTTGAGAACAGCTGAATTGGAATGCAGACTGGTTAAAGGGAAAGTACCCAAAATAAAGCTTTGAAAGGGAGGTTAGAGATCAATTGCAGAAAGCCTTGAATGTCAGATTGAGGGGTCTGTGTTTTACTCAGTAGTCCCTAGGAAGCTGCTAAAAAGGGAGGCCCAGAGCCTAGATGTTCTTTCCTGCCTTAGTCGACTCTCCTATACTCCGTTTCTTTGCCCACATAGCTGCCCATCTGCTTCCTCTTTGAATGGTGCCCATATGAGGCTGACAACAGAGTTGGCTCCAATTCAGCAAACCTGCTAACAGAGCTGCTAGGTGCTTGAGTCCAGGCCGGGATGAGGTCCATTAAGGACACAGTATTAGACTTCATTCCAAGTGACTCACTCCTTATTGATTTGGGTCACCAGTGTTAAAGCATCAGTTTTAGTTGCATTTAATTTAAACAAACAATAAAAGCCTCTTCCTGGCTAGGATACAGGCTGGTTGGATTTTTAATGCCCAGCACGGATGTCCAAAGAGTTGGGGAATGTCAGAGCTGAAAGGGACCTTGGAGATCACCTGCTCCAATTGTTGGTTAGGCCCAAGAAGGGAGAAATAGAGTCCGTACTGAAAGCCCAAACTGAAACCAGTATGCCCGGGATGGATATCCAGAAAGCAGATCATGACCTTGGGGGCCTCTCGTTATCTTGTACCCAGATCCCTCCCAGACCTGGAGCTACCCCCATAGCCTCCCTAGATCTGAATCAATTCGAGTCTATTCATTTGCATTCACTGCATTTTATTGCATTCTAGTCTATTCCCCAAGCATTTAAGCAACCACTATCTGTTAGGCACTATGCTAAGCACTGCTGATACAAAGATAATAATGTAACAATCCCTGCCTTCAAGAAGCTTATATTCTATGGAGAGGGAAGGAACTTCTACAGAGATAAGTAAATATAGATGTGTTTTTTCCCCTGGATCTGTGATTTAAACTGTGTAGATATTCTCTCTAGGGCAGCTAGGTGTTACACTGAATAAGAGCTCTGGGCCTGGAGTCAGGAATATCTGAGTTCAAATTTGATTTCAAGACCCTTCCTAGTTGTGTGATCCTGGGCAAGTCACTTAACCCTGTTTGCCTCAGTTTTCTCATCTGTAAAATGAACTGGAGAAGGCAATGGCAAATCGTTTCAGTATCTCTGCCAAGAAAACCCCAAATGGAGTCAGGAAGAGTCAGACATGACTGAAACAACTGAACAACAACAGATACTCCCTTTACCAATGCAGACTAATGCCTGCTCTGCAAGAATGTTTCTTGAGTTTGAATGAATTGCTCAGGGCTACACAGCCAGTAGTTATCAAAGGCAAGATTTGAACCTAGGTTTTCCTGACTCAGAGATTAGCTCTCTATTCCCTATGCCATTCTACTTCTTTTCACTTAATTTGTGTAAATGTCATAACTCCCCCATAAAACTATAAATTCCCCAAGGAATGGTGGCAATGCCAGTACAAAATATATATGGAGCCACAGCAGTGTTTCTGGGGATGGCATGGTAAAGAAGGAACAGCACTTAACAGCACTGAGTCAAAGGACCTGGGTTCAAATCCCACCTATGATGTTTACTATGCGATCTTGGACAAGTCATTTGCCTTGGTTTCTCTATCAGTTAAATGAGGGGGTTGGACTAGGTGGCATCTGAGATCCCTTCCAGTTCTAGGTCTATGGTCCTATAGGAGAGGCATAGAACCTGTGATTTCACTGGTATAGGAAACCTCCAGAGGGTCAAACTCCATCTATCTATGCAGGTCAGCATCCTCTCCTCATCTTAGAGGCAGCTAATCACTCACTTGGAGTTACAAACAACTGTGTTCAAAATCCTACCTGACACTTACTAGTTGTGTCCTCAGCCTTCTCAGACTCAGTTTCCTCATCTGTAAAATGAGGCTGATCACAGTGCCCCACAGGTTTATTGTGAAGGTCAATGAGACAATGTGTACAGGACTTCACAAATCTTAAATCGCTATATACCTGCTTTGTGTCATTGGTATTGCTGTTGCCTTAGAGAGCTGTCAGAGGAGCAGTGACAAGACAATTCAAATAGCCCCCACTAAGCTAGACATAAGGATTCCTGTAGGCTGCATATCAATATAGAAAACCATGTAGTGACATTATCCATGTTCTATTATGTTTTTATTTGCTTTGTTAAATATTTACCAATTACACTTCAATCAGAAGCATTACTGAATTTGGCGCCTCTGGCCTTGAGCATGGAGAGGTTAATCAGCTTGTCTAGGGGCACTCCTATATGTCAGCAGCAGGACTTGAACCCAGGGCTTCCTGATTTCATCACCAACTCCTTGTCCACTATACCACACTTCCCCTCTTATGTACGTAGTAATTCTTGGGTGAAATGGAGCACTAGCAACTTGTGAGGCAGAAAGGAGAGTCAGCAGCAGCCTCCTGAAGGAGGTGGCACTTAAGCTGAACCCTGAAGGGAAGGAGGGGTTTTTAATCGGTCATAGAAGTCCAGTAATGGCTAGGGAAATGCCCTGCCCTAAGCTCAACCAGGCATGTCCTGAGGAGATCAAGCTGGTTCAGGGCAATAAGTTCAAGAGATCTGGCTCCCATAGCATCTCTCATTTGGAAAAGAACTCAAACAGCTAGTTCTCCTTTCCCTATAGCCTAGATGTCACCACCCTCTCAAGAAATTGCCCCATCTGCCTGGTAGAGTGCTTGGGATCAAATGTCACTGTGTGACACACTAGCTGTGTGACCCTAAGCAAGTCACTAAAGAGTTCTGTGTGGCAGTCATCTCATCTGTAAAAAGGAGATAATAATAGTGCCTAGCTCCCACTCTGGTTGGGAGGCTCAAGGGAGATGAAGAATACATGCTTTATAGTGCTATATAAGTGTGGCAGCTGCTATTTTATTAGTGTAAAGTGCACTCAGCCAGGAGTCAGATGGCCTGGGGTCACATCCCAACTTTGTGCTTTAGTAGCGTCATGTCTGGTGGGGGAGGGGGAGCAACCTGGTCCAGTGGATTGATGGCCCTAGAGTCAGAGTACCTAGGTTAGAATCTTACCTCTGACATGTAGTACTTATGTGATTTTGGATAGGTCATTGAAGCTCCCTGGGCCTCATTTCTCCCATCTGTAAAATAGGGATGATAGCACTCATACTCTTTATATCACTGTGTGGTTATGAGGAAAGCACCTTTGAAGCCATATTGATTGAAGTCAGCTCTGTAATTTTCTATGAAATGTTCCTGAAAATGGAGAAACTGAGGCACAGGGAAGATTTCCACCAAGTTCTTCAGCTCTCACACTTCTGAGGGGCTTCCCCTGGGGACCCAGTGACACAGTTTGTTCTGCACCATGGTGCCCTCTGCTGGGGCAGCCCAAATTCAACCCTCCAGGGAAACAATGGGGTCTGGATTCATCAAGCATTAGGACCATTGTCCCTGTAGGGGCATCCACTGGGGCCAATCTTGGATCCTGGGATTGAAGAAGCTGGTGCTGTCACAAGGGTGGGAGGCCCATGTTACCAGTGATTCATAGGGTCAACTATGGGAGAGGGTGAGTGGATTAGTTAGTATTATTTTAGGCATATATTATATTAAACATACTATTTATATATATACATCCTATATTATATATAAATATCAATTATATTTCTATTAATATTATATATGTATATATGTATGTATATATATGCATATACTCTATTTATCTCTATCTATCTATATTAGTTTTCATCATTATAGGGCATCAAGATGATACAGATAAATTCCTTGAGTAGCTGGGTTTGCAGCCTAGTTAGAGCTAAGTAGATCAAACCACAGGACTGTGTCCTAAAGGCAAAGTTGTGTAGTGGCAAGACAGTTAAACTTTGCTATTCAGCTTGGAGCCAAAGGATCTGAGTTTGAATCTCAACACTTCCACTTATGATAGGTATGACCTAGGGAACATCTTTCTGGTCCTCAGTTTCCTCATTTGTAGAATGAGCAGATTGGATAGGGTGGCTTCTGACATCCCTTCCAGCTCTAGATCTAAGAATATCTATATAAGCACACAGTTTGTCTAGACCACAGGTGAGGAGCCTATGGCCTTGAGGCCACATGCAGCGCTCTAAGTCCTTGGGTATGGCCTTTTGACTGAGTCCAAGATTTACAGAACAAATCCTTTTATTAAGGGGAACTGTTCTGTGATGTTTGGATTCAGTCAAAGGGCCACATTTGAGGACCTAGAGGGCCACATATGGCCTTAAGGCCACACGTTCTCCACCCCTGTACTAGATACTCTCTAAGGTTCTTCCCCAACTCTGAAATTCAATGTTCCTATGCTCTCTTGCCTCTACAGTAGGAAAGAGTGGTCAGGACAGTATTCCTTCCCGCACAGGTTTCACCCAAATGCAACCCCAACCTCCTCAATAGAATCTTACCCTGACCAATGCTCTGTCTTTACTCCTCACTCCAATCTTCTCAGGATGTCATTCACTGGTACTGTTCCCATGGCAACTCTACCATCTCAACCTGCTGCTTTCTAGATCTCTAGCATGGACCAGGGCTCAGAAGAGCTCTTGGAAAACAGGCTGCTTTGGCTTCTACATTCTTCTCTGAACACCTCTCCCATGGGATCAGAATCCTAGAGGCTCAGAGACATAAGTGTACCTCACAGGACATCTAATTCAACAAGTAACTGATCGGAATGTTCTCTGTGATCTCCCTGAAAAGTGGCCTCTGCTCAGATATCTTCAGACCTCTCTACCTCTGAGGGGAACTCATCTCACTTTTGAGGAAAAAAACTCAGCAATTTTTTGTTCTTACATGGAACCAAAATGTGTGTCTTCTGAAACTGGCACCCATTGTTGCTGGTTCTGACCTCTGGGACCAAGTAGAATAAGTATGAACTCTCCAACACTAGAAGATAGAAATCCAGATACTATCCCTAAGTCTTTACTTCTCCAGGCTAAGCATCATCACCACCTTAAAAAATAACATATATATATATATATAACTTTCAGGTTTGCAAAGCACTTTACAAACATTAACTTTTATCCTCACAACCCTCTTAGGTATGTACTATTATTATCCCCATTACACAAAAGAGGAAAATGAGGCAGACAAATGTTAAGTGATTTATTAAGGTTACACAGGTAGTAAGTGTCCAAGTTCACATTTGAACTCAGGTATTCCTGACTCCAGATCCGATGGTCTATTTGTTGAGCCACCTAGCTATCTATCAGCATCATTCATTCTTCTAACCAATCCTCCATGATTCCAACATCCTTCCTGCTTGCTCCCCTATGGATGCTGTCCCACTTAACCTTGTCTTTCCTAAAATGGGATCGTTTATCACTGGACACCGTTTTCTCAATTTGATCTGCCCAAGGTAGAGTACATATGGATGGGAACCTGCTGTGGATGGAGCCCACCTTTCTTGTAATACCTCAGCCTTTCACCATTGACTCATGTCTGAGCCAGGTTCTATGCTTAGGAGCTGTCCAAGGTATAATATATTTCTGAGTAGAAGCTCCCCTTCTCTCTGACTCATCTGATGGAACTGTAGTCTGTGGTCGTACTTGGGTTTATCTTGACTTAGATGTGGGAGGGTGGGGTGATTATGGTGGGATGATTCAGGTTTCAAGGATATCAGCTTCTATGCAGAGATGTTTCAGTTGTTTACCTGATGGCTTAGGAGACAATGCCACTTTTGAGGGTTAGGGTGAGTGTAACTGTCCTGAACTTTTGACATCAGAAGCCTGACCTTCTAGGTATGGTTCTCACCTACCTGAAAGAAGGCATGGGGTAGTGGAAAGAATTCAATTTAGTAGAATCGGGTCATTACTAGTTGTGGATTATTGTGCAAATCTTTTCTATAATCAGAGCTTCTTTCTTCTTCTGTTCTTTATGAGTTGTTGTGTCCCTCAAATTTATTACCCCATGGCTACCCAGAGTTGAGCTTCTGAATTAAACTAGTAGGGTCATCAGGTGACACTTTGTAGCTGGAACTCTTCCAGCTTCATAGTACCTGCCAGAGTTTGGGACTCAAAAGCACAGCTTTCAAGTGCCTGAGGTCAAGTCAAATTGACAAGCATTTATAAAACAATTACTGTATACCAGGCACTGTTTCAAGTGCTGGGGATACAAATGCAAGCACTAAGAAAGGTAGTCCTCCCCCGGAAGAGCTTACATTCTATTGAGAGAAGAAAACACATAAAAAAGAAGATATAAAGCAGAGGAGAAGTTGGGGATAGTGGAGAAGGTCTAGAGACTCAGGAGTGGAGCCTGGATAGCAATGCCATGTGCTGGCCTGGGCACTTTCCTTAAAATGGAGGTTCTGAGAGGAACTGACCAATTGGAGGAGGAAGCCAAAGGTGTGGCATCAACTACAAAGGTGAGGAGGCCATAGGGGCAATGTTAGCTTCTGAGGTGACAAGGCTGCTGGGACATGGTAGAAAAGGGGAATTGTCTGAAAGTGAACCTGGAAGAGGCCTCCAGGTCTCAAAAGAGGCCTGATGGAAGCTCTTTCTATATAAAATGAATCCAGTAACACCTGTCCCACCTAGATCAAAGGACTCTTTGCAAGGTTCAAATGAGCTGATGGGTGGAGAACCGTTTGTAAACTGTAAAAGTCCTAAGTCACACTAAAGTGCTGCATACCTAGTCACATATTATTCTTAGTATTATTAGTCTTTAGAGCAAAGCTACCAGAATATCAATAGATTGGCCCCCCTCCCCCTCCCCAAAATACAGCTGGAGTAACTTGGATCAATTATTCAAGCAGATCTTTCTTATGTGGTGGGGGCAGGGGGGTGGGAGGAATGAGATAGAAAGAGGAAGAAGTGGCAAGAGTAACAGATAGTGAGGGTAAAAACAGAGAGGGACAAAGATTTTTGAACCTGAGCCACTGGGAGCCCAATCAAACAGGCAGCCAATTAGTCTGGTTCAAAAAAAACTCCACGTAGGGACAAACTGTAATCAAACACCTATTTATAAGGGTTTATTACGATCATTATTATTCTTTTACTGAGAGGATCATTCTAAAGCCTGTCGGGCGAATGTGTGCTTTCAAATCTTCATAAATGCAAATCGGTCCTTCCCTCCTGCCTTCCTGAGGCATGATGCTGCAGTACACCAACCATAGGGGGATGCTCTGATGACACAGCCCTAACATGGAGTGGAAGCAGCTTCCTGCAGATTGGCATCTGTTTCCCCCACCCCCTGAGCTGGGATACCAGTCATGCACCTGGGTCTGCCGGAGGCTCCCTGCTGACTCCAGGCCCCACCCGCTGAGTTCTTGGAGAACCCCATGGCAGAGCCCTTCATCTTTTCCCAACATCTAGAATAATGCAAAGAGCCAGGAATCTGGAGTCACTAGAATGCAGTAGAGTGAAAGGAAGGTCAGCCTTGGAGTCAGAGGACATAGGTTTGAATCCAGCTTTGTTAGGAAAACCATCTTGAGACCTTGGACAAGCTGCCTCATCTTTAATAATGGTGGAGGGAGGGTGTGAACTTCATGATCTCTAGGGTCCTTAATCTCTATGATCTAGATTCAAAAGTTACCTCTGCTACTTAGGGCTTACATGAGCTTGTGCTAATTAATTTCCTTCTCTGGGCTTCAGCTTCTTTATTTGTATAATGAGGGAAGTTGTGCAGGATTATCCAGTTGAGGCAGTATGGTACAGTGAAAAGAATATTGACTCTGATGGATACAGGTTCTGGATTCAAATCTTGCCTCTGACACTGTGTGACTTTGGTGAGTCACTTATCTTCATCTATAAAATGATTTTTTAATTTTTTTTATTTTAGTTTTTTTTAAATTTATTTAATATATTTAGTTTTCAGCATTGATTTTCACAAGAGTTTGGATTACAAATTTTCTCCCCATTTCTACCCCCCCCCCCCCACTCCAAGATGGCGTATATTCTGGTTGCCCTGTTCCCCAGTCAGCGCTCCCCTCTGTCACCCCACTCCCCTCCCATCCCCTTTTTCCCTTCCTTTCTTGTAGGGCAAGAAAAATTTTTATGCCCCATTGCCTGTGTATCTTATTTTCTTGTTGCATGCAAAAACATTTTTGTTTGTTTTTGAACATCTGTTTTTAAAACTTTGAGTTCCAGATTCTCTCCCCTCTTCCCTTTCCACCCACCCTCCCTAAGAAGTCAAGCAATTCAACATAAGCCACATGTGTATCATTATGTATAACCCTTCCACAATACTCATGTTGTGAAAGACTAACTATATTTTGCTCCTTCCCAACCCATCCCCCTTTATTGAATTTTCTCCCTTGACCCTGTCCCCTTTCCAAAGTGTTTGTTTTTGATTACCTCCACCCCCATCTGCCCTCCCCTCCATCATCCCCCCATTTTTTTTATCTTCTTCCCTCTTCTTTCTTGTGGGGTAAGATTCCCAATTGGGTATGTATGGTATTCCCTCCTTAGGCCCAATCTGATGAGAGCAATGTTCACTCATTCCCCCCTCATCCGCCCTCTCCCCTCCTCCCACAGAACTGCTTCCTCTTGCCACCTTTATGGGAGATAATCCATCCCATTCTATCTCTCCTTATCTCCCTCTCTCAGTATGTTCCTCTCTCATCCCTTAATTTGATTTTATTTCTTTTAGATATCTTCCCTTCATCAACTCACCCTGTGTCCGCGCTCTTGCTCTCTCGCTCTCTCCCTCTCTCTCTATATATATATACATACACACATAGATATATACATACATACACATTCACCCATATATATACATAAACATATATGTATGCATATTCCCTTCAGCTACCCTAATACTGAGGTCTCATGAATCATACACATCATCTTTCCATGTAGGAATGTCAACAAAACAGTTCACCTTTAGTAAGTCCCTTGCAATTTCTTTTTCTTGTTCTTTTTCTTGATTACCTTCTCATGCTTCTCTTGATTCTTGTGTTTGAAAGTCAAATTTTCTATTCAGTTCTGGTCTTTTCACTGAGAAAGCTTGAAAGTCCTCTATTTTATTGAAAATCCGTATTTTGCCTTGGAGCATGATACTCAGTTTTGCTGGGTAGGTGATTCTAGGTTTTAATCCTAGCTCCATTGACCTCCGGAATATCGTATTCCAAGCCCTTCGATCTCTTAATGTAAAAGCTGCCAGATCTTGGATTATTCTGATTGGGTTTCCACAATACTCAAATTGTTTCTTTCTGGTTGCTTGCAGTATTTTCTCCTTGATCTGGGAGCTCTGGAATTTGGGGACAATATTCCTGGGAGATTTCTTTTTGGGATCTATTTGAGGAGGCGATCGATGGATTCTTTCAATTTCTATTTTGCCCTATGGCTCTAGAATATCAGGGCAGTTCTCCTTGATAATTTCTTGAAAGATGATATCTAGGCTCTTTTTTTGATCATGGCTTTCAGGTACTCCAATAATTTTTAAATTATCTCTCCTGGATCTATTTTCCAGGTCAGTGGTTTTTCCAATGAGATATTTCACATTATCTTCCATTTTTTCATTCCTTTGGTTCTGTTTTATAATATCTTGATTTCTCATAAAATCACTAGCTTCCACTTGCTCCAATCTAATTTTTAAAGTAGTATTTTCTTCAGTGGTCTTTTGGACCTCCTTTTCCATTTGGGTAATTCCGCCTTTCATTCTTCTTTCATTCTTCTCCTCATTGGCTTTTTGGAGCTCTTTTGCCATTTGAGTCAGTCTATTTTTTAAGGTGTTGTTTTCTTCAGTGTATTTTTCGGTATTTTTTGGGGTCTCCTTTAGCAAGTCCTTGACTTGTTTTTCATGGTTTTCTTGCATCTTTCTCATTTCACTTCCCAATTTTTCCTCTACTTCTCAAACTTGCTTTTCCAAATCCTTTTTGAGCTCTTCCATGGCCTGGTACCAGTTCATGTTTTTCTTGGAGGCTGTTGGTGTAGGCTCTTGCACTTTATTAACTTCTTTAGGCTGTATGTTTTGGTCTTCTTTGCAGCAAAGAAAGAATGCAAAGTCTGAGACTGAATCTCGGTGCGTTTTCGCTGCCTGGCCATATTCCCGGCCAACTAACTTGACCTTTGAGTTTTTCAGTGGGGTATGACTGCTTGTAGATTAGAGAGTTCTATGTTCCACGTTTGGGGTGGAGGTGCCAGCTCTGCCACACCAGCACTCCTCCTTCCCAACCCCCAACCCGGGCTGGGCTTAGATCTTCGGCAAGCTGTGCACTCCTGCTCTGATCTGCCACTTAATTCCTCCCACCAGGTGGGCCTGGAGCCGGAAGTAACAACAGCTGTAGCTGCCCCACCTCCGCTGCCCCCGGGGCTGGAAGCCGAACCTCGAACTCCTTCTACTCCCGCGGCTTTTCCCACTAACCTTCTCGGCAGTCTTTGGTGTTTGTGGGTTAAGAAGTCTGGTAACTGCCACAGCTCACTGATTCAGGGTGCTAGGGCCCCCTCCGCCCGGCTTCTGGTCTGGATGGTCCACGCCGTTCAGGCTGGGTTCTGCTCCACTCCGTTCCCAGCTCCCAGCTCCCAGCTCTGTGTGGGATAGACCTCACCCAGAGACCATCCAAGCTGTCCTGGGCTGGAGCCCTGCTTCCCTCTGCTGTTTTGTGAGTTCTGCCGTTCTAGAATTGGTTCAGAGCCATTTTTTATAGGTTTTTGGAGGGACTCCGTACGGAGCTCACACTAGTTCCTGCTTACCAGCCGCCATCTTGTATAAAATGATTTTAATACCCCTTCCAATTCTAAATTTTGTCATCGCATATGGATAAACTGAGGAACAGCCTTATACAGATGCATTGGACAAAGCTTCAGAAGCTGGCAATTCTGCCTCTTATGATAAGCTGAGGATTTGGGGATTTTGGTACATTGGAAAGAGTAGAAAAAGATGGCCTGTGTTCCAGGTCTACCTCTGACTTGGAGCTCTGACCTTATGACTGAGCAAGTCACCACTTCCCTGAGCCTCAGTTTCAATATCTCTAAAATGATGTAGTTGAAATAGTTGATTTCAGAGATCCATTCCAGCTCTAAATCCCATAATCTAGGCCTCTGTTCTGGAGCAATTCTATTGGAAAAAGCTAGGGTCAGGGAACAGAATTCTAGACCATACCACTAATTAGATCAACCCCAGTTACTTAACCCTCTCTGTGCCTCAGTTTCCTGACACCTAAAGACCCTTTTGTTTCTTAGAATCAGACTCACAGAATTAAACTCATTTCACCCAATTATTTGTTTCCTCTTTTTCTCTCACTCATATCCCTAAATTTTAGGGGAAGTGTGACCATTTGCCTTCATTCTCCCAGTCTAAAAAGTGCCACCTGCCAACAGGTGATGCTCAAGTGATAGCTACAAAAGGGAAATAGGAGGTTAGTGCTAGAGAGGATTCAATCTAAAAGTGAGGCTGGACCACACGGGAGAGAGCAGATTGAATTTTGTGTGACTTTGGAAAAGTCATTTCCCCTCTCTGAAAGGAAGTTTCCTCCTCTGTACAATGACTAGGGCTTAGCATAGCACCTCATATATAGTGGGTACTTTATAAATGCTCCTGGACTTGTCTTGGCTTGGACTTATCCATAAGAAGATTGGATTGAGCTAAATGGTCTCCTCCAGATCTAGAATTCCATGCATCTTTTCTGAAGATAACCCAGAATAGCAGGGCATTGGGCAGAGTCAAATCCCAATTCAAACGGATAACCAAGAGAAGGCCTGATGCGATGTGATGAAAGTGGCCGTGATTGTGGTGGGTTCTCAGTCTTCCTGACCCTCCTCCCTCTATAGTGCGTGTGTGCGCGCGTGTGTGTGTTGTGGGGAGGGTGCTGGATGGAAGGCCAGGCAGGCATCCTGCCCTTTGCTTGCCTGCCTTAGGGCCCTTTTTGTTTCTCGCAGTCTCTCTCTCCCTCTACCTGTACAATTCTTTGCATCTGTGATGCCTCCCTCTCCTGGCCACTGACCCTTCTCTCTCTGCCTCTCTGTCCCAGGGTTATAGGCGGCCTGGAGTTAGGGCTTTTGGTGTCTGAGGGGGTGGGGCGTGCGCTGGGAAAAGAGAGGCGAGAGAAACCCTCGGTCAGCTGGGGAAGGGTTAAGAAGTTAAAAGGGGCAAAAAGGGGGGTGTAAAAGGGGGGTGGAGAGTAGAAAAGAGGGGAGGGGAGGAAGGGGGAAGGGGAAAGGTTGGGGGGAAGATCTCTCCCTCTCGCAGCAATAAATCGGGAAGTATAAAAAGGGGGGTGGAGAGTAGAAAAGAGGGGAGGGGAGGAAGGGGGAAGGGGAAAGGTTGGGGGGAAGATCTCTCCCTCTCGCAGCAATAAATCGGCTTAGAGGACGATAGCAGAACAGCCCAGAAAGGATTAAAGAAAAGTCTATATAATACAGAGAGGAGGGAGGGGGCGGGAGGAAAGAAAAGGGGGAAGGGAAGGGAGAGAGGAGGGGAAAGAGGAGAGACGGAGGGAGAAAAAGAGAGAGAGAGAGAGAGAGAGAGAGAGAGAGAGAGAGAGAGAGAGAGAGAGAGAGAGAGAGATGAAGGGGGCGGAGGGAGGGATGGAGCGAGCGAGCGAGTGAGAGAGAAAGGGGGAGGGGGCGCTAGCTCTCGCTCTCTCGCTCTCTCTGGGAGTGGAGAGAGCGCGATTTCGCTCCCAAACTCCGAGCTGCTGGTCTGGACTCTTTGCTGCGGGTTTCGCACTAGCTAGAGAGCCAGCCCAAGCCCCGGACGACGGGCGCGCACTGGGGCTGCGCTCCAGCTCCCTCTCTTCTCCCGGCCGGCAGTGCTGAGCCGAGCCGAGGCTAGACTAGCCGAGCCAGGTGTCGCTGCGACGCCTCCCCTCCGGTTTTCAGCCAAGCCTCCCGGGGTCCGCTCTCTCCAGCGGCGGCGGCGGCGGCGGCGGCGGCGGCAGCTGCAGGCACAGGGCCGGCGAGGGGTGGGCGGCGAGGGAAGGATGGGGGAGCCCCGGCGGCGCCCGGCGGCGCCCGCCCTGCCCGCGTCCCTCCGCGCCTCGGCGGCCGGCTGCGGGCGGCGGGAGAACGCCTGAGCCGGATGGAGCGGGGCGCCTCGGCCGCCGCCGCCACCGCCTCCTCCTCGTCCTCGTCCTCCTCCTCGTCGTCCTCCTCGTCCTCCTCCTCCTTCTCCTCGTCCTCCTCCCCGGGGCCACCATGCGAGCCATGAACTGCCCGCGTATCTATCTTCTGCTCGCTGAGCTCCTGGACCTGGCGCTGGGTGAGTTGCGGGTGCCTTCCCGGCCCGGGGGCTGCTGCTGCTGTTGCGGCCGCCACAGAGCGCGCGGGATGGCGGGGCTGAGCTGGGGGTTGCCCCGGGCGCCGGGGTGTCTGGGGAGGGGCGCGGTGTGTGCTGGTGTGTGTGTGTGTGTGTGTGTGTGTGTGTGTGTGTATGCGCGCGCGCGCGAGGACGCGCGCTTGTGTGTGTGTGTGTGTTGTGTGTGTGTGTGTGTGTGTATGTGTATGACCGCTTGCCGGGGCATGTGTCTGAATTTGGATGGGTCTCTATCTAAGGATGGGAATGTAGGGATTCAGGGGGCGAGTGTATGTATGTGTGTGTGTGTGTTTAGGTAAGTGTGCATGTGAGACGGTGTCTATTTTCGTGTATGTGTTTGCGTGGCTACTCTTTGGGGTTATTCTATGGCTGTGTGACAACGTGTATATCTGGATGTTTCAGAGTTTGTATACCGGTGTGTGTGTGTGTGTGTGTGTGTGTGTGTGTGTGTGTGTGTGAATCAGTATGATTGGGGCTCTGTATGAATATGAGTGTAGATTGTTGGGCTGTTTGGGGGGCTGTGCGTTGGAGGGGTGAGAACGTCTGAATCTTGGCTTCGAGATTATGTCGTGTGTGTGTGTGTGTGTGTGTGTGTGTGTGTGTGTCTCTCGGGGGACTGCCAGTGTGTATTCAGAAGAATGAAGGATGGGTGCAACTGGGCGTGCAGGAGTGTGTGCGTTTGGAAGGGGGTGTGTGAGGGTGTGCTCCGTTGTGCCGTGTTGTGTTGTGGCAGAGGGTGTATGTAAAACGCGTTATGTGTCAGTGTCCCCTCTGGGAGGACTTGTTGGGGCTCCTGGCTGAGCCGGCACATTCGACAGGGACTCGTCCCTCTCTCCTGAGCTCGATCCACGTCTCTGGCTCCAGCTAGGTCCCGGCGTGGCTGCTGGCTCCGTAGAGTCCAGGGCTTTCTCCTGCCTGCTTGCCTGCCTGCCTGCCTGGCTGCCGCGGTTCGTGGGCACTGGCAGTGCAGCTACACGGGTAGCCCCAAAGGCTTCTGAGCTCTCTCGGATCTTCTCTAGTACTGGTTCTACCCTTAATCGGTCGAAGGTCCGGAAAGGGCCTCTGGGCAGGATAGAGGAAACTGGAAGCAGGAAGAAAGATCCGAGGGTCTGTCTGGGGATAGCGTTAGGGGCATGAAATGATCCTTCTGGAGCTCCCTGGGCAGCCGCCGCCGCTGCCGCCACGGCTGCCAACTTTCGGTGCCCAGAGGCCAGCTGCGGCTGGAGCAGAGATTGGGCGGAGGCGAAGGGGGAGGGAAGGCGAGAGCCTTACACTGGAAAGTAACTGTAGAGAGGAGGGTGTTGCCCCCACTCCTGTCTCTGGGGGTATGGGGGGAGTGCAGTTGCCCAACAGTGGCAGGCTAGCCTCTGAGGATTGCCAGATACAGAGGGGTGTTCGAATGCCTCCTTTCTCCCGCCTCCCCCCTGCAGCCTCTCGGGAGGGGCAGGGACCCTAAGCCCTCAACACTTTACCTTCCCCTTAAGCCAGACACGGGGATATTTTTCAAAGTGGCTTAAAAGTCTGCCCCCACCCTATTTCTTAAGGTGGGGAAGGCCCTTCCCATTTAGTCAGACGGTCTGTGAGAGGAGAGACGGTAAACAGTTGTGGGGAACGGTGGCTTTGGGAGAGACAAGGAGAACCTAAGAATGAAGCTTGTGGGCACCTACCCAAGGCACCAGGGCTTTCAACTGCGATTGGGGCTTTATGGGAAACGAGACGAGATGGTGGCGCCTTGCCCCCATAGCAGAAGTGAAGCTGAAGGGCTTGATTTGGGACGGAGGAAGAGGTAGCTTGTGGTAACGGAGTGAAGCTCGAAAGGGAATTTGGCTGGCAAAACCTCAATCCATCAGGAATCACCCCCCTCACACCCCCGATCCCTTATCTATGGGGACCGCCTCGCTTCACTGACGATGTGGGCTCCGCTGCAGCGTCCCATTCACAGTCCCTAGCTCCTCCCTCCTTTCCCTTTCCCTCTTTCGGGTGGGCTGCTGTGGTTTGGGAGGGGGCGGGGATGGAGAGGCTCCGGCTGGGGGAACATCGAAGCCCCCTCTAGGATCTTACCCTCTTCTAATCCCCACCGGGTGAGGGCTGGAGGCTGGGAGAGGCCGAACTGGGAACAGGAAACTTCGGGCTGTTTCGTTTGCTCCCTTACTCATTCCTTTCAATGAGTCGGGAGCCCGGCGGGAATCACGAATCATTTTTACCTCCTCTTCCATTAGTTCCTGAGACAATGTGGCTGGCAGGTTTTTTTGTTTGTTTGTTGGGGGAGGGGGAGTCCCCTTCTCCCTGCAATCTGTTGGGGTAGGACGGGAGAGATGACCAGCTGTGGCTGACTGGGTTTCCTAACCTTCCAGATGTGAGATACCCGCTGTACCAGAGGAGGGCACTCTTTCTAGATACAACTGGATTCTGTAGAACTTGTTTGGATTGGCAGTCTGGGGAGGCACTTATTCATTGAGAGGGGTGGCCCCTAGGTACTGATCCTTGCCTAACCCAGATCTGAATGATGCCCGGGTTGTGCATTCCAGCTGATTCCTGTTTTCTCTGATGGGGGATGAGCAGTGAGTCTGACTTGGCTGAGTATAAATGGGGAGCAGGGGGTTAGTGCCCTAGATGTGCCATGGACATGTTCACTGCGGTTTGACTACGGAAGAGGCAAATATCCCCAGAGTGGTATGTCTGCCGGGGGCTGCCTAGGAAGAAGCCCAATTCCCCTCGTGCCTGCTTGGCCTTTGTCTCCTTCTCCCTGCCTTCCTTCACCAGCTTCCGGAGCCCACAGACAGGTGTCGATCTTAGTTGGATTGTGGCTGAACAAACTCATTTCTGCAAGGAATCCCAGCCTCCCTTTCAGCTTTGTCAAATATAAAAATAGAGCCGGGAATCTCTGAGTAGCCGACGTATGCCCCTGAGGATGGGGGTGGATGTGGTGGTTGGTACCTGCCCTCAGGACAGGGTTGCTGGGTGCATCCCAGGAGAGGGAAACTAAAACATGAGAGTAAAAGACATTGTCTCCCACCTGATTGGGGTGGGGTAGGGTGAGGTGGTGATATAGTAACTGAGGCTATGTGTAGGGGGAACAGTCCCACCGAGCTTTCTTCCATCAGGGTGACAGTGGATACCTAGGGGGAGGCGAGGGGCAGTTGGTTTCTCTTGAACATCCTCTTCTTCCTGCTCAGCTTAGCTGGGGCCGAGTCAGTTGCAATGCTGAGACTGGGGGGTGGGTCTGGTGTGTGTATGCTGTGAGCTTTATTTATTTAATTATTCCTCCAACCTGATGGGTTCTGGGAGAAGGGGAGGGGAGACTGTACAAAGAGGCCAGGGACTGGAGTGTAGCCGAGTGGCCACCTCTCTGTTGCTTGAGATGCAAAGAGCTGCCACCCCCAGCCCCCTCTCCCCCATCACATAGATCTCTACAATCTTCCCTTTCATCATGAGGATTCTACCTCTCCTCACCACCATAGACTTTTACCCTTACAATCCCCACCATCACCAAAGCATGAGAATTAGTTTTCCCATGAGATTCTCCACTTCCCATGCTTCAAAAGATTATACAACTGGAAAGGACCTTAGAGATCATTAATCTAGTCTCCCTCCACCTCCATTTTACATCTGGGCAAATTCAGGCTGGGAAATGACCCAAGGTCACAAAAAGACCAATGGCATAGCTGCAGAGCCAGAACTAGAACCCAGATCCTGGCGTCTTCTGCATTACAAAAGGTCTAGATTAATGTTCTCTGAGATTTTATAATGTCAAAGTTTCATACCTCTTTGTCTCCTACAGACTCCAACTGCTAAGTGGTAAGTTCCAGTAAGGGTCCTTGCCAGAGTCTAAACTACTTGCCCTTTCTCTAACTCCCCATTACACAACACACACAGAGACACAGACACAGACACAGACACAGACACAGACACACACACACACACACACACACACACACACACACACACACACACCCCCTGGGGGGGAATCCCCATTTGTAGGATCTGACTCCAATGCTAGATACAGATGATGAGCCTGGCAAGCAATGGTAGCTATAATTTCTCATTGGGATAGTACTTAGCTGCTTTCCAAAACTCTTTCCACATCTGATCTCATTTGATCCACAGAAGGCACCCTTTGAGACAGATTGGGCCAGGTATTGATGTTTCTATTGCATAGATATAGAAACAGGTCCGAAGACAAGACTATGACTCAATGGCAGTCACGTGGCTAATCTGATGGAGGACCTCAAGTCTTGACTTTTAGGCCTACGTGTTTTCCATCATGTCAAAGGACATGTCTGCACAGTCCAAAATACAGTAGAGACTTGTTCATTCTCTGATCACAAGAATTAGAGCTAGAAGACACTTAGAGTCTGACTTCTTTATTTTTGAGATGAAGAAACTGAAAGTTCAAGGCTAAGTGCCTGGTTCAAGGTCACGCCAATAGTCAGTGGTACAGCTGGAATCCCAAGTCCCTGACTCCCATCTAGCCCTGTCTCCCTGCAGTTAGCAAGCCCAGGTAATTTTCCACAGCTCCACCCCTCCTCCCCCAATACACACCCCACTTCACTTTAAGTATTTCAATTACAGCACTTAAGTGAGGAAGAAAATGATAATGGGAGTTGATTTCATTCACATCCCTAGCCCTTGGTGATAGAGATTTGGCAATTAGCCAGTTCTGCCACAAATCCTTTTTGGAAGCAGGCAGGTCATAAATAGATAAATAAAAGATTTGGATTGGACCAACATATTCAATCTAATTCAACAAATATTTATTAAGTGCCTACTATGTGCTAAGCAGCGGAAATAAAAAGACAAAAATGAAACAATCCTTGTCCTCAAGAAGTTTACTTCGTAATGGAAGGATACAGCATGCAGGATATCCAGAAGTCACAGATTTAAAGCAGGAAAGCATCTTGGAAATCTAGGGGTTCTAACCCTGTGGTCCAGGGACCCCTGATTTTAGAAGTTCTTTTAATTTGACTGAGGGAAAAGGTTGCATTTTAATTTTTTTGCCAACCTCTAACCAAAACTTAGCATTTGCTTCTATTATGAACGTAGGCAATAGACCAGTTATTTTTCAGAGAACCCATATTCTTCACTGGACTGCCAAAGAGGTGATGCAAAAAGGGTTAAGGATCCCTGACCTGGTCCTGTCCCCTCATTTTACAGATGAAGAAATTGAGACCCAGAGAAATTGTGTGACTTGAAATTGAGTTGGGATTTAAACCCAAGCCCTCTGATTCCAGACAAAGTCTTTTCCCCAACCGTGCTGCCTCTGTGAGTGTATTAAGAAGTAGGGAATAAAAATCGGAAGGGGAAGCTTAGACAAAGTGCTCTAGGAATATATGAGGTGGGAGAGAACACTAATCCTTTCATGTATCACAGAAGCCTTCATGGAAGAGGAGGTGCCTGTGGTCTTCAAGGAGAGGCTTGTTGGTCAGCTTGTCATTGGGATTAGTTTTTGCATTTGGGTTGGAAAAGATAGCCTCCTCAGTCTCTTCCAATTCTGAAATTTCATTATTCTGTATTCTGGATAATTTAGTCCCCTGAACTTGCATTGGCATTTAAGTATTCCAATTTTGCCATCTATAGAAATCCATTTAGCTGGATAATTATCAAATCTTCATGGCCCTTGGTCAGCCTATGTGAATAGCCAGCTTTCAGCACTTCTACTCTCTAGATGTTGAGGATGTAAAGATAAGGTGTGTGTGTGTGTGTGTGTGTGTGTGTGTGTGTGTGTGTGTGTGTGTGTAGGAGAATGGAATAAGAGTCTGACAAAGATGGAGAAGGGTGGGATGAGGCAGGATGGTACAGAGGGGGAAGGTTTGACTTCTAGAGAAAGGTCCAAAATAGACATATTGCTGATCTTTCTACCTGGAGACCTTTCCAGGTGGAGCTGAGCTCATCACTGGACCAAGGGTCCCATAACAGGTATTGTGAGGCATATGAAGATGGATAAAACACAATCTTGCCCTCAAGCCTAGTAAACACCTAATATGTGCCAAGCACATGGAACATTGATGAAGCTGGTTGATGGGGGTGAGGGTAGGGTGTTACAATATAGGCCAGTGGCAAGAGGTTTCTTGCAGATATGTAAGAAGCATGGTCCAGGTCACCCATCCAATGAGAGAAGTGAGCCAGATGACTTAAGGCCCTCCTAGCTCTAAATCTGTGATCTTATAACGGTCTTTATTTTGTGCTTTCCTCCCAGCAGCCCTCTGATGTAGGCAATACAAGCATCCAGTCCAATTCAGCTAGCATTTATTAAGCACCTACTGTGAGCCAGGCAATGTATTAGGCACTGGGGATACAAAAACAAAATGGTCCTTACCCTCAAGGAAATTACATTCTATGTGGAAGCTGAGAATTTAAGAAATGAAATGGTTTGTTCAGGTTAACAGGTATTGTAAATGGTGGGGCCAGAGCCTGAACACAGATCTTTGGAGAACATTCCAAGTCTAGCACTTTCCACACTTCCTCTCACCCACAGCCCTGAAGGCCTGACCTTCTACATCTCATCATGGAGATGAAGCTCATCTAATCATGGAGACAAAGCAAAACTTGACAAGGAAGGAACCTGGACTTGTAGGATCTTAGACCTAGAGCTAGGGGAGGGACCATCTAATCCAATCCCTTCATTTCACAGGTGATAAAATGGAAGCCCAGGGAGGTTCAGTCTTGTTCCAGGCCAATTCAGGCAATGTATGTCAGGACCTGGCTCTTCTTTCCTTCTTTGGGCCTCAGACTTTCTTTCTTGATCTCCCTCCATATTGGTTCCCATTTCTGTCTCCTTTGGGTTCTTCCCTACCTCTTGTGCTCTCTATTTCTCTTGCTATCTCTCTTGGCTGATGCCTCTCTCTATCTCTAACTCTCAACCTCTGTGTACATAACCACTGGAAGAGCTGGAAAGGTCCTTAGAGCACATCTACTCCTCACCTCTCATTTTACAGAAAAGGAAACTGAGACCCCAAGAGGGAAAATGAATTGTTATAACTCAGACTCAAACCAATGTCTCTGACTCTCCAGTTGAGTGCTTTTTCCACTACCCAATATAATTTGTGCTTACTTGTTTCATCCAGTGAGCTAAAAATGGACAATATGTTTGGAAATTGTCCAAGCATTGGCTGATGGTGACTGCCTTCAGCCACTAGGTCCTGATGGAAAGTCTTGAGGTGTGAATGTTGATTCTGAGAATGCTTCATCCTGTTGTTTTTTTTATTTTTTCTTTTTCCAAGGGAACTCCATCTTAAAGACAAATGCCCCTTTAGGAAGTGATGTCATGTGTTCCCACGATGCTGACATTTATAGTTATAGACACAAAGTCCCCACTGAAGCAGTCATGTGTGGGCTGCTGGTTTCCTCCTCCGTTGCCTTTTTAAAAATGGCTTTTTTCCCTCCCTTAGAATGACAGCCATCTCCCCATGGGTTCCTCCCACTCTCCCTACAAGAATTCTCTACTCCAGACAACGGAGTCTGCTCATCCTCCTGGGATGAAGTGCCTGGAGGCAATCAATCAGTCAGTCAATGAAGGAACACTTATGGAGCAAAGCCTAATGGAAAAGGCGTAGACTAGGTATGAGGGTTCTATTCTCAGCTCTGCCACTAACTAGCTGTGTGACCTTAGGCAAGTAATTTCCCCTCTTGGCGTTTCCAAATCTTCATCTATAAAATGAGAGAATTAGGTGGTAGAGAATATCAAAGATACCATCCATCTTTGATAGACTATGTTCTAAGGCCTCCCCATCTCTGACATTGTGTTCTAAGGCCTCTTCCAGCTACAAAAATTAAAATACTCCAATGTACAGAAACCTGTATTAGGTATAAGAGGGATATAAAGTTTAAACAGAGACCACGGGTCTTGCCCTCAAAGAGCATGCAGTCTAGATGGGGGAGATAGAACATAGTGTACAGTGTCTTATATCTTAAGTTTTCTTTTTTATATATAACTAGTAACAACTTTCATGTTCAGGGGAAGGAGAGGTGGTCAGGGCCAGAGAGGTTGGAGAACCAGAGGGATAACAGAGAGCAGCATTCAAAAAGGCATTGTCTGTATCTATTGGGTCTCGCCTTTGCAGTGGCGCCTAGACTTACCCGCTACTTCCACCCACTTGCTCTCCCTTCCTTGGCTCACAGAACTGAGACATCTGGCTGTAGATAACACTCTCTGTGTTCTTCTCCCCCAACAGTTTTCCAACCCACCCCTTTTTGGCAGCTCTGGGGGAAAAGGGAGACATGAAGGGTGTGAATGAAGTTCCTCACAAGCCCATGGTCTTATTCTCCTTCAACGATCCTTGGCTTTGTCTAAGCTTAGAATGAGGGGCTGGGGCCAGGCCTGGTTTTCTTGGCCCTGATCAATGACCTCTGGAAGCCCTCTCTAAGCTGGAGGATTTGCCTTCCATACAGCTCTCCATGCTGGTGCTCTTGCTAGCCCAACCTCCAGCCTTCTAACAGACCAGCCTGTTGGTTGGCATCCCAGCTAGCATCTTGGCAGTGAAACCCATGGCAGGATATGCCAGGATGGTGGATCTGTCTCTCAATTTCTTCTGGATGAAGGATGTGACTGACCCTTGAGCTGGCTGGGCCTGCTAAAAAACTAGGGAACAATGTCTAGGGGCTACAGTTTTTGTGCTCTCTCTCTTCCTAGGAATCAACCGATAAATAAACATTTATTTAGCATGTACTAAGTGCCAGGAAGTGTGCTAAGCACTAGGGATACACAAAGACAAAAAATACTATCTCTACTCTCAAAGGGTTTGCAATCTAATGGAAAAAACAAAATATAGATTCAGCCACCTGACTATAGCACCATACCCATCTCACTATACAACCATACCACCTCACACCCACTGCAGGATAGGCCCTACTTCCCTATAGGAGCATGTTAACCTGGTAGATATATCCCACTTAATTCTAGTGCACACTGTTGCTATTGATAAGTCTTAATTTTTTGTTTTTAAAATTTGGTGGTCCATGTGCTCATATTCATATGTGTAAGCTATCCTTCTGGCATCACTAATACATGGTCCCCAAAAGGGACTTAGAGTATATGCACATACATACATACAAACACTCACAAATATATGTATATATGTATATAAATATGTGTATGTATCTATATACATGTAGATAGACATCTGTATAGACATGTGTATCTATGTATATATGTGTGTCTATAGATGTATATGTGTGTTGTGTATGTATACACACACACACACACACACACACCCTTTTCTAGCTGCCTGGTTGCTTGGTGAGGGGAGCTTGATAGTTTGGAGACTTATAAGGAGGTGGCTCCATACACCCCAAAGGGCCACCCCTTGGATTGGAAAGAAAAGCCCTATTACACTGAGCCATCTCTTCCTTCCTTCTCAGCTATGACCTCAGTGCTCAGACACTCTGTCTGCTGACTGGCCAAGTCATCTTCCTTGGTTCGTCCCACAGTGAGTTTGACTTAATTTGGAAGCCATGGTTATGGTCCTAGGCCCTTGTTAGAATCAGATCCCAGCCTAAAATTGACAGTGCTATCCCCAGCTAATGCTGAAAATACCTGGGAAATGCTAAAGGTGCTGGCAGAGGTGTGGTGGGCTAATTGTAGCAAAGGTAACAAGGATGTTCATTCTTAGTGATCTTTGGAACCTGAAGCTTGGTTCCCAAAGCAGCAATTAATCTGAAAGTCATTTCTGTTAGGCTTGGGAATCCCATCAGACACACCTGTACTCAACCCTTGTATGCCTGGGGGAGTGACTACATGACTAGAATCTAATTTGTTTGTTCAATCCTTCATTCTCTCTCTAATTCAAAATTTATTAACTGCACCTAAAGTCATGAAGATCTGGATTCAAATTCTACCTTTGATACTTTCTGGCTGTGTGACCCTGGGCAAGTCATTTAATGGCTTACAGCCTCAGTTTCCTCATCTGCCAAATGTGGATAATAATAACAGTTATCTAATAATAAAGTTGTTTGGAAGATATAACAGCACCTACTAATGATAGGGTTATTATGAGGATAAAATAAGATAACATGTTTGTCCTCTGTGCTTGAAGAGGATCATGACGTCAGGGAAATGATGACACGACTTGCAGTTGACTTGGATTTGAGTGAGAGAGGGCTGTGCAAGGTCACCAGCCTCACTTTCTTCTCCAGAGCCATCTGGGTCCAGTGACCAGGCATTCATCGGGATGAATGGACCCTGGCCCTTTCAGGCTAAGGTCCTTTCAGGTTCTCACTGTGAGTCAGGTAACCTCCATTCAGTCAATAGGCCTCTTTAAGAAGTTAATCAAGGGATGGCCCCTTTAATCAAAACTCAGGAAAAAAATCACACTAGGAAGGGAAGACCCTCAAGATCACATATGTACAGTGCTTTGCAAACCTGAATGAGAACTATTATTATTAAGGTACTTTTGAGATCTTAAAACACTATATAATTGTTAGCTATTATAATTACCATTCAGTATTATATATTTTTTTCTCTGTCTATGCCTGAGACCAGTACTCTACTTTAATCTGCCAGAGGAAAGTTTTTATTTTATCCAAACTTTGCAAAGTCCTTTATGTAAATTATCTCATTTGATCCTCAATAGCCCAGCGAAGTAGGTGCTATTAGTACCCCATTTCACAGATGAGGAAACAGCTACAAAGCAGGATCTGAACTCAGTCCTTCCTGACTCTAAGTTGAGCATTCTATCCCTTGGGGCACCTACTCCCTAGTCTTCTCTGTACCATGGCATCGAGTATGAATGAATGAATGAATGAATAGGCATTTATTAAGCACTTATTATGTGCCAGAACTGTGCAAAATTTAGGGAATACAAATAAAAAGGTGGAGCTCATCCCTGGCCTCAAGAAGCTTACATTCTAATAGTGACACAGCACAATAAGAGATGAATATTTTGGGTTGGAAATTTCCATAGCTCAGTCTAATCACTTGACATTCCAGGGCTCCAGACAACTCTCCAAGGTTCTAAATTGCAGGTAGCTTGTTATAGATAGGCTTTGAAGGAGAGTTTTTACACCTAGAATTCATGAAATAGAGGGAACCACAGGTCCCACCCCACCCCACCAAAAGCACTTACGGGGGGATACCGAGACAAAAAAAACCCAGCCCCATCCTCAGGGTGCCTACATTCTACGTGGGGTGGGGAGGATAAAGCATGTATATAGGTAAGGCTACATGAAGAGTAATATTAGAAAATTTCGGATCCTAGAGATAAGTCATACCTGGGTGGTAACAGGTGGATGGGACATCAAGAAAGGCACCAGAACTGGGCTTTGAAGAACATTGAGGATTCTGAAAGGTACCCAGCCCCCCTTCCTTGTTGAGTTTCTTTCCTTAATCAGGATAATTCAAGTTAATTTAGTCAACAATTATTTACTGAGCGTCTACTAGGATCCTGTGCCAGGGGCTCCCAGCTCTGACACCAAACATTCTGTGTTCTAAGGGCCCTCCCAGCCCTGACATTCTTTGTTCTGAGGGCCCTCCCAGTTCTGACCTTCTTTGTTCTTAGGGCCCTCCCAGCTCTGACATCCTGTGTTCTAGGGGCCCTCCTAGCCCTGACATTCTTTGTTCTGAGAACCCTCCCAGCTCTGACATTCTGTGTTCTAAGGGCCTCCGAGCTCTTGACATTCTATGTCAAGTCCACCAGTAAGACTTTTAAAAATGGCCTTCTGTGCCTCAACTTCTGGCATGGGTGCTAAGCCTGGAGGGATGGATGATGAAATGCCTTTTTACTATTCACGAGCAGTGCTGTGCCCTTTCAGCAGACTGCCTGGCTCCTCTTTCCCTTCCCTTTGCTCCCTATCTTGCCCTTTGATACCAAACTCGTGCATGCTCCCCAGAGGGCTGGGTGGGTTTGCTCCAACTGGTGGCTGCTTGGCAAAGGAAGCTCTTGGACAGGCCAGCTGGGTCCCAGCCAGTCCTCCATGGGTTTGGGTATCCCTCTGGTGTCCCAGAAATGGAGTCAAGTCAACAAGTCTTTTCCAACTGGCTAGTCTGTGTTGAGTCCTAACATAGGCACTCTGAGTGTATCTAGGGGAAGGGGAGAAAGTCAGTAGCAAAATATGAGACATCTGTTCTTGCCTTCAATGAGTTTATAGTCTATTAGGGGGCAATAGTCATCTTCGCTCATGTTTCTAAAGTAGTGATAATGAAGCTATGACTGGGGTTTTCTAGTCTTCTTTCCTCATAACAGCCCTATGGAGTCTCTAACAATGTTAACAAATATTGTGTTAGGTGTAGGGAGAGATACAATGTTTAAATAAGACCGGAAGCCTATCCTCAAAGGAATCATGGGGTGGCAGAAAGATCGTTGAATTAGGAGTCTGGAGCCCTAGGCTCAAATCCTCTCCCTGGTACCTAGTAGCTGTGTAACCCCAGCAAGTTACTTCACCTGTTTCCCACAGTTTGTTCAGTTGTAAGATGGGGATAATGACACCTATCTCGAAGGAATACCTTGGAGATAAAATAAGATGGTATTTGCAAGGTGTTTGGCACAGTGCCTGGCATGTAGTAGGCTTATTACTTCCTATCCCCCTGCCTATATTTATATATTTTTAACAATATATTTACATCCTGTTTTCATGCATTATTGTATTTCACGGGATACAACAGTCTTTGAAGAATTAAAGATTGGCAATAGAGAGGCCCATGGTGGGTATGAACAGGCTACAGCTCAAGGTCAATGAGGAACTTGAAGGAAGAACATGGATGGAAGATGACATCAAGGAAGCATCTGATAAGAGGACAAAATTGTCTGATCATATGTTAAGGGCAAGGGCTGGCCCATAGCCAGAGAGCTCCACTAGAACCCTGGAGGAGGCAGGAAAAACAGAGGAAGGTCTCCAGTACATCCTGGGATTAATTTCTGGGAGAGCATGGGCTAGACACTCACCAGGTGGATAGGCCACAGATAGATTAAAATCTGCATTATGGGAGGTAACTCCCAAATCAGTGCAATCACAGAGTCATCTGAGCATTGAATATCATTTGTTTTTATATCAGCTTCGTTTCCAAAAATCTCCTCTCCTCTTCTCCAGTCCAGGGAGCTCTCCCTTTATAATCAAGAATTTTTTAAAAGAAAAAAAAGGAATTCAGTACAACTAACCATCAGTAATCAACTAAGCCTGAAATTATATGCAGTGTTCCATACCCATAGTTTCTTATCTCTGCAAAGAAGGGATGGGGGGTGCGCTTTGTTACTTTTCTTTTGGGGCCAAGCTTGGCTGCTTTAGTTTCATAAGATTCGGGTATTCGGTTCCTTTCCTTCCATTTACCATCTCGGGATCATTGGGCAGATCATCTTCTTTGTTCTTCCTGTTTCTATAGAGTTGTGGTATTATACAGTCCAGCGCAGCAAACCTCATTATCCCCATTTTCCAGCAAAAGAAATAGGGGCTTGGAGGGGTTAAATGATTAGCTAAGATTAACCTGTTGAATGTCAACCACCCTGGGCAAAGGCCTGGCTGTCCTGCTCTAGTTCCACTTCTGAAAAGTGGAAAGGGGGGCCCTACCTCTCTGCCCGGTTGGGATGGGATGGATACCAAGTGTGGGAGAACCAAGGGGCACCCAAGAGGGAATGTCTGTCAGGGGCTCTGCCCCTGCTTTCTCCTGGAGAGACTCCCAACCTCATAAATCACCCGAGCTGGGATCAGGAGTCACCGGGGAAGGAAGCAGCTGAGCCGTTGGGTTTTTTTGTTTGCCTGCCAAACTGCTCCTCTTGCCCTTTTGTTTCCAATTCTGCAGAGCAGCTAGCTTGCCTGCCTGCCCGCCACTCTGATGGGGTTGTTTTTAACTAATCACTGATGCTTCCATTATCTCTCCGGCATGATCTCTTCCTCTTTTTTCTTGGAGCCTTCCGAAAATAAACTGTCAATCACAGGCTGGAGTTGCAGTTTTTGAGTGGGGGGGGGGCTGGTTTGTGGCTTCATGGTCTTGGAGGTGGGGGCAAGGGCAAAGGGGTGCAACCGACCTTGGGAAGAGGATTTCATTCAGGAAGGGCTGCCCAGCAGTGACACCAGACAACAAAGCTGGAATGGGGCTGATGGCACCTGCCCCTGTCTTTGTGCTGCCTGGCCAGGGCTCTGATTTTGGCTGAACAGATATTGAGCCACACAATAACTCTAAGCTGAGTGTCCAGCTCTCAGAAAGAAAGAAAAATCCAGAAACAGGGATGGGATTCTAATTGTCACCTAGCACTTAATATAGTATGTGTGGGGGAATACTGAGCAGAGAATCAGACACATCCCCAGAGCCTCTTTGTGGGTCTTTGTTTTCTTGAGAGAAATGGGACCTAGCAGATTTGGGACCTGGTATGACAGGCAGAGACAAGTTAAGTGTGGCCTTCTGGTGTCATTACCCAAAGAAAAGGAGAATGATGTGAGACCAAACCAGAAAGGGGCAGACAAATTACTATGGTGAAGAGTAGGTCAGGGTCTATGTGGCTTCAGTTTCCAAAGTAATGGTAAACTGAAGTCTCGACAGAGGGAAAAAGTCAAGGGTGATCATTGGGACCATTGGCTCACTCGACAATTAAATCTATCCACCAGTTCAGGGTTTCTCTTGCTCCATTATTTTGGGGGTAATGGAAAGAACACCAGCCTGAGGGTCTAGAGCCCTCAGTTCTAGTCCTCTCTTTGCCACTATTTACATGTTAGACCTTAGGAAAGGAGTTTCATGTTCGAGGTCTTCATTTCCTCAGGGGTCGGATTGAAAGGTACACTGGAAATGCCTCAAAAGTTCTATGAATTCTGTGAACCAAGATATTAGATGAAGGGGTAGCAGATCTGAGTTACGTTGTGAAAGTAGGAATAACAAAATATGAGAGCTGATTAGCTCTCTGGAGTGAGGGGGACTGTGGTCAAAGATATTGCCAAGGCACCCAACCTGAGCCACTGGGAAGATGGGAGTGCTCAGGGCAGAAATGTAGAAGCTCAGAAGGTGAGTGGGTTAGAGGGTAAGAATAATGAATTCTGTTCTGGACATGTTTTGTTTGAGTTATCTATGGGATGTCCATATCAAACTGTCTGGTAAGTATTTGATGGTGATAGAATGGAACTCATTAGAGAGACAAGGGTTGTTTATAGAGATCGGGGAATCCTCTGTTACACCTTGCAGGAGAGAGACATTAACTCTGAAGTCAGAGGATCTGGATTCAAATCATACCTCTGATGCATTTATACTTCCTGCAGCAGAGGAGAAAGAGAAGCAGTGGTAAGGGGATTATAACATTTGGTGTTCTAAGGTACCTCCCAGTTCTGACATCCTGTGTTCTCAGGGCCCTCCCAGCTCTCACATTCTGTGTTCTAAAGGCCCTCCCAGCTCTGACATCCTGTGTTCTAAGGGCCCTCCCGGCTCTGACATCCTGTGTTCTAAGGGCCCTCCCAGCTCTGACATCCTGTGTTTTGATGGCCCTTCCAGTTTCAACATTCCACAAATCTTTGATTAACCAGTTTGTAATCATGATAGTAGTTGAGATCTATATATGAACTTTAAAGTTTATAGAACACTTTACATATATAATTTCATTTCATCCCCATGACAACCATGTGAAGTGGGGGTTACTGGAATTGTTATTTCCATTTTGCACATAAAGAAACTGAGGCCTAGAGAGATGGAGTGACTTATTCAGAATTATACAGCCAGTGTATGACCGAAGTGGGATTTGAACCCAGGATTGTTTCTGCCACATGTATGCTGCTTCTCCCATCTGTAGATTTTATAAGAATGCTGCCTATCTCTATAAGATTTGCTTTGTGCTACTTCTGCCCTGAATCAGACATGAAGGTCAGGCTTGTCTCTTTTAGATGAGAGATAGGAAGAAGGGCTTTGGTTTCCCACTGCCCCTCCATCTTTGTCCAGGGAGGGATTGTGGTGGCTATCCGATGATTTCTTCCCCTTCAAAGTTATGGTATGGAAGGCCTTCCTGATTTTTTAAGCCTTACCTTTGGCCATGTTAAAAATCTGCATTTAGTAAATCTCATATAAGTAAGCTCCAACAAAGAGAGGGGTGTGTGTGTGTGTGTGTGTGTGTGTGTGTGTGTGTGTGTGTGTGTGGTAGGAGAGTGGAGGCTGCAGTCGTGGGACTGATGGTCACATAACGAAGGAATGTCTTTTTCCCCTTTGTCCAAGAGTCCCTTTGGCTCGTTGAAGCATTTGCCCTAGTTTCTAAACTACAGAATCACAGAATCTCAAGATGTAAAGGAATTTCCAAGCCCAAATGGTCTCTCCTGCACCTGGACAGAAATCCCCTTGTGAAAACATTCCGAACAAAGGATCATCTGGATCCTACTTCAAAATCCTCCACAACTTCCTCAGGCCATCCATTCTACTCTTAGACAACCGTCATTGACGACAGATTCATAGATAGTGTTGGACCGGTCTGTAGAAGATACCAAATCCAACATCATTTTTACAAACGAGAGAAGCAGGGGCCCAGAAAGCTGAGATGGGCATCAAGGTAGTAGCTAGAGTGTTAGACTTGGAGTCAGGAAGTCTTGAGTTCAAATTTGGCCTCAGACACATATTAGCTGTGTGCCCCTGGTCAGGTTGACCCCCTCTGTGCCTTAGTTTCTTCCTCTGTAAAACAGGTATAATACGAGCATCTACTTTCCAAATGAGATATTTGCAAAGTATTTTGTAAACCTTCCAATCATATATAAATGCTATATTTTATAAAGTAACTTGTCTAAGATTGTATAGAGAATAATTAGCCAAGCTGGGATTTGAATCCAGTTCCTAAGAGTTCAAGCCTGAATCCTTCTATCTAGCTTTCTACAGATTCCACTTCTTTCTGTTAGTTCGGCTCCCTGAGGCCAAGAAAGACAAGATTAATTCCTCTTCCCTGTAACAGCTATCATGTCTCCCCCACCCCCATCTCCAAAACTGTCTTCTTTCATGTAAGTTAATAATAATGTGTTTTCTATAGTGCTTATGGTTTACAAAGGGCTTCACATATTTATTCTTCAAACAAACCTGTGGTCCCATTTTTATAACTGGAAAAGTATGGTTCAGCAACTTACGAATGGGGGGAGAAGTCACACAGCTAGTAGGTATCAAGGGTGGGATTTGAACCCTGGTTTAACTAACTCCAAGGCCAACTCTCCATCCACTATGTCATGCTGTCTTAGTTAAGTATTCCTACTTCCTTCATCATGATATATGAGAAAGACTAGAGTTAAAAGATCTGAGTTCAAATCCCAGTTCTGACAGCTTACTCCCTAGGTAACCTTGAGCATGTGACTTCCCTCCCTGGGTCCCAGTTTCCTCATCTATCAAATGACAGGGTTGGACTAGATGATCTCTGGGATCCTTTCTACCTCTAGCTTTATGACCTTATGAATTCATCATTGAACAGCATGGGCTCCAGTCTTGCCCCAACGCAAATATCTTCGTCACCTTCTTCCAGATGGGCTCCAGATGGTCAATGTCCTTTCTAAACTATGGTACTTCATACTCAATCCAGGACTCCAGTTGTGCTACAACCAGAGTCTGGGACAGCAAGACTCCTCCCACTCCATTCTGCAAGTAATGCAATATAAGTCAAGTCAATACACGTTCATTAAATGTGTCAGGCATGTCCTGCGAATGTAAATACAAGCAACAAGATGATCCCTTCTCTCAAGGGGCTTACATTTTAATAGGTAAAGACCACATAAAAGGGAGCTGAAAGGAAGTTGGAGACGGTACATGGAAGCATGGTGGCAAAGTCTGGAATATGAAAGGTGGCTTTTCCAGGCTCTTCCTCAAAATGGAGGTTCTAGGAGGCACTTACCAATGGGAGAAGGGGGTTGTGGTGGTAGAGGGAGCAGACAGCTGGGGTCAAAGTCCAGAGAGTACAATTCAGTAAGCAGTTCTATTAAGGGACTGCCTTGTGCCACTTCTAGGCACTAAGGATTCAAAGACTAAAACAAAACTCAAGGATCTTACAGTCTAGGTGGGGAGGGAGTGGGGCATGATGAATCATACGCTGATAGATAAATATAAACTATACAAAATAAATTGGAAGGAAGGATTCTTAGAGGTGTGGGAATCAGGAATGGCCATGTGTAGAAATTGGAACATGATGAGCTTTGAAGTGAATTAGGGAATCCCCCAGTCAGAGGTGAGGAGTGTGGCCATTCCAGGCCTAGGAAACAGTCTGTATAATTATGAAGGTGAGAAATTCAGCTCTATGGACTACGAAGAGCAAGGAGACAAGTTTGGCTGAAAAATCCTAGTGTGTAAAGGGGAGTAATATGAAATTTGCCTGGCAGATTTCAGAAAAGCCTGGAAAGACTTTCATGAACTGATGCTGAGTGAAGTGAGCAGAACCAGGAGAGCACTGTACACAGTAACAGCCACAGTGTGCTATGACCAACTTAGTTAGACTTAGCTCTTCTGAGCAATGTAATGATCAGTGTAAAGACTCGTGGTGGAAAATGCTATCCACATGCAGAGAAAGAAATATAGAGTCTGACTGCAGACTAAAACATACTATATTCTCTTTTTTGTTTTTTTTTTTGTTTTTTCTTTCTCCTGGGTCTTCCCTTTTGTTCTGATTCTTCTTTCACAACGTGACTAATGGGGAAATATGTTTAATATGATCATACCTGTATAGCCTATGTTAGAATTACATGCCATCTTGGGGAGGGGAAAGGTGGGAGGGTAGAAATTTAGAACTCTAAATCTCATAAAAGCCAATGTTGAAAACTAAAATCAAATAAATTTTTAGAAGTTAAAAAAAAGAAATTTGCCTGGCAAGATACATTGGAGGCAGAATTTAAAGCACAATGTAAAAAGCGTTTGCTGGTTTTGAATGTTGAGGGTCTGGGTTCATATCTGAACTTTTTCACTTACTATCTGTGGGACCTTAGGCAAGGCTCACCTCTATGAGCCTCGGTATCCCCATATGCCAATAGAGGGAGTTCAACTTCACTTCTAAGGTCTAAGCTCTAAATCAGTGGTCCTGTGGTCTTAAACGCCAGGTAACGGAGTTGATACTTTATCCTTGAGGCCATAGGAAGTCACTGCAATTTCTTGAGCAGGGTTCCTACTTATGCAACACCTCTCCTAATGAAATTGAGTCAGTTACAACTCTTGTTCCCTCACCCCATGAACATCCCCTAAGACTGAGAGTACTAATACAGCTTCCACAGTTGCCTCCTTTTTCAGGGGGAAAGGACTTAGGGTCCTAGGATTATCTACCCTCTGAATAAAGATGCTTGACCTAATGGGATCCAGCAGCAGCAGCCCCTCCGGTGCTTGTGGTTCCCAGAGTTGGCTGTGGTGATATTTCTCGTTACCCTTTATTGCCCATCTTTCAGCCTGTTTTCCATCCACCTGACTGTTCAAATTGACTTTGATGAGGACTAATTTCACCAGTCTGAGTTTCCTGTGACTCTTCTGCCTCTGACGCTTTGCTGAAGCTTCCGTGACAAATATCACCGGCAATCTCTTCATCTGCTCATTCTTAAGAGCTTTCCAGGTGTGATTTGGTCCTTCTTGAACAATGCCTCCCCAGCCCTCACCCCCCAAGCCCATCGACCTGATCCTTCCACAGCAGCATCTGATTGTTCGCGCTGCTCTCATCCTCTTGACTTGGGCCAATTTCAGCTTGTAGCATTGGGTCAGTTATTGTGTGGCTCTCTAGGCTGGGCATCAACTGCCACGATCACTTTTTGCTTTATGAAAGGTTAGTAACCTGTCTTTAATGGCTCCTGAATAAGCAGCTTGGGATTTCAGGGCTAGTGATCTCCTGCAGAGCCAGAGACTCAGAGAATGTCAGAGCAGGAGGGGGCATAGATGGCTAGAGTTTGAAGTGGCCTTAGAATAGAGGTTTTTAGAACTTTAAGGGACAGAGCTGAGATGACAGAAGGCTAGAGCCAGATGGGTACAGTGGGAAGAGGCTTAGATTTGGAGTCAGAAGGCCTGTCTAGAAGACCTGGTTTCGCTGGCCAGAGCTCTACCTGTGTGAGTCAGGCAAGTCACTTAATCTCCCCAGGGTCTGTTTCCTTATCATTAAAATTTGGAGGTTGGATTGGATGACCTCTATGGACACTTCAAGCTTTAAATCATATAACTTTAGAAGATAGATTATTGGGAATATAAGGGAACTAAGAACACAGAATATCAGAAGTGGGAGAGACTTTAGAACACAGAATCTCAGACCTGTAAGCGCCTTAGAACATGGAATGTCAGAGTTAGAAGGGGACTTAGAACATGGAATGTTAGTTCTGGAAAAAAAAAAAACTTTTCAGATGAAGAGTCATGGAAACTTTCTCAGAGAAAAGTCATAGGATCACAAATTAGAGTTCTATTTCTTCACTTTTGCAAATGAAGAAACTGAGGCCCAGAGAATTTCAGTCACTTCCCCAGGGCCACACAGGTACTAAATGACAGAACCAAGATTTGAACTCAGTTTTTCAGAGTCCAAATCCAGGGTTGTTTGCATTTAGCCATGTTGCCTTGAGATCTTAGAATATAGAATGTCAGACCTGGAAGGGCTCTTAGAACCCTGCACACCATTAGTAAAATGAGGGAGGTAGATTTAATTAAATATAAAGAAAATCTCTCAAACATTGGTGTGTGACTGACTGAGAACTGCCTCAACCCACTCCCTGATCATGTAGCCCTGGACTGTAGGGCCATAGTTCACATCCCATCTGGGTACATGGGAAGATTTTCCCACTGACGCCTCCAACATTGGGTTGATGCCCTAAAATTTAATCACACCTGATTTCAGAACCCAAAGCTCAATTCCTCTTACATTTATGGAGCATCTACTGCATACAAGACCCTATGCCAGGTGCTGGAGTCATAAAGGTGAATAATAATATGGCTTCTGTCTTCAATGAACTTACTCTCTACCGAAGGGGGAGAACATTTTCATTTGGGACAGTGGTGGCAAAAAGCATCAGGGAAGACTTTCTGCCACCTCAGCTGAGTGTTGAGTGAAGAGGATTTTGACAGTCAGTGA
Organism: Trichosurus vulpecula; assembly: GCF_011100635.1. Lineage (NCBI taxonomy): Eukaryota > Metazoa > Chordata > Mammalia > Diprotodontia > Phalangeridae > Trichosurus > Trichosurus vulpecula. Next base: position 50,834,530 of record NC_050574.1, read on the forward strand.
TACGAAGGGAGGAAATACCAGGTATGGGACATCAAAACCTGTGTGAAAACAAAGACTTTCTTGGGACAACCTTGGTATCCAGGTAGAGTAGAGAGACACAGGAACAAGATCTGGGGCCTGAAAACCATTCCGGTGACTGCTGATGGTCTTCCCAGTCCCTAGCTATTTGTTTCCACATCTTATTTCAAGCTTTAACTCAAATTCCACCTTCTTCAGGAGGTCTTTCCCAGTCCCCATCCCCACCCCCATGCCAGCTGCTCATACCTTTTCTCGGAGACTACTTTCTTTCTACTCTATATAAAATTTGTTTGTAACATAGTTATTTCCATATTATCTCTTCCTATTAGATTTTAAGCTCTTTGAGGGCAGGGACTATTATGGTCCTTTGTATCTCCTGTGCTTAGCTTAGTGCCTGGCACGGAATAAGATGCACTTACTAAAATGCTTGTTGACTGATTGACTGACTACAATCTCTCCATGGGCCAAGTTTCTATCTCAGGGATTAAATCACCCCCTCGTGAAAGCTCTAGGTAGTGAGCAGGCCATGGAGAGGTGCATAGCTGTCTGGGTAGAAATGGTGTTGGTTCTCCATTGAGGGCCGGGTCAGCTGCTAACCCCTGTGTGTTCTCTTTATGAGGCCCTGGAGCCTTGAGCTTGGAAATGTAGTGTTCTGGAATAGGCCACGCACCAATTTAATCAGAAGCTATTAAAACCAGAAGGGACCTTCTGGCATCACGGAAACATGGATGCTCAGAATTGTAGGAAATCATAGGATTCAGAACTGAAAGGGGCCCTAGAAACAATCGGACTCAATCCATTTGGTTTTTTTAAATTTTTATCATTATTGTCAATAGCTTTGTGTAATGCTTCATAGGGACAATTAGGTAGCATAACAGATAGAGTGCTGGGTCTGGGGTGAGGAAGTTCAAATCCTAAGTTCAAATCCAGCCTCAGACACTTATTAGCTGTGTGACTAGAGGCAAGTCACTTAACTCTATTTGCCTCAGTTTCCCCATGACACTTGCTAGCTGTGTGACCCCAGGCAAGTAAAAAACCCCGTTTACCTCAGTTTCCCCATGACACTTGCTAGCTGTGTGACCCCAGGCAAGTCACTTAACCCTGTTTGCCTTAGTTTCCTCCTCTGTAAAATGAACTGGAGAAGGAAAAGGCAATCCCTCCAGCATCTTTGCCAAGAAAACCCCAGTTGGGGTCATGGAGAGTTGGACATGACTGAAGCAGCTGAACAACAACATGCTGTGTAGTGGTTGATGACAATAATGATGATAGTGATAAAGGGAGAGATTGGGTCATATCACTTCTGAAGTCCTTTCTAGCTCTAAATTCTATGATCTCTTGCAATTCTAAGATACAATGCTTCTATAATTTGCTAACTAGAAGTTCCCTTCCAGTTGTAGTGGATTTGGAGTCAAGGAGACCTGGGTGATAATTGTTTTAGCCTGGGCAAATCCCTTGACTTCACTGTGCCTCAGTTTCTCCAGAGGAGGCTATCAGGATGAGCTAGGGAGAGTACCCATATGGCAGCAGGACTGATGGTAACTTATTAATATTGGCTAGACCCTGGTGTCCTGGAGGACGGCTTGATGGGAGATGAACCATGGTGTGAGGCTGCCCACGTAGAGTGGGTTGAGGTGAGTTTTCACTCACCCACAAATGGTGGAAAGTATTTCTTTGGAAGCAGCTTTGTAGCCCAGCACACAGCACAGTGCCTGACACATAGTAAACCCTTAACAAATGCTTCTTAACTGATGGAATGACTGACAAATTTGCCCTCTCATTTTATAAATAGGGAAACTTTGGCCCCCAGAAGAGAAGTAACTTACTAAGTAGTCTTTGGCAGAACCTTGGACAGTGGGCTCCTACCTCCCAGATCAGGACTCATTCCCCTCCTCTCCCCTCTCTCAGGTTGACCTATTCTAACACTAGACTTTTCCCCAAACTGAGACTGATAGTCCTAGCCTACCGTCTTACTGATTTACAAGCCCCAGGTATAGATTTCACAAAGTGTGTGTGTGTGTGTGTGTGTGTGTGTGTGTGTGTGTCTGTGTGGTGTGTGAGTCCTGTTTATCTTGTTCTTTATATCAACCTGTCAGTAAGCTGATCGTGGAGCACCAATGCCCTGGAGCCCTCAGCTGCAACCATATATGAACACTGTAGCTCGTGAGACAAGACCAACTTCTCCATATCACAACTAATTGTATCTGAAAGGCAGCTAGGTGGTACAGTGAAAAGAATACCAGACCTAGGATCAAGAAGACCTACATTCAAATCCTACCTCAAATACTAGCTATGTAGCCCCAGATGAAGAAACTGAGGCAAAGTCATTTTACAGAAACTGAGGCTAGGGTTAAGTCTTAACCTCTGTTTGCCTCAGTTTTCCCATCTGTAAAGCAAGGATGATCACCTACCTCACAGGGTTGCTGTGACAATCAAATGAGATAAGATATGTAAAAAATGGCTTCGCAAACTTTAAATCATTATATAAATGCTAGCTGTGATTATTATGCTTTACTTCTTAACACCTGTTTCCTCACCTATGAAATGTGAACAATGATAATTAGGATATAATTCCTGGAATAAATACCTCGTAGGGCTGTTCTGAAGCTCAGACACACCTAATATATGTAAAATATATGTAATGATATATATGAAACATTCTGAAAAATTTAGGGTACTGTTTAAATTGCTGAGAGGCAGTGTGGTAAAGAAAGGAAGCCAGCCCTGGAGCCAGGAAGACCTAGATCCATCTCCCCACTGGCAGGGAGGGGGTACCTCTGAAAGTCACAATCGCTCAGGGCTCTAGACAGCTCTCTAAGAGAAGGTGCCAGCCTGGTGTGATAGAGTGAGTTTTCTCGTCTGCACATTTCCATTGGGCTGGAACCAATGACCATATTTTATATAATCATAACTTCGAATAGTGTGAATCTGAATGCATGGATCACTCCTGGCTGTTCGTTACTGGCATTACTTGGGACCAAGCTGTAAACATGAAATCACAGTTCAAGGCCTGTCTCTCTATAGACATTGAGCACCTTGGTTCTATTGGTTTTTCCAGGACTCAGGTCTGTGTGGATGCCCATAAGCTTGGCTTTGCTAATGCCTTCAGCATTCTGTTGTGTCCCCAGTGGGTCTTGGTAATGATTGCCAGTGAATCGCTGTTAGCCTGGATTCTGCCATACTCTGTGGAATTCTGTGGTGGATACAGGCCTATGTAACCCTTCTTCTCCCAGAGATCTGTGACTGGTATATGACAACTGGCCCATGGCATCCTCCTCCTCATGCAGGCAAGGAATAAGAGTTGGAGGATTGAAGCAGGGCCAGAAAGGGGCAGAAAAGAGAGTTCAATTCCACTAGATCTCTGGGAAAGAATTCTGGGTAAACTTATGAACTACATCATTGGAAGAGAGATAGATAAGAATTCATTCTGTCCAACCTCCCCCCTCTCTTTGTAGAGGAAGAAAGAGTCCCAGAGATGGGACATGACTTTCCCAAGTCTTAGGATTTACTTTAAGCTACCCTGATTTCCTTCAGAATTCATCTCAGGGACCATTATTCTGCATGGAGCTTTTACCATTTCCTCCAGTTCCCACTTTCCCCCAGCTACCTTGCATTCATTATCACTGATCTAGACTCCTATCTAAGAAATTAAGTTGCAAAGAAAGTGTGACTTGCATTTGTAGAGAGATTTTCCTCTTTTTGGAAGTTCCTTATAACAATCAGATGTACCTAACCATATCTGTATACACTCATGTCCACACTTGTATGTTGTCTTCCCTAGTAGATTCCTTGAGGTCAGGAACTGTCCACTTTGTATTTCCAGTGCTTGACACATCACAGGGGTGAGGAACTTGCAGCCTTGATGGCACATGTGGCCTTTTGTTAAGGGGATTTGTTCTATGAAGTTTGGATTCAGTCAGAGCTGCCCTTGAGGACTTAGAGGACCACATGTGGCCTCAGGGCAGCAGCTTCCCCATCCCTGGACTAGTACATAGTAGGTGCTTAACAAGTACTTACTGATTGAGGAACCACAGGACTCATCCTGTTTAAGAAGCCTCATTTTTACAAAGGAGGAACCCAAGAGCCAGAGGGCTGTTCAAGGTTAGACAGGTGGTAGTAAGTAGCGGAGGTGGGATTTGAACCAAGAGGATCTGATTCTTAATGCACACCTTCCCATCATACTAGTAGAGAGTGGCCCAGCCAGGATTCAGCCAAGCTCTCTTGCCATGTCCCACTCCTGAGACCACCAGCTTGGTCCTAGAAGTCTGGACTCCTGTCCAGGCAGCTGTCAGCTCCTCCTAAACCCCAAGCACAGGCTCCTCAGGCCTGCTGTTGCTTGCCTCTCTTGAAATGCTATCATTTCTGGGAGCTCTTACCCTCAGAACCAAATTGAGGAGCGGGGAGTGGTGAGAAGAGGGCTTCACATTCAGATGTTGTCTCTCAACTCTTTATTATTATTATTTTTCTGCTGCGCTGCTAAAAGCTTCCCGCAGAGAGCACATAACCTAACTCTTTAAAATTTAAAGGGCTTTACTTAAACAATGTGATCTCCCTCTGAAGGAAGCAAAAAGCATATTTAATGGTTATATTTAGAGCTGCGAGCAGACCCGAGCAGATGCGGTGGGGGGGTAGGGGGGTGGTGGATGCCAAAGACCACATTTGCTCATCCTGGTGACATAGCTGGGGGAGCTCAGTGGCTGAGCGCCTGCGGGGGCAGACATTGCCTCTGGCAGTGGCTCCTTGCTGCCCGCCCCCAAAGAGAACGTTGCCTTGGGGGGAACCATTCACGTCATGCCATGTCGGAGGCAGTGCAGACTCAGGATATGTCACTGCACAGGAGAAAGAGAAAACAAGATGGAAACCAGCAGCTCATTTGACAGCAGTCAGACAGTCATTTGGGGCTTATCCTGATGGCCTGACCAGATGTGAATTGTTGAGATTCTCTGATGCCTATTAGCATCTCAGAGCTGGAAGAGCTCTCAGAGACCTCTAATTCAAGAGAGGAAACCACTCTTATGTTCTTCACACATCATCATCTGGCCTCCATGGATGCCTTTTGAGTAGGGAAGTGTCAGGGTTAGACCCCTGCCTTAGGAAGATTATTTTGGCAGCTAGGTAAAAGACGAATTACAGAGAGAAGAGTCTGGAAGCAAGTAGACCAATCAGGAGATTATTTACAATAATCCAGGTGAGAGGTGATGAGGCCCCGAACTAGGATGGCTGGCCTGTGAGTGAAGAGAACGAGAAGAATGTAAATAGTACCGTGGAGGTCAGATTGATAAGACTTGACAACTATGGGATACGGAGTGGGGGGGGGGTGGTAAGACAGAGAGGAGAATTAAAGATGTAGACCTGGGTGACTGGAAGGATGGTGGTACCCTCAATGGAAATAGAAGGAAATGGAAGAAGGGGAAAATTTAGAGGGAAAGATAGCAAGTGTTCTTTCAGACATGTCGAATCTGAGGTGTCTGGAAGGGACAACTGGGAGAAGGGATCCAGTAGGCAGTCACTATTGAAGGACTTAAGATTAGGGCTAGGTAGAGAGATTCTGAACTCATCTGTATAGAAATAATACTTGAACATATGGGAACAGATGAGATTACTAAGTGTCAGAGTAGAAGAGGACCCTGGACAGAGCCTTGGGGGATGTCCATTCTAATGAGGCAGGAGATGGATGATTGTCCAGCAGAAGAGACTGAAAATGAATGCCCAGACAAGGGAGCTGAGAGAAAGTGTCCTGGGAGGAGCTAATGAGAAGACATGAATGAATGAATGAACAGTTATGAATTAATGAATTAATGATGATGATGATGAATGAATTAAAGAGTTACTATGTGCAAACATTCTCTTAAGTGCTGGAGACACAAGTAAATAAGGAAGAAAATCTCTTCTCTGAAGGAGCTCACATTCTAATGGGACAGACAATACATCTCAAAGGTTTTAATGGAAAGGCCCTATGGTCCTTTGAGGGCAGCAGGAAAGCAAATGTGAATGCTTTAATGACATTTCCATGCATCACATAATATCGCTTTCAGATGCTGGACCATGAGACAGTGCCAAAGACTTTGACAAGAATTCTCTTTTCTGGGTCTTTAGTTGATGTGGCTGTAGCACCTGCAAGAGCAGTTCCCGGGATGCATCTGTACAGGGATTGCTTCTCAGGATGATGGCTGAGGCCACCAAATGGAAATGATATTTCCAAGACTCTCTGCTTCAGAGTCCCAGGCTATCTCCATCAGGGTCTGAGGGAAGATGGCGGTCAAGGTGGTGGTGGTAGTTTGACTTTACAGTCAAATTATCCATGGGGAGAAAGTGGCTAACAGGGTAAAAATAATTCATTGAAGTTAAGTAGGGCAAGGATGGAAAAAAGCCACCAGACTTGGCAGATCAGAGAGAATGAGTAGCATAGGAGAGAGGTATTCTTCCTGTTCAGATTTAGGTGAGACTATACGGATTCTGAGGTCACTTCCAATTCTAGGATTCTTTGATGTCCATTGTCAGGAGGGTGTAGAACAGTGAGGAAAGGCCCTGGATTTGGTGTCAAAGGAACTAGGTTCACACTCACCTCTGCTACTAGCTTGCTGTGTGACCTGGGGTATATCATGTCAACTTTCTAGGTCTGTTTCCTCACTATAAAATGAAGGGACTGGATAAAATGATTCCTGAGATACCTCCAAGCTCTAAATCTACATCTACTTACTATGAATCAACCAATCCATTCATCAATATGGGGTCAAATCCCACTCCCTCTAATTACTGGTGGTATGACTCTGTTTACTAGTTGTGTGACCTTGGACAAGATACTAAAACTCTCTGGACCTCCATTCCCCAATCTGTGAAATGGGAGGGCTGAATTAACTATTCCTTTCCAGTTAGTGACTGTCATCCTCTGAACTGGAGCAGATTAGGGCTCTAAGAGAGCCCTGGTGTCTATTCTTCCCAGAACCTGGCCTCACCTGGTACTGTGGGAGAGAAAAAAGAAGCATAAAACATACAATTCTTGTTCTCAAGAAATTTACAGTCTAGATGAGGATCCAAGCCTGACATGCCTGAGTGCTGCATTGTGGGATCCCACTTACCTGTCAGAGCTCTGTTTATCAGATCAGGGACAGATCTCTAGGTAAAGATTGGGCAAGGCTTCATGGAGAAAGTACAGCTCACTTATGGTGGTTCTAGAAGGGTGGGTCAGCTCTGGAGAGATGATAAGTATGAAGGAGAGAATTCCAGGTAGTGGAAAGACTTATATGAACTGATGCTGAGTGAAGTGAGAAGAATCAGGGAAATGTTATACACAGCAACAGCTACATTGTGCGATGACCAACTTCAAGAAACTTAGCTCTCGTAGGCAAGGCAATAATCAACAATTTCCAAAGACCCATGATGGAAAATGCCATACACATCCAGAGAAAGAAATATGGAGCCTGGATGCAGATCAAAGCAGACTATTTTCTCTTTTTTGTTGTTTTTTCTTTCCTGTGGTTTTTCCTTTTTGTTCTGAATCTTTTCCACATGACTAATGTGTAAAATGTTTAATATGATTGTACATGCATAGCCTATATCAGATTGCATGCTATCTTGGGGAGGGGGAGGGGAGGGAGAGGGGAAAATTTAGAACTCAAAATCTTATAAAAGTTAATGTTGAAAACCCAAAATAATTAAATAGTTTTAAAAAAAGAATTCCAGGTAGGAGGAATTGTGTGGACAGGGGTGGTCTGGCAGGTGTGAACACTGTGCCTGTAATGGGCAGCGAGGAGGTGATGGTCTAGGTCTCAGGGGTGGGGAACCTGTGGCCTCAAGGACACATGTGGCCCTCTAGGTCCTCAAGTATGGTCCTTTGACTGAATCCAAACTTCACAGAACAAATCCCCTTAATAAAATGATTTATTCTGTAAAATTTGGACTCATTCAAAGGGTCACGCTTGAGGACCTAGACGGACACATGTGGCCTCGAGGCCGCAGGTTCTCCACTCCTGGGAGGCACCTTATTTAGTCTCTAAGCAACCAACCCAAGGTGGACCCATCCTGGTACCAAAAATCAAGGCTCTCTCTCTTAGAGGCCCAATCTGCTTCAGTTCAGAGGATGATAGTCACTAACTGTAAAGGAATATTTAATTCAACTCTCCCATTTCACAGATTGGGGAATGGAGGTCCAGAGAGTTTTAGTATCTTGTCCAAGGTCACAACTAGTAAACAGAGTCATACCACCAGTAATTAGAGGGAGTGGGATTTGACCCCATATCCTCTAATTCCAAATATAGTGCATTTTTCACCCCATGAGGCTGCTTCTCTGTTGTAGAGGGTCTCATTCTGTGCAATCACCTCTTTCCCTCTATAACCTGAAGGAACATTGAGGGAAGCCCTTGGAATTGCCTCCCGTGCCCAGCTGTGATTCCCCACCCTCGTGGGAGCCCTGAATTAAAGGAAATATTTTACGATCCCACGCTTCGTTATGTTTTATTAAAGCAGGCATGCCGACTTCCCCTGCCACATTCATCAAGCCCAGGACTGGGACTTCACCGCCACCATCACCCCCTCCCCACCACCATCAAACACAGCCCCCACAGCCTGCTAGAGGTAGTCATCCCTTTCCTGGCACTGTGGGAATTTGGGGGTAGGAGATGGAAACTGACATTTGATGACTCAGATATGAAAGAGAGGTTCTGAGACTTCAGGGACCCCCAAATCCGTGGTCCCTTTGTGACATTTCTGTCAGATGGCAGTCCTAACACTTTATCTGGCAGCCCAAGGCTCTCTGTATTAGATCTAGCAGTGACTGTAGAGACTTTTCATGTTCAAAGGCAGAGGTTTCAATCCTTCCTTCCTTCCTTCTTCCCTCCCTTCCTTCCTTTCTTTCATGTTTCCTTCCCTCTTTCCTTCTTTCCTTCCTTCCATTCTCTCTCTCTCTTTTTCTCTCTCTTCCTTCCCTCCTTCTTCCCTCCCTTCCTTCCCTTCCCTCCCATTTTTCCTTTCTTTCCCTTCATTCCTTCCATGTTTCCTTCCCTCTTTTCTTCTTTCCTTCCTTCTTCTTTTTCTTTTCCATTCTCTCTTCTTTCTTTCTTTCTTTCTCTCTCTTTCTTTCTTTTCTCTCTCTCTTTCTTTCTTTCCTTCCTTCCTTCTTTCTTTCTTTCTCTAAATATCTATGAAGTCCTAATTTAGAGCTGACAGATCTGTGTTGATTCAATTCAACAAATAAATTTTTGTCCAATTTTTGTTTCAGCTTCTGTGTAAGAAATCGATATGTGAAATACAATCTACTTTAGGGTAGGTACTGCCTCAGTTTTGTAACCAATCAATTGAAAAGCATTTCTTAAGGGTTTACTCTGTACCAGGCATTGTGCTAAGCCTTGGGCTTACAAAGAAAGGCAAAAACATGGTCCTTACCCTCAAGGTGCTTATACTCTAATGGGAGAAACAGCAGGTGAATAATATAGATAGAAGTTGTCCTTAGAGGTATCCCCAGCTCCTTACACAATGCTTGGTACATAATAGGTATGTAACAAATACTCATGGATAGGACTATTGAGCCCTCCCACCTGTGTGAAACTTAGGGGTGCTGGGTCACAGGTTACAAGTTGATGTTCAGTTATTTCAGTCAGACATGACTGAAAATGTCTGACTCTTTGTGACCCCATTTCAGGTTTTCTTGGTGAATATACTGCAATGGTTTGCCATTTCCTTGTCCAGCTCATTTTACAGGTGATGAAACTGAGGCAAACAGGGTGGAGTGACTTGCCCAGGGTCACACAGCTAGCAGGTGTCTGAGGCCAGATTTGAACTCCCGAAGATGAGTCTCTCTGACTTCAGGCCCAGCGCTCTATCCACTCTAGTTGCCCTGGGTTACAAGAACATGAAGGCTTGATAAGTGAGTGATGCTGGGTCTTAGACTGCTGATATCCCCATCCCCAATGGCCCCATGTCTCATGCCAATGGTTCATCTATAGCTGATGGCTAAGTTTTTCTGAGAACTGACTTCCTCAAATATCCTTCTTTCTTGGCCTCCTGGTTGCCAGTGAATCAAACTCACTCACCTATGGGGCAGCAGCTGGCTGTAAGGGATCATTTTTTATATCTTCCCAATTGTTTGTGCTCTTTGGCTTTTCAGTTAATTCATATTAACTTTGCATAAAGTTTGTATTTGCTTATCTGTGTATACTGTTGTACTAGCCTCCTCTGTCTCTGTCTGTCCCTCTCTCTCTGTCTCTCTCTGTGTTCTCTCTCTCTCTGTCTCTGTCTGGCTCTGTCTCTATATACGTATGCATGCATGTATATATACATACATACATATACACACATACACACATCTTCACCCAGTAGAATGTGAGCTCTTTGAAGCAGGGCATCTAGCCCAGTGCCTGACATATAACAGGTGCTAAATAAAGAGTTCGTTGTTGAAATATTTGTTGAATAATTCTCTGTGCTGAGAATTGAAGATACAGAGATAAAAGATGATATAATCTCTGCCTCCAAGGAACTGATGCTATAACTAAAGAGGGTGAAACATGCACAGAAATAAGTAATACATGGGAGTGAGATAGGAGCAAAGGACAATGTGCTAAGAGTGGAGGAGAGAGAGAATGCATGTGATTGGCATTAGAGGAAGCTTCATGGAGGAAGCGGTATCTGCCTTGGGTCTCATTGCATAGAGATGAAGAGGGAAGGTTTTCTGTGCAGGGTGGTTTTGAGTAGGGTGGCTTCAGGTGTGTGCAGGAGCCAGCTCGAACTACCTGAGCTGATTGTTAAATTTTCACTGTGAGCATTCACATTTTAAGAATTTGTTCAAAACTAGGGTTTGATTTTTTGTGGTATTGATTTCTAGACTTAAGGAAGTGATGGAGAAAATGTTAAGAATTCAGATTAAACTTAAAAATATGCTGTGTGTACAATCCCTCCCTCCCCAAGATCTGGCTGTTAAGCATTTACGAGCATACCATTGGGTGGCTAGCACCAATGAGTGAAGGGGGGAGATGTTAGGTTAGCATGAGGTCAAGGGATAGCTACTAGTCTAGCATGACGAGGACATGGAGAGAGAGAATAAGAAAATATGAAATGAAGTCATGAGAGATACGCCTGGAAAGGCTGATTATAGACAGACTGTGGAAGGCCTTGAATGCTAGGGTAAGGTTTTTTTTTATTTTAAACAATAAGCAATAATAGAGGGGGGGAATAGGTAGGCTGCCATGTGGCCCAACATCTCAGATCTTTCTGGGAGGCAACTTAGAAGGAAACAGATTGCAGGAGGAAGCAAAGCAATATCATATAGGACAGTAGCCAATGGTTGGCCAATAAGCTTTCACTGTCTCATTGATTTCTAGATTTAAGACAGTAATGAAGAAAAATTTAGTAATTCAGATTAAACTTAAAAAGATGTGTGTACGTTTTAGCACCTACTATGTGCTAGCCACTATTCTAAGTCCCAGAGATACAAAGAAAAGTGAAAACATGGTTCGTGCCTACATGGAGCTTTATTCTAATGGAGGAGACAACATATGTAACCATATAGAGGGATAACCCAAGGCTTCAGCTCTCCTCGGGTTTGTTTCTTCTTGCTGTTTTGCTCCTCAGGACTTTACTCAGAGGAAGAGCTTCATAAGTGTTTGTTGGATCGACCTAAAATCTCTCTGTTTCCTTTTCTTCTACTTTGCTCCCTCCTTGACCATATTTGCACCGCTAAACTTGCCTTGACTTTATTTCTCTTGGTTTGACTCCTTCCCCTCCTGTGTTTCCCTCCTCAGCTTGGTTTGCTTCCTCATCTGTGATTTCCAAGTTTTCTTTCCTGCCCCCATTCAGGGCAATGGGAGGGAAAGAGAGGAAAGAGAAGAAAACTTGAGACTCCCTCCCCTGCCCCCGCCCAACCTTCTAGGATGCCACTGGGACAGGGTGGTGAAGCCCCTGGCAGTAGATTTGGGAGGAGAGAAGTGATCACTTTGGAATAGCGGGGGTTGGGGCTGGGTGGCAGGGAGCCCAGTGAATATTGATAGGCAGTCATATCTGGCAGGAGCTGGGAGACAGAAAGGTATTAATTAGCAGTTATTCCTCAGCAGCGAGGAGATGGATAGAGATTAAGGTAACGGCCCCGTGCATCCGTTTTGTAGCAGCTGAGAAGCAATAGTAAATCAGTGTTATGAATCGATGCTGTAAGAGGGAGATATGTTTTAATCTTATTAGCAGTACAGCATTACGGAGAGAGTCGGGGGATTATTCATCACCAGGGGTAAGTCAGGAAGGAGGGAGATCGAGGGAGCTTCAAATTAGCAGCTGGGATATAGACGACAATAGAAAAGACTAAAGATGACCCCTGACTCCCATCTGGCAAGAACCAGGGTGATGGGTGAGTGCGTGCGTGTGTGTGTGTGTGTGTGTGTATGTGTGTGTGTGTGTGTGTGTGTGTGTGCCTGCAAATACATGTGTGGCAGAATTACAGACAGAACATAGACCAGAAGCCACAATGTTTAAATTCATTCATACATTCAACAGGCATCTATACTTAGGAACCTACTATGCAGCAGTGCCAGGTCCTGAGGATTCTAAGGCAAAACTGAAATAGTCCCTGCCTTCAAAAAGCTTACATTCTATTAAGGTGACTAGAAGATGGAGAAGAGGCAATGAGGCTGGCTGGCCACATCGAGGGGGGTTGGGGTAGAGAGAGAGAGAGAGAGAGAGAGAGAGAGAGAGAGAGAGAGAGAGGAGAGAGGAGAGAGAAGGTAGCAAGGCCATTCTGGATGTATGATGACAGAACATCAGAATCTAAAAATTGCAGAATTTTGGATTCAGAATTATAGAATCTTAGAATGACAGAATCACCTTAGGAGTCCCCTAGTGCAGCATGCCACCTAACGAAGCCATCCTTCTGTTGAAATGCATGGGTCCCTTCTCAGAATGTTTTAGAATTAAGCACATAGGATTATAAAAGAAATCAAAAGTTAGTGAACATAAAAATCTTTTTTCCTCATCCGAATTCATGGGCTCCCTCCGTTCTCTCTCTAGACTCCTTGGGGTCTCTGAAGTCCAGGCTAAGAACCCCTACCCTACGATGTCCCTGACAAGGTCAGTTTTCTTCTGCTCACTAGAATGTAAGCTCCTTGAGGGCAAGACTCTTTCTGTCTTTCTTTGTATCACCATTACATAGCACAGTTATTGGTACATAATAAGAACTTACTAAATGTTTGTAGACCGGTAACTGCTTAGATATTTCCAGTGACAGAACACATTAGGAAACATGGTGGTAAAATGAAGAGGGCATCAGATCTAGAGGTCCAGGACCTGAGTTCAAATCCCAGCTTTGCCACTTACTGCCTTCTAAGCCTGAGTTAGACACTTTTCTGTGCCTCAGTTTCCTCATCTGTAAAATGAAAGTGTTGGGCTCAATCTCTGGAATCCCTTCTAATTAAAAAAAGAATCTGTGATATCTTTAATCAGTTTCTTCTGTGGTTGGGCAGTGCTAGCTCTTTCAAAGGGTTTTCTTATGCTGAGCTGCCTCTATATCCCCCCTTCACCTTGGACAAGTGATTTCCCTCTCTAGGCTTTCGTGTCCTCCTCTGTAAAGTGAGGCAGTTGAGCTTGACCTCTGGGGTCTCTTCTAATTCTCTTCCTGTGATCTTCTTAATCATCTCCTGCCATGGTTGGTCAATGCTGGCTGTTTAAAAGGTCTTTCTTATTCTGAGCTGAAATCTGTGGGGTTTGAAGTAGATGGCCTCTGAAATCTCTTCCAGTTCCTAATCTATGATACAATACAGAGGCTTTGATAGCAGAACACAAGTCCTGGCAGGCCAGAACAAGCTGGAAAGGCTTTGAGTGAAGCCTGTTCAATCTGAGTGTCTGTCACCTGAGGATGAGCCGAGCTGTGTTCAGGAAGGCTCACCAGCACATAGGGTCTTTCAGTTGATGGGGTCAACTACCAGGTGATGGGGTTTTGTTTTGGGGTGGTTTCTTTTGGCCACAGTAACTCATGAAACTATCTAATAAGGCTGATATGGGTTATACATGTGTCTGTATCAGGATGGATGGAGGATCCCCACAGATGATGGGGCCAAAAGAGAAACACAAACAGAAATGCTGTTAGAATCTGATGGTGGGAAAGGGCATATTCAGTTGGAAGGATCTCGTGGATGCCATGCAGACTCTAGAGTCTGGTGGAACCCAGAATGGGATTCAGGATTAATCCAGTTGAGATGATACAAGAAGATAGAACATTAGATCTGGAAAGAATATGATAAATCATCTAAGCCAACTCCCTCATTTTATAGAACAGTATTGGATTGATTATGGGTTTTGGAGTCAGGAAAACCAAGGTTCAAATCCTGCCTTAGACATTTTCTACCTGGGTGACCCTGGTTAAATCACTTACCCTCTCTTGGCTACAGTTCTCCTAACTGTGAAATAATCTGTGAAATGGACTTGGTGGTCTCTAGGGTCCCTTCCAGCTCTAAATCTGTGAAAATGAAGTACCCAAAGTCCTAAGACTTGAACCCAGGTCTCCTTCCCCTCCCTGGTACTACCTTCCACCAGCAGGCAATGTTAGTTGGATTTCTACAGCTCTGTGCACATTATAAACTTTATTCTTCCTCCTGTAAATGTAAATCTTGTGTAAATTTGAGTTGTGGCCTAGGGTTGAAGATAGGAGGGGGTCACAACTGCCCAGAGAGACAAGAGATTTGGGAGGGGCACAGTAAGATCTAGGGGATTGTTCTATTGTTCAGTTGTTTCAGTTGTGACCAGCTCTTCATGACCCCTTTTGGGATTTTCTTGGTAAAGATACTGGAGTAGTTTGCCATTTGTGATGGGGGTGGGGAATAAACATAGGAAAAACTGACATTTGTAGTGTTTTAAAGTTAGCTAAGTGCTTGAAGGACCTAGCAAAATGAGATAGAATTGTTATATAATGGAAAATGGAAGTGATTATTGTTTGATGGTCATAACAACCTTGCAAGGTAGGAACTATCAGGAGGGAAAGGAGAGTGGGGAAAGGGAGTTCAGGGAGGGGCCACACTAAATCTAGGGAGGTAGAACTAATTAAGAAGTGATAAGGAAGGACCTTTTCATCTCAGCCCTTACTCCCAACATGCTCAGAATGAATTAAGGGACTTTTGAGACCCATGAAGAGATATGGAAATGGGTAAGTTTTAAGGGGCTGCTGCCCACTTCTGATGAGAGGGATGGTGAAGACACCAGACTTGCCAGACGAGCCACAGAAAGCCCAAAGAGGTAGTCTGAATTCTAAGGCGCCCCAGTTCTGGGTAGATTCTCAAGTCTGGTCCATTCTCTACCCCCAACACCACTCTGTTTTCCAGAGTAGTGGTCTCCACTTTATTTCATTGTGTACACATAGCAATATTTCCTTTTCCTAGGGATATATTGCATGTCTTTGTGTGTACATGTGTACATATGAGTGGGTGCTTCTAAATGGCACAAGTTTAGGGTTAGGGTGAGTTGTGTGTGTTAGTTAATGTTGTGAGTGGCTCAGGTGAGGTTAGTTTATAACTACTCCAAAAGGCCATAATGGGTGAAGGGTAAGAGTTAGCTACTTGCTATAAGCAAGCCCAGTGATTGGCTATTGTGGGGAAGATGAGATGTGACCCATACCAGTCAGTTGTTTACATACTCCTTGGGGTCATACGTCAACTTTGGAAACCATGGCCTGAGCAGATTATAGAATGCCAGACCTGGAATAAACCTTTGAGATCATAGCATCTTAGCACTAGAGATGGAAGAGACCATAGAGGTCATCTATTCAAATCCCCTAATTTTTACAGATGTGGAAACTGAGGCCCAAAGAAGCAATGACTTGCCTGAGGTGACACAGCTAAGTGTTAGGGCCAAAATTCCACCCCAGAATCTCTGACTCCAAGCCCAGGACTCTCTCCAGGATGTCACGGTAGATGACTGCCATCGAGTCCCAGGACAAGGTCTGTGAATGGACCCAAACCCTAGAGACTGGAACTTCCTTCTCCCCTACTTCCCTATTCCATGGACCAACCTCTCTGGCCTGCACCAACAGCCCTGTTAACCAGAAGATAGAGGCGGTAGAGGGGAACTAAGTGGACAAAAATGTGAATGTCATCTGACAACTGGACCGGGAACGACAATGGCAGAGCTGTCAGGGATGGAGGGGAAGCCGAATGGAGAGGAACTGGCCCTTGAGTCTCAGAAGCTCCTTCCTTGGGAAGACAGGCACCTTCCTGCCTGGACGCCCCATTTCAGCTGTGGAGGCCTTTTCCCTTGATGCTCCTCTCTTGACAGGCTGTGAGGTTTGCCAAGTGATGCCCCTACCCGTCTCCCATCTCTGGCAGCCTCCTGCCTGGCCCAATGGAGACATCTTGGAGGTTCGCCTCGGGGCTGCCCAGGAGTCGGCTAAGTGTTTGAAAGGAGCCTGGCTCCGGGGAGGTTTCTCCACGTCTTCACTCGATGCTTTCTGGGGAGTAGAAAAGTTGGTTTCCCTCCAGCCATAAGAACAAATTATAATAACTCGTTTCTAGAATGCTTTTAAGGTCAAGGATCATAATATCATGCAATTAGAACCAAAAGAGACCTCAGAAGGCACCTAGCTCATCCCTTCTTTGTTTTATACATGAGAAGGCTGGGGACCGAGGGAGATTACACAATACCCCTTATTACAGATGAAGAAACTGAGGCTCAATACAATAAAACAATTTAGCTAGGGGCTAACATCCTGAAAGTAGTGTCAGAAGCTGGATTTGAATTCAGTTCTCTTTATTCCCGAGTACGTTCTCTTTGTACTCTGAGTACTACTATGTCACGCTGAAACCAAGCAGGGAAAATAGGGCTTCCGGGAAGGCGTAGATCTGGGACTGGGGGCTGAGGGGGGAATGCCTCATCACAGCAGAAATGGCAGGTCCCTGCAGGGGTCCTTTTCTGGTCTGTGTGACTTCAAAAACAAACACTTCTGGCAACCCAATTATAAGCACTTCATATTACCCACAATGCTCAGAAGAAAGTCACCTCTTCCCTGCTGAATTGCGCTCATCAGTGCTCCACTTTATCTGCTTGACCCCTTTTCTTTGTGTCTCTGGGGAGGGAGTTCTGGGTTCCTCTAGCTGGGGGCTGGCTGCCGGCGTTACCTCCGTCCCTGGATTGTGTGCCCTAGGCCCCCCTCCCCAGAGCCTGAGCTGAATGGGGTTTAGGGGGGACTGGCAGGGGCAGTAATGAGCTCAGAACAATCCAGAGCGTCCTCATCCGTGGAGTCTGGGGCTGGCTCGGAACTCTGCGTGCCAAGGTCAACACATTCAACCCCAGGATTATGATGATAGAATCGTGGGATCTCCCGGCGAGAGCTGTGTGTACACATTGCTCTGGTGTTTGCGGAGTGCTTTACATGTATTATCTCATTTGATCCTCACGACTGCCCTTTGAGGGAGGGGCTGATATTATTAATAACAATAATAATAGCCAACATTTGGGTAGTGCTTCCTGTGGGCCAAGCGCTGGGCTAAGTGCTTGACATGTTTTACCTCATTTGGCCCTCACGACAACCCTGGGAAGTAGATACTACAACTACAACTACAACTACTACTACTACCACCACCACCACTACTACCACTACCACTACTACCACTACTACTACCACTACTATTACCACTACTACTACCATCACTATTACTACTACTGCTATTAATATCATTGCTACTATTTTACAGATCAGAAAACTGAGGCCGACAAAGGTTAAGTGACTTGCCGAGGGCCACGTAGCTAGTAGATCCAGGGCAGGATTTGAACTTGAGTCTTCCTGACTAAGGCACGCCATGTCTTCTCATGCTCCCCACCCTAGTCTGAGGATACTCCCTATCTGGGGAATTGTCTTTTCATACACTTAGGGGAGGCTAGGGGGCGCCATAGTGCATAGAGTGCTGGGCCTGGGGTCAGAAAGACATCCTCCTGAGTTTAAATCTGACCTCAAGACACTAGCTGCGTGACCCTGGCCAAGTCACTTAACCCTATTTGCCTCAGTTTCCTCATTTGTAAAATGAGGTGGAGAAGGAAGTGGCAAATCCCCCCAGTATCTTTGCCAAGAAAAACCCCAGACGGGGTCACCGAGAGTCGGGCGCCACTGAAATGATGGAGCAACAACAAAATTTAGACTCAAGAGAATGACTTACCTCACCACTTCTGTCTCCAAGAAACTCAAAAAGCTTTAGACGAAGAGTATCATTGTGTCTTCTGTCAGACTAAAAGGATAATTGGGGATCGTCGAGACCCTGGCACGGAGAAGGTGGGGGGTGGGAAAGAGAATAAGCATAATAAGCATAATGCCAACTACATGCCAGCAAATTTACTGGCATTATCTCATTCGATCCTCACAAGAACCCTGTAAGGTAGGTGCTGTTACTATCCCCATTTTGTAGATGGGGAAACCTGAGGCAAATAGGTGAAATGACTTGCCCAGAGTCACACAGCTAGTAAGTATCTGAGACAGGATTTGAACTCACATCTTCCTGATTCCGGTCCTGGTGCTGTATACACTGCACTGCCTAGTTTCATAGACAGCCAAGAGCATCCATGGAGCCTCCTACCTGGGAGATGCTACTTAAGAAGGAGAATGTCAGGTTCTAGAGGGGCGAGTAGAGACGATCAAGGAGAGAGGGTGCTTTGAGGAAAGGGCACATTTCAAGCCATGATCTAAGAGTAACCAGGATGTTATAGCAGAGACAAACAGGATAAATTCAAAGAACAGAATGAATACGTTCACTGGATGAGGCGGGAACAATGAGAGAGACAGGCCAAAGCAGTTTCCACAGTCTTCATGGAGGTCAGCATGGAGCGGGTCAGTGTGCATGGAGCACACCAGTCTGTTTCAGGAAAAGTCTGTAGAGATCACATCCTTTCAGGTCAGTGGCCTCTGCTGTGCGCCACTGCCTCCTCTCCGTGGGCAAAACCAAGTGCAGTGACAAGCGGCCTAAGGGAGAGGATGATGATGATGGTCGTGGTGGTGGTGGTGGTGGTGATGGTGATGATGATGATGGTCATGGTGGTGGTGGTGGTGGTGGTGGTAGTAACAACAAGTTACATTGGTGTGGCACATTGTTTTCCTAAGTACTTTTCTCACCAATAGCCCTGTGAGGGGTGGGGGGGGGAGAGTAGGAGCATCATCATCCCCATTTTACAGATCAGCAAACAGATTCAGGGTGACTTATACAAGGTTATATAGCTAGTGTCAGAGGCAGGACTAGACTAGGGCCAGGTCTCTCTGGAGGCAAGGAGGTAGATGTAGATGACCTCTCCAAGGGACCTTTCGAAGCTTAAGCAGTTGAGACTCAGTGGCTTGAGCAAAATTAGTTGTGCTTGGGATCCCTTTCATGGATTACAGACCCTTGTGCCTTCCCCTGGGTCAAAAATTACCAGAGAACAAGAAAGCAAAACTGGTACAACCTGGTCAACTGGTACAACTGGTACAGTGTTAGATTTGGAGTCAGGAGACCCAAAGTCAACTTGTGTGACCTCAAACAAATTGCTTAACCTCTCTGGGCCTTAGTGTTATAATCTGTTTTAAAAAAGGGATCATGTTGTATAAGAGAGCCTCATCTAAAGTCTCTTTCAGCCATGGTTCTATGAAGGTGAGAGGGTTATTCTAGAGTACCCTGAAGGTCTCTTGAAGCCATTCATTCTATGACCTTCTGGCCAGTTAAGAAGGGGTATGATTGGTGCATCACTCCTCCCTTCTCCACAGAAACAGCACGAGAAATCCTAAGTAGGGAGAATCTCCTGATAGGCCAAAGCAGACCCTATAATCTGTTCAGCCTTGAGCAGCCAGAGGGGAATGGGGTGGGGGGTGGTCAGTGCTGAAGGAAGGAGATTTTAGCAGACTACACAGTAGCCTTGTTTGAAAAATGCCAAGTCGTCATTTCAGGAGCTCCCCAAACCACCTCCTTTTCTTTTCTCCCACACGAGGCTGTGACATAGACATTGAGGCTCAGAGAGAGACATGGTATGTGGTTGGGTGTGTTATATAGGGGGAGAGGGCAGGAGGGAGACTAGCCAGGAAGAATTGGAAACCTTAATACCATCTTGCCAGACCTTGGAAAATTTGGCTTTTAAAATTGTAACCTTATATATATATATATATATATATATATATATATATATATATATATATATATGTATACACGCGCGCACACACACACACACACACACACACACACACACACACACATTCTCTCACTCTCTCTAGATGTGAAATGCTTTTTTTTAAAGCAATTAAGGAAGAACATAAATCAGTCTTTTCTAAAAGCCTAGGCTGACTTTGTGGCTGGCTAAAATTAGCGGCTCCATCAAGGCGGTTTTGGAAGGGAGGGGAAGAAGGAGCACTGGGGAGAGTGATGCCCTGGCCCAGGTTCAGTCACCTCCTCCTCTCCCTCTCTCCCCAAAAAGGGGCCCTGTGGCTTCTCAGGAAGAGTTCACATGCCTTCCAGGGTCCATACTATTCTACCTATGTAAAGCCGGACAAGTCATTTAGTATGTTTCGGTTTCTTTAATTATAAAAAAAGAATCCTAATAGCATTCAGGCCTAGAGGCGGGAAGACCTGAGTTCAACTCTGGCCTTAGACACTTTCTAGCTGCATGACCATGGGCATGTCATGGTCAGGTTGCCTCAGTTTCCTCATCTGTAAAATGAGCTGGAGGAGGAAATGGCAAACCACTCCAATATCTTTGTGAAGAAAACCCCAGATGGTGTCACAAGGAGTTGGACATAACTGAAAACCAACCAAACAACAACAACAGTGTTTCCCTCCCAGGGTTGTTGCGAGAACCAGAGACGGTATCTAGAAAGCACAGTGCCCAGCACGTAATAGATGCTTAATCCATGCTTGCTCCCTTCCCTTCCCCCAATGCTAAAATATCATTTATCGAATGCTTTAGGGTTTGCGAGATGCCTCCCTTGAATCCAACCTGTAATGCAGACGTGTTTATCCTCCTTTTGTGGATGAGGAAATGAAGGCCAGGAAAGGGTCAGTGACCTGCCCAATCATGACATAGAGGAAGGAAGGCTGGATTCAGAGTCAGGAAGGCCTGGGTTCCAATCCCACCTCTGACACTTACTATCTCTGTGTCCTTAGGAAAGTCGCTTAATTTCTTTGTGCCTCAATTTCCTTACCCGTGAAATGATGGGATTGGATTAGATGGCCTCTGAGGAAGAATGATGGATAGTGTTGGATTTAGAGTCAGGAAGGCCTGGGTTCAAATTCCCTCTGAGACACTTATTAGCTCTGTGACTTGGGGCAAGTCACTGAAAAGCCCTCAGCCTCAGGTTCCTCATCTGTACAACAGGCACGCTAGTTGTGAAGTGGGAATGGAATGATACACCTGGTACCCCAAAAGTCTTAAATTCAGTTTTATGCTGTGATAGATTTTTGGGACGCCTTATATGTAATGGGCTTTTTGAACTTTAAAATTATAGATGAGATTATCATTAACTCTGCTTTTGGCCTGGGTCCTCCCTTCTCTCTCTTTCTCAGTGATCTCATCAGTTTTCATGGCTTCAATTATCCTCCCTATGCAGATGACTCAGAGGTCTCCATTCTGGCCCTTGCGTCACCAAATGCCTGCCGGACACTGCCATCCACATGCCTCATAAGCATCTTAAACTCAACATATCCGAAATGGAATTCCTTCTATTTTGCTTCTCCTCCCTTTCTTTTTTCTGTGGAGCACCACCATCCTTCCGATCACTTGGCTCTGCAGCCGAATTCGGGGCTGTCCCCTCTTCTGTCCCCTCCCTAGCTCCCTATGTTCAATTGGTTACCAAGCCTGGTTGATTCTTCCTCCAAGGCATCTCTTGCAAAATAGTCTTCCTAAAGCACAGGTCTGAACATGTTCCTTTGCTCTGAAAACTCTAGTGGCTCCCCATGGCCTTCAGGATAAAATACAAACTCCCTTAGTTAGCATTTAAAGTCCTTCAGAATCTGGCTCCGCTTTGCAAGACATTTCCTATTACACGTTATTTTCCAGGTCTGACTGGGCTATCTGCTGTTCCTGGTACAGGACATCTTGGTTGCAGTCTCTATGCCAGGAATATACTCCCTTCCTCTCCTCCCCTCCCTTCCCTTCCCAGCCACCTCTAAAATTCAACTCAGGTGCTCCCTTTGATACAAAGGCCTTTCTCAATTCCCACTAACTGAGGTTTTAGATCTTTCTCCCAAATTACTTTCTATATACTTCATATTTACTTAATTATGGATGTTTTGCTCTCTTTCCCTTTCCCCTAAGTTCCTTGAAAACAAGGAGTGTTGTGTAATAAATAAATCATTGTGGAATTAAATTTAATTGAACCCAGTCGAATTCAATCGAATTGAATCAAATTGGATCCAATTGAATTGAAGTGATTTAAATTATGGTTTGGGTTAAAATGGAACCCATGAAGGTCTTGTCTAGGAAATTCTGGTTTGACCTTTATACTCCTTTCAGATGACCACCTTCTAGGTCTGAGTAGCCTCTCTGGAGAGCTTTGTCTTGGTTCTAGGCCCCTGTCAATAGATGGGGACTCAAGAGACAGGAAATTGACCATCTCCCAGACCATTCTCACTGCTTCCTTCTCAGCAACAGAGACACACAGACAGAGACAGACAGACAAACACACACACACACACACACACACAAGCTTTGCTTTTATTTCCAGGATATCAAACATCTGGAAAAGTTGAATTTGGGGCTGTTCTCACCAAATGGTTTGCTGCTATATTCTGGATGGACTGGAGCAGATGTTAGGGGGCTCTGTAGATAGAGCCATAAAGATTTCCCCAGGCAGAACATCTCATAACCAACACCCGCTTCCCACCAGGCAGTTCTTCTCAATGTCTAGCCTTAGGCTGGCCTGCTCTCTGTTTGAGGCTTAATTACTCTGGCAGGATCAGCTCCTCTCCCCAGGCCTCTTATCAGAGACATAAGCATTTAGGCAAACACATTAGGCTACACACAGACTGTACACGGGGCCGGGGAATTGGCAGCCAGTGCCTTTCAATAAACAGTTATTGGCTTGTCCTCTGCAGTGGAGGATTGAAGGGCTGTTCATTGCTTCTCCTGCTCAATTCTCCTTTTAACTGTCCTGACCAAAGGATTCCTCCCTGCTCCAACACCTTTGGAATCGATGGAGAAGTTGATGGGCACCCTGAGCGATCTGCAGATCAATTGTTCACTTTGGGTGACTGCCTGGAGCCAAACCTCACCCCTAGGATGGTTTTATAGGTGTAGACCATTTGTTGGTCTACACCTATAAAATCTGCCCCACCACCACCCCACCCCAGTTCAGTCCAGTAGGGGCTGTGCCCTGGGGATGCAGGACAATGTCAAACCTGGACCATCGAGATGAAGAAGGCAAACCTGATCACTAAAGGATCCCTTTACTGTACTGCGGAAAGGCCCATGAGTGACCAATCTGGATCAATCCACCAACACTCAGTCATTGAGCAGTGCAGAAAGAGCACTGGGCTTGTAGCCAGGAGTCCTGGGTTCAAGTCCTGAACTCATCACTAATACAGTGTCTGGGGAATCAAGTCATGACTCCTCACTAAGTCAGTATTTGGGAATAGGCTTTGGTGATTTCAGGTCAGGGAGGGTGAGGTAGGAGGGGTGAACTGGGGATTCAGAAGACCTAGGTTCAATCCTAGCTCTGCCACTTCATATCTGTATTACCTCTAGCAAATAATTTCATTGCTCCTGGCCTCAGTTTCCTCCTCTGTAAAATGAGAGAGGTGAGCTCTATTGAATTCTAAGGTCTTTTCTGCTTTAAGGCTCTGGGCTTGTGTCTTCCTTAATGCCTCCTGCTTCAGTGCTCTAAACAAAGAAGTATAATTAAAAGAACCCTTCCAATTCTAAATCCTGTAATCTCAACATTTGAGAAAGGCCCTTATCCAGATGCTTTAGGCACTTTGGGGTTGCAGAATTGTGTAGTTAAGAGCTTGGGGGCTGGGAGCCAGGCAAACCTAGGTTCAAATCTTGCCCCTAAATTCTAAATCCCTTCACTCCTTACTTCTCTGAACCCTAGTTTCCTCATCTGTGAAATGGGGGTGATAATAGCACCTACCTCATGGGGCTGTAGGGACAATCTAGTGACATAATACATATAAAGTGCTTTGCAAACCTTTTACAAGGAAAATGCAACCTCTTATTTATTGCTACCCTTGCAAGGTTGTAGTGAGACTCGTGAAATCATAAAATAAAGTGCTTTTGAAAACTTTAAATTGGCTTAATCAAGGACAGTTATTATTCTCTCCTTAACCACAGTACCTGGATGGGGCAACTGGATGGATCCACTCCTGGGAATGGAATCAGGGGGAGCTTTAGGTCAAGGGTAGTAGAGTGGTACCATACCTGGAGTGAAGAAGACCTGAGTTCAGATCCTACTTCAGACACCCACTAGCTGTGTGACCCTGGGCAAGGCACTTGAACCTCTGTCTGCCTCAGTTTCCTTCCCTGTAAAAATGAAGATAATAGTACCTACCTCCCAGGGTTGATATAAGCCAAGAAAATTGAAATAGGATATGTAAAGTGCTTCGTAAACCTTAAAGTTCTATATAAATGGTAGCTATTATTACTGAGAACATAATAGAGTAATATAATCCGAGTGGTACATGGAAAGGACTCTGGATTTAGGGACAGAAAGCCTGGGCTTCCAATGAATGCCACAGGCAAGTTTTAAACCATTTATTGGGTATAAATATTATAATGAGGATTCCCTTCAGGTATGGGCTGAATTAGGCAGCTGCCAGCATCCCCAAGTCTGTGATTCTGTGGCTCTCAAAGCCTCAATTCTCTCAGCTCTAAAAGGAAGATGACAACATTAGCCATTGTCTATCTCACGAGGTGGTTCTCAGGAAAGCACCCTGTAAAACCTTAAGTCACTAGAAATGGAGGTAATTCTTTTTACCCTTCTGGTCTCCTCTCTCCTCTCCCCTTTATTCTTCTCCTATAGCCCTCCACCGAGCTTAGAAGTGGGAATCAGGCGGATATGGCAGAGTAATGGAGAGGGGGAGGTAGTTACTGTCTCCCCTTGGGTCTTGTCCTTTGGACTGGTGCCCATTTGAGACCTGGCACAGCCCCAATTGAATATCACCCCCTCTGCACACCTTTCCTCTCCTGGACAGGAACTGAAAATGCTAGTCGGGGGCCAGAGGCTGGCCACCCTCCTGAAAGAGCAAGATTTCTCTGCCTCAGCCTAGGTTCCAGGGCACCCATCACCTGTGTACACCACCTCTTTAGGGTGGGGTCCTGACCACAGAACACTCTCGGAGGGAATACCTTAATAGGACCAAAGGAATCATGTATAATCCTATGAATCTCTCTGGGCCTCAGTTTCTCCATCTGCAAAATGAAGAGCTTGGACCAGAAGGTCCCTTCTAGCTCTAATCTGGGGGTTCTAAAATTATTTGGGTCACAGATCACCTGACAGTTGTCCAGTGAAATCCTTGGACCTCTTCTCAGAATCACGTTTTTAAATGCATAAAATAAAATGCATAGGATTACAAAGGAAACAAATTTCTATTGAGAGACAGTTTTCA
Source organism: Trichosurus vulpecula (assembly GCF_011100635.1). NCBI lineage: Eukaryota > Metazoa > Chordata > Mammalia > Diprotodontia > Phalangeridae > Trichosurus > Trichosurus vulpecula. The sequence continues at coordinate 50,860,047 of NC_050574.1, forward strand.
AAATTTTTTTAAAGTTCACAGCCCTCAGGTGAAGAACTGCTCTGAAAAGAGATGGGAGAAGACATCCCCACCCTACCCCTTTGTAGAGTGTGGGACATTACCCATATTTTCAGACTTAATGTATTGATTCATTTTACTGGGTTTTTCTCTTCTTTTTCTATTTTTTCTTTTCTTTTTCATCTTTAAAAATATTATTTGTTATGTGGGGTGGTTCTCTGGGAGGAGGAAGAGAGATACTGGGGAAATTTTTGTTCATGTTTAAGAAATGCATCAATCAAATAATTTTTAAAAATAGAACTCTGTAGCTAGAGCTAGGAAGGGACCTCCTAAATTACTTAGACCACCCCCTTCAATTTACAGAGGAGGAAGCTGAAGCCCTGTGGGGGGAGTGATTACCCCAAGGTCACACAGTCAGAAGAAGTAAAAGGCATTTCAACCCAGGTCGTCTGGTTCTCTATCCAGGGCCCTTGCTGGCATCTCTTCGCAATATTTATTTATAACCAAACCTAGCCTGGGTGGCTTCAGGGAAGTGTTGCTCTGCTCCCAGACTAGAGAACTAAGGGTAACTGGGAAGGATCAGAGCCAGGGGGCAGAGGCAACTGACATGGAGGTATCTGAGAAGAGATGAATAGAGTCGGCAGCCAACTCAGCAAGGAGCCTGAGGTTCTGGGGCTGCTGGATCAGTGAGCTTTGAGATCCTTATCTTAATACTAATAAAATAGTAATCCCTCATAGTACACACATAGAGCACTCTGTATTCTTCCAAAGTGCTTTCTGGAGACATTATCTTGTGTGATACTGACAAAATCCCAGCAAGATTAGTCAGGCAGGTGGTTTTCTCTGCATTTGACAGATAGGGAAATGAAGCCTGGAACAGGAAGCAAGGTGGCAATCATTCACACAATGGAGCTGGTTCTGGAATCCAGATCAAGTCACCTCGACAAGCATTTATTAGGCGATTATCATATGGCAGGCACTGCGTTAAGCAATGAAGATACAGAGAGAAGTAGAAAAAAAAAACAGTCTCTACCCTCAAGGAGCCTCCATTCTAATGGGAAAAGAGAACATATAAAAAGGATGGGGGCTGGGATAGATAGAAGGTCCCCATGAGAGGGGATGGGGGCAAAATCCAGAGTCAAAAGCGTAGTTGGGAGAATGCAGGATGGTGAGCCCTACCTCAATAGGAAGGCTCCTGGAGGACTTCACCAATGGGAGAAAGGGGCTGCAGGGCTGCAAGGGTGCTCCAGGGTGAGAAGGATCTTTTTATGAGACAGTTATATGACAAATAGAGTGCGGGGCTATGTACCAGGTGCTATGCTGAGAGTTTTATAAATATTATCTCATTTGATGCTCACAACAACCCTGCCAGGTAGGTGCTACTATTATTTGATTTTGCAGTTGAGGAAAGTAAGACAAACAGAGATGAAGTGAATAGCCCATGGTCACACAGCTAGGAAATATCTGGTGCCAGATTTGAATTCAGATCTCCTTGATTCCAGTCTTAGAACACTATCTATTATGCCACCTAGCTGCTAGAAGGAGAGAAGAAAGAAATGGAAGGAAGGAAGGAAGGAGGAAAAGAAGGAAGGAAGGAAGGAAAGAAGGAAGGGAGGGAGGGAGGGAGAAAGGGATGGAGAAAAAGAATAATAAAGAAAGAGGGAAAGAGGATAGAGAAAGAAAAAGAAAGGAAATAAAGAAAAGAAAAGTAAAAAGGTACAGGAAGGAAGAAGGAAAGAAGATAGGAAGGAAAAAGGAAAAGAGAGAGGGAGGGATAAAAACAGAAAGAAAGAAAAAGAAAGAAAGGGAGGGAGGGAGGGAAGAAGGAAGGAAAGAAGGAAGGGGAGAGAGAAAAAAAGAAAAGAAAAGAAAGAAAAACCAAAAGTTGTCTTGTTGGGTTTTGCCTGAAAAAGGAAAAGTTGAAGAGACTAGAAAGGTTTTTTGCAATGAAGAGACAGAATAGGAAAAATAGGCTTGAATTAAATAATTACTCACAATTCTGTGCCTTCCACTGCTCAAGAAGCACTTTCTTCACATTGACCTATGAGACACTGGATCACAGATTTAGAGTTAGAAGGGACCTCAAAGGTTGTCTAATCCAAAGCCTCTCAATTTACAGATAGGGAAACTGAGGACCAGAGAAGAAGAGACTTGTTTAAAGGTTTTCAAAAAGGCTCTACAAACGTTATATTATTTGATTGCCATGACAACCTTGTAAGGAAGGTTATAGTGGCATCATTGTCTCCACTTTACAGATGAGGAAACTGAGGATCAGAGACATTGAATGAAACTGAAGGAGAAAGAGTCCTGGATTTGATCGCAGGACACCTGGATTCATATCCTAGCTCTGTTACTTACTGCTTATGTGACCAGACATTGATTGACCAAGAGAGTTTAATGATGATGATGATAATGATGATAAATAGTAATAATGATGATCTTATAGCACTTTGCAAATTTCATCTCATTTGTTCTTCATAACAACCTAAGAAATAGGTGCTATTATTATCCCTATCTTACAAATGAGGAAAATGAGGCAAACAGAGTTAAGTGACTTTCCCAGGGTCACACGGCTAGCAAGTGTCTGAGGCTAAATTTGAAGTCAGGTCTTCCTGACTTCAGGCCTGGTGCCCTGTGCAAAAATGGTTGAAAAAAAAACCCAAACTGGAGTCAGATTGGGAAGAACTCTAAAGGCCATACAGAAGAGTCTGTATTTTATCCCAAAAGGAGAGCCACTGGAGTTCCTTGAAGGGGGAATGGCCTGTTTAAGAATGTAAATTTGGCAGCAATGTGAAAGTTGGATTGGGGAGGTGGCAGACTGGCAGCAGGGAGGCCAATTAGGAGATCATTGCAACAGCCTTCAAACAAGGGGATAAGGACCTGAATTTGGATAAAATGAATGGGGAGGAGAAGAGCTTAGTAAGTGCTAACCAAATGCCAAGCACTGTGTTGGACAGGAATACAACCATAACAAGCAAGGCAGTTCCTGCCCTTCAGGAGCTTAAATTCTTTGTAAGCACATGTAACTGACCAGAAAAGTCATAAGGAATAGTGATTGGGAGTCAGTCAGTCATCAGCGTTTATTAAGTGCCTACTATGTGCCAGGCAGTGTCCTAAGTGCTGAGGATACAAAGAGAGGCAAAAGATGGTCCTTCCCTTTGAGGAACTCACAATGGAATGGGGGAGACAACAAGCAAAAAAATTGTGACATATATATATATATATATATATATATATATATATATATATATATATATATATATATATATACATATAGGATTAAAAAGGAAATAATTAATGGACGGAAAGTGCTAGCTAGAACTAAGGGAGATTGGGAAAGGCTTCCTGTAGATAATGAGATCTTAGCTGGGACTTGAAGCCAGGAGGCTGAGATAAGGAGGAAGAGGGCTCCAGGTACGGGGGACAGCTAAAGAAACTGTCTGGTTCGAGAGATGCAGTGTCTTGTGTGAGGAGCAATGAGGAGGCCAGTGTCACTGGGATTGTACATGGACTGACTGATTGATACTTCCTCTTCATTGTTCCCAGATGGGAATTAGGGAGCACTGAAGAGACAAAGATAACCAGGGAGTAGCAGTAGCTGGGTGGGTCTGGGTACACCATTCCGAAGCCCAGGGAAGGACGAGAGTTGGAATGACCAGTGGGAGGTGTAGGCTGGAATGCAGAAGTATAGCAGGGGTGTAAATGGAGAGAAGAGGATGGAGAGAGATAATCCATAAGAAGAGGTGGCAACTGATGGGGACATAGAGAAATGAGGGAGAGGGAAGATTTGAGAATGATCCCAAGATTATCAATTTATATGATTATAATTCTGGAGTAGTTTTTTTATAGAGATGATAGTTGAACCCTCAGGAGCCGGTGAGATGTCTGAAAAAGAATGTGTGTGAGAAAGAGGTCTAGGACAGAGCCTTGGGATCCACCCACAATTAGGGAGTGGGATAACTTAGGGGGAGGAAGCTGAGAAGGAGCAGCTGGACAGGTAGGAGGGGAACCAAGAGAAAGCAATGTCATGAAAACTCATCGAAGAGGAAGTATCCAGGAGGGAGGGGGTAGTCAGCATTACCAAATGCTGCAAGGAGGTCAAGAGGGATGAGCACTGAGAAAAGGCCATCAGATTTGGCAATTAAGAGATCATTGGTAACCTTGGAGAGAGCAGTTTCAGCTGAGTGATGAGGTCAGGAGCTAGATTGCAAAGGGTTGAGAAGTAAGTGTGGAGAGGAAATGGAGGCAATGAATGTGGACAGCTTTTTTTTCTTTTTCTTTCTGGGACTTTAGCTGTAAAAGCAAGAAGAAATATAAGATGATACTTTGAGGGAATGGTAGGGTCAAATGAAAGTCTGTGCTGTTGTTTTAAGGATGAGGGAGGCGGGCATGTTTGTAGGCATCACGGAAGGAAATGGGAGAGAGATGAGAGAGAGAGAGCGCGAGAGAGAGAGAGAGAGAGAGAGAGAGAGAGAGAGAGAGAGAGAGAGAGAGAAATTGAAGATGAGAGAGAAAGAAGAAGTGAGTGTAGGATAATCATCCCCCTAAAGTTCCTCCCAGATTTCTGTTTTAAGGTCTTTTCCAATTGTGATCTTCTGTATCCTGAGTTTTGTTTTAGAATTGGCTTTCAGTGTTCGAAGGTTCCTTTTACTGACATTCTATGTTCTTCCATCCTTTCCAGCTCTGACATTCTATGAAGCTTTGATTCTAGCAGTGGGCCGAGGGGCCAGGTTCCCTGCCAAATCCCCAAGCACAGGTCTCAGGATTCGGGCCGGGGGGTGCCCTGCTCTACATCTCCCCCTCTCTTGAAACCCCAGCTCCCAGCTCCCAGCCCAGGGTTCACTATCTTCCCATCAAACCTGAATTCTACAGAAAGGAGAAGAGGTCTGAGCTTAGAAGATTAAAAACTCCTGAGATCCCAGACAGAACTGCCAAACCCAATTGTCCAGCCAGGCATTAGGAAATGCTAATTGCTCTGAAGACAATGGAGCCCTGTTTGCATATATGCAAATTTCATGGGCTTATTAGCTCTTTACCCAGATGGGTCAGTTAAGGCCTCTGCCCGACCTGCATGGTGCCTTGGCTGTGGCCTTGCTAGGAGTCCTCATTAGTAGGCAGCACAGCTGCCCATCCAGATGGGGGAAGCTTCCGGTGGAGGGGCAGCCCCAAACAGATGGTGCTTGCTGAAATCAGGGTCAGAGGAAAGACCACCCCACTGTCTTGGGCATTTAGCCACCTTGTCCCACAGGGCTGTGAAGAAAAGCAGCCTCCTCCCTTGGCTCTGAGATACCCAGAGGGTCTTGGGTCAGGGAGATGTAGAGATAGTAGCTATAGTCCAGTGCCCTGAGGGCCACCCAGCTGACTGATCTTCCACACCTTAGTCCGTGAATAGGGAGCAGATGGCCAGCCACCCAAAATAAAACCTAGGGCAGCAAAGCATCTCAGCTGGGGAGACAAGACTGGGCCAGACTGCCAAACCACAACAGAGAGTGCTGGTGTCTTTGGAACCTGAGTCAAACCAGGTCCCTGGATCAGAGCTTGCTGGAAGCTTGAGAACCTTGGGGATACTGAGTCCTTGAGCCCAGCTGCTATTCTTGGACTCACTGTCTTTGACCTTGATTGGCTATCTATACTATCTCCTCTACGTTATACAGAGAGCAATAATAATTAACATTTATATTTATATGCACTTTATGGTTTGCAAGCATTTACCATACATGATCTCATTTCATATAATGGTCCTGTGAGGTAGGTGCCAATATTATTCATTTTTTACAGATCGGGAAAATTAAATTCAGAGAAGTAAAGTGATTTGCCCAGGGTCACACAGCTAGTAAGTATCTGAAGCCAGATTTGAATCTGGGTCTTCTGATTCTGAGATCAGAATCCTCTCCCCTCCTATGTGATACAGTGACATCCTTCAGCTCACCAAGTAGGTCAGGGATACATATTAGGGCTGGATAGACAGGGGAACAACATCTGGAGCCCCCATCAGGGAAGTCACTAATATTCAAAGCGTTTAGATATGGGAGGCAGTGTTGTACAGCAGAGAGAATGTTGGCTTGGTATCAGAACCCCTGAATTCTAATTCTATCTCTAATGCTATCTAGATGACCTTGGGAAAATCACTCAACTCCCCTGGGCCTCATCTTTAAATGAGGCGGTTATACCAGATAGCCTCAGAGGTCCATCTGTACTCTGGAGCTGATGCTAGAAGAGACTCCAGAGACTCATCTAATCCATCCACATTATTTTTACAGAAGAAGAAACTGAGAACAGAGAAAGGAAGTGACATAATAACAATAAGTAACATTTATGTAGTACCTACTGTGTGCCAGGCACTGTAGTAAGCACTTAGTACCAATATTATCCCATTTGATCCTCACAACCCTGGGAAGTAGGTACTATTATTATCATCCCCATTTTATAGATGCGAACATTAAGGTAGATAAAGGTTAATGATTTGCCCTAGGTCACACAGCTAGTGAGTGTGTGAGACCAGCTTTGAACTCAGGTCTTCCTGACTCCAGGCCCAGTGCTTTATCCACTTCACCACCTAGCTGACTTGTTCTTAGGGTGATTTAGGATCCTTTGGTAGGGGCTAGAAGATATCTAATCATCTTGACAATTAATCAGATAATTCAATAGATCTGTGATCTCATCAATGTGGAGATTCCCTCCACTAGTTCTGATTGCAACCCATCCACCCTTTCTCATCTTGTCCATGACTTTCTTCCTATCATCTTCCATAGGAGCTCTGCTCATCCCCACCCTTTTTCCAGTCTTCTTACACTTTACTCATACCCATGGACTCTGCCGTTTATTAACACAGGCCTCATTGCTGTTCTCCAAAAAGACTCTCAGCTATGGTCATTTTCTCTGGCCATTCCACTATGCCTAGAATGCTCTCTCTCCTCACCTCTGCCTCTTGGCTACCTTGGCTTCCTTCAATTCTCAGCTAAAATCCCATTTCTACAGGAAGCCTTCCCTCAGTTGATCACTTCCTGTTTAACCTGTATATGTCTTGTTTGTATATAGCAGTTTGCTTCTTGGAACCCCCACTAGATTCCTTGAGAGTGGGTACTGTCCTTTACCTTTCTGTCCCTAGCACTTAACACAGTGCCTGGCTTAATACATGCTTAGTGACCCACCCACTACTGGAGTGGGGAGAGGGCTTCCTCTGAAATTCTTGACATTGAGTGCATTACGGAAGATCACACAGGCTACTCGTTGGTCATCTATTCAATTTCTCTGATGATATCTTTGACTCCACTTTTGTTTTGTTGTTAACCTTTGGCAGCCTAATCACACCCATCATGCTGACTGTTGGCCCTTTGGGTGACCCACTACTTTAACTCTTTGGAGACTTTGGCATGGTGATAATAATAATAATGATGATCACAGCTCACAAAGTATCATAGGATCATAGATTTAGAGTTCAAAGAGACCTCAAAGGCCATTTAGTCAGACCTCATTTTACTGATGAGGAAACTGAGGCCCAAAGAGGGTAAGTGATTTTCCTAGGTCCATAGAGATAGTGAGTAGTAACCATTAATGTGTCTATGACCCTTTCCTCACCATGATCCCATGAAAGAGATAGTTCAGTGTTGATTATCCCACTTTTACAAGTGAACAAACCAATCATTCTGGAGGTAAAGTGATTTGACTTCCCCAATGGCACAAAGCCAGGCAGTTGGCAATTCACGGTTGGTCAAAAGTCTTTTTCTTCTGAGTCTCACTCCAGTGCTGAATAATCGAGAGCCGCCTATAACATGGCGGATGCCACCAATAGCTCAGAGACCAACCTCTCCCATAAACTACTGCTGGGAACTTTATAGGCACACAAAGGCATTCAAAGTTAATGGCAAAACCAGCCATGTGAAAACTAGACATAAAACCCAGACTATCCTCCCTTTCACCACCACTAGCCTCTGTTCCCTTCTTCCCACGTAGGCTCCTCCGGGTTGTTAGAAGATGTCCGACCCCCTGCACCCCAGAACAGACAGTCCTCTCTGCATTGGAGAATGCTGGCGTTTTCAAGGGAGAGAGTCCAATGAGCCTTTAACGAGGAATTAAACTTTACAGCAGCTGGGGAAATGCTGCTAAACATACCCATGTCAGCTCAGCACAGACACAATAAATATCCCAGCTGTAATTTATAGAAATGCTTTGGAAGTCCAAACAGAGGGACAAGTACTGGCTAATAAAGTGTAATACATCATGTAAGCTTATCAATGCAGCTAATGTAGCTAGTACATATTTGCAGAGGAACTTATTAGTTGGAGGACCAAAGGCTGGGCAGGTCTACATGTTGTTTCTCCACAGGGGAGGGGTGGAGCTGTCCACTAATGCAGTCCTGAACTGGAAGGGAGTTTCAGACATCAGTTGGTCTATTCTTCTGCCTCTGACTGAGTTTAGCCTCACCTAAAAGGATTACAGGCAAGGAACTGTAGTCTAAGTCTGAGGCCGGATGTGAACTCTGGTCTTGCTGACAGATACTCAGACACTTACTAGCTGCATTACCCTAGGCAAGTCACTTAACCTTGTTTGCCTCAGTTTCATCATCTGTAAAATAAGCTGGAGAAGGAAATGGCAAACCACTCTAGTAAGTTTGTCAAAAAAACACCACCACCCAAATGGGTTCATGAAGTTAGAAATGACTGAATGACAAGAACAACAAATGTAGTGCACTGGAGAAAGCACCAGAGCCAGAGTCAAGATTCCCATCCTGACTCTGCCCCAATCAGCTGTGTGGCATTAGCAAATTGATTCACTTCTTTTGGAACTAGATGTCCATGTGTGTAAAATGAACACCACCAAGGTGCCTTCTAGCTCAGACATCCTGTATTTTAAAATTATTTTTTTCTACATCCCTTCTATCTCTCATGTTCCAAGGTTCCTTCCAGTTCTGACATTTTGTGTTGTAAGGTCTCTTCCAGTTCTGAAATTTATGTTCTAAGGTTCTTTCCAGGTATGATGTTATATACTTTACTGACATTCTTTATTCAAAGGTTTCTTCTAGATCTGACATTCTGTGCTCTAAGGTTCTTTCTAGTTCCAACTTTCTGTTTTTAACATCTCTTCCAATTCTGAAATTTTATGTTCTAATGTCCCTCCCAGTTCTGAAATTCTGTATTCTAACTTCTTTTTTATTTTAGTAGTCTGCATTTTTAATATTCTATGCTCTAAGATCCTTTCTTTGGACACCTAATGACTGTGTAAGCACAGGCAAGTCATTTAACATCTCAGTACCTCAAGAATGCCTCTCAACACACCTCAGAAGAAGAGGTGCTAGTCTGCACTAGGAGACAATTTCCTCACAGAGCTCTCTGCACCAGGAATTCGTACCACCAAAGGGGGATCCATGAAGAGATTTCAAGGAGTCCTTGAACTTGGATGGGAAAAGTATGCCAACAATTATATTTTCCACATAATTAGTATCCTTTCTATTCCTATGCATTTTATTGTATGCATTTAAAAATATTCTTCTGAGAAAGGTTCCATAGACTTCCCCACACTTCCAAAGGGGTCCAGGACACCCCAAAGGTTAAGGCTTCCTGCTCTCTATTAATGAAAACATAGGTCTAGACCAAAAGAAGGGTCCTTTTCTGTTTTCAGCCTTCTTTAATTCTCTTTTATTCTCAAGGTGAGACCTGGCCAGTATTGTGTGCAGTTCTTTACAATATTCCCCTTATCCTATCCTCTTTATCAAGAGGGACCATTTGGTTTGCAAAGAGGCCATTGAATGTGGATAACAGAATTTTAAAGACTGGGAGCCTCAACATTGGAGGATTCAGTTACACATTTATTAATCACCTACTGTGTGCCAAGGATAGATAGACAGATAGATAGATAGATAGATAGATAGATAGATAGATAGATAGATAGACAGACAGATAGATAGATAGATAGATAGATAGATAGATAGATAGATAGACATAGATGTAAAGAAAGCTGAAAACAGTCCTTGCTATGGAGTTCTCAGTCTATTGGGAGAGACAACATGCAAACAACTATATACAAGCAATATGTAGACAAGATAAATTGGAAATAATCAATAGAGGGAAGACGCTAGCATGCGGCGGGGGGGTGGGGGGGAGCATCAGGAAAGGCTTCTTGCAGAAGGTGGGATTTTAGCTGAGTCTTGAAGGATTCCTGGGAAGCAAACAGGCAGAAATGAGGAGGAATGGAATTATGGGCATCGGGGACAGCCAGAGAAAATGCACAAAGGTGGGAGGTGGCATGTGCCGATTTTGAGGAACAGCAAGAAGACCAGTGTTACTGGATCATAAAGTATATGGAAGGCAGCAAAGAATATGCATATTGACAAGATAGGAAGGGTCTACATGGTGAAGGGCTTTAAAAGCCAAACAGAAGATTTTATATTTAATCCTGGAGGTAATAGAGAGTTGATTGAATAGAGCTGGAAAGTGACCTTAGAGATCTTCCAGTCTCTTTATAGAAGAGAAGAGGGAGATCCCCAGAGGTTATGATTGCCCAGGGTCACACAGGCAGCTGAAGTTGCTGATGTGGTATTTAAACTCAAATCTTCTGTCTCCAAATCCTGCATCCTTTTCCTGACCCTGCCTCAGCAGGTGACCTTGGATGAGTCACTTCCCTTTGAGTAAGGTGATGGCACTGCAGACAGCCTGCCCCAGCAACTTCCCAGTGCTCACAGCGCCGTGGAGAATGCTGCCATATAACAGTCAGTGACTGGCCTGTTTAATAGTCAGCTTCTGCTGTTCCTGCTCCACAGAGCACAACTACACACTGTGCAAAGCCACTTTGGAGAAGAAATTGTTAGAAGGCAGATCTCAGTGAAGGGAATCACAGGGTTTGGGAGCTCCATCTAGCCGAAAGTTCTCATTTTTACTGGAAGGTAAACTGAGGTCCAGAGACGGGATGTGATTTGCCCCCTAGGTATGCAGCTGGTGGCTAAGTAGGTAGAGTGCTGGGTCTGTAATCAGGAATACCTGAGTTCAAATTTGACCTCAGCCACTTAGAATCTACGTAACCCTAGGCAAGTCACTTAACCTCTGTTTGCCTCAGTTTGCTCAGATGTAAAATGGAGATGATAACGTCTACCTCACAGAGGTGTTTTGAGTATCAAATGAGATAATATTTATAAAAAGAGCTTAGCACATAGTAGGTGCTATATAAATATTCATCCCCTTCCATCTTCGTGCAGGAAAGCAGATCCTACTTTAAGATCTGGAGGGGACCTAGGAGATCATCGAGCGTATAGAGATAGATAGATAGATAGATAGATAGATAGATAGATAGATAGATAGATATGGATAGAGATAGATAGATAGATAGATAGATAGATAGATAGATAGATAGATGGAGAGGGATGGAGTGAGAGAGAGAGAGAGAGAGAGAGAGAGAGAGAGAGAGAGAGAGAGAGATGGAGAGATAGATAGATAGATAGATCTAGTAAGCAGAGACAGGGACTAGACTTGAGATTTCATGGATATAACAATCTCCAAACAACAATTCAGGCTACCACCTTTTCTGTAATGGACAGTGAGATCTTAGGAAACTTAACTTCCCTTCTCCAAGTCTCAGTTTATTCATCTGTAAAATGGGGAGAATAGTATTTACACTACTAGCCACCTAGGATAGATGGGATGAAAGTGATTTCCAAACCATAAAGTATAAGAGAAATGAGTTAATATTATTATTATTATGAATAATAAATCACCTTTCATACATTATAGCTTAGGAGAGGAACACAGCTGAGACAAGGAGACAATACGTAAATGCTAAATTTCATGACTGGAAGTATAACCAGAAGCTTGAGAAGAGCTAGATTCCCATGGCTTGGGGTGGTCTGGGAAGACTCCCCGCAGCAGATGGTACCTGAGCGTGGCCTTGAATACTGGGATGGGTCTGAAGATGTGGAGAGGAAGGAGGGAGGGTATCACAGATTTGGATCAGAGAATCAGCCTCCCTGTTATTGTTATTTATACTGACAGTGCTCTGAACACCCAGGAAGAATAGAGCTAATGTTTTTAATAATTAAGGTCTTGTATAAGGTCTAATACCTTGACTGAGGCATCCTGGTCTGAGTCCCCAGCTAGTCCTCTTAGAGTAGATGCCCATCTTTCTTACCCTCATCCCCTCTCCTTTAGGACAGCCCTGAAAGCATGGATTGGCTTTGATCAGGCAATGGGACAGCCATCTTTGCGCTCTGGGTGGTTTTGGCCTCACCCACTCATGCACATAGGAAACTTAAAGGAGTTCCAGGGAATTCTGATGAACACACAGGAGTGATTATCCTGGAGAAGGGTTGACTTAGAAGGGCCACGAGGGCTGACACAAAGAAAAATGGATTTGACTTTTCTGCTTAGTCCCAAACAGTAGAATCAGGAGTAGAGAGGGCAGGGGTAGAGAGGTAGACTGAGGCTTGATAGGAGGAAGATGTTCCTAACAATTATAGCCAACCCCTAGTGGAATAGGCTGCTTTGGGAGGTAGTAATCCCCCCATCTTTGGAGGTCTTCAAGCAGAGGTCCTATGGTCACTTGTCAGGGATGTTGCAGAAGGGACTTGTTGGTCAAGTCTGGGTCACATTTGATGATCTCTAAGTTCCCTTCTAACTCTGATTCTGTGAGTCTGAATACTATGTGATTTCTTTCCCTAGTGGACTCATTGATGAGCATGAAACAGCATAGCCCTCAGCAAAGATGAATAACTTATATAATATTCATATACTAATACAAATAAAAGGATGTTGACTGACTAATAAGGACTTGAGTTATTACCCCCCCCCCACATTGATAAGTTTTCTCAACTTTGGAGTCTTCCATGAGCAGTCTCTAAAACAGGAGAGACTGAGGCAGCTGGTAGAGTGGATGGAGAGGCAGCCTCAGAGTCAGGAAGGGTTCAAATTGTGCCTTTGATATTGGTTCTATACTTCCTGGGTCAGTTATGTAACCTCTCGATGCCCCTCCCCAAGTTGTAGTAGAACATTTGCATCCTTTCTAACCTCCCCTCCACATTCCCTGCTTTGAAGGGAACTCCAGAAACCTCTACCAATACAGCTATGCCATTTTATAGCCAAGACAATTGCCTAGAATACAGGTATCAAATATCCAGCTGGAACCAGATTCTAATGTAATTGGGAAATACTTCACAAAATAAATAAAATACAATAGAACATAAATAATGCTAATATGTGGTTTTCTGAGTCAATATGCAGCCAGGAGGGATCCTAATGTAAAGGTTGGGGTCAGGGTTCTGTTTCTGTTTGAGTTTTTCACCACTGAAATAGAACACTGAGGAGTCAGTTAACTTACCCAGAGCCCCACAGCCAATATGTGTCAGGGATAGGGCTCTCTTAGAGAGTTGCCTGGAACACTTGGGTATTAGGGAATTTGGCCAGGGTGACAACAGCCAGAAATGCCAGGTGCAGAATTTGAACCCAGATTTGCCTGGCTCCAAGGCTTGCTCTTTGCACACTCACCCAGCTACTTCTCCCCTGAACTGCTTTAGTCATGGAGAAAACAACAGACAACTCTCCATTGTCTATGGCTTTGAGATCCACCTGCCCAAAGACAGGAGGATGGGTGAGTTAACCTCTCAAAAATAATCCCGGGATCTGGTTCTTCCCCAGTCTTGGAGATCTACATGTCCCAGAACCATCTAGAAGAACAGGGTCAGTGCCTGAGCCACACCCTGCCAGCTCTCTTAGGTGCTATATGCTAAAGGCACCATCCAGACAAAAGAGAAAGTGCATTTTCTCATCTTGTGCTCTGCTGGGCTGGAACAAGCCTGCCAATGATGGGGAGGGATGGAGAGCGATGAAGACGTCAGCAACATTATTTCAGCACCTGCCCTCACTGTGTAACTGTTATAGATGGTTCTGTCTGCTCAGGAGTTGTTTGTTTGCTCTTGTCTACACTCCCTGGTAATGGGCTTACTAAAGGCCAGCGTCAACACTCCTGTCCTTGGAGAAGGGAGGGAGAGACGGGGGATCTGAGGCAGCCAGGATCCACCTAGGGATGAATCTCTTGAGAAGCATCATCCTTCCTGAACCAGAGAGCTTTCACTCGTTGACCCTGGAAGACCCTAGGAGGGAAACAGGGCAGAGGTGGTTGTTTCCATTTTGCTGATGAAAAGACCAAGGCTCTAAGAACAGTGAAACGGTTCAGAACCACAGAATTCCAGAGCTAGAGGGAATTTTAGAGGCCATCTGACCCCTCCCAACTGCTAATAATTCCAGCCTTTCTAATTTCTTGGTATTTACTTTTATCTCTCAAGGCTCTGTACAACAAAGATTGTCAATTACAGAAAAGGTTGTTAGGATATTCCTATATGCACGGAATCTCAGTTCTAGTCCCTGCCCTGTCCCTGCCTACTAGATCTATCTATCTACCTATCTATCTCTCTATCATCTATCTCTATCCTATCCTATCCATCTATCTTTTATCTATCTATCTATCTATCTATCTATCTATCTTTATCTAGGGATAAATATATATATATACATAAATATATATATATACATAAATATATATATACATATTATGTATGCATATACATGTGCTTTGTATTTACTTGTATGTGTTTGTATTTGTCTTGTTCCTTGACATACATATTGTATTTCCCGGTTGAATGAAACTCCTTGAGGAACGGGAATGTTTTATTTTTGACTTTGCCTTCTCAGGGCCTAATATTCAGTACTTGGCATACAGGAGGCACTTAATAAATGCTTGCTCATTTATGGATTGCTCTCGTGGAAGCCTCTCATTTTATAGATGAGGAAATTGGGATCAAGAGAGGCCAAGCAACTTGCCCAAGGTTATACAGCTAGGAAGGGCTAGAGTTGGAGGCTCAATACTAGGTCTTAGGATACCAGCTTGAGGACTTATTCTACCCAGCGATGGTACAAAATATACTGGCTAGAGCAGAGCCAAGTCAGCATCATCTCATGGGATAAACACCTGGGGCAAAGTGAAGGAAAGGGGGTCCTCAGTGCCCTTCTCTTCTGACCTGTGCCCTCTACCCCTATTCCTGGAGCTCCTGGAATCTTGTCTCCCTTCTACCACCCATCAGTGCCACCATCAACTTACATTTCATGGTAACCACCCCCTTTCTCTGACCCATGTTTCACGAACTTGGAGTGACTGCTTTCTACCAAGTGACCGTGGCTACTGAAGGAAAATACCCTTAATACATTTGAGTCCCTCTGAAGCTACCACTTGGCTTTTCCTTCCCCAGGCCCTCTTCTCTGAGCCCTCCCCAAGATGGGAGAGACTAACTTTAGGACCTTGGAGGAACCATTTCCCTTCTCCTGGCCCTTATTTCCCTCACTTTTAAAAGGAGTGCTTGGACTCCAGATTTTCTCTAAGGTCCTTTATAATGTCAATGTTCCAACATTCCTCCTGCCTCTGACATTGTGTATTCCGAGGCCCCTCCCAGCTCTGACATTCTGTGCTCTAAGGCCCCTCCCAGATCTGACATCCTGTGTTCTAAGGGCCCCCCCAGCTCTGACATCCTGTGTTCTAAGGACCCTCCCAGCTCTGATATCCTGTGTTCTAAGGTTTCTCCCAGTTCTGGCATTCAGTGTTCTAAGGACCCTCCCAGCCCTGACATCCTGGGTTCTAAGGGCCCTCCCAGCTCTGACACCCTGTGTTCTAAGGGCCCTCCCAGCTCTGACATCTTGTGTTCTAATGCCCCTCCCAGCTCTGACATCCTGTGTTCTAAGGCCCCTCCCAGCTCTGACATCCTGTGTTCTAAGGGCCCTCCCAGCTCTGACATCCTGTGTTCTAATGCCCCTCCCAGCTCTGACATCCTGTGTTCTAAGGCCCCTCCCAGCCCTGACATCCTGCGTTCTAAGGCCCCTTCCAGCTCTGACATTCTCTGTTCTAATGCCCCTCCCAGCTCTGACATCCTGTGTTCTAAGGGCCCTCCAAGCTCTGACATCCTGTGTTCTAAGGCTCCTCCCAGCTCTGACATTCTCTGTTCTAATGCCCCTCCCAGCTCTGACATCCTGTGTTCTAAGGCCCCTTCCAGCTCTGACATTCTCTGTTCTAAGGCCCCTCGAAGCTCTGACCTGTATTCTAAGGCCCCTCCCAGCTCTGAAATCCTCTGTTCTAAGCCCCCTCCCAGCTCTGACATTCTGTATTCTGAAGGTCCTTCTGGTTCTTACACCCCAGCATTGTATTACCATTCTCAATGAATTCTTATTGAAGACCATAAACTTTATACCAAAGACATTATGGCTAGGAGGGAGAGAAGGCTCTCTCCCAGGTGCCAGCTGCTAGGGAAGCTAGAAATAGGGCTCTGAGGGTCATAGCTGAGACGAGTTAGTCACATCTGGAGCTGTCGTGCTTAGAGTGCTAAGGCAGAAAGAGAAATTTGTAAATCCCCCTCCCAAATACCTGCTTTTTATCCCTTTCTCTGTGACCCCATTGGACCCCAGAGTACTGTAGGTACAAAGCACATCTTTTTCTTTTAAGAAAGGAGAAAGAAGAATAGAGAGAGGAAAGCAGATGAAAGGAAGGAGTGGAGAAAGAGGAGGAAGGCAAGGAAAAGTGAGGAGAGGGGAGAGAAGGAATGCAGAGGAAAAAGAGGGAGAAGAGAAAGGGAGAAAAGAGTGGATGGAAAGAAAGAAAAGAAAGCAATCAACCCAAAAGCACCTACTATGTGCCATGCACTGGTCAATAATAAAACATTCCCTGCTCTCAAGGAGATTAAATAGAGGACAAGGAGGCAAAAGGGAAAAAGTTAGGAGAGAAGCAGAAGGGGATAGCCAAAGAGAATGAGAGAGACAGTAAAAAAGCAAGAGGAGAGAAAAACCAAGGTTTTCTCATTCTCGAATTACCTTCCTCTATCCCCAGAATGAGAACAATGAAACTGATCCCCTGATTTGAGAGAGAAACTGGGACCTGAGGATGGAGGGGTTTTGAAGGGAAATACGGGGGCAGCTGGCTGAGAAGCCTGGGTGTCGAGACAGAAGACATAAGACAGGAACCATCCCTGGAGTCTTGAGAAGAAAACGCCAGTCCCTGAAGGCCAAGAGCCTCTGACTAGGTGGCTTAGTGGGTCCAGCCAGGAGCTGAATCAGAGGAAGGACTGAGTGAAATGGAGCCTTTTAGAGTTGGTGCCTGGTCGAGGATGCCCAGACATCTTCTCCCAAGAGCCTCTTCAGTGACCTTGGCCCCACCCTTCCAGCTCCATCTCAGTGGGTAAACAGACACTAATAGCTTGAGCCAAGAAGGCTAGGAGCTTAATTGATTAATGTTGGTAAAGTGTTTTGACATCCCCAGATATGAGGTGCTGGGTAAAGGTGAAATATTAATACATATAATATATAATTATGATGTGCTGCTGGCCTGGTAACTTGTTTAAATAATTACACTGGCTGGGAGCTAATCTTGATAAGTGGGATGGGCTGTATTCTCAAACTTGTCTTAGAAGCCAGCTTCTCATCCTGAACAGGAAGAGGCTGGTCTGGTCATTTAGGTAGTTAGGTGGTTCAGTGGTTAGAGTGCTTGGCCTGGAGTTGGAAGACCTAGGTTCAAATCTGACCTCAGATACTTGCTAGGTGTGTGGCTTTTGGTAAGTCACTTGACTTTTGTTTGCCTCAGTTTCCTTATCCATCAATGTAGATAATAATAGCACCTTCCTTGAAGTGTTGCTGGGAAGATCAAATGAGAGAATTAGAAGTACTTAGCACAGTGCCTGGCACATAGTAAGCTAGGCTCTATAAATATTAGCTATTATGATTATTGGCTTAGCACTCATGGCTGATTGGGTAGAAGAGGATGATGGAGATGAGAGGTTATGGTTGGTTCTTCCCAAGGAGAAGTGGGGAGGAGGCATGATTTGGGGAATTTTTCAAACCTCCACTAAGAAAGGTTGCATTCTATGTCTTTCAGCCATCTAACAAATATGATGAGGGTGACAATCTTCCAGGGAAGCAGTGTGGTACAATGGAAAGAGCACTGGCCATGGAGTTGGAGGATTTGGGTTCAGATCCCGCATCTGACATTTTCTGCCTACGTGACCCTGGGGAAGTCACTTGGGCCACAGTTTGCTTATCTATAAAAAGATGGGGTTGTATGAGATGGCCTCTGAGGTCTTTTCCTTCTTTAAATCTAGGATTGTCCTTGGATACCTTGTCTTGGTGAAGACCAGACTTTCTCTGGTTTCTCAGGGGAACACTAGCTCTGGCAGGGCCTTTCTAGCTGGAAAGGCTTCAAGGATGGACCTAACCACAGGACCATATGCCTGTCATCCCAGGACTGGCCTGTCTAAGGCAGGGAAAAGTTCATTACCAGATGCTTGGCTCAAGGTGATGGATTTTATTTTTTGGATACAGAAAATCATGAAACTATTGGCAAGATGTGAGGGGCTCTCACACTGTGCAGACAGAGTGTCCATACCCTTGAAGTCACACATCCTTCAGTCTCCAAAATATCCCAATGATGCTGTGATCTCATCAATGTGAGCATCCCCTCCAATGATATAGATCAACAAACATTTATTTACTATGCGCCAGGCACTGTGCTAGCTGTAGGTGATAAAAAGACAGATGGCACAGTCCCTGCCCTCAAGGACCTTGCATTCTTGGGGAGAACACAACACATCCACATTTAAGTATATGTGAAATCAATGTATGCAAAATGAATAGAGTATAATTTGGAAGGAGAGCCATGAGCAATTGGGACATCAAGACAGACTTCATGAATGAAGGAAGGAAGGAAGGAAGGAAAGAATGATTGGAAAAAACATTTGCTAAGTCCTTAGCATTCAATGCCTTTAATGTGTAAGCATTATGCTAATCTCATGTAGGATATGGGGGTGTTCAAGAGAATGATGACATTGGAGTAAGCATTCCTCAAATACAAGGATGGCCTTTGAAGAATGGATGAGATTCTGAGAGGAAGAGCCGGCCAGAGGAAATTAGGGGGACAGCTGAGCAGTGGTGATATACAAAGAGGAGGGAGTGTCATGAGCAAGGGGATGGAGGAAGGAAAGCATGGGCTGTGTTCAGGGAATAGGAAATAGTCCAACTTGCCTAAAATGTAGGGTATGTGAAGGAGTGTAATAAAAGATGCTACCAGAAGGGCAGGTTGGGAATCATACTAGGGAGAGTCTGGAATGCCAGACTGAGGAGTTTTGTGGACAATAGGGAGCCATGGAAAGTTTTTGAGCAGAGGACTCCTATGTAATATACAGGTCTTCTAAACCTTGGACACAGCTAGGTGGCACCATAGTGCATAGAGGCCTGGGCTCATGTTTATGAGTTCAAATCTGGCCTCAGACTCTGACTAACTGTGTGATCCTGGGCAAGTCACTTTACCCTGTTTGCCTCAAATCCTCATCTGTAAAGTGAGCTAGAGAAGGAAAAGGCAAACCACTCTAGGATCTCTGCCAAGAAAACACCAAATGGGGTCACAGAGTTGGACATGACTGAAATGACTCACAACAACAAAACAACAACAGACCTTGAGATCTATCTTCTGCCTCTAGCTCAAGACACTGGGATTGATGGCCAGCTCTCACCAACAAAGCCAATGGACTGGCTTTGGAAGAGGAGCATCCTCGACCGTGAGCTGGGCCTTAGAAGTGCCGGGTCAGGGGTCAGGAGTGAGGGAAATGCCAGTGGCTAAGAGAATTGTTAGATAGGAGAGTAAAAGAAGGGGGAAATGTAACAATGTAGCAGGGTAGTGTGTTGGAAAGAGCAGCAGATCCAGAGTAAGAAGACCACAGTTTAAATCCCGTTTGGTCATTTTCATTTCCCCGTCCCTGGACATTATACTTTTGGTAAATCTACATTCAAGCCAAACCCAGAGCACAACCTAGTCTAGAAGAAAAACCCTGCCCAGTCTCAGCTGAAAGCAACAAGGAAGGAAACATGGGCTGTTTAGCTTCCAGGACAGGAACTCTGGGGTCTTTGCCAGGGGGATTGTTGGTTAATGGACTTCAGGGCCAGGCCTTCCAGGCAGAGAGGCCAAGGGCAGCCCTTGGTGCTAGTGGGAGGGAGAGCCTGGTCCAGGTTGATTAATGGGGAGCCCGCTCTCAACATGGGCCCTAAATGGAGTCATGACTCAATTTTGCTGCTGCAGCATGAGAGGATAATGAAATGGGAAGGGGTGGGGGTGGGAAGAGGCCAGACTCTCCAAGGAAGGAACGAGAAGGGGGCACTGGATTCTATCCATACTGCCTAGTCCCAGGGGTCTCACCGGGGAATAGGCCTCCCTGTTCTGTGGCTGCAGACAGTATCCTTTTCTTTAGTGAGCTGGCTTTGTTTTGTATGTTTGGGTTGGAGAGAGGAAGGGGAGGGGGCCTTCAGAGTGGTGCTTCCCCAACTCCTCTCCCAGTATCCCTAGATAGGATCAAAGACTTAACACTGAAAAGGGCCTTACAGGCTATTGAGCTCAACCTCGTTCATTTATGTTCAGTTGTTTTCAGTTGTGTCCAATTCTTTGTTACCCCATTTGGGATTGTCTTGGCAGAGATACTACAGTGGTTCTCCAGCTCATTTTACAGACAAGGAAACTGAGGCAAACAGGGTTAAGTGACATGTCCAGTGTCACACAGCTAGTAAGTGTCTGAGGCCAGATTTGAACTCAGGAAGAAGAGTCTTCCTGATTCCAGACCTGCACCATCTAGGTATTCATTTTATGGATGAATAAACTGAGACTCAAAAATGTTAAGTAAATTGACCAGGGTCACACAGCTTGTAAGTGTTGAGGTGTGAGATTTGAACCTGGGTCCTTCTGATTTCATGTCCAGCTCTCTCTTCCATTCCCTCTCTGAATCATTGTTTTACAGTGGAAAGACAACCAATAGATTCAATAGACAGAGGACCTGGGTTCAAATCTTGCCTTCTTTACTTAGCAACTGCCCAACAATTAAGTTCCCTTGGTTTCCATTTTTTCTCCTATAAAATGAGGAAGCTTAGGTTCTAAGGTCCTTTCTGGCTTCAAGTCCATGATCCTACAAGAGTCACAGAATCTGGGAGACAGAAGGGCTCTCAAAGATGCTCTAGTCTCCTCTGTATTTGACTGAAAATGCCCTCTAAAATGATGTGTCAAGGCTCCAACCACTGTCCCAGACCAGATTAAAATATAATTGGAAAATGTTTAAAAATAAATAAAAATATAATAAAACATGGATGACATCACATCTTAAAAATTAAGTCAGTATGTGTCTGGCAGGGAATATTAGTGGCTCCCTCATTTCTGTTTGAATTGAACACCACTGCTCTAAAAACGTCCTCTACAAGTTTCTATCCAACTCTTACTTGAAGACTCCAGTCCTGTTCCTAGAGGTGTTTTAGGGGAGCCAGGAGCCAGGACTTCTGCATTTAGTGTCTGACACCACCACTGGCTTTCTGAGCCACCCTGGGTAACTCACCAGCTCCCTCTGTCTCTCTAGCCATGTCTTACATAAATGACACCCATGCTTTCTTGGATTTTCTGCTCCCTCCCACTCCTATGACCCCCTCTTCCACATCCCACCCCACTTAGTCCTAGGGGCAAATCGATTAGACCATTATTTTTCATCACCTTGTACTTACCAAGGAAATCCCAAGTCCAGTCCTGGTCACCTGTCTCTCCCTATCTTCAGTATTTACAAAATATCAGGTCAACAAGGGCAAGTAAATGAATGGGTCTGGGGGGCTCCCTGGTGAAAGTTTGTCCCATGATCTCCCACATCGGACTTCAAATTCTCCAAGGGCAGGAATGGTGTCTTGGTCTTCAGACTGGAAACTTCTGCAAGTCAGGTGCTATTCCTCTATGGATTGAAGTAGGGACTGTGTTTCTCCTATCAGACTGAGGGCTTCCTATTACCCCCACTCGCCTGGAGTGTCCCAAGAGCAGGGACTGTATATCTCCTATCAGACTGGAGGTCCTTGAGTTTAGAGACTGTGTTTCTCCCATTAGACTGGGATCTTCCTGAGAACAAGAATCATATTTCCCCATCAGACTCAAGGCTCTCTAAGGTCAGGGACTGTTTCCCCCATTAGATTGGGGTGTCCTTAGGGTAAGGGACTATGTTTCCCCCATCAGACTGGAGACTTCCTGAGGGCAGGGACTGCTTTTCCCCCACCAGACTGGAGACTTCTTGAGGGCAGGGACTGTCTCCCACATCAGACTAAGGGCTTTCCAAGTGTAGTGACTATATACTCCCCACTTAGCTTAGAGGCTTCCTGAGGTCAGGGATTGTCTCCACTCTCGATATCCACCCAGGTACCAAGGACAGCACTTTCCTCAACCAGATAACATGCCTGACCAGCAAAGGACTGCCTGGCTTTGGCGCTTCTCCTGAACCAGCTGGCCATCTCCCAGGCCCCGCCCCTTATCCCCTCCAGAGCTTCTAACAGGCTGCTGAGCACACATCAGCCCTAATCAGAGGTGCGGCCGCTAAGTGTTTCTTCCCATTTATGCAAATCAGTGAGGTAAGAGGCATATAATTAAGTGTTTGTACTTTAATACAGTGTGGTAGGAAGGAAGATGAATTTTAATTACTTAGGCTTAATTGGATGGTCTGCGTGTTAATGTCCCCTTTATTTAGCATCCACACAGGTTGCTTTCCACCCACCTGGCATGGGGCCTCTCCTAGGGAAACCTGGGTCTGTATTTTGATAGGGGGGGTTCCAGTCTTGCAGGAAGCCTGCCCTGACTGGCCCCTTCTCCCTCACAGATCTTCCTACTGGCTCAAAATTCCATCAGTCTGAGATGGCCCAGCCCCTGGTCTATGACCCAGCCCATGCTGAGCAGAGTAGGAGTGGGAGGTGGGATTTCTCTATCCTGCCATCCCTGTGAATCTGTGATCTGAGACTGTCAATTCTTTCAGGACAGAGGCCATTTTCCCCCTGTTCTTTCTGAGTGTCCTAGGCACATTCTCAGTGCTGGAGTCAGTGTTTGGCACTCAGCAGGTACCCCCTGAGTGATTAATTCAGGCTTTATAAGTAGTGGCCGGTTAGCCACTGGCCTTTGGAGCAGATATGAGTCTGTGAGCATCAGAATGGAATATCTCTTTGGAACAAAGAAGGCCTTGTATTTGGCATCAGGAGACCTCAGTTTGAACCCCACCCCTTACCACTTAACTAGCTATGCAACAGTAGGAAAGGCACTTTGAACCTCAGTTTTCTCATCTGTAAAATGGAATGATTTCTTGCACTTTTTGAGAAGAAAGATCTTCGTGAATAGTAAAGGGATAAAGAAATGCAAAAGCAAGGTGGATGAGGTAAATTTGGAGAAGTACTCTCGTTGTGGCAAAAAGCACATTTGATGCCAGAAAACCTTGGTTCAGAACTCACTCCTAACACTTATTAGCTGTGTGACCAATGACAAAGTACTTAACCTCTCTGAATCCTTATTCATAAAATGGGGCTGATCATGGGATTACTTTATCAAAAATAAGATAATTCCAAGTGTTGGGAGCATTCTAAAGCACTAGATTTGGGGTGTCCCAAAAGTCTTAGGA
Source organism: Trichosurus vulpecula (assembly GCF_011100635.1). Taxonomy (NCBI): domain Eukaryota; kingdom Metazoa; phylum Chordata; class Mammalia; order Diprotodontia; family Phalangeridae; genus Trichosurus; species Trichosurus vulpecula. The sequence continues at coordinate 50,883,493 of NC_050574.1, forward strand.
AGGCTTTAGAAGATGAAATCACAAGGACTGCCCTAAGACGCTGGGGACACTGGATATTAGGGACAGGGTTTGGCTAGAGAGCCACATGTGAAGGAAGGCGTTAAGTCCCACATGTGACACCTTTTGGCCTTGTGATCCAGGATGAATCAGTGACGCCCTCAGTGCCCAAGGCGCTCTCTGACACTGCAGATGGCAGGTAAAAGAGCAGATTCTATTCTGTACTGGTAGAGCTGGGAGCTTGCCCCTCCAAGTTTCCCTAGACTATAATATATAATAATTATATTAATAGCATGTACACGGAGCTGTAAGGTTTGCAAAGCATTGGACGTGTGATGTAATGTGTTCCTCACACAGTCTGGTCAGGAGAGTGTTCTTATTGTCCCCATTTTACAGATGAATGAACTGGGGCAGATCGAAGTTAGATGACTTACCTGGGTCATACAGCTAAGAAGTATTTGAACCAGGATTTGAACTCAAGTCTTCTGACCCAAGCCCAGAGCTCTTTTCAGCTTCAACAAACACATATGTACACACCCCACACACACACACACACACACACGCACGCACGCACGCACGCACGCACACATATGAGACTAGGTGTATGATTTTACTCTCCATATATATGTGTATATGTGTGTATACACACACACAAATATATGCATAACACACAGGCACATATACTTTGAATATAGGCACAAGTATACAGGACACATGCATAATTTATATATATGCTATATATATGCTTATAGTATGTGTGCATATGTAGTATATTAGCATTGTGTATATATTTGTATGGATATATAAACACTTACACAGAGGAAAATCATATGCCCAGTCCTGTATCTGTATACGTATATACGCATATACATGCACATAGACATATGCAACTAAATGGCTCAGTGGATAGAATGATAGGCTTGGAGTTAGGAAGATCTGAGTTCAAATGTGGCCTCCAACACCTACTAGCTGTGAGACCTTAGGGAAGTCACTTTACCCTGTTTTCTTCAGTTCCCTCATCTGTAAAATGATCTGGAGAAGGAAATAGCAAACCCCTTCAGTATCTTTTCCAAGAAAACCCCAAATGAGGTCATGGAGAGTGGGGCGTGACTGAAACACCTGAATATCAGCAACAACACAGGTTGTCCCAAAAATCTTAGTGAAGTTTAAAGCTGATAATGGACACACATATATCCTACATACGTATACATATATATTCACATATATACATATATCTGACACAGATATACATCCTACATGTATATATGCATATTGTAGATATGCACATATTGCATATATATCTCCATTATAATAATATTATTATTAAATGTTCACACAGAATTGAGCATTCTGCTTGTAGGAAGGGGGCTAGAGGAAATGATCCCTCAGCACCTCTCCCAACCAGATGGCTTTCTACTCCTGTGGTATTCTCTCTCTCTCTCTCTCTCTCTCTCTCTCTCTGTCTCTCTCTCTCTCTCTCTCTCTCTCTGTTTCTCTGCTCTCTCTCTCTCCCCCTTACACTCTCTGTCTTCCCCACCTCTGCCCCACCTCCCTTCTCTCTCCCTTTCTCTCCTCTGTCCTCTGTCTCTCTCCATCTGTCTCTCTCCCCTTCACCCTCTTTGTTGTCCCCCTTCTCTGCCCCACTTTGCCCTTCTCTCCTCTCCTCTAGCTGTCCCTCCCTTTCACTTTCTCTGTCTCCTCCCTCTCTGTCTCTCCCTCTGCCTCTCTCTGTCTTTCTCTTTCTCTCCCCCTCACCCTATCTTCTTTCCCCTCTCCCTTTCTCTCTCCCCCTCTCCTCTATCTCTGTCTCTCCCCTTCATTCTTTCTGTCTCCCCTGCCTCCTTCCCTTCCTCTCTCTCTTCCTCTCTCTCCTGCTCCTTTCCTCCCTCTCTGTCTCTCCCTCTGTCTCTCTCTGTCTTTCTCTTTCTCTCCCCCTCACCCTCTCTCCTTCCCCCTCCCTTTCTCTCTTCCTCTCTCCTCTGTCATTCTCTCTGCCTCCCCCCTCCTTCCCTTCCTCTCTCTCTCTCTTCCTCTCTCTCCTGCTCCTTTCCTCCCTCTCTGTCTCCTCCCTCTCTGTCTCTCCCTCTGCCTCCCTCTTTCTCTCCCCCTCACCCTCTCTCCTTCCCCCTCCCTTTCTCTCTTCCTCTCTCCTCTGTCATTCTCTCTGCCTCCCCCCTCCTTCCCTTCCCCTCTCTCTCTCTCTCTCTCTCTCTCTCTCTCTCTCTCTCTCTCTCTCTGTTTCTCTGCTCGCTCTCTCTCCCCCTTACCCTCTCTGTCTTCCCCATCTCTGCCCCACCTCCCTTCTCTCTCCCTTTCTCTCCTCTGTCCTCTGTCTCGGTCTCTCTGCTCTCTCCATCTATCTCTCTCCCCTTCACCCTCTTTGTTGTCCCCCTTCTCTGCCCCACTTTGCCCTTCTCTCCTCTCCTCTAGCTGTCCCTCCCTTTCACTTTCTCTGTCTCCTCCCTCTCTGTCTCTCCCTCTGCCTCTCTCTTTCTCTCCCCCTCACCCTCTGTCCTTCTCCCCTCCCTTTCTCTCTTCCTCTCTCCTTGGTCATTCTCTCTGCCTCCGCCCTCCTTCCCTTCCTCTCTCTCTCTCTCCCTCTCTCTCCTGCTCCCTTCCTCCCTCTCTGTCTCTCCCTCTGTCTCTCTCTGTCTTTCTCTTTCTCTCCCCCTCGCCCTCTCTTCTTCCCCCTCTCCCTTTCTCTCTCCCCCTCTCCTATATCTCTGTCTCTCCCCTTCATTCTCTCTGTCTCCCCCCCTCCTTCCTTCCCTTCTTCTCCTCTGATTCTCTCCTCCTCTCTCTTTGTCCCTGTCTCTCTCTCCCATGATTTGAATTGTGTGCCTTCTATCAGACTGGGAGCTCCCTCATGGCAGCGATTATGCCTTCCTCCTTCAGACTAGGAAGCCCTCAAGATCAAGAGCTTTATTTTCCCATTAGATTGGATTCCCCCTGAGAGTAAGGACTTGTTATTCCCCATTAGACTGGGAACTCCCTGAGGTCAGGGACTGTATCTACTCCTTCAAAATGGGAAGTCCCTGAGAGCATCTCCCATTAGATTGCAGTCCCCATGAGAAGGACTGAATATTCCCCATCAGGTCAGGCCGCTCCCTGAGGACAAGGTTTATTGTCTCCTCATCAGATTACAAGCTTCCTGACTCCAAAATCTAACCATGTATCCCTTATAGCGTGTTCCCCTCTCTTGCCCTTTGCCTAAAACCTCACAAGATGCTTTGGAAACATTGTCAGCAGTCAGCTGTGGTGCTGGGCATGTAGTAGGTGCTTAATAAACATTTATTTAGTGATTGTTAGGATAGCTTCCCTTCCTTGGTCCCACAATCATCTACTTCCCAGGCTAAATAACCTCAGCTCCTTTTGTTTCCCTAACCAGCTGTGTGTGTGTGAAGGAGGGAAACCTTCCTTAGTCCCAAAGGATTGGTTATCAGTCTTTTGTTTGCTCAGGCCAGTGCTAGGTTCTTTGTGGGGGTTTGTTGTTCAGCCCTGTTTCAGTCATGCCCAACTCTTTACGACTTCATTCTTGGCAAAGATACTGAAGTGGTTTGTCGTTTCCTTCTCCAGCAAACAGGGTGAAATGACTTGCCAAGGGTCACACAGCTAGTCAGTGTCTGAGGCCAAAATTGAACTTGTGAAGGGGAGTCTTCCTGCTTTGGCCTGGTGCTCCATTAACTGCTATTCCTAGCTGCTCTCTTTCCAGGTTAGATCACTCTATATGGCTAGTCTTCAGGCTTAATGTTTTCATGGAAAGGGCATCTGAGTTCAGAGGACCAGAGTTTGAATCTTAGCTCTAACCAGCTGTGTAGCACTAGGGAAGATATGTCACCTCAATGAGCCTGAGTTTCCACCAGGAAAATAATTTCATCTGCCCCACCCCAGCCTCAATTTCTATATCTCTAAAATGGGGGTGGGGAATAATCCGTCTTCTACTCCATTTTCAAAGTGATTTTCCTAAAGAACAGGTCTGCCTATGCTTACTTCTTTACTCAAGAAATGACAACGGTTCTCTATTATCATTAGGATAACATATAATCTCCTCTGTTTGGAACTTAAAATTTTTCACAACCATCCCATTCTTCTTCTTCCCCTCTTCTATGGCAGGGGGGGGAGGGATGAGGGAAAACAAAAACCATTCATTAAGTACCTACTATGTGCTGGCACTGTGCTAAATGCTTTACAAATACGATCTCATTGGATCATTGGATGCTCTTCCTCACATCTGATACTTTGCCTCCTATCTCCATGCCTTTGGGAGGGCTGTGGTCCATTCCTTGAATGCCTGCCCTCCTTTCCTCAGCTTCCTACTGTCTCTGATTTTGCTTAAGAATCAACTCAGATATGTGAACTGGTCCAACCATTCTGAAAAGCAATTTGAAACTCTGCCCAAAAAGCTATTAAACTGTGCATACCCTCTGACCCAGCAATACTGCTACTAGGTCTATGCCCCAACTGAGATCAAAGAAAGATGAAAATTACCCATATGTATGAGAATATGAATAGGAGCTCCTTTGTGGTGGCGAAGAATTGGAAACTCAAAGGATGCCTGTCAATTGGGGGATGGCTGAAGAAGTTGTGTTATATGAATGTGACAGAAAACTTGTACTAAAAGAAATGATGAAAGATGTGGCCTCAGAGAAACCTGAGAAGACTTGGATGGAATGATGCAAAGTGAAGTGAGTCAAACCAGGAGGATGATTTACACAATAACAGTAATGTTGTAAAGATAAGCAGCTGTGAAAGACTTAGCAATTATGATCAACACAATGATTCACCACAGTTCCAAAGACTCATGATAAAATGTGCTACCCACCTCCACAGAGCTGATGGATTCAGAGGATAGGCCGAAGCATATTTTCTTCTCTTTCTTTTTCTTTATTATTATTATCTTTGGACATGGATAATGTTATTCCCATCTTCTCAATGGGTGGAGGAGGGGGGAAGGAGGGAGAGAATTTGGAACTAGAAATAAAATTGAATTTAGGAAGAAAAAAAATCAACTTAAATAACACCTTCTGCAAGAGGCCTTTCCCAGTCCCACCACTTACTGGTGCTTTCCCCTCCAAGATTGCCTTGTATGAAATGTGTGTGTGTGTACACACATAGATACAGATATATATTTGGATACCTATACACACGCACATATTCCCTCCCCCTCCTCCTTCCCCCTCTCCAAAAATGTAAACTCCTTCAGGGCAGGAACTATGTTTCAAAAGCCCTCCCAGCTCTGACATCCTGTGTTCTAAGGGCCCTCCCAGCTCTGACATCCTGTGTTCTAAGGCCCTCCCAGCTCTGACATCCTGTGTTCTAAGGACCCTCCCAGCTCTGACATCCTGTGTTCTAAGGGCCCTCTCAGCTCTGACCTCCTGTGTTCTAAGGGCCCTCCCAGCTCTGACATCCTGTGTTCTAAGGCCCTCCCAGCTCTGACATCCTGTGTTCTAAGGGCCCTCCCAGCTCTGACATCCTGTGTTCTAAGGGCCCTCCCAGCTCTGACATCCTGTGTTCTAAGGGTCCTCCCAGCTCTGACATCCTGTGTTCTAAGGACCCTCCAGCTCTGATATTCAATGTTCCAAGGCCTGTCCTAGATCTGATATTCTCTGTTTGAAGAGCCCTTCCAGATGAAGTAGATAGGTGGCACAGTGGATAGAATATTGGACCTGGAGTCAGGGAGACCTCAGTATCAGGATAGATTTGACATCCTCAGATACTTCCTAGCAGTGTGACCCTGGGCAAGTCACTTAACCTCTATCTACCTCAGTTTCTTCATCTCTAAAATGAGGATGCTAGTAGCACCTACCTCCCACTGCTGTTGTGAGGACAAAATGGGACAATATTTACGAAGCACTTCCTGATCCTTAAAGCATTACAGAAATGCTAGTCATTATTGTCGATATTATTATTATTATCTTTGTACTCTCAGTGCCTAGCATGGTGCCTATGAGACAGCAGGTGTTTATTAAATACTTGTTGCTTAATTGGTGATTGAAGAGAGGTTCATATAAAACCATAGGGTGCTATATAGACTCATGAGCTCATTACTGCCTTTTACACCATATCCCAATCACTTGAGGGAGTCTATCATGGAGTGGAGAGAGAGGGTTTGCAATTTCAGAATCAAGCACCTGGGTTCGGATCTCGCTCTACCCATTACTCACCTGCTCGGCCTTGTTCCAGGCCCTCACCCCTGATAGCCTCATTTGCCATTCCTATAATGAGGGGATCAGGCCAGGTGATCCCTAGGGTCCTTTGCTGCTCTCAATCTCTGATCCTCTGGGTCTTCCAATCTCTTCTGCTCCCTCCCCCAGTTTGAGACAAATTCACCTTCTCTCTGCCCCAAACTTGATCCAATCTGTCCCGCTTTCATTGTTCTGCTTTTCTAAGCAGCACCCCACCCCCATCTTTAAGATCCAACTGGAGTCTCCCCCTCCAGGAAACCTGCCCCCTGGGCTCCGGCTGCACCAGGCTCTCCTGCCTCAGATTTCTTGTGGCACTTCTTGTTTGTCTTGCTCATTTGGCAATTAATCATGGACTGCTTGGTGACAATCTCTTGTTCTCTATTATTTCTCTCTGATATTGCTGTTTAACTTCTCACTTGTTTATGTCTTGTCTTCTGAGTTTAGTGGCAGGGTCCTTAAAGAAAGGGACTGAATCTGCGCTATTCTGTACTTTCTTATATAACCCATAGGACAAGAGCTTACACATAGTAGGTGCTTTGTAAGTATTTGCTGAATAAATGAAGGACATAGCCCCTGCCCTCAAGGTATCATGGAATGTCTGGCCTGGAAGCCTTAGAACATAGAATATTAAAGGTGAAAGGAACCAGTCGAAACAGAATGTCAGAGCCCTGAGAACGCTAAATGACAGAGCTAGGAGGAACCTTAGAACACAGACTGTCAAAGGTTTTGAGGGCCCTTAGAGCACAGATTTTGAAAGCTGGAAAATACCTCTGAGGCTCTGTAGCTCAACCTTCTTCCCAATGCATGGATGCCTCCAGCAGTTGGGCCTCCAGCCTCTTCATGACCACTTTCAGTGAAGACAATATTCTGATGCTGCAGCCCCGGGACAAGAAGAATGTGAGGATTAGCTTATTATTAGCTCATTAGCTAATGAAGCCTTTCCAGAACTCTGGCTCTCCTTTATCTTTTGTGACTGCTTACTTCCTTACAACAGCTTCAGAGTCCCCAGGAAAAGGCTGAGACAGCTGTTTGTTCTTTAAAGAGCTTAGACCAAGCGCCCTGCCCACTCAGAAAGAGGAAACACATTGGAAGCATAAGAAGTGACCTGCCCAAGGAAATCTGAGATGCAGGCAAAGACATCGCTGAGGGTTAAGGTTCATCTACAACCTTAACATTGGAAAAAGAAGCACCTGCTTAACCAATAGGCTTCATCCCTACATGTAAACAGCTTCCCTTTGGAGGAAATCTATATTCCATCCATTCAGTGATAGACACTTTGGCAAAGCTTATAGTATGTGCCTAGCACTGAGCCAAACACCATGGCAGAGTTTAGAGGCATTTAAGAACAGTAGATGGCAGCCAGCTGTCCACAAAGCCAGGAAAACCTAGGTTTTAAGTCCACCTCTTATACATATTGGCTGTGTGACCCTGGGTAAGTCTTTTAACTTATTAATACCCTGGACAACTTTCTAAGACTGTGAATTGCTCATAAGATGTGACCTGTATGAGGAGAGGGAGTGTCTTCCCCAAGGGAGTTCTTTATACCAATGAAACAAGAGGTTCAGCCCTCATCCCTATCCTTGTCTGGGCAGCAGCTCTGCCCCATTGGGAAGGGCATTGCAATTGGAGTTGGAAGACTTCAGAAGGACTTAGCACTCTTCCTCTTAGATGATCTCCAATTTATCTTGTTTGTATCTTGTTTGTTCATCGCTGTTTGCATGTCGTCTCTCCCATTATACCCCAAGCTTCCTGAGGGGAGGAATGGTTTTTGTCTTTCTTTGTGTCTCCGAAGCTTAACGCCATGCCTGGCACTCAGTGGGTGTTTAATAAATGCTTGCTGACTTGACTTAGAAGTGGGGATATTTAGTGTGGGAAAGAGAAGACCTGAGATGGGGTGAAGTGAGGCATGCATGATAGTCATGTTTGAGTATTTCATAAACTCCTAGATTTAGACTTGGGGAAGGGGGACCTTAGAGGTCGTTTAACCTACTCCCCTCATTTCATAGTTGAGAAAAGTGACTGGCCCAAGGACACACAGGTACAACGTGGCAGGGGCAAAAGGGAACCCAGGGCATCTGACTCAGAATCCAGTGCTCTTCTGAGGCTGTCACATGGATGAGGGATTAGCCTTGTTCTGCTCCATCCCCAGAGCACAGAACCAGTCACAATGGGTGGAAGATAACAAAGAAGTCAATTTACGCTTGAGGTTAAGGAAAATGACAACCACAAATCCTCAAACTTGCTAACAATTAAGCTTTCCCAAAAGGCTACTTGAAAAGGTAGTGAGTTCTCCATCACTGGAGGTCTTCAAGCTGAGGCTGAACAATCTCTTGTTTAGTAGGCCATGGAGTGGATTCCTTTCAGTTGCAATATGGATTAGAAGTGAATTTTCACTGGGCTGTGTCACCCCCGCCCTACCCACAGTCCTAATGGATGATGATCGCCAGAAGGTGGCAAGGGCACATCGAAAGGGGGGAATGGCATGAGAGGCTGGGTTGTGGAGACCAGCTGGCAGGATTGCAAGGGATGGAGAGGAGGGTGGCCTGTCTGGAGCCAACAGACCATATATAAGAGGAGTGGAAGCCAGCAGATGGAGGATCTTCCCTGCTTGGCTGAGGAGTTTCAGCTTCATTGGTTCAGAGAAACTTGGAGTCGGAAGAAACTGCAGAGTTTTTCCAGTCCACGCTCCTGCCTAGGGCACTAATCTGTTCTTGGACATCCCCGGGGGCAGGAGGCCAGCCAGTCTTTATATGAACAAGTAAGATGGGTGTCATTAGTTATCAAGGCAATCAGCTTTCTTTGGGGATTTCTCCAGGAAGTGCTTCCTTATTGTGGGCTGAAATCGCCTTTTGTGACCTCCACCCATTGATTCTAGTGCTTCTCTCTAGAGCTTACCCCTTCTTTGTTTATTGATTCCTTTTGTTTTTATACCAACGTTACAAAAAATGTTATGAAATCATTTCCAAACTCCCTCAGCCGAGACCAGCAAGGAGACGGTTAGTCTCCAGGTAGCTCCCAAGCCCAGAAGCAAGAACTATCCAAGGATTTTAGAACTGCAAACTTGGCTCTGCCCCGCTGGTCTGTCTGGTCTCGGCTACTTCCTCTGATTAGGGCTGAAGGGATTATCCTTATGTACAATAGAAGTGGTGTTAGTCATTTCAGTCTTGTCAAACTCTCTACCATCCCATTGCAGAGAGACAGGGGTGGTTTGTCAAATTCCTTCACCTCGTTTTACAGATGAGGAAACTGAGGCAAACAAGGTGAAGTGGCTTGCCCAAGGTCACACAGCTAGTATCTGAGGCTTTGTTTGAACTCAAGTCTTGCTGACTCCAAGCCTGGCGCTCTATCCACTGCGACACCTAGCGGCCATGTAACAGAAGTACACCAGTTATTTACTATTCTGCCTTCCACTCTACCTTTTTCTCCCCTCTCCTTTGAATTCTCCATTTTAATGACAGTTGGTTAGGCAAAGCCAACTACAGAGTGACCTGGCTGGTTGGGGCAGAGGACGGGGTGACGGACTAGAGTCAGGAGGACATGAGTCCAAAACCTCTCTCAGGCACTTCCCAGGTGTGTGACCCTGAGCAAATTGCTTCATGCCTCTCAGCCTCAGTCTCTAGTTCTGTAAATAACAGCACAAACTTCGCAGGGCTGTTGTGAAAGCACTGGACAAGATAATATCCATAAAGCCCCTCACAAACCTTAACACGCCGTAGAGATGCGAGTTGTCATAGTGTGAGAGCACACGTAATACTTAATGCTCCATACCCACAGTCCCCCACCTGATAGTAGCTCTAGCATTTCTACATCACTTTAATTAAGGGTTTGCAAAGCACTTTACCAATATTATATCATTTTATCCTCACACTAACCCTAAGAGGTAGGAGCTCCTATTATCCCCATGTTGCAGATGAAGAAACTGAGGCAGATGGGAATTAAATAACTCTCCCAGTTTCACACAGCTAGTAAGTGTTATCAGGTAGGATTTTAACTCAGGTCTTTCTTACTCCGGGTCCAGTGCTCCATGCACTGTGGCGCCACCTAGAGCACAGAATGCCGGAGATGGGAAAACTCAGAACACCGAATGAGAAGAATATATCATTTCAAAGCTGGAAGGAGCCTTCATTCTGTGGCCGCCACAATGGACACACCATGTAGCCTCCACGACTCTTAATCTAATAACCTTCACTGTCCTGCTGTCAGTGGCATCAAAGCCTGAATTAGATTTTTAAGCAATCATGCCCCACTCTTGACTCATGGTCAACGAATTCCTCCACATCTCTTTCACAGGCACATCAGTCAAGCTGGGCCTCGCTCCTTCTGTACTTAGGTAATTCATTTTTTGGGACCTAAATGTAGAACTTTATATTTGTTCCTCTTCAATATTGCCTTGTTTGTTTTAACTCATTATTTCAACCTTTCATGGTGTTTTTGAAATTTGACTCTATCATCCACTGTCTCAGCTCTCCCTCCCTCCCAGCAATATATTGTCCTTAAAATGGATCAGCAAACCTTCTGTGGCTTGAGCTAAAGACATTGATTTTTTAAAAATGTTGAACCAATCTGATTTGGTCTGTTTTATGGTGTGGAGTAAAGGCCTGGAGTTCATTACTCCCAAGATGCAATATTGTCTAAAAATATAATAATGTCTAATAAATTCCTGAACAATGGAACCATAACAGGTGGCTGTGGAAAACTCTAGAGTCAGAGAATGTTAGAGCTGGAGGGCAAAGGGAGGTAGAGACCTGAGACACAGAATGCCAGAGTTGGGGGGAGCTTAGAACATGGAATGTCAGGATTTGGAGGGACCTCAGAAAACAGAATGTCAGTGCTGAGAAGGCCCTTAGAACCTAGAATGTCAGAGCTGGGGAGAGCTTAGAATCCAGAATGTTAGAGCTGGGAGGGACCTTAGTGCATAGAATGTCAGAGAAGGGAGGGATCTTACGATAGAAAATGTCAAAGCTGATAGGGTCCTTAGAACACAGAATGTCAGAGCTAGGAGAGGCCTTAGAACATAGATTATTAGAGCTGGGAGGGCCCTTAGAACCCAGAAAGTCAGAGCTAGGAAGGCCCTTAGGACAGGAATGTCAGAGGTAAGAAGGACCTTAGATCCCTTCTATTCCAATCCAGAGAACTGACATGACTCATTCAGCATCACCTATTGAACAGGACTACAGCCTCCCTCTTCTGCTTCTAGGTCTGTGTTCTTTCTATTTGATTTAAGAATGATCAAATTCTTCCCTTCTAAGAAGGCCTTTGGTTTCCCCATCAGAGGAAGTATCCCAGACTAGCCTGATTGTGGGAGAGATCTAAGGCTGCAGTTCTCATATCCTTGCCTATTGATCACTTTCCAGTTTAGGGGCATTAGGAGAACAGCCCTCTAATCCCAGCAGACCAAAGTCAGAAGTAGTCTCCTAACTTCAAGACAAAAAGTTATTTCCAATTCTAGGTCATGATTTCTACTTCCCCTATTCTTCCCATTAGTTCTGGTAAAGGCTACCAGAAATGCTCTCAGGACTTCCAGAAAGAAGGGGAGAATTCTCTTCTCTCCCACCCCAATGGCTTGCTTTGGGCTAGACAGAGTGCTGGCCACCAGGAGCTCCTTTTCTTCCTCTTCAGACCTAGGGTTCAAACCCACTTGATCAGCTTTATATCACTCTGCTTCCTTACAAATATTATGCAGTCAGGCCAAGCTGAACTGTTTAGCATTTCCCGATCTGGTCCTTACTCTCCCACCTCCATGCATTTGCTCAGGCTGTCTCCCATGCCTGGAGCACACCACCCCCTCCTTTCTATCTGTTTAAACAGAAAGATTATAGAATATAAGAAGAAGCCTCATTTTAGAATCAGGAAACTAAAGGCCTGAGAAGTTGAATAGCAATCTCACAGGTGGCTATAGAGTCAGAAATATGAACAATAACTCTTCTTCCTACAAGGTCCACCTGAAGGAGTCATCCTCACATGTGACTCCTCACATAAAGGGAATCTCTCCCTTTTCAGATTCCCTAGAACTATTTGTCTGACTCTTCTTTGCCCCCATGATCTTCCACCTCATATGGGATATGGGCTTTGGACCCCTCCCCCTTTGAACTTTCCCATGAATTCTGGGAGGGGTCCAAAGTACATACCCCGTCAATATCACATAATTAGTAATATCCACTACCACCCTCCTCTTGGATGGTAAGCTTCCTGAGGGCACTGTGTCAGAAGCAGGATTTGAACAGTTTTCCTGCATTATGCAGAATGACTAAAATATATAAAGCATTCTGAAGTTCCAACCTAGAATCGCTGATCTGGGCGTCTTCCCTACAGCCTGTGGCAGAACTTGGGGCAAGACTGCAATTCCTCAGAGAGGAAGGAAGGGATGTGCCAGCCAAACCTTAATTATCCCTCCCTCTAAATATTTAGGTTGCTCCATATTTAGTAGCTTTATCGAATTGACTTAGACTGCCTGTGACCTACAAGACCATGGATCTTAACCATCTAAATTTAAATGTCCCCATCTTTGACTTTCATACAGAGGAAACTGAGGCCCAGACATGACTTGGCCAAGGTCACACAGGCTATAGAGCTGGAATTTGATTGCAGATCCTTTGAATCCAAATTTAGCACTCTTTCCTTTACAGTTTATCAACTGACTGCCCTTAATTGTGCCTCAGTTTCTCCATCAAAATCATAGTTGTTTAGCCAGTTAGTTGTGTCTGACTCTTCATGACTCCATTTAGGGCTTTCTTGACAAAGGTACTGGAATGGCTTGCCATTTCCTTCTCCTGTTCATTTTGCAGATGAGGAAACTGAGGCAAACAGGATTAAGTGACATGCCAAGGGTCACACAGCTAGTAAATGTCTGAGACCAGATTTGAACTCAGGAAAATGAGTCTTCCCTACTCCAGGACTAGTACTCTCTATACACTGCACCCCCTAGCTGCCCTCAAAATAATAGAGGTCTCTTTAAAAGAGCCTACTTGGAGGACTGGGGTCCTGGTTGTCAGATCTTCTCAATATTCATGAGATAGATTTGCATCTCACCAGCCTCCCGGCGAAATCATTAGTAAGCCTCTCATTTGGTGTAGGGGGAGAACACCACTAACCTACCCCTCTGGGGTTAGTGGGAAGAAGGAATAAAAATGTCCACAAAGGCTTTTGCAAATGGAAAATACTGTTGCCCAGCATCATAATAACTGGACAGCCTAGGGCGCTTGGTATACACAAAGCTGTTTACTGCAGTTCTGTGTCCTTATTACTAGTTCATATTCCCATCTGAAAAACCTGGCACTCTACCTCTCCTTGCTCCACTCCCCCTTTTCCTCTTTTGCCTTCTCCTCTCTCACCTTTCATTAAAAACCACCTTTCCTCCTCCTCTACTTCTTCCTCTTCCTCCTCCTCCTCCTCCTCTTTCTTCTCTCTCTCTTCCTCCTCTTTCTCCCTCTCTTCCTCCTTCTCTTTCTCCTTTGTCTTCCTCCTCCTTCTCTCCCTCCACTTTTCTCTTCCTCCTCATTTTTCTTTTCCCTCTCTTCCTCCTCTTTCTCCTCCTTTCTTCTCTTTGTCTTCCTCCTCCTTCTTTTCCTGTACTTCTTTCTCTTCCCCCTCTTCCCCCCCCCTCTTTCTCCACTTCTTTCTCTTCCCCCGCCTCCTCTTCCTTCTCCTCTCCCTCTTTCTCTTCATCCCCTTCCACTTTGCTTCTCCTTCTCTTCTCTTCATCTCTTGTACCATCTCCTCTGTCCTGCCATCTCCTCCCCTATCTCCTGGCCCTGTCTTCTCCACCTTTCTTGTATACAAACAACAGCAACATAACAACAACATACCCAACAAGTTTGATGCTTTGAAGTTTGTAAAGCACTTTACAAAATGTATCTCATTTAAGCCTCTCACTTTTCCTAAGAGGTAAATTCAATTATTCCCATTTTACAGATGATAAAACTGAGGCTTAGTGAGGTTAATTGGCATTCCCATGGTCATACAATTGAAGAAGCAAGATTCAAGTGAGCTGTCTGTCTTCCCCCTTCAGTGCTCTTTCCCTGGCGAAAGAGATCCATCTTGCAATCAGTAACTCAGGAAGTCTTCCTCCAGGCGGAATGGCCCTCAAGGGTGCTTCTGGGTTAGCCACTGCCTTTGGGCAGAGGGATATGGAGACAAAATTGGGCAAATGGTTGCGTGTCTACTCTGACTCCCTTGTATCTCTATTTCAAACCATTTCTCCTTGCTCTGTCCTGAATGGAGAATATCCAGCCACTAAGTTCTATATAATATCCTGTAAAGGCAGCTATTAAGTCACCTCTCATTCTCTTAAACGACCTAGGAAGGGAATTCACAGTGATATATGGAGGTCTTTATGGCTGGTCCTGGGCAGCTTAAGGACTTAGCAGCCCCCTGAACACACATATTGTTGCATAAATAAAAAGAGTTGGCAACATCTAAGTGTTGCTCAGCTCCCATACCAAGCACCTCTCCAACACTGGTACCCAAGTTACCTTGTGGGGAGAGGGGCGCCCGAGAGCAGAATGGCTGCATATGTGGGTTACTGCAGATTAGACAGAGCTGACATTATTATCACTCGAAAGCTAGCAAAGCACTTTTAATGTGCTTCAGCATTTGAGCCTCACAACAACCCTATGAGACTGGTACCGCTATCATTCCCATTTTAAAGATGAGGAAACTGAGGTTTGGGGAAATTAAGTCACTGGCCTCTGATCTAGTAAGCTAGTAAGTATCAGAGGGAGGCTCTTCCTTCCTTCCTTCCTCCATGGCTAGCACTCTGTTCAACATTACCACACATATGGAGGTTTGTCAGGAGTGGAGCCCAGGCACTCACTGGCTACTGTTAGCCACCACACCCAGATGCCCTCTCATACTGATTGTGATCAGACTCTGACATGGACTCCCCACTACTTCCCTTTCTGATAAAGTTAGAGGCTTCTCCACAAAGAGCCAATCCAAGAGAGGCTCATTGCCAGGAAGGACTGGCCACTATCAGAGCCAAGGAGTATTCCACTTAGATGGTATAATGGAGAAAGGGCTCTTTGGAAGCCGAATCCCAGTTCTCACCTTCTTATGAGTCACTTCCCTCTAAAAGGCTCAAGGCCTTCATCTCAGTCAGTAGGTCAATAAACATTTATTGAGCACCTGCTATGTACTATGAACTACTAGGCACTGCACTAAGCACTAGGGATGCAAAAAGAGGCAAAAGACAGGCCCTGCCCTTAAGGACCTTACAATCTAATGGGGGATATTACATGCCAACAAGAATGTACAAACAAGCTTTATGCAGAATGAATAGGAAATAATGAAGAGAGAGATGGCAATAGAATTAAGAGGGGTTGGGAAAGCCTTGCAGTAGAAGATAGGATTTAGGTAGGGCTTAAAGGAAGCCAGGAAAGCCAGGGGGCAGAGATAAGGAGGCAGAGCTTTCCAGGGATGGGGAGGAGAGAGAGCCCCAGATGGAGATAATAATGCTTCTGCTATCAGCCTCACAAAGGAATAGGCTTTGTAAACAAAGGATCATTGCTTCTGGACATTGGGTCTTCTGGGGCTGCTGGGAATGGAAAGATTAATTGTCAGATGCTGATTCTTTCAAATTTAGCAAGGTTGGCATAGGGACAACAGACATGACAAAGTCTATTGCTAGTCCCATTCTTTAATGGAATAAAGGCAATGGGCTACGTAATCTCAAAGAGCTCCTCTAGATCCAGTGTTCTCTGTTCTAAGGGCTGTCCCAACTCTGACATCCTGTGTTCTAAGGGCCCTACCAGCTTTGACATTCTATATTCCATGGCTTCTCCAAGCTCTAACATTTTATGTTCTCAGGTACCTCTCATGTATGATATTTTAGGACCCCTTCTGACACAGTCATTCCAAGTTCTAAGGTACTACCCCACTCTGACATTGTGTGTTTTAAGATCCCTTTACACCCTGACATTCTCTGTCCCTTCCAGTTATAAAAGTCTTTTAATCTGATTAAATAAGCCTTTACTAAGCAGTTACTCTGTGCAGAGAAATGCTAAGGGATTGAAAAAGAACAGACAAAGCACCATTGCTGAGCTAATGGGGATCATTGTCTCCAATTTCTATGGCCTGGTAAGATGCACCAGAGCTTGGGTTCCATTGGCCCATCCTTTCAGAGCCCAAAGTCACCTTCATGTCACCATGAGGCCAAAGGATAGGGCTTTAGCAGTGACTGGAAATTGCAATTACCCCAGCAATTGAAAAGAGTATCATTAATCCAGAGTTTTACTTTCCCAAACTCCTTCTAATGGTTCCCAAGCCAGAGTGGCTGCTGACTGCATCCTTCTAAAGACATTCACTGGAACCACCACTCCAGCTTGTTTCCTCAAAGTTATTATTCAGACAGACCAAGGAGTCCAATCCTTTCTCCTGGATCCTACCAGCTCCATGCATTGAGCCTGAGACAGAAATCAGGAACCCCCCATGTTGAGGTTTCACCTTGGCTGAGGACCAGGAAGTCCCTCCCCATCCTATACCTCCCTTGCCCTGCTCCTCCTTCCCTTCTGCAGAAGACGGGAGTATATGCTTCTAACTCTGATGCCCATCCCCAAAGAGGTCAGATGCTGGAGTCGCTGAGACCCTAGGTCTTAAGCATTAATCCCTGGTAGAGAGAGCCAACCTCACCAGTTTGGCCCGCCCCCTCCTTGATGATTGACTTGTGCCTCTCCAAATCATAAGTAAGACATTGCAAGGACCAGGGTAGTGTAGGTGGATGGTGACATTTCCCTAAATTTGTAGAAGAGAAAACAAAAATATACCCACATTCACCAAACCAGAGTACCTGGACCTCATTAATATTTAATGGGAGTCTATCAGCTGCCTGTGAGGAATAGCTGTTTACTCAGCCCTTCTTGTTATGTTCTGCTAAATATGGGCTCAGAATCTGTACCAAGGTTGGGGTTACAGGTGGAAAGCTGCCCCACTGGTACAGGGTTCTTGTGAGCAAAATAGCCTAACTGGACTAGACTAAAAGTTAATGGGAAGGAAAGTGAAGAGGGAATCAGGGGGCCTGGCTTCATTGAATCCTGGGTCTTGAGGTGGAAGGGTCCTTAGAGACTGTTTAGTCCAGCCCCTCATTTTATAGTAAAGAGGAAATCCCACAGATTGAAAGTGGTCCTACTGAACTCAGGACCTATATTTTTAAATTCAGCATCCCAATGGTCAAATGCTGTATGACATTAAACATCTCACTTCACTTCCTCTGCTTCAGTTTTCTAATCTGTAAGATAAGTAGAGACATAGATGTAGAGATAGACAGATAGGTGGAGAGAGATATAGGAGAGACAGAGACAGATCAAGAGAAAGAGAGAAGGGTAAAGAGAAAGAAAGAAAGAAAGAAAGAGGGGAAAGAGACAGAAAGAGAGACAGAGAAAAAAGAAAGAAAGAAAGAAAGACAGACAGAAAGAAAGAAAGAAAGAAAGGAAGGAAGGAAGAAAGAAGGAAAGAAAGAAAGAAAGAAAGAAAGGAAGAAAGAAAGAAAGAAAGAAAGAAAGAAAGAAAGAAAGAGAAAGAAAGGAAGGAAGGAAGGAAGGAAGAAAGAAAGAAAGAAAGAAAGAAAGAAAGAAAGAAAGAAAGAAAGAAAGAAAGAGGGAGGGATGGGAGAGAAACATAGAAACAGAGAGACAGAGAAAGAAGGAGAGGAAAGAAAAAAGAGAAAGAAAGAGAGGAAGAAAGAGAGAAGGGAAGGAAGAAAGGAAGAGGGAGGTGCAGAGAGAGAGACAGAGACGGAGTGAAAGACACAGAAAGTGAAGGGGAAAGAGAAAGAAAGAGGCAGAGAGAAGAGAGAGACAGAGACAGAGAGAAACAGAGACAGAGAGACAGAGAGAGGTAATAGGTAGGTAGCTAGGATATTTAGTAAATGCTTACTATGTGCCAGGCAGTGTGCTAAGCATTAAGGATACAAATACAGGCAAACAAGACAGGTCTTGCCTTCAAGAAGCTTACATTCTAGTGGAGGATATAGCACATAAAGAGAGCTGGAACATAGGAAGGCAAAGTAGATGGTAAAGAAGAAAAGACCAGAGGGTGAATGAGGTAAAGCATGGCTTGGGCCCTTGCTCAAAGGAGTCCCCAGTCAGGAGACAGTGTCAGGGTGGAGGTTTCTTCCAGGTAGTAAGGCAAGTGATAAGCAGTAGGAAAAGGCCAGAGAGTGAATCAAGATGATGTTAATACTGGTACTACCTACTTTGTAGGTTAGTTGGATGGTGGAAATCATTTGTAAAATTTAGAGCAATATAGAAATGCTAGCTATTATTAGTACTATAACATTCATTACTCTAAAGTTCTTTCTAATTCTGATATTGCATATTCTAATGCCCTTTTTCATTTTTACATTCTGTGTGCGAATGTCTCTTCCAGCACTGACAATCTATGTTCTAAAGTCCTTTCCAGATCTAACAGTCTAAGGTCATTGTTAAGTCTCAAATTCCATGTACTAAGAATCCTTCCTGCTTTGACTTTTGGGTTCCATGGTCCCCTTTATCTGTGACATTTTACTTTCTAAGGTTCCTTCCAGGTCTGAGAGTCTTTGTTCTATTCTATTACAGTACAAATGTCCTGATTCTTAAGAGAAGAGGTGATTATGACGTGTAGTGAACAGTAAAGAGGTTGGCCTGACTGGAATAGAAGATTCATGTAGGAGAGGAGTAGAGGGTAAAACTGGAAAGAGAGGCTAGACCCAGATTTCAGAGGGCCTTGAATGCCAGGTTGAGGAGTTTGGACAGATCCCTGGGAAGAAGCAACTACAAAGGAGGTCTAGAATAATGTTTCACAGGCAGTTTGTGGTGCCAGGGGAGGTAACTGCTCCTTGACTGACCAAAGGCATGGTGAACGGTGCTTGACCTTTTAATCTCATGCTGTTCCAGTCTCCCCACCTGAGACTTCAGCACCAAGGAGAGCAGCAGGGCAGGGACAAGGACAGAGAGAGGTCGAGGGAAGCTCAATCAGATCCCCAGGCCACTGCCAAGAAAGAAGAGGCCAAACAAGAGAAACACAGTCTAGTGAATTATGCATGGGTCCTGTTAGTCATGCCCTGATTAAAGTGGTTGGGCTGAGATTAATTCTTCTACCACCGCCCCTTTCAAGGAGAAGATCCTGAAGGCCTGGGCTGAAGCTCAGCTTCCATGGGCATATGTGGCAACTTGAGCAAGTGGGTTCCCTTCTCCAGACCTCACTTTCCTCACTGGTAAAATAAAGGAGTTAAATTAGATGGGACTCAGTTCCCTTGGTTATCTTTCAGTCGTGTCTAACCCTATCCTTTTGGCAAAGATACTAGACTGGTTTGCCATTTCCTTCTCCAGTGTGTTTCCATTTTACAGATGAGGAACTGAGGCAAATAAGCATTAAGTGACTTGTCCAGGGTCATAAAGCTAATAAATGTCTGAGGTCACATTTGAACTCAGATCTTCCTGTCTCTAGGCCTGGTGCTCTATCCATTGTACTATCTAGCTGCTCCCCGAGTTCCCTTCCAGTTCTGAATCTATGCAGCTAGTTTGGAGCAGTAAATAGAAGAATGGACCTAGAATCAGAAAGACCTGAGTTGAAATCCTGCCTCATATGTTTACTCATTATGTGACTGGGCAAATCATTTCACTTCTATCTTCTTCAGTTTCCTTATCTGCAAAATGAGTATGATGATGATATCATCTACCTCTCCTCAAGGCTGTTATGAGGATCAAATGAGACAATACTTGTAAAGTACCTTACAAACCTTAAAGTACTATATAAATGCTAATAGTAGTAGTAGAACTAGTCATTGTTGTCATCGTTATGGTAGTCATAATAGCAGTAATAGTAGTGGTGGTGGTAGTAATAGTTATAGCAGTAGTAATAATAACAGTAATAGTCACAGTAGTGGTAGTAGTAGTATTAATAGTAGTAGTAGTGATGGTGGTGGTAGAGGTTTGATAATAGTAGCAGCAGTAGTAGTAGTACTGGTAGTGGTAAGGGTAATAGTCGTGGTGGTGGTAGTTCTAGTAGTAGTACTAGGAAGAGGAGTAGTAATCAGAGCAGGGATAGTAGTAGTAGTGATCTAGCAGCAGTAGTAGTGTCAGTGGTAGTAATAGTAGCAGCAGTAGTAGTAGTAATAGGAGTAGGAGGAATATTTTGTGCCTCACAAGTACAGTTTATAGATTGAGTATTTTAGCCAGGACACAATGTGCAGCTGGATTAGAAGTCTGCTGGCCCACAAACGGAAGGCACCGCAGAACAGGATCTGGTGAGGAGCAGTGGAAGGTGCACTGCTTTGGAGTCAGAGGATCCAGGTTCAACTCTTTAAGCTGCTGCTTACTATCCATAGGACCCTTTCTAACCCTCATTTTCCTCATCTGTAAAAAGAAGGGAATTGGGCTAGATCACTTCCAATCCCTGGTCAAGTTGATAATCTTCCAGCCATACTTCACTATACAATGCCTAACACAAAGTGACACACAAGAAAGAGTCAGCTCTGGAATATCCATGTAACTGGAGAGGGTAGAAAACAGGTTCCTTCCTGTTCTAATACTGCATGTTCTAAGACTCCATCCATCTCCAACATCCTATGTTCTAAGATCCCTCCCAACTCTGAAATTCTGTGTTCTAAAGTTCCTTCTGGTTCTGGCCCTCTATGTTGTATGGACTTTCCTCAAATATAACATTTGAGGTTCTAAAGACTCCTTCCAGCTCTGATGTGGGGTCCTAAGGTCCAGCTCTAAAATTGTTATCAGGTCTGTGGGCCCTAACGCTGCCAAGTGAGTGGCTATAAGTGTTTCCCCATTGTTACTAATTTAGCACCTCTTCAATATACAATCAATGGATCGGTGACCTCATTAATGTGGTTATTCCCTCCACTGCATGAAAATTGAAACAGCAAAGTGTCATTTTATCAAGACAAATGCTGTGCTTAGATTCAGCCTAAATTTGAATCTGCAGTTCTGTAGAAAATGACCCTTTCCCTTCTCTTGGGAACTAGGTTGTCCCACATATCCTCTACTGCTTTGCTGGTCTTCTCTTCCCTCCTTCCTCCATCTATCCTTCCCTCCCTGCCTTTCTCCCTCCCTTCCTTCTTTCCTTCCTTCCTTCCTTTCTTCCTTCCTCCCTTCCTTCCTTCCTTCCTTCCTTCCTTCCTTCCTTCCTTCCTTCCTTCCTTTCTCCCTCCTTTCCTCCATCCCTCCTTCTGTCCCTTTCTTCCTCCCTTCTTTCTTTCCTTTCATCCTTCCTTCCTCCTTCTTTACTTCTTTTCTCCCTCCCCCTCTCTCCCTTCCCTCCTTCCTCCTTCCTTCTTCCTCCCTTCTTTCCTCCTTCCTTCCTCCTTCACTTCCTTCCTTTCCTTCCTTCCACAAACATTTATTAAACACCCACCACATGAACAACCTCATGCTAAGTGCTAAGCAAGAAATGAAATTTAAATAAGACCCAGATCATACCCTCAAGAAATAATCATGATAACTCATATTTATATAGCTTCCATTTTAGCAAGGGAATTATGCACTTACCACGTTTCTGTCTTACATTATAATTACTGGAGCATTTGTCTTAAGACAGGTATAAACAAGGTACTCAGGGACATTCAAGGAGGGAGCAATCTTAGAGGCCATCTAGTCCAAGTTCCCATTATACAGATGAAGAACTAAGGCCAAGAGAATTGAAATAACTTGTCTGAGGTTGCACAGATAGCAAGGATCTGAAGGAGGATTAGAACCTGGCCTCTGGACTCTAAGCCCAGCCCTCAGGCCATTCAAGAGTTCTACCTCTTCCTTCCGCTTTGGCATGAGGGTGGGAGGAAGGGAAGGGGAGAAGGAGGGAGGGGCAGGAAGGCTTCATGTACTGCTCCTAACCAGCTAAGTGAATTAGAACCACTAACTTCTCTAGCTGTCCGAGGTCCTCATCTAGAACATGAGGGGATTGGACTAGACCATCTCAGAGGCTCCTCTCAGCTCTGATATTCTAAGTTCTAAAATTTTATTTTCTAAAATTCCCCCAACTTCTTATAGTCTATATTCTAAGATCCTGTCCAACTGACATTCTGTATTCTAAGGTCCTCTCCAGATCTCATGTTCTATGTTCTAAGGCCCCTCCCAGCTCTGACATTCTATGTTCTCAGGGACTTCCCAGCCCTGACATTCTGTGTTCTAAGGGCCCTCCCAGCTCTGAAATTCTGTGTTCTAAGGCCCTTCCAGCTCTGACCTTTAATATTCTAAGGGGCCTCCCAGCCCTGACATTCTGTGCTCTCAGGGACCTCCTAGCTCTGACATCCTGTGTTCTAAGGCCCCCCCAGCTCTGAAATTCTGTGTTCTAAGGGCCCTCCCAGCTCTGACATTCAGTGTTCCAAGAGCCTTCACAGCTCCAACATTCAGTGTTCTCAGGGCCCTCCCAGCTCTGACATTCAGTGCTCTAAGGGCCTTCACAGCTCCAACATTCAGTGTTCTAAGGGGTCTCCCAGCTCCAACATTCTGTGTTCTAAGGGACCTCCTAGCTCTGACATTCTGTGTTCTAAAGGCCCTCCCAGTTCTGATGTTCAGTGATTCTAGGAGAGCTGGTCTTTGTGTTCTTGAGGCCTGGGTAGAGTCTTCCCCATCCCCCTCTTCCTTCCAGCTACTCTTCCATCTCTGGTTGTGCCTGCCTTTCTCAGAGCTTGTCCATGATTCTCCTCCTCCTATCTCCAGGGGCTCCAGCAAGATGGGGAGTGCCTTTCCAATGCCACCAGGAGGGCAGGACAGCTGGTGGTGGGTGCTTATGAATGTCAATTTCCCTCCCACCCCCCTCTCAGAATCTGAGGGCATGAGTTAGATAACTATGACACCTGTTTTAAATTAGCCTTCGGAAGCCTCCGACAGCTGAGAAATTATTTAACAGGGAAAGAATTGAGTACATGAATAAATATTAATATTAAAACACCACTTTCCCTGGATTTAAAGGGAAAGGGGGGTGGAAGAGCAATTCAAGGAAACGAAAGGCATCACTTGTCAAGAGTGAGTGCAGCGCGGAGAATGGAACACCAGGCATGAAAGACGGGAGAGAGCTGGCAGCCCATCGGTCTCTGCCCCTTGTGGCCACTCCTGTCCTGTCCGAGCTGGCCTAGTGCTTCCTCTGTGCATCAGCTTGTTTGGTGCTTTGTCCAACCCTGAGCCCTGGCTAACTATTAGA
Organism: Trichosurus vulpecula; assembly: GCF_011100635.1. NCBI lineage: Eukaryota > Metazoa > Chordata > Mammalia > Diprotodontia > Phalangeridae > Trichosurus > Trichosurus vulpecula. The sequence goes on from NC_050574.1 coordinate 50,906,799, forward strand.
GCTAGACAGTACCTAAGAAATCACCCAGTTCATTCTTCTCATTTTACAGATGTGGAAACTGAGGCCCAGGGAGGTAATGACCTCCAAGTAGTCAGAATAAAACCAAGGAGAATGGGCTGCCTCATGATGTAGGGAGCACTTTATCACTGAAAGTTTTCAAAAGGAGACTGAAGAACTATAAAGAAATATAGAGCTATCTCCGGAGACAGGTGTGTGAGGCTGCATTTGGACCCACATCATGGGATCCTAGATTTAGAGCTAGAAGAGACCTTAGGTGCCAACTAATCTAGTTATCTGATTTTACCAATAAAGAAACTGAGGTCCAGAAGCTGATGCCTTATCTAGGATTATGTAGCTATAAATGGCAGAGCTGAAATTGGAACTCAGGTTTTCTTGGAACTAAGTCTAGCATTCTTTCCACTATGCCAGACTGCCCAGGCATTTCTGTTCAATTCTAGATGCTCCGAGGTCCCTTCAAACTCTGAAATGCCATGATTCTATGAATTTATGGCCATGATTATTCTACAGTGGAGTGTTCCAGTCTTCTCTTCTCTTTACTTATCTATATCATTCAATCAGTCAAGAAGAATTTAATACACACTTACTATGTGTGAGGCATTGAATGAGGCTCTAAGGACCTGAAGAAAAAGATTAAATCATCCCTGCCTTCAAGGACCTTACATTCTATTGGGGGAGACAGCATGCACATCTATAAAATCTATAATTATATGTGTGTTTATACACACTCTCTTCTGAGCATATTCATCTATCCATCTATCTACCAATCTATCTATCTACCTATTTACATCTCTCTATCCACCTCTATCATTTTTCTATCCATCTATCTCTCTTTTTCTTTATTTCTCTCTATCACCTCCATCCATCTGCCAGCTATCTCTATCTCCCTTTCTCTCTATCCATCTATATCTGTTATCTGTTTCTATCTCTTTATCCATCTATATTTATCATCTATCTCTTTTATTCTATCCACCTGTATCTTTCATCTGTCTTTATCTCTCTCTATCCATTGATCTCCATCTTTTTTTCTCTCTCTCTGTCTATCTCCATCTCTCTTTCTCTCCCAACTATCCATCTCTATCATCTCTATCTTTTCTCTATCTATTCATCTTTATTATCTATGTCTCTCTACCTTTATCTTTATCTACTCTTTATCCATCTATCTCTATCTCTTTTTCTTTATCTATATCTGTCTGTTTCTAGCTCTCAATCTCTCTATCAATCTGCCTATTTATCCATCAATCTATTAGCTCTCTGAGGGCAGGTAGCAAATCTTATTCATTTCTCTTTCCTATAGTGCCAAGTACTGGGCTTTGCTCCAACGCTCTACCACCACCACCACCACGACCCCTGGAGAAACTGTCATGTTGACCTAGCTCCCCTGCCACAAGCAGTTCTTTGCACACATGGAAAGATGGGAAAATGCCCTAGCCTCTCTTGGCATATTCATCCTAACCCTTTCCTTCCTATACTCAGGTAAACTGGGAGTTCAGGGACATAGGGCAGCCAGCTTCTGTGTTGCTCACATGGCCTTGGGCATTTGAATGTATCCCCTGTTTCCTCCTGATTATCCCCTTTTCTTTTTGATGACCTGGATGCTTGCCTAAGAACATTTTCCTCTATTTTCCCATCTCTTTGTTTGGATCCATCCCTTGAACCATCCACTCACCCACCCACCCACCCATCCATTCATCCATCCCTCAGTTGTTCTGCCTTATTGTAATACCAACAAGGCTGAAGACCAAGGAGGAGGGATAGCTGGCATACCATATGCCAGTGCCCTGGACTGTGTGCTCACCCTGACATGCTCAACCACTGCCATGAACTCCATCTCTCTCAGCTCCCCCATTAGAGACTTGTCTTGGCCCAAAAAAACTTTAGGATTTGTCTTTCAAATATTGACTTGGAACAAATCCTCTTTTTTTCTCCTCTGACCAAAGCTGTGTGAACACTAGTCTAGCCTCAGTTTCTTCATCCATAAAATGGGGTTAATAATGCCATAGTACATATTGTCTCTATAAATTGTTCTAAGGGTGAAATGACACAAGGTAGGTGAAGTTCTCTGCAAACTTTACAGCACTCAATAAATGTCTATTATTATTGTTATGGAAAATTGTTCTCATCTTATTCAACAAAGTTCTCAGAGAAAAGGTCCTAGGACATATCTTGATCCTGCTAATTTTTTATATTTAATGTTCTGTGGAATATTGCACAGAAATAAAAAAAAACTTGTTTTGTAGGTGAATAAAAATATTAGGATAAAAGCTCATGCTCTCTGCAGACTCACTGTGAGCATCCTAGGTACAACTTCAGTAGTAGCTGGGGTGATGGGTATGATGGGTATGATCTGTATCTCATCCTCTTCCCCAATGATTTCATGTTTCCTTCTAGTTCTCTGTATTTGGAAAATTCTTCACTCCAAGAGATTACGAATATTTGATATGGTAACATCTAGTAGGAGTAGCAGCAGCAGCAGCAGCAGCAGCAGCAGCAGCAGAGGCAATAGCTATCATTTATATAATGCTTTAAGCTGCCCCTAGCACTTTACAAATGTCATCTCATTTTAGTTGTTCTTAAATTTTTATGAATCAATGTTATTATCGGGAGAATGGAGGCAACAGTTTGGTCTGTGATAATGCTCTTGTTCCAAGACAGTTTCTGGGTTGAGCTCTCAAGGTTATTTATTGTTCTTAGTTTTTTATTCCACAATCCACCTACACCCCCCAGCCCAGTCTTATTGTGGTGTAATAGAGAGTTGGATTTGGAGTCTGATGGCTGGTTTAAATTTTGCTGGTGTTCCTTATTTTTGGTGGGACCTTGGACAAGTCATTAACATTTCTGACCCTTAGCAGAATGAGAGGATCAGAACAGATGATCACAATGTGTTGAGATGCCTGTAAGACTGAATTCCTGATTTGCATCACTATACCAACAGATTAGGGCATGTCAATCAATGACCAGGCAGTTGGGTGGCACAGTGTGTTAGAGCACTGGTCTTGGAATCAGGAAGACCTGAGTTCAAATTCGACTTCAGGTACTTGCTAGCTGTCACTTAACCTTTGTTTCTCTCAGTTTCCTCACATGTAAAATGGAGATGATAATAGCACCTACCTTCTAGGGCTGTTATGAGGCTCAAATGAGATAATATTCATGAAGTGTTTTGCAAACCTATTATTATTAGCATTTATTAAGTGCCAACTGTATGCCATTTATTTTGCTATGTATTAGGACACAAAGGCAAAACAAAATAGTCCCTGCCCTCAAGAAGTTTATATTCTACTGTGTATATTTAACATATACACAAATAAGCAAATAGAGGATACATAGGCTACATAGACACACACATGCACATATACACACAGGTGTATGAGGTGTGTGTGTGTGTGTGTGTGTGTGTGTGTGTGTGTGTCTACAGGCAGCTAGGTGGTACGGTAAATAGAGTACAGTGCCTGAATCAGGAAGATCCATCTTCCTGAGTTCAAATCTGGCCTCAGACAACTTAACTGGCTGTGTGACACTAGGCAAGTTACTTCACCCTGTTTGCCTCAGTTTCCTCATCTATAAAGTGAGCTGGAGAAGGAAATGAGCTAAGCCCTTAAGTCAAGTAGGGATCCTAAGAGGTGGTGAAGAAGAAGACCGCATGGGGAACCACAGTCTATGCAAACTTGTAGACACAGGAAACAGTTAAAGAACAGCACAGAGGCCAATTTTACCTGAATCTATAATGTGAAATAAGCCTGGAAAGAAAAAGTGAAGTCAAATTGTGGATGGTTTTAAATGACAAGTGGAGGATTTTGTATTTTATCCTAGAGGGGGTGGGGAGCCAATGAAGCTTCTTGAGGATAAAGATGACATAGTCAGATTTGTACTTTAGGAAGATTATTTTGGCAGCTTTATGGAGAATGGATTGGAGATGAAAGGTGGAGGTGGGGGGGGTCAGAGTTGGAATTTGGAAGGCAGATTAAGGAGCCAGATATGAGGTGACGAGTGCCTAAACTTGAGCTGTGACCCTGTGAGTGGAACAAGGGGGCCTGATATGCAAGTAAGTGATGTTGTGGAGGTAGAATTGATGAGATGTCTGACTCTTCATGACCCCATTTGGGGTTTTCTTGGCAGAGAAACCGAAGTCGTATGCCATTTCCTTCTCCAGCTCATTTGACAGATGAGGAAAATGAGGTAAATAGGGTGAAATGACTTGCCCAGGGTCACACCTCTACTAAGTTTCTGAGGCTGGATTTGAACTCAGGAAGAGGACTCTTCCTGACTCCAGGTCTGGTTCTCTATGCACTGTGGCGCCACCTAGCTGCCCTTGGGATTGACAATCCATTGCATATGAGGGCTATAAGGGAGAGGGAAGAGTCAGGGCTGACTTCAAGGTTTTGAAGAGGGGTGATTGGAAGCACAGTGGGGAATTTCTAGCTTTTGGAGGCACCTGAAAAACTGAAGAGAGTGTAGCTTTAGGAGGAATAGACTTTGGCATATAGCAGGAATGTCCCCTGCCCACAGAAATAGTGGGGATGGGAGGTGAATTGTCCAAGGAGAAGGTTAGAAGACAAGGACATGACAACCTCCCTATGCAAAAGTGTTATTGGTCCATAATTATAATGCACATTTCTTTATAGCACTTTCTCATAAAACCTTATGATTCTGGTAGGAAGTATAAGTGTAATTATCCCCATTTTACAGGTAAGGAAACTGAGACCCAGAGAAGGGAGTGACTTGCCCAAGGTCACACAGCTACTAAGTGTTGAAACCCACTTCTACTTCCTATTTCAACAGGCCGTGTCATTTCAGGAGGGAATCTGGGTTCAGTGACTCTGATACTCTATTGCTGTAGCTGCACCCAGGTTTTATCCCCTTTCTAGCCAACCCTAAGGAGGCCCCTGGGAAGGGGCAGTAAATTGAGTCTGGCAGTGTAGTGTTGCCCAAAAGGTAATGAAATAGCTAATATTTACATCACACATTTAAGGCTTACAAAACACTTGGCATACATTATCTCATTCAGTGCTGACAACAGCCCTGGGAGGGAGATGTTATTATTATCCCTTTCCACAGAGGGAAAACCAAAACCCCAAAACTGAGGCTTCTGTTAAGTGACTGTGTTGATAAGCAAAATAGCCTTTGTTTTCTTTGAGTAATTCAGCAAGCCTTACTAGGTGCTAAGCCCCAGGCTCAAACCCTGTTAGGTGTTAACCTAATCCATGTGGATGTGAACCTCCCAGGGTCCTAAGGGGAGGGGCCAACTCAAGAACCAATCGCCAGAGCCTGAGCTCTGGTGATTCAGATGACGTTTGAGGATGTCTGAAACCCTATAGCCATTTGTGCGGGGCTCTGGAAATGGTGTTGATGAGCAGATTCTGGGCAGCTGTAGCTAAGGAGCCCTCCAGCTTGTAAACCCGGATGCTGAGACTTTGCTGAACTCTGGTAACTCTGTTGGGATTTGAATCAGACAAAGTCTGTCTGTTGATGTTTGCAATTTGTTTGCATTTTGTTTTGAAGTTCAGAGTGCTGGTTTTTTCCCCTGAACTAACTGAATGATATTGGTATACTGAATTAAAAGTAAGCTTGTCAACCCCTTCACCTTGCTTTCCTTAATTAAGCAGATCAAAAGAACCTGTGCTGTTGGCAGCTTTCTGGGTGCTGGCTGTGGGTGAATCTTATACTCCCACAGAAGCTGCTAGCCAGATTGTTAAAACAGTGACTTGCCCAGAATCACACAGTTTCTAAACATCTGAGGTGGCATTTGAATCCAGGCTGAGCCCTCTCCTCACTTTGGTTCAAGGTCACAAGGCTTGGCTTGGAGTCCAGATTTTGCTATTAACTTGCCACTTGGCTAAGGATTTTTAACCCCTCTTTGTTTCAGTTTCCTCCTCTGTAAAAGAAGTGATCAAACATAATGATTCCCAAGATTCCTTGTGCCTCTAACATTTGAAGGGCAACTAGGTAGTAAAGTGAATAGCAAACTGAACTTAGAGTCAAGAATACATAGGTTCAAAAATCACCCTTAGACCTTTACTAGCTGTGTGACCCTGGACAAGTCACATCCCTTTTCGATACCAGTTTCATCATCAGTAAAATGATGGAGTTTGACTTGAATGCCTCTCTGGTCCCATCCCATTCTAAGTCCATGATCAATGAGCCTTTGGAATAAAAGGGGGTGAGGGTGGGCAGCAGGCTTAGTTCCTTCCTCCCCCTGAGGCTGCTGAGGAGGCTGCCACCCTTGTTACACTGGCCCTGAGCTCCCAGGACCCCTGTTGTCACTCATGTTCTTCTGTCCCCACTGCATCGACACTTGCTGTAGGCCCATCATAGTCTGCTTATCGACCAGATGCCAGAATGAGCCTCATTCACCACCTGCAAAGTGTCTTGGCCCCTGGCTCCCTTGACATGCCTCTCACTGTCCTGCTCTGTTTATGATAGGATGACCTGAACTGTGTGCTTTTCTAAATGCAGCCTCTGGGAGCCTGGGAGGCTCATCATCCCTGTGCTTGGTCTCAGCCATGTGGTGGTCCTAGGCTCCCTATGCCTTCCCTAGCCCCAAGCTGTCTCAAGAAAGGCTTATCATCAAAGACTCCCTCCTTACAAAAGGGACAATCCAGCCATTGGGAAGATATCAAACATAGCCACACCTCAGAAGATAGAGGCAAAGGGGATAGCCACAACATACAAAGTCTCCCACAGACACACTCCTGTGTCAGGAAGGTTGCCTAGGAATCTCCTTTCCCAAACCCAATGGGCTCATCTGAATCCAAGTGGCCTTTTGAAAACTCATCAAATTAAAACTATGATGAGATAAAAACTCATCATAATATCATAGATTCAGAGTTAAAAGAGATCTCAGGGGTCATCTAATCCAATCCCCTCCTTTTACAAATGAGGAAACTGATACCAGGGTATGGGGAACAGGATCTGACTTAACTCTTCAAATAATTAATAGTTAAAATATACATACCATGTACCAGGTTTTGTGCTAAGAATTTTACAAATATTATTTTACTGAGCCTTACAACAACCCTGAGAGGTAGGAGCTATTTAGCAAAAAGATGTTAAGTGATTTGCCCAGGGTCACACAGCTAGTAAGTGTCTGAGGTCACATTTGAACTCAGGTCCTCCTGATTCAAGGTCTGGCACTTGATCCACTGTGCACATAGGTGCCCCAAAGCTGGAGATCTTTGTATTATATGAGATGATTAGAAGTGCAATACAATTCCATAAGAACAACTAATGCTTAATTACCAGTAGCACAATTGACTCGTCTTTCCCCTTAAACCCTCTAATAGAATCCATGTCCAAAGCTGCATAACAATGACTGACATTCATCTAAGGATCATGGATTGGCAGTTGGAATGGACCTTAGAGACTGTCTAGTCCAACTCCCTCATTTTTCAAATGAGGAAACCAGAAAGGTTAGGTGATATGGCCAAGGTCAACATGTAGTCATTGGAAGGTATCATTTGAACCCAGCTCCTCTAATTCATAGGCTCATAGAGTTAGAGCTAGAAGGGCTCTTTGAAGCTATCTAGTCCAACCACATCATTTACAGATGAAGAAACTGAGGTTCAGAGAGATTGTGACTTGCTCAAGGTCATGCAGTGATTGAGTGACAAAGCTGGTATTGGAGCCCAGCTTTCTTGAGCTGTTTCTCTTTCCTCTACTATGCTGCTTCTCAAGGAACCTTCAAGTATCCTTAACTCTCAGATCCTCTCAGGTTATGAGCCACTGATGAAACATTCAGAATTGATGAAAGCTTATAAGGAATAGAGACAACCACTGTGCTAAAGATGGCCAGTATCACCAGCTAAAATTTACAAAATCCTTGATGGATATTCTCTCATGATGACTGTCCTCACCTCCTTACTATTACTGCAGGTCCTTCACTTCATCCTTCCAGGCCTTGGTCTGTCCATCTATAAAATGAAAGTGTGAGATTAGATGACCCCTAAGATGCCTTCAAGTCTGGAATCTATTATTGAGATTATTAGATGAAGAAACTAATGTGAAATAATTTACCCAAATTTATATGGCCAGTAAGTGTCAAAGGTAGCTTTGAACACAGCTCTTTCCTGATTCCAGCCCAGTGTTCTTTCTACTATACAGCACTGCCTCTAATAATCACATAATGGCATTGCAATGCCAGCTTTAGTGTGATCCACACTGGCTGTTGTTTTGTTCCATTGTTTCAGGTGTGTCCAACACTTTATGACACTACTTCAGGGTCTTCTTGGCAAAGATACTGAAGTGGTTTGCCATTTCTTTCTCCAGCTCATTTTACAGATGAGGAATTCAAGGCAAACAGAGTTAAGTGACTTGCCCAGGGCCACACAGCTAGTAAGTTTCGATCTGACACTGACTCGTACATAGTTCTTATTCATGGTTCTCAGCCTCCCAGATGCCTCTGTCCAGGGTGCTGGAGGAGGTGGGATGGATCTCTGTATATATGTCTATATCTTTGGGAATAATTCAAATACTCAAATGCATCTCTGAATTTATCAATTTGGAAGGTTCCTCTAATGAGTCAGACTGCAATCCATCCATGACTGCCCATCTTGCCCAAATTGACAATAGTCTGAAAATTCATCTCCAGGGGGTCAGCATGTCTCCCTCTTCTTAACTATGTGGATCTTCAAAAAACAGATTCATTCTGTGATTGGATACACGCAGGAACTCTTTCCAGTCTGGTAGGATCTGTCAGAGCTTATGATACATTAGCATGGCCTTCAGGAACCTAAGGTCACCTCCATATCACAATGAGGTGTCAGAGTAAGCAGGGCTGACTTTTGAAGTCCCTCTTTCTTCTTCTTCGTCTCCTACTCCTCTTGCTCTTCCTCCTCCTCCTCCTCCTCCTCCTCCTCCTCCTCCTCTTTCTTCTTCTCATCCTCTGCCTCCCACTGCCACCCAGCCTTGCCTAGCCTGAAGCCACCGTTACTTTTTTTTTCTTTCCTTTTGGTGTGGCAGTGAACCAATGTTTCTTTACCTGGGCACCATGAACCTGTTATTTGTATTGATAACTGCATTACAACATCGCTTTCCTCTGTAATCCTATGTTTGATGTATTTAAAAGTCTGATGCTGATAAAAGCACCAAAACTTCATCAAAGTGCCCAGAAGGTCCATGACACACAGGAGGTGAAGAAACACTGCCTTAGACCAAGTCAGGATTGTTGAAAAGATTCTTACTATTATTTAAAGGAAATAAGGTAATCGATCAACAGCCTGCTAGAGGCATCCAGGTAATGCCGCGGCTAGAGAGTGAGACCTGGAGTCAGGAGGACCTGAATTCAAATCTGGCTCCAAAACCAGACCCTTGCTAGCTATGTGACCCTAGATAAGTCATTTGACCTCTGCCTGCCTCAGTTTTCTCATCTATAAAAAAGGAGTTATAGTAGCACCCACCTTTCAGGATTGCTATGAGGACAAAATGAGATATTTGTAAAGTACTTTGCAAACCTGAAAGGATTTTATAAATGCTAGCTAATATTAACACAAATTTATTAAGGGCCTACTGTATGCCAAGTATTGTGCAAGGTACTGAAAATACAAGGACAAAAGAGAAAACAGTGTTTGCCCTCAAGAAGCTTACAATCTGGTTGAGGGAAACAATTAGTACATATATAGGCATGTACTCCATACTGTTTAAAATGCTTATCGAATTGAATACAGGTCTTTGCATGCAGAATGGGATATTAGGGGATAGAAGGGGAGTCCATGATATCTCCAAATAGGGTCCTGGAAGCTCCATCACTTCCAGGATACCTTAACAGCAATAACAAAAAACTTTCATAAGGGACTGTCTTCTGATTTCTTGACTTTTTTTGTTCCCACTTCCCTCCTCCTTCCCCCATGCCTCACCTCCTGCCATGTCAAACAATGCTGTTCCCTCTAAGGTTTCCCACATTGTCAAATATTTGGAAATGTCTCTGAGGTCCCCAATATCAACCATGGCTAAACCAAGCTACACAGATTTAACTCCTTTAATCTTCCCTCATAAATTAATCCCTCTGAACCATTAATCATTTTCCTTGAGCAAGATTCAAACAAAGAAAAGCATCTCTTGGTTTCCATCTTACACCAGCCTCATACCCATGGCAAGTGGACACATTTCTCTTGTGGAATGGGAGAAACTCCACCCCATCCCAGAGATAAAACAATCCTGACTAGCTGTGGAATGACAGTAGGGGAGGAATCCTAACTTCCATGGGAGGATGCTGTTTGTTCAAAGAGGAAGCTGCCTCCCCAACTTCTGTTGGCTGTGTGCCCTCTCAGACCACTGATCCTTCCACATGCTCATCTCCCGGTCCTTCTCCTGACCAAAGGCATCCATTTGCAAAATGGATGAAGGAAAAAGTAACCCCATGTGGCCCCTGGAGTAAAATGAAGCTAATGGGCCCACACAGATATTTAAGCTGATGATGCTGGCCTCCCAGGAACTTCAAGGCATTTGCTGAATCAATCCATCTGTCACCACTTAGGATATGAGAGAGATGTTCCTGTTTCTGAAGATGCCCCCAGAAACAGAGGGGAGGTTTTCATATTGCCAAAATATTTATAGTGGCACTTTTCTGGTATTCAAAATAAACTAGAAACAAAGTAAACTCTCATCATTGGGGAATAGCTGAAAAAATTGTAGGATATGAATTAGTAGAATATGATCATGCCATAGGAAGTAATGAATATAATGGATTCAAAGAAACTTAAGAAAATATATTAATTGATGCAGAGCAAATTGGGCAGAACCAGGAGAATCATATTCACAGTGCACACAATTAGGGGGCCTTCTGCAGTCATTTGGATCTGTATCTTGCCATTGAACCCAGATGGCTCCAGAGGAGACAGTGAGGCCGGTGACTTTGCACAGCCCTGCCTCACTTCAATCCAATTAACTCGCCAGTCATGGCATCACCTCCCTGACGTCATGGTCCTCTTTGAGAACAAAGGACAAACAACAGCAACAAGGACCGTAATTACCACAGTGCCTGGCACACAGTAAATAATAAGTGCTTGAGTGACGGATAGGTTGTTAGCAGGACTTTAATCAACGCAGTGGCTGAGCTTGATAATTTTATATTTATCTATTTAGTATCACATCTCCTCCAGTTGTAAGCAGGCTCATTAAGGGCAAAGACTATAAGTAAATACAAAATAATGAAGATCTTTTGGTCTTTGTAGTCCCAGGACCTATTAATACTGCCTTACATTTAGTAAGTATTTCATAAATACTTGCTGAATTGAATTGAATCCAAAGGACTAATGATGAAACCTTTTTGTATTCTCTCAGTAGGGAGGTGGTAGTCTACAGGTGAGGAATCGGTTATACGCTGTCAGATATGGTCAATGTGGTGGTTTATCTTGCAAAATTTCACATATTTGTTTTAAAAGAGAGTCCTGATAGTTGGGAAGAAGAAATGATGTTGTAAAAAGGAAGAAAAATAAATAGTTAAGAGACCAGAAATGGTAGCAAAGAAAGACTTTTGGAGAGATCTGCATACTTTTCCTATGCTTATGGAAAACCTGGGTATCTCCTCCACAGAAGTTAAGCTCCTTGAGTGTTGGGTTTCTTTTAGTTTTGTCTTTCCATCAAACTCTGTGGCTAACACCTACTAGCAGTGTGATCATGGGGAAATTATTTAACCTTTCTGCACCTTTGTTCTCTCATCTGAAAAATAGAATTGGTAAAGCTTATAGTGCTTGCCTACAGGTTTATGCTAAGGATTAAATGAGATAATTCATGTAGAGTACTTTGTAAACCTTAAAATGGTATATAAATGTCAGCTATTACTCTTTGAGCTCTCCTAAAGTCCCTTGATGCCTCATCTTGGCTGGGAAGTAACCCTGGGTTCTTGAAATCTGAGAACATGGAGCATGAGCTCTGGTTGGTGTGACCCAGTATAGGAAAGAGCAAGAGATCATAGGATCAGAGATTTAGAGATGGGAAGGGCCCTAAAGGCTATAGAGTCCAACTCTATCATTTTATGGATGAGGAAACTGAGTCCCAGAGAGCTTAAGGGAGGATGGAGCCTTAAACTGTGTCATCCAAAGACTAGATTGGCCCAATCCAAACATGCATATCACCTAGTTAGCTGCAGCTGGTGATTTTTTTTAATTCACAGAAACTCCGGAAGACTGGCACTAAGTTGCAAAGAGGTGACTTTCTGGGTGATTGCACACACTGATGAAATCACAATATTCTGAAGTATTTATTCAAATGCCTTCCCTGCTACTAACTCACTGAATGACCTTTGAAAGTCATTTCAATTGGCCTCGTTTTCTTCCTCCAAAAAATGAAGGGAGAGGGTGGTGTGGATGAAGTAAATGATTTCTAAGTCTCTTTACAATTCTAAATGCTATGAAACTCATCATTTGAACCAAAATTAAGAGCTATTTCCATATTTAAAAGTCAACCAACATCTGGGCGGAAGGAGCAGTGGAGGTTAGTCAACCTGGATCTAAAAATGACCTCTAAACTTAATACTTGTATGACCTTTGGCAACTCACCTGAACTCCCCAAGTTTCCTCATTTGTAAAATGAGGGGCTAGATTAGTTGGCCTCTGAGGTCTGTTCTTCCTCTAGCTCTATAGTCCTGTACAGAAGAGTAAGGTCCTTCTATAGTCCTACACAGAAGATCCTATGGAAGGGATGGATAGGAAAGAGTTCAAAGGAAATTCATATATATACACATACACAAACACACATATCTGTATTATGGGTGTGTTTATGTATTTTTTCTTCCTCCCCCACCAAGAGCCAATCCAGAGAACAAACTTGGATATTGGTAGATTGGAAGTATAAAAGGAGAGATGACAATAATTGGTAGAGGGATATTTGGGTTCAAACCCAGGCTCTGCCACCATCTCTGTGTGTTTGGGCTCTTCGGTCTTTTAGGTTCCCTGTGGCCTTGGTATGTCTGCGATACTAGAGATATGGTGTAACTGTAATGGACACTCCAGGACGGTGGTATGTTGGAGATTTCTGGTGGCTGTTGTTGTTTGTCCTTCATTCTCAAAGAGGACCCTGCCATCAGGGAGATGATGCCATGGCATGCAAGTGAATTGCATTTAAGTGGGGAAAGGCTGTGCAAAGTCACCAGTCTTACTTTCTCCTCTGGAACCATCTGAGTCTAGTGACCAGATATCGATCAGGACAACTGGAGGTGGCCCCTGAAGATTTCTAGGTTACAAAGGAAGCACTCTATGTGATACCATTTTATCTCATTCTTCTGGGAAAATCTAGGCATGTCTCCAATAGAATGGAAGCTCCTGGAGGTCATTGACCATCTCATTTTTGTCTTTGTTCACCCAGCACAGAGTGCTTGGCTCAAAGTAGACATAGTGAATGTTGGTTGGTTTGGTGATTGAGTGATTTTCAGTTCACAAGGTATCAATCTGGAAAGTTTCAAGCCTCTCACTTTACAGAAACCAGAAAGAAGGCCAAGTTTGTTTAAATTTGACTCTGTAAAGGACTGACATTATTCAGGAATCTAATTCCAAAGAAAAAGAATTTTCTAAATCATCATTCTTGGAAATGAGTCAATAAATACAATAAATACTTGGATGTGAGTTCCCATCCATAGTCATTCTTCCTAGATATGTTGAGAGATAAGAAAGTCTCAGGGAGATTAGGTTTTTCCAAATTCCTGGAATCTCAGAGCTGGAAGGAACCAATGAGAATGTCAAATCTAAATTATTCCTGAAACTCTCCCCTCCCTACCACATCCTCAGTAAAAGTTGTTGTCTAGGCTCTTTTTGAATACTTCTAGTAACAGGGAACTCACTATCTGTCAAGGCAACTCTTTGCAATTTTGGACAGTTTATGTTGTGAGGACACTTTTTCCCCTTAGCTTGCTGTTGAATCTTCCTCTTCAAAAAATCCTAACTGCTGTTCCTATTTCTGCTGTTGGAGACCAAACAGAATAAGTATTAATTCTTGTTTCACATGACAACCTTTCAGATAGGTGAGAACAGATATCATGTCCTTCCCCTTCCTCTCCCCCTCCTCACCGACACCTAATCTTTTCTTTTCCAAAGGAAAGGAGTTCAGCTTATTCTTACATAGCATGTCCTCTGAGCCTTTGTCCATCCTGGTTGTCCTTTCTGATGGATTCCAGTTTGACAATATCCTTTCTAAAACATGGTGCCATCTCATCTAAAGGTACAGGACTGAACCGAATCACCCATGAAGGTTTGCAACCCTCCCCCACATCCCAAGAAAGGAATAAAAAAAAAATCAAGGTTTCCATAGTTCTATAGTTACCCAATGTATGAAGATAATGTGGCAAAGTGGAAAGCTAACTAGATTCAAAGTCAGGAAAAACTAGGTTCAAATGGGGCTTCTGACTCATCCTGGCTGTGTTACTCTGGGTAAGTCACTTAATGTCTCAGTGCCCCAGGCAACATTCTAAGAGAATAAATGGTAGATCTGGATGAGCTGAAGTTGTTTCCCCACCATATGCTGCCTACATTAATAAAATCACAGATCTGGGTCAAAAACAATGACCAAAAAAACCTCCCCAAAACCATTGACTTATCACGTATGAGTAGGACCCATGGTATTCATGGTTATATCAGAGCTGACCAAGCCAGTAAGTTACTGAATGAAGACTCTAGCCACAATGACCCAGCTGACCAGGCACCTTCCAGATAGCATCACATCTTTTTAAAAAATTACCCCCAAAAGTCACTTTGAACCCTTCTGATCTCTCTTCTCTATGAAATATAGCACTGTGATTAGATCCCCATAGTGAAATATTGCCCTCTGATTAGGTCGCAAGCACTGAAATACGAGCAGGCATTTAGATCCCCACCTTGGAAATGCAGCCACTGATTAGATCGCCCCTATGAAATATAACCCTTGGATTAGTTCACACCAGTAAAATATGGCCCCTGATTGGATCACTGCTGGGAAGTCTGAGTTACTACCTGGGAGTGGGACTTTTACCATATCCACAGAAAATAAAATATAAGTATATTGAGATCGTGTGAATGCAGAGATGATAAATTAATAATGGTGAAGCACCAAAACTAGGACTTCCTTGACAGAGGAAATGTTGCAGCTGGGATAGTCAGAGGTGTGCTGGTAAATGTTTAACAACCAGCTCTCAAAAAAACATAATAATGTACCCACAACACATTTTTAAATTTAATATGTATTACTAACATTTTCTCCAACACTTTCTTAAGTCTAGAAATCAACAAAATAAATTAAGCCCTGATTTGTAGTGTTGGCTGATTTCTGAAGTGTAAATGCTCACACCGAAAAGTTAACCACCAGCAGCCAATTCAAGCTGGCTCCAGGACACCTCTGGCAGGACTAAGTGGTCTAATTAACCCCTGTACCCTTTGAGGACTGAGCCTGTGGCAAAGTTCCTATCTGCCTCACCTTCTATAGGACCCTAGTCTCAGAAGTCCTTTCAATCAGAGGCAAGTCATTCTTCCTCCTGCGTCTAGGAGAGACTAGAGGCTTAGTGTGTCTCTAGTCCATACATCATAATAACGCACATTGATTAAGCACCTACTATATGCACAGTACTGTGCAGGGGCTGGGTTAAGTGGGTGGGTCAAAGAGGTGTAGAATAATGTGCTATGTAAAGTCTGAGGAGGGGGGAAGGTCCAGAGAATTGAAGAATAAGAAACAACTTTAGATCATAAAACATCAGAGGGACCCCAGAACTTCAAAAGCCTGTGAGCTATCCCAAACTGGAATGGACAGGCGCAGGAGAGAGTAGGATTTTGGTTGAGGACTAAGAAGTTTGGAAGAATGAAGAATCTGGGCAAGGTGGATGGTGAAGGGAGAGGCAATGAGTTTCATTCAAACCATGTTGAGTTTGAGGGGTCTAAGGGACATCCAGGTGGAAGGGTTCAATAGGTGGCTGGTGAGGTGGACTGTAGGTGAAAGAGACTAGAAATGAACAGCGGAGTCTTCTGCATAGAAATGATTACTGAACCTGTGGGAGCTCACCAAGAGAGAAAATGAAGAGAGAGAAAAAAAGAGAAGTCAGAAGCATTTCCATGTCCTTCATCTGATCTGCATGTGGCAAAATTCAAGGACCTTCATCATCTTAGTTGTCCTTCTCTGTATCAATGTTCCTCCTGAAACACGATACCCCAAAGTGAATAGAATACTTGAGCTATCATCTGACCAGAGCACAAAGAGACAATTGTTTGCTTATTCTCAGATGCCAAGCCTCTCTAAATTATTAGGTTTCTTGCAAGGCTGCTGCTATCACACTGCTTCAATATTGAATTTTCAGTCCACTACAGCCCCCAGACCTTTTTTAGGAAAACTATTGCCTACCTATGCCTCTCTTGTTTTGTATTTCTGAAAGGGAATTGTTTAACCCAAATGTAGTACGTCACATTTTGTCTCTTATGCAGTTCTGCTGAATGCCTTAGCCTATCAAGATTGGTAAATGTCAAAATATTGTCAAAAGAAGAAAGGCAGGAAGGAATGTAGGAAGGAAGGAAAGAAATAAGGGAGGGAGGAAGGGAGGAAAAAGGAAAGAAAAGAAGGAAGGAAAGGAAGGAGGAAGAGAGGAGAGAGAAAAGAAGGAAGAGAAGAGAGAGGAAGGGAGTAAGGAAGGAAAGAAAGAAGGAAGGAAAAAGAGAGGAGAAAGGAAGGAAAGGAAAGAGGGATATTTACAACCATCCTGGAAGGTAGATGCTATTCTTAACTATATTTTACAATTAAGAAAATTAAGGGAAATAGAGATTAAATCACTTTCTAGTAAGTGTTTGAGGTCATACCTGAACTCCGGTCTCTCTGACTTCAAGCTGAAGGCTATATCTACTGTGCCACCTAATTCTTCTCTTAATGACTTCTGAGGTCTCTTTCAGCCCTGAAATTCCATTAGTTCATGATCATAAAACTTCCTAGGAACTTTGCCTTGCATCCAAGGAAGGTTTGTAGTCCTCTTAAATGATGACGTACCAAGAAAGAGTGGAGTGGAGTCCTAGGCTGGGTGTCGGAAGATCTTAGCTTCAAAGCAGTTCTGCTGCTGATTAACCATATGCCTCTGGACACGGTTTGTAATTTCACTGAGCTTCAGTCCCCTTGTCTGCAAAATGGGTAGAATATTTGGGCTTCCCAGCTTATAGGTTTGTTGAATGGAGACAGCCTTGCAATCCTTCAATCCCAACAGGAATTTGAGCTATTGCAGTGGGAAGAGCATCCGACCGTAAGTGAGAAGAGCTGGGTTCAAGTTCTGGGCTCTTCCACACACTCACTGCCCTGGCTTAGATAAATTACTTGACTTCTCTGAAATTCTTCCTTTATAAAGTGGGGATAATAAAGCATGTCCTTCCTATCTACTATAATTGTTATGAGCATTAAATGCATCGATGCAGAAAATGAGATGTGCAAACATAAAGCGGTAAATAAATGTGATCTTATAGGGTGTGATGGGAAAGATGCTAGGCTTGAATCAAGAGACTCGGGTTCAAATCCTGCTACCCTGCTTATAAGCTTTGTGACCATGAATAAATTGCTCCTCCTCTCTAAGCCTCGGTTCCCTCATCTGTAAAATGGGGTGAAAATAATAATAATCATAATATAACAATAGCTAACATTTATAAAGCACTTGCTATGTGCCAGGCACTGGATTAAGCGCTTTACAATTATCATCTCATTTGGTCCTCACATGAAGTAAGTGCTATTATTATCGCCATTTTACAGATAAGGAAACTGAGGCAGCGGTTAAGTGACTTGCCCAGGGTCACACAGCTAGTAAGTGTCTGAGGCTAGATTTGAACTCAGGTCTTCCTGACTCCAGGCCCAGCACTTTACGCACTGTGCCACCTAATATAATAATCATAATAACGGTGATTCATGCACATTTAAGAACAACACTTTTAGAAATATTGCCAGACCAAACATTCATAATCTCCAAAATACATGGAATGAAAAGCTTTAAAAGTATGGAAAGCTAGCAGAAGAAATCAAAACCATGGAAGAACAGAATGAACCACATAGGGACTCCATTGTCCTGGCTGCTGTAAGAATGGTTTCAATGATGCTTTCAGTGAGCCTACTAAAGAGAGAGGCAGC
The DNA here is from genome assembly GCF_011100635.1 of Trichosurus vulpecula. NCBI lineage: Eukaryota > Metazoa > Chordata > Mammalia > Diprotodontia > Phalangeridae > Trichosurus > Trichosurus vulpecula. The sequence continues at coordinate 50,924,853 of NC_050574.1, forward strand.
TAGGGAGCTCCATATTGCACAGAGCACTGGGCCCAGAGGCAGACTCATCTTCCTGAGTTCAAATCTGGCCTCAGACACTTACTAACGGTGTGACCCTGAGCAAGTCACTTAACCCTGTTTGCCTCAGTTTCCTCCTCTGTCAAATGAGCTGGAGAAGGAAATGGCAAATCACTCCGGTATCTCTGCCAAGAAAACCCGAAGTGGGGTCATGAAGAATCAGACACGACTGAAACAACTCAACAACGAAGAGACACCTGCATCCCAATGCTTTTAGGCAGTTACAAAAAGTAATCGTTTTAGAAGGCAGCGTGCCACAAGAGAGAATGTTCTGGATTTGGAGTCAAAGAACCTCGTACCACTGACTAGCTGAGCAATCTGGGCAGATCCTTCCATCTCTCTGGGCCTCGGCTTCCCCATCTGTAAAGTGAAGGGGTTGGGCTAGATGGCCCAACTTAGTCACTTAGTCTCCCTGGGTCTCGGTTTCCTCAGCTATAAAAATGAGGGGGTCGGCCTCACTAACTCTCTGATTTTCTGATCATGTGATCACATCTGCCTGTGCCGTAGTCCACGGAATATTAAATGTGAAAGAATAACGGCAGGGTGGAGGTTGTCTCAGGACCATTTCCATCGGAACTCAGTTGAACGAAATGGGAAGACCGAGGTAATAGTAATCGTATCTCATTTTTATATAGTACTTTAGAAGCTTACAAATCACTTTCGCTCATGATCTCGTTGGAGATGTATAGGGTTGTTATAGGGAACTCACTTTATAAGCCCTGAAGTGCTATAGAGAAGTGAATTATTTCTGTTATCATGGTTATTCTTATTATTGGTCCTGTTGTTGTGCCTGAGGCTGATATTAAGAGACCATAGGGCTGCTGGAGAGCTTTCATAACATTTGGGCTGAAGGAGCTTCCAAGGTGTTGCACGAGACAGATAAAGAATACTAGACTCAATCATAGGTTCCCAAAGTGGGAGATACCACCCCCCGGGTTGGGGCTGATCCAGGGTGGGGCGCTAGCGGCCTAGGGAGCAATTGGGGGAGGTGGGAGTTGAATAAAAATAAAGGAGCAGTGGAAGCATAAGGAAAAAAAGAAGAAATTTTTGAAAAACCTTTCATACATGTTTCATCTGTTGTGTACCAGAGTCAAAGTCATAGCGATTACATTATTTTCCAAATAAACACACAAAATGCAAGTTACAACCTATCAGTGGTCAAGTCCTCCAACCGGTCTTAACAAGCAAGTGTTGGCAGGTGAGCGTGTCGCACATTGTCAGGAAATCCAGCATGCATCGGCAGAAATATGCGTTTGTAATGACTTGTTTACAATACAATACTATGTGGTTATATATTGCATCATCAAAATTTCAATGCAGGAAAAAAGCCACAAATTTACAATAAATTATTAAATTTAAGATGCATCATTTTAAAAATAGTTTATCTTTTTTTTTAAATGATGCAAATTTAAAAAAAAACATTAGAGAGTTAAAGAAAATAGATTTTCAAAGGGGTTCCGAGTAAATTTTTTTAAAAAGGGGCAGTAAACCAAATAAGTTTGGGAACCTCTGATCTATATCCTCAATCTGGGGAACAGTCCTGTTTAGATGTTCTCTGACAGGCTGGGGTTCTAGGTTTGTCTCTTGGATGACGAAGTCCCCTCCAGGCAAGAAAGTCACAGGCTGCCTAGGCATGGCCTGGATAGTTAGTGGCAGGTGAGGAGGTAGGGATGGTTGTGGAGGGAGAGATGAAGGAAGGGAGGTGGGGGTGGCAGAGCCAGACATCCCATCATTTCCCTGCAGCAGGCAGACTGATGGCCTTATCGAGGATTTGTGAGCTTGTAAGACATAGCCTAGGCTATCAGGCCATCTCTAACAGGGCGAGTTAGCCTAGACCTTATCTTGCTCTTTCATCTTTCCCTGTGATTGAGGTCAGAGTCCACCCTCCTCTCCACCCCCCATTTCCCGTGATGGAAGCAAAGGAACGTAGGAGAGGCTAGTAGGTCAGAAGGAGACCCTGGTCAGGTTGCCAAAAAACATTGACCTGAGTTCAGATGCTGACTTTGACTCTGCTCTCCTAGTGACATTAGGAAAATTTTTTTCATTTCTCTGACCTCGGTTTCCACATCTGTCAAAGGATTGTTACGAGGATCAAATGAGATATTCTGTGCAAGGCCCTTTATAACCCTGAGGTATAAATAGGAATTATTACTTAGGAGGCATCATTATGTGGCACAAAGAACTTGGGGTCTAGAACCAGGATTCCATTCCTGACCCATTGCCTTTATAAGCTTAGTCAAGTCATTTTAAACTTTTTAGGGCTCTGTCTCCTTGTCTTAAAAATAAGGAACTTGGACTAGATCTTAAACATCCTTTCTGAGTATAAATCCTCTGCCCTGGCCATCAAGAAAAGAATCCATGCCTGTCTTCCTCAGTCAATCATTCAGTAAACATTTATTAAGCACCTACTATGTGTCAGGCACTGGAGATACAAAAAGAGGCAAAAGGTAGTCCCTGTCCTCAAGGAGGTTACAATCTAGCAGGGGAGATGGCTTCCCCAGGCAAGGAGGAAGACTACAAGTCTCTTTCTGGGGCTGCCTCTGCCTCCATCCTTTGATACCCTTCCTGTTGGCCCTTGTCTTCAATGCCTACCTACCAATACCTTCAATGCCCTGGCTGGGGCAGGGGCTGGTGCAGAGATAAGGGAAGCAGGAAATAGCCATCAGAAGGATGGGGGACAGATTATAGAATGTCTCAGCTCACAAGCTAAAGCAGAGATTGTCTTGACCAACCACTTCATCTTACCATTGAGATGACTGAATCCCAAAGAGTGAACTTAGCTTTGGGAGGTTATATGGCCAAGTCAAGAACCCAGGCATCCTAACACCATTTAGTGTTGTTTCCTATTTGTCTTGTGCAGCTATTTCTTGCTAACTGGGGAAGGGGAGGAGTGCATCAGTCAAGGTGTGGGAGGTGATACCTTACTTGGTGCACACTGCCCCCTGAAATGAGAGGCAGAACACTAGAGTCATGGGTTCAAATCCCAGCTCAGCTTCTTACTACCTTGAGCTAGCTACTTAATTAACTTCTCTGGTCCTCAATTTCCCCTTCTGTAAAACGAGGGGGTTGGACTCAGTGACCTCTAACGTCCTTTCCAGCTCTAAATCCTATGAGATCCCAGGCTGAGGTGGTTGCCATGGTGATGGGGTTGTCAGGGAGCCTCTGGGATGACCAAAAAAATAGCAAAATGCTGAAAATAATAAGGAAAAAACTGCATAGCAGCCAGAAACATTTTGGGTGACTCATAGCCAAGGCTTAGGACAATCAGGTCAGCTGTAGGTCTCGAAAATGGTCCCAAAGACCAAAAGGCACTGACAGGGAAGACTTGGTCTAATGGCCCCTCTTAAAGAGGAGGCTGATGCCCAGACAATTGCTGAGGTCCTTTGTAGCCTTAAGTCATGTGAACAAATGGTTAGATGAAGTCCTCATCTGGATGGGTGTATAGGCAAATAAGGCTTTTGTTAAGGGCTTACGGTGTGCCAGAAACTATGTTAAGCACCAGGGCTGCAAATAAAGACTGGCAAAGTAGTCCTTGCCTTCAAGGAGTTTATGTTCTAATGAGGAAAGATAAGACATGGAGGGGAGCTGGGAAACATGGGCAGGGGAGAAGGAGGAGCAGCTTTGAGGGGGCAAATAGGTCCATGGGAGTGGGGTCGTGAGGAGCGAGGTGAACTTATGATTAGGTACGGTCTTGCCGGGAGGCAGTGGGATGGACAAAATGACCTCCAGCTCTGGGATCAAACAATCTATAGTAACGAATTTTACTATGATTGACTCTAGATAGGAAAGGTCTATTTGTGATTTGGGACCAGTTCTAGAAACAGAGGTGCCAGGAGGCCAGTGCCTTGTGGAAAACCTGAACAAACCTGTTCTGTTGACCTTTTCCTAGGATAAGGGTGACCATGGAAAGGGAAATGATCAAGAAAAATCTTAGCCACTCAGTGTTCTGCCTTGTAGCTTGGCAGTCTGATACGGAAATAAGAAGCTGCAGAAACAGATTTAGGCTAAATGAGAAGAAATCATTTCTGGCCATTAGAGATATTGATGAATAGAGTGGGCTGCTCCGAAAGGTAGTGAGCTCCCCATTCCTGGAGGAGACCTTCGCCTGGAAACTCAATGGTCACTTCTAAGGAATGGTGTAAGGGCAATTCCTTTTGAAATCCTCTCTACCCTACCCCCACCCTTGGCTCTCTATTTGGACAGATCAGTTCCTTTCTTGGGCCTCCAAGCTCAGCACATGCCTCCTATAAGGGTGACCCAATACAAGTATCACAGAATGCTTAAGTACAAGCCAAGGATTGGGAAAGAACCAGCTGTGTATGACAGCCAACTAATACTGACTCTCAAGAGCCAATCATTAATAATTAATATTTAATCATGAAATTAAATTACACCTTGGGAATCATCAAATTCTATAAATCAGCCTTGATTTATTGTTTTGTTGATTGTCTAGGCAGATATTTTTTTCCTGAGGATTGGTTGTTAAGTATTTACCTATACACACCTCTAAAACTCAGCTGTGGGCACAACCCTGAACCCCAAATCACAGTCAAAGAGTGAGGAGCATGTGCATGCCAGTAAGGGAAGACCTCCTGAAAAAGGGGGGTGTTGGTGACCAATGATGATGACGATGATGATATTGTCACTTCCCTATAGTGCTTAAAGACTTGCAAAGGACTCTCCTCTCACAACTCTGAAAGGTAAGTGCTATATATTATTTTCTCCATTTTACAAGTAAGGAAACTGAGGTATTGAGGAGTGAAGTGACTTTGCCCAAGGTCATACCACTAGTAATTGTTAGAGTTAGGATTTGAACCCAGGGCTCCATGACTAGTGTTCTTTCCACTATCCCATAAGGCATAGGGAAGGTCAGAGTCTTTGAGCCAACAGGTCCAGGGCAGGTGCCATGCTACACTGGGCACATGAGAGATATTCAGAGAATACCCAGAATTGGTTGTCACAGTATCTGCTATCCTCTGAGATGGGAATATGAGGGGGCTGAAAGCTGTTGATCTGTGTCAGCCTAACAGGTAGGGGAGGCTTACTCCATCTGGCTCTGTTTTTCTCCCACTGTCCTGAATGCCTCTGTGTTTTAATTCCCTCCTGCTCCCTGTTTTTCTGTTTCCATCTTGAACTTGGCATCTGTTTCCGGTTCCTTTCCTCCCACTCCTCCTCCTGTTCCCATTGTTTCTCCCATCATTCCTATATTCAAGTACTTCTGAGTGTCTCTTTACAACTGTTCTCAGACCTGTAAGTGGTTCAGGTTTTCTCTGTGGGGACCCTGGACCATTGTGGGTGGGGCTGGAGATGCAGGGCTCAAAGGGCAAGCAGCCTCCTCTGACTGACTGGATCCTGTCTATCTTCACCTGGCCCAGTGACGATCTGTCCCCTGAAACCAGGTGATAAGTTCTTCCTGTTACAATCAAACTGTGCCCCACTCTCCCACCCAACTCTCCAGCAGGACCTCCAAAAACTGGAACCAGCCCTGGCCATGGTCACATTATTCTCTGAACCCCACTGGCAGAGCCAGATGATGGTGTAATGGATAGGTCACTAACTCTCTTACCCTTGACAGAAAATTTAATCTCTCTTAGCTTCAGTTTCCTCATCTGTAAAAAACATGGGGAGGGGGAACAATAATATGCACTTTATGTACTTCATAGAACTGCTCAACTTAGTTCAATTCAATAAGCATTTATTTAGGACCTACTGTGTGCCAAGCAAGTACTGTGGTTAAATGAAGGGGGTACAAAAACAAAAAGGAAAGAGACCCTGCCCTCAAAAAGCTTACTTTCTACTTTAGGGCAAAGGGGCACAACATGTCCCATACAGTACAAAGAAAGTTAAGGAGGAAGACCTAATTTGGAGCTGGGGGGGGCGTCAAAAAGAGGGGGCATGGCATCTGCCTTCTCTCTGGAAATCCGTCTGAATTTTCTTGTCTATACCTGTAATTAACTTACCTGTGTACACGTGGCAGCCTCTTAATAGAATGTAAACTCCCTGAGGGTAGGGGCTGTTATCTACTCAGGGCCTAGTGCTGTATCTGGCATATAGTAAATGCTTATGTTGAACATAATAAGCATTTAATAGGTATCTGTTCAGTTAAATTGAGATGAGCCTCAAAGAGAGACAAAGATTCTTGGATGCTTTGTTCCCTTGATTATTTCTAATTTATCCTGTATATAGCTTGATTGTACAGAGTTGTTTGCATGATATCTCTCCCATTAGCTCCTTGAGGGCAGGTACTGTCTCAAAAGAAATTTCTGCATGATCGCATGGTTAATAAAGTGTCAGGGTCGTGTATTGAGCCCAGGACCCCTTGGCTACAAGTTCAGTGCTCAATGCCACAATTCTTCTCCAATGAGGAGGGAGTGATTTATGGTGGAGAGGTCAGGGACAACCTGTGTGAATGCAGAAATGGGAGATTGGGCATCCAATTTGAGGACCAGCTAGAAGTGCATCACAGAGTATGTGACAAGGAGTCGTATGGAATAAGGCAGGTGGGAGCAGTTTTGTGTAGGACATTGAATCCCAGCCTATGGAGTTTGCATGCTGTCCTTTAGGGGGTAGCGGGGTTTTTCTAACACAAGAGTAACATAGTCAGACCTGTGCTTTAGGAAGATTTTTTTTTGATAAATGTGTGGAGAATGGATTGGAGAGGGAAAAGACTAGAAGCAGAGAGACCAATTAGGAGGCTATTGTGGCAGTCCATGAGAGAGGTGATGGGGGCTTGAACTATGGTGGTGGTTGCACGAGGGGAGAGAAGATAGATGTGAGCTGTGTAACGAGGATGGAGTCAACAAGATGTGGAAAACAATTGCATAAGGAGATAAGAGGGCAAAGAGAAAAATGATTTTTAGGTTACAAACCTGGGTGACCAGAGGGAAATTGACAAGTCTCAGAGAGGTGGAGGTTTGGGAAAAGAAGACAAGGATTTCTGTTTCAAACAGATTGAGTGCGAGATGCCCAGGTGCCTGTGGGATTTCAGGAGGAAGCTGTTTTAGAAATTTTCAAGCACCATTGAAATGGGAAGTGCTGTTATTTACTACCCGAATGATTTTAAGAAAATCATTTTGTCTCTTTGGGTCTCAGTTTCTCCATCTATAAAATGAAGAAGGAGGCTGAGCTACATGATCATTCTGGTCAGGTGTTGTCCAATGTAAGTCTTACGATCCCAGGATCACATTTGTGCCTATTTTGTAGACTGGGAAACTGAGTGCCACAGATTTTAAGTTAGATGGTGTGTACCCAGAACATCCTTTTTCCCTGACTTTGGTCTTCCAAATCCCAACACATCCTTTAATGCCTAATGGAAATGCTATTTCCCTCAGGAAGCTGCCTTACCTGATCCCAGTCTCTCCCACTCCAGCCCATTCCTTAGCCTTGCTTATGCCCCTAAGACCTTGCAGCAATTTGCTTGCCAACTCTGATGCTCTCATCTTCTAACATGGCATATTAGAGCTGCCCATTTTTTGTATCTTATCCCTTCTATTAGATTGTGAGACCTGTGGGAACAGGGACAGTCTTATCTTAGGTGGGACTTGCAGTGAGGAAGACCAGAGTTCAAGTCCTGCTTCAGACAGTTACTAGCTATGTAAGCCTGGACAAGGTCACTTCTCTCAGACTCAGTTTCTTCATCTGTAAAGTGAGAGGTAGATAGTGGCATCTACCTAACACAGTTGTTGTGAGGACTAAATGAGAACACACACGCACACACACACACACACACACACACATATATATATATATTTATATATAAAATATATATAAAAGTTTTGTAAAGTGCTATATAAAAGTTAACTATGATTATTATCCAAACTTTGCTTTTCTCTATCACTCGGCAGTGTGCTAGGCATACAACAAAACCAGAAAAATAAGCTTGCTCTATTGCATAGTGTATTGTCACATTGCATTGGATTGCATTATGTTATATTGTGTCATGCAAGGAGGCAGTGGAAAAACCAAGGCCGCTGTTGGCAGAGGGGTATGTGGGGCTCTGCCTAGGAGACAACTAGGTGTCTTGACCCCTCCCCTTCTCACCCTCAGGCTTTGCCCCATACCTGAGTTAACCAGATTCCATTTTTCTCATAGATTTCACTCTTGTTCCTTCTGACCACCTAGATAGACAGAGAGACAACAGAGACAAGAGTCTCTCCTCCACCCCCTCCCACCCTCAGCTTATTCATCTTCCTCCTCCCTTAAACTGTCTCAGGAATAGGCTGATGTCATTTCCCCGCCCCCCCCCCCCCCACCACAACCATGTGAGGCAGGCAGTTTCAGTATAACCCCCATTTTATACATGAGGAACTTCAGGGAAGCAACTTTGACATAGTAAGTCAGGTCAGATGGAGAGTTGAATCTAGGTCCTCTGCACTGGGGGCTCCTTCTATTGAATGCATTGGGTTTTGGTTCCTTTAGCTTGTTTTTTTTAGTACTAGTTGGTAGAGTTACTTAGTGTTCATCTCAACTAACCAGCCTTTCAACAAGTATTATTAAACAGTCATTATGTGCCAGGCACTGTGCTAAATGCTAGGGATATTTAAAAAAAAAAAAACAGAAAAGGCAAAAAAAAAAAAATTCCTGACCTCAAAGAGCTCACATTCAATCTTATACCCTGGCACTCTCCCAGCACACCACACACACAGATGTACCCTTCCTGGAGATACCACAGTTAGACCTTAGTTACTAGACACTCTAGGGAAGGCCCTGACCCTCCATCTGAGCTCATGGCAATATGCAAACATTCTGCTGAGCTCAGCTACTGACCACAGGGAAGTCACGGACCTCTTTGTCCCTTAGTTTCCTCCTTCTCCATACAATGAGGATGTGGAGGATCTTTGTGGTCTCTACAAGTCATAAATCCTATGATTCTATGAATTGTAAGCCCCCCGAGGGTTCAGGCTATATCTGAAATTTTCACTATACAGTACTTACTTCAGCATTCCACACAGATGACGGGTCAGTATATTATCTTCTTTGTGATAACGATGAACTCTAAAAGCTCTTTCAGCTCACATTCTGTGTTCTAACTGGCCTCTCCTGCACACCGCAACCCCCCCTCTTCCCCCCCCTACCCCGTTCTGACACTCTCTGTTCTAAGGGCCCTCCCAGTTCTGACATTCTTTCTTTTAAGGCCCCTCCCAGCTCTGACAGTCTGTGTTATAAGGACACTCCTAATACTGACTTTCTAGGTTCTAATGGCTCTCCCATCTCTGACACTCTTTGTTCTAAGGGCCCTCTTAGCTCTAATATTCTCTATCTTAAGCCCCCCTTCACTTCTTACATTCAATATCCTTAAGTCTTTGCCATCTCTGCCATTCTTAGGCTCTAAGATCCTTCACAATCCTGACATTCTGTATTCTGAGGCTCCTCCCCATTCTAAGTTCCTGACACCTGGAAGCTAGTGGCCAGGTGCTTCCAGTGGTAATTGTCATCCTCTGGAGCCCAGTGCAGAAGCCTCCTGAGTCTCTCCTGTCCAAATGAGTGAGGGGAACTGGACAGAATGACTTCCCCTCCCTCCCTCCCCTCCTTCTTGCTACAATGTATATATTTTTTCTAATCGCTCTGACTGCTGATAGTTATCTGGCTTTGCAAGAGAGCGAAAGAGACTTTGTGTCAAACGTTGAAAAATGACTTTTCAGGCAGCCTCTCTCCCTCCTGAAAGAGGTGACGTGCTCAGAGCATACAAATCACTCAACACTCGAGCGTCTAGTGTGGGGAAGGAGAGTGTGTTTGGATTGCTTAAAAACCCTGCCGTCCCTTCCCAAGGTCATGGCTAGGCAACTTGCTGTATCAGACTAAGGAAGGCAATCAGACCCTGAAAAGTAGAGATGGATCTCGGGAAGGTCAGATAAAAGCCCTCGCTCCAGGGTGGGACACCCTCAGTTTGGAAGAGCCAAACCTTTTAGCTCATCCAGTGCAGAGCTGTGCCAAGGGCGAGGGAAGGTGTTACGTAGATGCAGGGGGCATTGAAACTCCAGGAGGTATAGAAACCTGACAGTTCAGATTCTCATTTGTGCACAAGACTTGATCTACCATGTGACCTCAGAGAAGCCACTTAATCTCTGTGGTCATGGTATCACCATTGGTGATATGAAGATAATTATAGTATGCCATATAACACTTTACTTTATTATCCACTCTTAATTGGTGAAACTCTGCCCTTCTGTGTCCTAAGCTTTCTCCCACCTCTGACATTCTGTGTCCTAAGGACCCTCCCAGTTCTGACACTCTGTGTTCTGAGGGCCCTCCCAGCTCTAACATTTTGTCACCTAAGGGCCCTCCCAGCTCTGACATTCTTTGTTCTAAAATTCCTCCCAGCTCTGACATTCTTTGTTCTAAAATTCCTCCCAGCTCTGACATTTGGTGTTCTAAGGACCCTCCCATTTCTGACGGTCTATATTCTAAGGTTATTCCTAGTTCTAGCATTCTATGTTCTTTAGTACCTTCCAGTTTTTCCATTGTTAACCAGAATATTTGATTAGCCAAACTCCCTTTTCCCCAACCAAGCTGGTTAATACTTTGCTTTCTTATGAGAGTGGGATATCTTGTGTCAAGCAGGGCATTCAAGTCTCCAAGGAGACTAGAGCATAGGAGCAGAGTGTCTAGAGGCTCATGCCCCTATTTAATTCTCCCTCCAGACTTCAGAAGGTCTAGATCTACCTTGCCCTACCCAGTAAGATCCAAATAATTGGTCTCATTGCTCTCTCCCTCTGTCACTCCCTTCTCCCCTCCCTTCCTCTGCCCCAGAGCTATTGTAGCAAATCAAGATGCAATATGGAGCACTGATTACACCACATATAATTATAAAAGTACTGACAGAGTGGAAAAGGTACTAGGATGCCTGGGTTCCTGAATTGCTCTGAGTTTAGTCTGGTCACTTCTTGTTTCTGTATAGAAAAGCAGATATTTCTGAACTGGAGATTTTCCAGGATGCCTGAAGTTCACATCTAAGGATGGTTTTTTTCTGCCAGCCTTGGCCATCAATCAGTCAGTCAGCCAACAAGCATTTATTAAGCATTTACTATATCTTAGGCACTATGCCAAGTGCTGAAAATAAAAATATAAATGGCCCTCCTAGAGCTTATATTCTAACAGGAGAAGACAACATGTAAAGCGAAGCTGGAAAGTGTGGTGGGGGAGAAGATGACAAAGATACCCAGAGTGGGTGCATGGTGGAAGAATTCCAGAGTACAACCTGGAGAGAAATGGAACATAGATGACCTGAGTCCTCTCTTTAAATGGAGATTCTTTCTAAGTTATCTTGTTTTTGTGAAGAGCCACCTCATCAAAGAGAAGATCTGAAGGGGTGCAGGGGATTTCCATTGTGTGCATTCAAAGATTGGAGTGAGGCTTCAGGATGAAAAGCTGGGGCATGGTCCACAACGTGAACCTGGTCTCCAGTTCTGGCTTGGATAAGCTAGGATGGCATGGAAGCAACCTTAATTCTCAGGGCAAATGAAGTCCTCTTTACATCCATCTATACCTGGTGCCCAGTATGGCAGGGCCCATAGCCCCACCAAAGAAAAATGCATGCAAAAGCTGAGTGTTCCTGGGTATGCTGTCAACCCAGAACTGGCTTTTCTTACTCCTTTTAGAATAGGAAGGAACGGTGCTAAGGCAAGACAACTTGCCTTCTCTGGGACTCAGTTTTCTCCCTTGTAAATTGAGTAGCTTAGACTAGATAGAATTCCTTAGGTCCCTCCCAGCTCTGACATTCTGTGTTCTAAGACTCCTCCCAGCTCCCACATTCTGTGTTCTAAGGTCCCTCCCAGCTCTGACGTTCTGTGTTCTATGGTCCCTCCCAGCTCTGACATTCTGTGTTCTAAGGTCTCTTCCAGCTCTGACATTTTGTATTCTAAGGTCCCTCCCAGCTCTGACATTCTGTGTTCTAAGGGCCCTCCCAGCTCTGACATTCTGTTCTAAGGTTCCTTCTAGCTCTGACATTCTATGTTTTAAGGCCCCTCCCTCCCAGCTCTACATTCCATATTCTGACATTTTATGTTTTAAATTCCTATGAGTCCAAAGGATTCTCTGTTTCCTCAAAGGGAAAACATCTTATCTTGGCATCATTATTGTTGTTGTAATAGAGGACGGAGGGGGGAGGAGGAAAGCGATTCCCTCTACCCTGCGTCTCCTGTTTGCTTGCCTCCCTCCTCTCCCTGCCTCCTATATTATCTCTCACCTCTGGCAATTGTGGCCCTGCTGCCGTCTTTATTTAATCGCCTCCATTGTCTGCTCTTGCAGACTTGTAATCTCCGCTTTGAACACATGTTAACAAATGGACAAAGTTTTATCGGGAGCCTGGCTTCCCCCACCCCTCTTTGCTTCCAGATAAGGCCCTCACTCTTTTTCAGCTCTACCACACTAGAATAAATTCTTTTGCAGTTATTCACAAACAATATAATAACCCAAATCACTGTGCCAATGAGGCTCAGGGACCCAGAGCCCAAGGGACCTTCCAAGAGACAGAGGACAAGCCCTCATCTGTGTGAAGGGTCTGCTTGATCCAACCTCAGCATTTTCCAGAGTGTATCTATCAAACACCACATCTCCTTAGGCCACATGCTTCATTCAAACCCTCTGGAATTGTCAGGGGTAATCATTTGCTCTTTCCTCAGTCAGCCAGTGGGGAGGAAGGGTTAGGGATTCCAGGGGCATGATTGCTCAGAAGGGTCTATTCTGTGTAAACAAGGGTTCAAGATGATATAATATGGTATTGTGGAAGGAATGATGATTTTGCATTCAGGAGGCCTGGGTTTAAATCCTTGTTCTAACATTTATTAGCTATGTGACCTCCCACAACTCTCCCTGACTCAATTTCCATTCCAGTAAAAGGAAGGGTTTGAGTCTAGACATAGGAACAGTATGGTGCAGTGGGAACTATGGCTTTGAAGTCAAAGGGCCTGGATTCAAGTCTCACTTCTATTTACTGTACCATACTTATTGTGACCTTGGCCAAGTCATGCCCCTCTTGGAACTTCAGTTCCTCATCTGTATAATATGAGAGTTTAATTAATTAATTTCTAAGGTCCCTTCCAGCTCTAATCCATTATCTCTCTCATAGAGGCACCTGGAAATAGAGTCAGCTAGGTGGCCCAGTAGATAAAGTGCTGAGTCAGGAAGACCTGAGTTCAAATCTCGCCTCATACACTTACTAGCTGTGTGACCCTGAGCAAGTCATTGTTTGCCTCAGTTTCTTTATTTGTAAAAAAGAGGTTAATAATATCACCGACCTCATAGTGTCACTGTGAGAATCAAATGACGTAATAATTGTAAAGCACTCAGCATGGAAACCTGGTACATAGTAAGCACTATCTAAGAGGTGTTGTTTTTGTTGTTCCAGGGCTAACATTTGGTGGGTCTGCATAGATCAACTCTGGGCAAGTCACTTAATTTCTCTCTATCTCAATGTGCCCATTTCTAAGATGGGAATAATGACAGTTGTCTTATTTATTGTGATGAAAGCCTCATGCCTAGAATGTCCTCTTCCTTCACTTCCATTTCCTTTGGGAATCCTTAATTCTCTTTGAGCACTGGCTCTTGCACCATACTTACCCTGGTCATTAGTGGATTCTCCTTTGTGACAAAATTACTTCTAACTTACTTTGTATATATTCCATTATCTGTGTACAAGCTGCCTCCCCAGCCCCTAACTACAATGTAAGCTCTTTGAAGGCAAGGAAGGACTGTTTAATTTTGTCTTGCACCCCTAGTATCTGGGAAAGCTCCTAGCACCTGATGTCTAATAAATGCCTGTTTATGCTCTTTAAAAAATTATAGAAAGTTGAGTTGTTATTAATGGAGATCATTGGCAAGTCAGAGTCTAGAAGATGATGACTCCTTTCCTTGGTGGAAATATTCCATGTAAGCAATATCCTCTATGTGGCAGGGGACTGGAAACCTATTGGTTTTGCTATTGACTGAGGTGAAGTGCCCTTAAAGATCATTTCTGTCTAATCCCTTATTTACAAAAGAGAAAGCTGAAGGCCAGAGAAGGAAAATGACTTGTCCCAGGTTACAAAGTGACCTGATATTTTTGGCATTCTTTCTTCATAGGCAGGAATGCTGTTCCTGGCTCTGATTCTTCCCAGGGCCACAAAAGGGAAGTAGAACTCACTTGTACTCACTTGTCCCCACAAAGACCAGAGTCACAGGAATCACTAGCCAAACCAAGATCAATGACTTACCTAAAGCAAGTGGCTACCTCCTCTGTGTGTGTGTGTGTGTGTGTGTGTGTGTGTGTGTGTATGTCTGTGTGTGAGTGATTTCAATTTTTGATAAGTGCTCCAACAATTCTTCTTTAATAGACTCCTGTTGAATTGGGAGGAGCTCAGGACTATGAATCAGGAGACCTGGGTTCAAAGCCACTAACTTTCTGTGTCACCCCAGGCAAATCACTTGCTCTTCTCTAAGCCTCAATTCCTTCCTTTAGAGAATGACCAGATTGAACTATGGGATCTCTAAGGTCCCTTCAACTCTGTGATTTTACTTGTAAAGGAAATCATCCATTGAAAGTAATGTGGGAATAGTAGAAGGAACACTAAATTTGAAGTCAAAAGACCTGAGTTCAAATTATGGCCTTGCTCCTTCCTACTTGTGTACCCTCCAGCAAATTGTTTTCATGGCCATCAATTTCTTCATCTGAAAAATTATAGGGTTGGATTAGATGATCTTTTAGATCCTTTCTAGCTCTCAATTGTATGATCCTATAAACTTTGCCCAAGAAATCCACAAGTGTCTGGCTGTCACTCTGCCAGAAAGGGTCATTTATTTTTGTCCACTAATCTTGATTAAACAAATTTCAAATAAGATATATATTAATTCCACCACCTCTCCACCCATCCACTTTGGCCTCTTTGAGAGTACCTAATGGGGTCCAAGACTAAAACCAAGCAGTTGGAAAATTTCATTTGGGAACTTCCCTGGCTTCTACCTCCACTATTCCTGCTATCCGACAGTGTCACTTTAAACTCTATTTACATTCTGCAAAGTACATAAGATTTTTATCATGTACTTTCCTAATGTCAATTTCCCCATAATGAGAATAAGGTTGTAAACACCCATATTTTTATAAGCTTGTTATAGTCCTCCACATATTCAAAATATGTGAGAGATGTGATCACTCCTTGCAGGAGGTTCATCACATCGGTGAGGAAATGGAGCCCCAGCAGGTGCTGGGAATCTAACCCCTGGGGCTTCTGTTTCTGGGCTCCAAAGCTCTTCCAGCCATATCACTAAGAAGAACCAAGATATAGGGAGACAATCCAGAAAGCAAACTTATTAATTGAGAACTGGGAGGCAGTCCAGAGGAAAGAAATACACATGACCAAAACTCCAAGCATAGAAGTAGTGAACTGTTTGTTTTATTTCCAGTTCTCCTGCTAATGTGCTAACTGACCTTGGACAAAGCTCTAGGGCCCAAACTTCCTTACCTACATAAGACCACAATATCTAGCACAAAGAAGATGCTAATAAATGCATGTTAATGATTGATTATTTGTGGGGGGGTGGAGTATAGGAATATACGGTCGCTGAAGTTCCTTGTAATTTTAGGATTCTGTAATTTTCTATAAAATGAGGGGATGAGACAAAGGTCCCTTGCAGTTCTGATACTCTGTGATTACAAGTACTTTATCCTTGGTTCCATGATCTGTCAAATGGGAAAGTGATGTCCACACTACTTTTCTTTCAGGGTCCTCAAGAGGATGGAATTAAATAATGCATGGAAAAGAGCTATCTGATTTATTAGGATCATGAGATCTATATCTGAGAAGGGACCTCAGAGGCCATTTAATCTAGCCCCTTCATTTTACAGATGAGGGAACTGAGACCTAGGGGGTTTAAATGATTTGCCCAAGGTCACACAGATAGTGTCAGAGCGGAGATTAGAACTCGGGTCGTGGGACTCCAGAGTGCGTATTCCTTGCATTGTGCCATGCTGTGTCACCCTCTTATTACATGATTAAAAGAAGACTCAGTGATTCCATCAGCATAAGGGAACCCTCTCCATCAAGGGGGATCACAGATTGCAAATTGCAACCCATCTGTGACTCACTAGGCAAATCCTAGCAAGTTATTTGAGGCTAAGAAGCATCTAGGTGGCACAGTCGACAGGGTTCTGGACCTGCAGGCAGAAAAACCTGAATTCAAATCTAGCCTCTGATTCTTATTAGCTATGTGACCCTGAACAAGTCACTTAACCTCTGCCTCGGTTTCCTCATTTGTAAAATGGGGGTAATAACAGCAATTACCTCCCAGGGTGGTTGTGAGAACAAGAGATAATATTTGGAAAGTGCTTAACACAGTGCCTCCTGCATGGTAAGGGCTATATAGCTGTTAGCTATTATTAAGAGGTTAAGTGACCCACACAAAGTCACACAACTGGTAATAATAGAGACACGATCCGAACCTGACTCTTCCTTATTCCAAGGCCAACAAACTAGTCTGCACCATGCTGCAGCTTATTTTATGTAAATCACTGTTATTATCATTGTTATAAAGAAACTACTCAATAGAAAAATTAGTCTAAGAGGGAAAAAGGTTGCCCTGGCCCCAAAGGGTTCACTTTGTCAGGGACGTGGGAGATGAAATTGAAGAAAGGTAAATTGGGGCTAGATCGTGGAAGGCTTTGGATACCAAGATAAGGGCATAATTTTAAAAATGCATTCTTTCATTCCCATACCATCAGGATCACAGGCTCAATCCCTAATCCTAGCCCTGCAAGCTTGTACTCCATTAGAACATGAGGGCCCCAAATCCTATAGGATCATGATGCTTCACAACTCTGCCTCCCCTTGGGTCAGCTCAGGGCTGCTGCTCTCCTCAGAATGATTCCAAGCTGATGTGTCCCCAGAGCCTGAGAGGAGGGCTCCCTGCTTCCTCAGCCTGCCCCCTGAATGCCATTTCCTCAGCAGTCTGGCCAGCTGCTCACTATCACACTATTACCTACAAACACAGACTTGAGCCCCTCATCCTCTATGGAAAACTGGCCTCCAGGACCAGGTCTCCAGAGACATCAGGCATTTCCAGCTCCCAGAGAACAAGCAGAATTGAGCCTGTGAACAACAGAAATAAAATGAAACCTGCTTCCTCTCCCCATCCTCCCCCTCCCAACACTTCTACTTTCTGTCTCCCCAACCCTTCCATTCAATAATGTATCTTCAATCTGTTCCTTGCCCTTCGGCAGAAAGGAGTTAGATGGAAAAACGAACTAGGCCCAAATAGCTGTCCGGTGACAAGCAGGCACTCTATAACGGAGAGACGGTAATAGGCTGATGTTTATCTTTAGGGACGTGTACATTTAATAAAGTATTAATATGAAGGCCAGATTGCCTCTCCTGTCGAGCAAGCAAAGAGATTAGTGGGGAGGGAGAGGGGAGAGAGAGAGAGAGGCTCAAAATCAGCAAGTCTGGGCCTTGGGTTTGCTTTCCAGAGAAAACAAGTTCTAGCAAACTTGGCAGTAAAGTGAATTTTTGTAAAGGGAATGGGGTTATCTCACTGACTTTCATTAGAGAATCAAAGCTAGGTTCCTATAGACAAGGCCCCCTACCAGTAAACTGGGTTGAAAGCTTTCAGTAATGAAGATGTTAAAAACAGATACTCTATCCCCTCCCTCCCCCCGCCCCTGCCCCCAACTTTAGATGCTAGTCAGGCTTTAGGAGAGTATTTCGAAGTTTGGATTCATGGGTCTCTCTCAGCACAAGAAGAAAGAATTCCAAAGATCAAGGGGAAAGGTATATATTAGATTGGACTTCCTAGGACTGAGGAAGATAACATTCCCATTTTAAAACTCTTCTAGGCTCTCTTCCAGCTCTAATAGTTTGTGATTAAGATATTTTGCTGTCAAAGGGTGGGGAACCTGCGGCCTCAAGGCTATATGTGGACCTCTATGTCTTTGACTGAATACAAACTTCTGTTCTGTGAAGTTTAGATTCAGTCAAAGGGATGCACTTAAGGATCTAGAAGGCCATATACAGCCTTGAGGCTGCAGGTTCCTCACCCCTGCATGTGTCCTCTCCCTGAATCACACCTCTATCTTTCCCTACTTTCTCCGGTCCTCCCCCACCTACAAAATGTGCCTCATTTAGCCCACTGTCACATGAGGTAATGTTTGGAAAGAGGGTTGGGAATTCAAAGGTAATTCTAATTTATTCCCACCTTTCTTTATTCTGGCTATTTGGAATCTCTCTCGTGGGTCTTCAGAATTACACATAGCCTACTGAGTCCTGCTATCTTCCCCACTCAGATATTCCTTAAATCAGAGAGTTCTGGTTTCATAAAACAAGCTGGCTCTGTAGTTTGTCAATCTATAAATTATGAATGCAGGAAAGGGAGTTGACTTAATGAAATAAAATTGTGTAGTAAAGCCTCATTAAAGAAGACCCCAGCCATTTGAAGTCCTTAAGACAAAGGACATGGTAAGTAACAACTGGATTCCCTGAAAATCTGCAAGGAGAAAATGATGTCTAATACCAGGAGATTAGGATTTTTTTGAGGGTGGGGAAGAGGGGAGAAAACAGAGGAACAATAAACCTTTATGAAATTAAAGATTCCTCATTGTACCTAGACCCAGTTTCTGGGTCTAGCAATTAATTCTCACATGCAAAAGGACTTTGGTGTTTATGAGACATTATTATTTAATGGAAGCCTATTGTGAATTGTAATTTTTTCATTAACTTGCCTCGTTTTACTTATTAGTCCCCGTTTATATCTTAGTTTATGCTGTGTGCGTCGAGCAATAATTGTGTTTCTTTAAAAATTATTCTATAACATTCCATAATCTATAATTCAATTTTTGCATTAAGCCAAACTGCCCTCTTCATACTCCCCTCCCTTTATCATGAATAAGTTGGTTTTTTACTGTACAATGAGAGACAGGTCAGTGGAGCAGCAAGAAAATAGGACCAGGAGTTAGGGGACTTAGACTTGGGTTTCAGTACAGACTTAGCTATTAACTCAGAGACATTGACATTGACATTGACATTGACATTGGTCAAGTTCCTTGACCTCTCTGAGTCTATATACTTATCTGTAAAATGAGGGGTTTAGTGAGGATGATCACTAAGGACCCTCCCAGATCTAACATTATAAGTGCTAGTATTCTTTCCAGCTCTATTATTCTATGTCCTAAGGACCCCACCCTCAACTCTGACATTCTATGTTCTAAGCTCCACCTCCCCCAGTTCTGACATCCTGTGTTCTAAGGGTCCTCCCTGCTCTGACATTCCTTGTTCTAAATCCTCTCCCAGCTCTGACATTGTATATCCTAAAGTTCCATTACACAACTGACATTTTATATTCCCAAGTCCATTCTAGCTCTGAAATTCTTCATTCTAAGGTCCTTTCAGTGCTAATGGTGTGTGATAGAGATGTTTTGTTCTAACATCCATTCTCTAAAACACATCACTGTCCCTCTCCTACGTTCTCAGGTCCTCCTGCCCCCAACCAGTGTTCCCCCCTTCACCCACTTCAGCCCCATTTAGTTATTGGGAAATGCTTGGAAAGTGAGTTGGTAATTCTGAGCTCATTCTGAATCTCTTGAAGTCTAGCTGTGGGTGAAGATGTAGTAGGTAAATAGAAAGTATAGAAATGTATGACTACAACCACATGAGGTCAGCACAATTAGACTATCAGCTCCCTGAAGGCAGGAGCTATTTTCTCTGCCTTTCTTTGTATCCACAGCACTGAATACAGCACTCGACATATAGCAGACACTTCATAAGTGTTTATTGTCTGTAGGCTGTCTTTAACAAGAGACAGTGCCCAAGACCCCAGTGTAGCCCTGGGTTTGGGGAACAGAAAATTGCCTTGTTTGAAACTGAAATACCTCTCAAAGCCAGCCTGAGAAAAGCTTTAAATGCCAGGCCTGCATTGAGATTTTATCCTGGAAGGACTGGGGAGCTACTGACTGTTTGTGAGGAGGGAGTGACTTGCTTACATAAGGAAGATTCTTTTGATAGCTAGGCGGAGGACAGAGGGGAGAGGGGAGAAACTTGGCATCAAAGAGACAGATTGGGTAGCAGCTGCAATAGTCTGGCAGAAGATAATGACAGTTAAGGAGGACAAAGACACCTTGGCCAGGTGGGTGGCTTGCTTTCTCAGAGGCTGCCTCACAGGGAGCCCCTGCCACCTGCAACACCAGCAGCCCCATGCCTCTGAGAGCTATGGACAGTTATACCTTCATCTTTATTGTTCACATGAACACAGAGAGTTGCAGGATTTGGGGAGGGAGAGGAGGGGAGGGGTTCATCCTGAAAGGGGAGTAGCCCTTCGGCTGGATTGGGAAGGAGAATAGGTCAGGGTTCTTAAGATGCTTTTCCATCCCTCCTCTCATAGTCTTAGCTTTTCTTTGGAAGCTGAAATGACCTGGTGATATAAAAATTATTTTTGTCATCTAGCCATTTTCAGTTATGTCTGATTCTTCATGACTCCATTTGGGATTTTCTTGGCAAAGATACTGGAGTGGTTTGCCATTTCCTTCTCCAACTCATTTTACAGATGAGGAAACTGAGGCAAACAGGATGAAGTGACTTGTTCAGGGTCACATAGCTAGGAAGTGTCTGAGGTCAGGTTTGAACTCAGGTCTTCCTCACTAATAGAGGCCAGGCACTCTATCCACTGCACCACCTAGCTGCCCCTACAAAACTTACAATCTCTGTAAAAACCATGGAGTCCCAGAATTGGAAGAGGCCTCATAGGTCCTCATGCCCATATAGATGGCAGAGAGGACAGAGTACTGGGCCTGGAGACAGGAAAGCCTGAGTTCAAATCTATCCTCAAATACTTACTAGCTGTGTGACCCTGGGAGAGTCATTTAACTTCTGTTTGCCTCAGTTTCCTTTACTGTAAAATGAGGATAATAATAGTATCAACCTCAGGTTGTCATGAAGGTCAAATGAAATAGTATTTGTAAAAGAACTAAGTGCAGTGCCCAGTATAAAAAATGGTGCATGGTTGTGCAACATAGGGAGATTAAATCTGAGAGACAGAGAGAGAGACATAATGAGAGAGAGAAAGAGAGAGAGAGAGAGAGAGAGAGAGAGAGACACGCAGAGACACAGAGAGAGAGAGAGAGAGAGAGGAGAAAGAGAGAGGAGGGAGAGAAAATGAGAGAGTGAGAGAGAGAGACAGAGACAGACAGACAGACAGAAAGACCGAGAGGAGAGACAGAGAGAGGGGGGAGAGAGAGAGACAGAGAGGAGAGAGACACACAGATAGACAGACAGAAAGACAAAGAGAGAGGAGAGAGAGACACACAGAGAGAAACAGAGGGAGGAGGGAGAGAAAATGTGAGAGAGAGAGAGAGAGAGAGAGCACAACAGAGATAGAGGCAAAGAGACAGAGACAGAGACAGAAAGAGATGAAAAAGAGGAGGGAAGGGGACAGGAAGGGAGAAAAATAAAAAGAGAAGGAAAAATAATCTTTGTAACAGGCAAGTTCCACTTATCCACTCTGTCCCATGTGTTCCTAACATAGAGCCTTTTCTAAATGTCAGCTCAGAGTGTGTCTTTCCCTAGCCCAGAACCAGCTTTTCCTGGGTGTAACAGGAGAACCAAAATAACCACCAGGCACCTGGAAAGCATTGTGCAGATCATAGATTATAGAATGTCAGAGCCAAGAAGGGGCTTAGAACACAGAATTTCAGAGCTGAGAGGGTCCTTAGAACCCAAAATGTCAGAGATGGGGGCAGGGGGAGTTGGGAATACAAAATACCTTTTCTAGAAGGAGCCATGAGGCACACAATGCATTAGTTAATAAGGACCTTCAAAATCATCTTGTCTGTTTTTCCTATTTTATAGCATTTGAAATGCACTCAGCAGGTGGAAGTGGCTTGTCTGTGGCTAGTTAGTGGCAAAGCCCTGCACTAGAACCCAGGTCTCTTGGTTTCTGGCTCGGTATATTTGCAGCTCTCCCAAGGTCTGTATTTGTAAAGGTTCTATTACTGCCTGGGGTTACCGGTCCTTATTATTAATAGTATAACCACATGATTATCAATAATGAAACACAAATTAATAATAAATAAACAAACTAATGATAAATAATACATACATCATGAATAATACATTAATACTATGAGTCCTTTGAGCATGTATCACCTCTGACAGTGAAGAATTTGATTAGCTGGCTAAAGATCAGAGAGGGGGAATATTTCAGGAAGGGTTGGGGGGTCAGGGGCAGGAAAGTTGGTTAAATGAAAGGGGCCAGATCCTATCCCAGCAGAGGCATCAGATGTTAAGCCAGCATGGGCTTGATGTGTGAGCAGCCAAAGGATGGCGGGGTTAAGAATACAGGTTGGGAGGAAACAGGGTGCCCACTCCAGTCCTCTATCAATGCCCCTGACTCACAGGAGAAATTCTGTAGCCAGACCTTTTGGTCAGAGTCTGCCATCAGCAGCTGGGCTTGAAGACCAGTCCTCCTGAGGATTTCAATTGGGTCAGCCTCTGAATTCCAACCAATGGAGGCTACATAGTGGCATCATCTGTTTCAATCTTGAACCTTAGTCTTACCTAATAAATGAATGACTTCCTTACTCTCTTCACAGAACTATATATGAAAAACCCAGTCTCTTTCTTGAGGGTTTCTGGGCCACTGGAGAAACACCTAGAATTAAATACCTTCCAAGACTCACCCAGAAGGCTTGGTTCAGTTTCAAAAGATGGCAGACCTCAGGGATCACTTAGGCTGAACTTTCTTGAATAGAAATATACCCTATGGCATCAGTGACAAGTGACCATCCAGATTCCATGTGTGAAGAGCTCTAGGAACAATGATGAGCACACTAACTTCCTCCCCCAAGGCACCCTCCTTTCACTTTTTTTGGACAGGTGGAGTTTCTACCATGAAGTCTTACTGGCTCTGCTATTTCCTTTTTCTATAACAGAACAAGCAGAATAAGCCTGACCCTTCTTTCATGTGACTTCCCTTCAAAGAGTGAACAGTAAGGTCAAGGAGTTAACACTGTGATATGCTTCCGCTTCACCCTCTGACTACCCACCCCCATCCCCCAGGAAAGTCCAGGCTGCATTGAGAAAGTCAGCACTTGCCAAAATATGGAGCCAACAATTTGGCTCTGCTCTTCCTGAGTCAGACCACAACTTGTATTGTGTTCCTGTTTTGGGTTCCACATTTTAGGAAGGATAATTATTAAGTCAGAGAAGGTCCAGAAGAGAGTAACCAGGATATTGAAAGACCTCATATAGTATGAGAATCAGCCGGATGAACTGGGATGTTTAACCTGGGAAAGAGAAGACATGGTTAAGGGTGGAGGGGAAGTAGTAGGGCAGAATGTGGGGAGGGAACAGTAGCTGTCACGTATTTGCAGGACTGGAAGAGGGCTTACACTTGTCTTACTTGGCCCTACTGGCTGCAACCAGGAGCCTTGGGCAGAAATTACTGGTTTACTATATGGGAAAACGTCTAAACGGTGAGAGCCATCCAAAAGTGGGATGAACTGCCCAATCAGGTAACTGGTATGCTCTCATTGAATGTCTTCTAGCAACTTGTCTGATATGTTATAGTGGGAATTCCTTTTCAGATATGGGTTAGATGACCATTGAAGTCCCTTTCAATTCTGAAATGCTAGGATTCTGTGAAATGTTCAATGACCACCATCAGATTCCTCCAAAAGGGCTGTCTGCCCACCTCTGATGCCAACCCATTGGCCAGTTGGGTCCCTGCAATCTTCCCATCATCTCTCCATTCATTGGGACTTTGTTTCTTAAAGGGCCACTCCCAGGACCCTGGCTCGCCTCTGGCCCCAGCTCCTGACAGGAAGAAAGTGGGCCTTTGGAAGCACCCGTTAGAATTGCTCAGAGAAAGCGTATTTCAATCGACCGTCTGTACCTGTCCAGGAGATGCTGTTACAGTAATTGGTTTGTTGTAATAATATTTATTACGATAGTAATTACACAGCGCAGAGAGCTCAGTGAGGCTGTCATAACTGCCCTGATATGGTATTTATCTTCATGAGATAGGGGTGACCTCTTTTCTTTCACAAGTGGTGGAGCATGGAACTCCTGTTATCGAGGGCAGATAAATCCTGGATCCTCAGGAGCTGGGTGACATTGGGAATTGATGTCATTCCTATACCTTTAGGCCAGCCCCAGGTTTTCAATCTAGCCAGAGGAGAGATGATGCTACTACCCACCAGCTCCGTGTCCAAAGGTTCCAGGGACAGAGGGCTGGAAGGGCCCAGGTAACTTCTACGAGATAACTGCCCTGCCATTGGCAGTCATAGGATCAAGAGCTGCAAAGAGACCTTGGGGATTTCTGGTCCAACTCTTTCATTTTGCAGATGAAGAGGGAACTGAGGTCCACAGAATCCACAGAAGGTCTTGACCAAGGTCACTGGGTTTGCAAATAGCAAAGACAGGACTATCAAGCAGAAGACTCTGATGGAAATGACAGCCTTTGTTCCTCTTGTCTCTATGTATTTTTAGCCTTAGGGAGCAATAGCTTTATAACTGACCTCCCTACTTCCCATCTCTTCTTTCTCCAATCCATCCTCCTCCCCACAGTCACCAGATTCAAATTCCTAAAGTGCAGGATAGATGACATCACTCCCCTGCTCCATGTGAGTCCCAATGCCTTCCTGTTGCCTCCAAAATAAAATACAAACTCCTCTATTTGCCATTTGAGACTCCACAGTCTGGCTTCAGCCTCTCCTTTCTGGCTCATCATATATTACTACCCTTTGTGCACTCTATGGTCTGGCCAAATTGGCTTTCTTACTATTCCTTACACAAGACATTTGATCTCCAGCCTACATGGCTTTGCACTAGCTATCCCTCATGCTTGGAGTGCAGTCCCTCCTCACTTCTGCTTTTTAGAATTTCAAGTTTTCAAGACTCAGTTCAAATGATCTTATCTATATGAGGCCTTTCCTGATCCTCACTTTCCCCACCTCCCCAGAAATTACTATATATGTATATGTGTGTGTGTGTATGTGTTCATATATATTATGTATGTGTATCCAGAAATGCATGACCACATAGAGGAATACATATATATATATGTATATATATATGATTATATAAGAATCCATACTACATATATACATATATGAGCATATGTATATTTATGTGTGTATATACACATTACACACATACAGATTATATGTCTATATAAAGACATATATAGGTGTGTATATGTATATTGTGTTTATCTATAAATCTACCCATTATTTTGTTTGCTGGGCATTACTGATGTTGGCATAATGTCGCTGACTACCCGCTGGGCTCAGGGGCTGATCTCCAGTTCCATAGAAGGTATAGAAAGAGAAAGCATAAATCCATGCTCTCACAGAACCGCCTGGCTGATCAGGGAAACCTAGTCCCTGACCTTGGAATTCCCATAATTGAGAATAGGGGTGGGGAACCTGCAGCCTCAAGGTACTCTAGGTCCTCTTTGACTGAATCCAAACCACCAGCTTTAGATTCAGTCAAAGGGCTGTGCATGTGGCCTCAAGGCTGTAGGTTCCTCACCCCTGATCTAGAACATCCATGAATATCCTTGAGAACAGTTTTAAAGCAATATATCAGTTCAAGTCCACTCAATTCAGCAATCACATGTGAAGGCCTCACAGTATTCTAGAGGCTGGAGATAGATAAAAATCCCCGCCCTCAAGAAGTTAACATTGTGGTGAGGCATAGTGGGGTGAAGGAGAGAGAGATGTAACATAAAACCATAGAATTGGGGAAAGAAAGGAAATGTAAGATTATCTAGTAATTTTTACAATTGAGGAAACTAAGGAATAGAGAAGAGAAATGATTTTCCCGAGGCTACATAGGTGATAGGTGGCAGAGCTAGGATTTGAACCCAGGACTTCTGATTAGAAATACAACATTTTTCCATTTCACAATACAACTGCATCCACTGTTAAATAAACATAAATCATAGAATGCTGTTCAGGGGGAGCACATCCTAACAAGTGGGAAGAGAGGTGAGTGACAGCCTAGCGTAGAATGCATGCCGAAGGATTCAAGGTGAAAATAAGGAAAGAATGCAGCCTGGGCATGGGAGACCGCCATCCAAAAGGTATAGTCAGGAAATGGAAAATCGTGACCAGAGACAGCCCGCAGGCCACTTTGACCAAGATGGACGGTATGAAGGAGACCAGAAAGATAGGTGGGAGGCATATTTTAAGGGACTTCAGAAACTAGGCTGTGAGAAGATTGAGTCTGTCTTGGACATTTAGTTATCGATCCTATTTACAATTAATTGATTTTGTCCTGTAACTGCTTTCATCGTGGTTTTCTGTCTCAGAACTTAGTTCAGAGATTCAGCTGGCCTGTAATGGGCTAAATTTAAAAATCCAGCTCTTCTTGCTTCAGGGAATCTCGCTAGCCTTAGGGCATGCATATGAAAGAAAGGGCAGCAGGCCTGATGTCTTTATTCCACCAAGTGATCCTTCAAGGATGTCCTGTTTGCTGTCCTAAAGTCTGGGTCATTATTGTTGGTGGACTGAATAGTGAGCACTTCTTAGTCACAAGGAAAGAGGGAGGTCGTTGCTAGCCCCCATCACCAAACTTCCAACCAGTCATGCAGAGCTTCAGATCTGTAACCAATCCCCATGCCTCAGTTATACCACAATGTCACCTACTCTGTTCTGTTCTATACTCCCCAAAACTCCATAAAAGATAACTATCCCCCTCATTTACGGTCTCAGCTTATTGAGGAAGCTGAGATCCCATTGGTGATTTGCACTTGACCAATAAATTGATTGTGCTTGGCATTTCTGTCCCTCGGTCTACCTTATTTATCTATTACAGCTGAAGAGTTGGTATTTAATGCTGGAGGCAGTAGGGTATCGCTGCTGAAAATTTCTGAGTAAGAGAGTGACATGGTCAGATGTATGTTTTTGGAATACCAGTTTGGCAGCTCTGTGGGAGATGAGTTGAAGAAGGGGGATGGGAGGCAAGGAGGAGACCAATTAGGAGACATTTGCAATAGCCTAGGGGAGAAGGGATGAAAGGCTATATAGTACACTGGTGGGTGTGTGAGTGGAGAGGAAGGGACGGATGCTAGAGATATTAACATAAGAAAATAATCTAGCCCAGACTCTGGACATGTCCAATTAGGTATGTCCATTAGAGAAAGCTTCCTGGCTCTGTACCAGGTCAGGATGTGATGTTTTATAAGGCCATGGTTATCTAATCTGAAAGCCGAATCTGTGCTAATAAGAGACGTCTAGAGCAGTGTTTCCAGGAAAGGTCCACGTCTTAACAATGGTCTTCTAGAGACAATGGCTTTGCCTTTGTTGATTCTGATGATATGGCAATCCAATGGAAGAGGCATTTGGGGAGCAGGCAGGACCTTGTGCACCCCTAACATCCCACCACACAGGTAGCCATCTATTCTGTCTAAGCACAGGGCTAGCCCAGGGCCATCTGCTTAAGCATACTCTCTACCGGATGCAAAGACCAGAAAGGAGGGTGGGGAGCATCAAGAGACAAGATTCTGGATGAGAGAATTATTTTTCATCAGCTCATTGGGTAGATGCCTGGTTGCTAAATATCGCTTGTGATTTTGCTAAATGTATGTTAACGGGAGTGGTGTAAATGCTGTCAGAGATAGAAGGGGAGAGTGATGGAGCCATTGAGAATAATGAAGTGTTTAGTTAAGATGAATCCGTCTCGGCTCCCGATCTGGCTTCTCGATATGGCTTGGAGGGGGGGACACGCACTGGAGCTGATTGGTGGCAAATGTAATGCTGATAAAAAAAAAGAGAGATCTGTTTTTACCCTCTGGCTAATTAATTGGCCAGATTTACTTCTTTTTTGTAGCGCTCAGTTGTTCCAGGGATGGTGGTAGGAGGGTTAGCCTAGACCTTAAATTGGGCTCTGCTCATATGCCTGCCTAATGAGTCACTCCCTCCTCCTGTTCTGACTTTCTCAATGGACAGAGAAACTTCTGGTGTTTTCTTGGGTTGGGGGAAGGGGAGTAGCATAGTAACAGGAGACTTTGATAGAGTCCTGTCCTTAGATTCACTTTCACACATGTTCTTCATCCTACTCAGCTACTGCCTCACTATCATTTAATACCCTGACTTTCTTCCAGATCTTTAACCTTGATTCTTGCCTTGCCACTCTGTATCTAATCTAATGGATTGGAGTCAGACTACCTGACTTTGAATCCTGGCTCTGCTATGCACTATATGTGTGACCTCAGATGAATCGCTTCATCTCTCTGAGCCTCAGTTTCCATAGCTGTCAAACAGGAAGATTGGACTCCAAAGTCCTTTCAAGTTCTGAATTCTATGATTCTAGATTTTTCCTTCTGGTGGTGGGTAAGCTATAACGATCTTTGGCAGGTAAAACTTCTTTTTCTCTCTGGTACCAACCTCTCTTTCCAGAGTGATTTCACATTACTGCCCCCATCACATAGTCTATGGTCCAGCTAAACTTGCTGCTTCCCAAATTCATCACCCCATCTACAACCCTCATATCTTTGCATAAGCTGTCCCCAGTGACTGAAATCTCCCTTCTGGAGTGCCTAGCACTACCTCTCACAAAAAGCCTTTACTGGTTGCCTCAATTCTTTGTATACATCTTCTATTTAGTTATCTCTGTGAATCTGTTCTTTTTCTCTCTCCCAGAATACACTCTTGGAGATCAGGGACTATCCTGTTTTTTGTCTTTGTATCATCATTGTGAAGCATAGGTCATAGCACATAGTAGACACTTAATAAATGCTTATTGATTGCACTAAATTGAATTGAATTAAATAGAATTGAATTGATAGGGAAAGAAGGTTCAGAGAGGATAAGGAGTGTGATAAAAGTGACAAGCTTCAATATCTCCATCTGGAAAGTTTGGACTAAATGATCTCTAAGTGACTGTGTTCAGTTTCACTCTCAGTTCAGCAAATGCAATAGAATAGTTGGGTTAGGCGAAGGCAGACAGTGCAAGGGAGATGAAAATTGCCTTGGTGCATTGTCCTTATCTTCTACAATGTTGTCTTTCAATTAGCTCCTGTCCCAGGAGAAACCACCAGGGCGGGGGAGGCAGGGGGAATCTTAGTTTCAAAATATCTCTGATAAGAGTTTGACATCCAAACTATAAGAAAAATACATAACCCCTAAACTATTCCTTAATGAATAAATAGTCAAAGGATATGAACAAATGATTCTCAAAAGAATATCAAACCATGAAAAAACATATGAAGAGAGGTACAAATCAAAACAACTCTGAGGTTTGACATCACACCCAGCAAAATAACAAAACTGACAAAAGATGAAAAGTCAATGTTGGAGGAGTTGTGGAAAGACAAGCACACTAATGTATTGTTGTGTTGTGAATTGGCGCAGCCATTCTGGAAAACAATTTGGAATTATGCCAATAAAGTCACCACAATTCCCATACTCTTTGACCCGGGAATTTCGATACTAGGTGTATACCCCCCCCCAAAAGTCATTGACAAAAAGAAGGGTTCGATATATATCAAAATATTTATCACAGTACGTTTTGTGGTACCAAGAAAACTGGAAACAAAATAGATTCCCCTCAACTGAGGAATGGCTAAACAAATTGTGGTACATGAATGTAATAGAACATTACTGTGCTATAAGAAATGATGAAAATGATGAATTCAGAGAAACATGGAAAGACTTATGTGAGCTAATGCACAATGAAGTTAGGCAGGAGGAAAACAATACTCAAAATTACCACAACAATGTAAAGGGGGAAAAACGCAGAATGATTGAAATGGAATATTGTAAAATTATAAAGACCAGGTTTGACCCATCCAAAAGAAGAGACATAAGCAGACACTCTCTTGCCTTCTCCCTCTTCCCTGGTCATTCACCGAGGTAAAACCCACAGGTGTAGACCATCATATTACATTGTCAGATCTTTTCAATGTGTTAATTAATTTTGCTGAATTTTTTTTCTCTTTCCTAAAAAAAAAAAACCAACAAAAAACCTTTGTCATAACAAGAGCTGCTTCTCTGGAAAGGTAGAGGGAGAGAGTTACATGGGAAAATATAGATGATATCAAAACAAATGACAACAATAATTTTTTTTAAAATATAGAAGCTTCCTGGTTGAGTCAGAATACCGTTGTCAACAAGGCATCCTTGTTCATTCCTCATGTCTATTTCCCTGAGTGTTTAGAAGATCTGACTTCCTGTATGACCTTGAACAAAGAATCTTTGAACTGGAGGAGACATCAGAGACCATCTATTTTGCCCTGAGTCTGAGCAGAAATCCCCCTACAACATCCCTGACAAGTGTTCCTCAGGCTTCTACTTGAAAATTGCTGCTGAGGAGGGAACCCATTGTCTCCCAAGGCAGTCCATTCCACCTGTGGGCAGCTCAAATTTTGGGGAAGTTTTTCTTTACATTGTTCCAAAGTCTGCCTCATGAAGCTTCCATCCATTGCTCCTGGTTTGGAGGATTTCTGAGGCTACATAGAATGGGTGTAATCCCTCTTGTGAGTGATGGTCCTCCAAAGAGTTGGAGACAGTTACCCCTTCCCCCACCCAGTCTTCCTTTCTCCAGGCTGAACATCCCTAGTTACGTCCATTGACGCATGTACAGTTGGTCCTTCCAGGTCCCCATCCTGATCTGAGTAACTTTCTTTCTTAATGAAGTCAGATCTTCAGATTAGCAACATGTCCCAAAGCAGCCCCTTAATGCTTTCATCATCTGATACAGATCTACCATGAAGGAATTTATCTAAATCCTTCTTGATTCTGTCTAACCAAGGCAGATGACAGTGCATCAGTACATGTCCCCTCCAACTCATGACATCTGCCTGGCTTTGATGATAATAACTACTCGCATTCCTATAATAAGCCAGTGCTTACAAAGCATGTTCCTTGAAACAACCCTGTGAGGTAGGGAGTATAAATATCCATATCTCCATTTTATAGCTGAGAAAACTGAGCCTGAGGAAGCTGAGCTGAAGAAGAGTTGCCCAGGGGAAAAATTAATCATCTCTGGCCACACTACGAGCATGTGTCTGATATAGGAGCAGAACCAAGAGCAATGCCTTCTTGTTTAAGACTTTACCCTAATATTTGGCTCTTGACACCTCCTGTCCCCTTCCAAGTCTACCTTGACCTCCAGCTTTTAGGTCTGGTTCACTCAAGTGCCTACCATCCCTTAATCTGGATTCCTACCCTTGCCTTAGTTCACTAAAACACAAAATTCCCAGCCTTTAGAAACAGAAATCCACCTGGAGCAAGGGACGTGATAATGGTGATGACGACGATGTCATGACAATGATGATAATTGATAAGAGATTGTGTGGGCTGTGAGAGCGAGGGAAGAGTAGAGGAAATGAAAAGAGAGGAGATGAGAGGAAGAGAGAAAGGCAGAGACAGAGACAGAAAGAGAGAGGAATACAGAGAGGGAGCGCTGGCCTTTATTCAGGGAAATTTGGGTTCAAGTCCTGCCTGTGAAACACATTGACTTTCCTTGGGCAATGCACTTAATCTCTTGGTATCCTTAACAGCACTAAGACTGTAATGATATTAGAAAGATCACTGGCTTAGGAGCAATCAAATTAGCATCTCAGGAACAGAGTTCCAATCTCAGCTCTGCCATTTACTACCTGTGCACCTTTGGACAAGACACTTAATTTCACAGTGTATCAAAGCAATTGTCTAAGACTATAAGTTACAAAACAGCTTGCATTTGTTGAGGGAATTTTCTCATCAAGCCTCCCCTTATAAGGAAATCACAAGGTCATTAAAATGTGTATTTGTATCAACCACATGTATACATGTCTGTATGTGTATACACATATATAATCACCATTATATCTGACCTCATATAATATTTTATGATTTACAGAGTATTTTATAAATACTATTTCACACACTCTCAGAGCTGGAAGTTGTTGATAAGCATTTAGACCTGGACTCAGCATCTTCCTAGATTACAGGACCATAGACACTTTAGAAATCATCTATTCCACTGAACAAATTAGGAAACTGAGGGTCAGAGAAAGAAAGTAACTTTTCTCAGGTTATACAGTAAGTTGGAGAGCTGGGATTCAGAAATCAGAGGACATCTAATCTAACACTCTTATGGGCAGGAGAATCCAGTGTACAGAAGCCCCCCCAAAAGTGGTCCTCAACCCTGCTCTTGAAGACCTCCAGAGATGGAGAACTCACTATCTCCTGAGGCAGTATCAGGTCTTGGCTCCAAGGAATGGGCTAGATATGGTTTATATGATTTATAGGTGGGGTTGGGGTAATTAAAGGGAGAAACCAGTATGGTCTCTGCCAGATCAAGAAGGAACTAAGAGAAGATGGGGCTCATGGGAATTAGAGGATTGACTAAAGATGGGAGGAGGGACCTGGCATAATAATATTTAAGACAAGAAAGGATCTTAGATTAGATAACTTAGTCCAACTCACTTTTTTCACAGATAAAGAATCTGCAGCCCAGATAACAAATGCCTAAATTCACTTAGGTCATAAATAGCATAGCTGCCAGCGATTTGCTATGTCTCTAAATTTGATTATCTTCTCCCTATACCATGTTTTCTTTTCACCTACCTTCTAAATAGGGTTCTCTTAGTAACCCAAGGGCTGATTTCCTTTTTCTTTTAATTAAAAAAAAGATATTTTTGTTTTCATGTTTGCATTTATTTCTGAATGCATCCTTTTCTGTCCTACCATTTGAGTGAAGAGGAAAAAAGAGAAAAAAAAGACCATGGTTCAGCAAAACTACCAAATACACCTACCAAGTCTGAAAGTATATGCAGTGTTCCATACATGTAGGTTTCCTACATCTGCAAGGAAGGGAAAAAGATACATTTTCTCATCTATTCTTTTTGGGAACAAGCTTAGTCAGTATAACTAGAAAACAATCAGGTTTTTTTTGGGGGGGTGGGTTTTTTTCCATTTACATTGAGATCATTGTATATGTTATTCTCCTGATTCAAATTACTTCACCCTGAATCAGTTCAGTAAAGTCTTCCCATGCTTCTCTGAATTCTTCATCTTCATCATTTCTTATGGCACAGTCATTTATTACTATATTCATAGATTACAATGCCTTTGGCCATTCCCAAACAATGGGCACCTATTTTGTTTCAAGTTTTCTGCTACAATGACTATTTTGGAATATACAGGACCTTTCTCTGTCTTTGACATCATTGGGATAGCAGAGGGATCTCTGGATCAAAGGGTATGGACATTGTAGTCATTTTCCCTACATAATTCCAAATAATTTTCCAGAATGGTTGGACCGATCTACAGCTCCACCAACAGCATATTAGTGGGTCTGGCTTTCCACAACCTCTCCAGCATTGACTAATTCCATGTTCAGTCATCTCTGCCAATTTACTGGGTGTGAATTTGGTTTCTTTTCCTCTGGGTTTGGTTCTTCTAAAGCTCGGATGCTTCTGGAATGCCTCCATGAAGCCTAGCCCTGAGTGCTCACACCTTCTGAGTTTGTGATAACTAGGTACTATCATTAGCAGTCACAACAAATAGGGCTGCCAACATTCTCTCCTCCCACCAGAAGCACACCTGTGACTTCCTGACCACTAACAAATGTTGACATTGCAAGCTGCCTTTGCCCCTTCTCCACCCCCAGTCTGCCTCTCCAAGTCCTGGAGAGAGAACACAATCTCACCATCTGCATCCACCTTGGTTGATTTATGTCAAAGCAAGCCAGACTGCTAGTGTACTTGTCCTTCCTCCCCTCCTTCAGGAAGAGGAGGTGACCTCCCTGGCTAATCTGGGGTTTACTGAGAATAGTGGACAGCAGGCATTTTTTTTCCTACATCTTTAAAAGTATCATAATTAGAAAGAGAAAAAAGGCTAGGAGGAGGAACCAGCACCAAGCTGCTACAGGGTCCAATGGTAAGAACCAGGGACTAAAGACGGAGGAGCTAATCAGATTAGCTCTTGGTAGAGAAATATCCCAACACCCTCTTTCCACCTCAGGGGAGGACCAAGGCATTAAGTGCATAGCCTTGTGCATAGTCACATAGTCTGGAAGCTGCAAAATGAGAGCTCAGACCCTGGTTTTCTTAGTGTAAGTCCTGAGCTCTTTCCTACTCCATCATGCTCCCAAATGCCCAGACCCAGGAGAACAATTCATTGGCCAACTGTCGGAATATATAAATAGGTATAAGAAGGATATTTTATAATTAACAGCCACAGAATGTTAGAAGTTGACAGCCCCCTTAGCGATAATTAAATTCAACTCATTTTACAAAGGAGCAAACCAAGACCCCGGGAAGCAAGATAACTTGCAAAGTAGGACCAAGACCTTGACCCTTGGATATGGTGCCATTGGTCGATAGTGTGTTCCTGTGTTTGTAAGTCTGGCCCGACCAAAGGAGGCCTTTCTTACAAATTACTTCAGCCATTGGATACTCAAGGTACACTATATTTTTTCTGAATCCAGGTTGTTAGAACTAGTAGGAGCTTTATAGAAAATCTAACCCAACCCTCTCATCTTACACAGGAGGAAACTGAGGTTCAGATAGGAGAGGAGAAGCACCGTAGTCTGATGGCTAAAGTAGTGGTCAGAATCAGAAAAACTCGGGTTCAGATTCTGCCTCAAATATATAATAGCTCGGGAACCCTGAGACCTTCTTTTTTTTTATAATCGGGGATAACTGACTTACCCAAGGTCACACAGCTAGTATATGTCTGAGGCCAGATTTGAACTCAGGTCCTCCTGACTACAGAACCAGTGCTCCATCCATTGTGCTGCCTAGCTGCCCTTGTGGGATCCTCTTAACTTCTGCCGGTCTCAGTTTATTCAAGTGAAGTCAGCAAGCATTTTTTTAATAATCACTACATTCAAGTCATCATACTGAGAGCTGGGGATAGAAAGAAGGGTAAAAGGATTGTCCATGCCCTCAGAGAGCTCATATTCCAATGGAGGAGACAATGTGTAAATAACTGTACGTAAAAGGTTTATACAAGGTAAATGAGAGGTAATTCCAGAGGCAAATGACTTGCCCAAGGCCTCATAGCTAGTAAGTGTCTGATGTCAAATTCAAACCTAGGTCTTCCTAACTCCAAATCTAGTATTCTATCCACTACCACATCTGCTTCTTGGAAAGCAATATGGCGCACTTGAAAATGTACACTCAGGCAGCTAGGAGGCACAGTGGATATAGAGCCAGTCTTAGAGTCAGGAAGACCTGAGTTCAAATCAGGCCTCAGACATTTATTAGCTCTGTGACCCTGGGCGGGTCACTTTGCCCTGTTTGCCTCAGTTTCCTCATCTGTATAATGAGCTGGAGAAGGAAATGGCAAACCATTCCAGTATCTCTGCCAAGAAAATCCCAGATGGGGTCATGAAGAGGCAGACACGACTGAAAAATGACTGAACAACAAGAGGTGGTACCATGGGTAGAGCATTGGACCTGGAAACAGGAAGACCTGAGTTCAAATGTGGACTCAGACACTAACTGGATATTCCAGTGTGGACAAGCCACTCAACCTCTGTCCATCTTAGTTTGATCATCTATAAAATTGAAATAGTAATAATACCATCTCCTTCTCAGGGTTTTTATGAGGGTCAAAGGAGGTGATGTTTGTAACTCACTTAGCACAGTGCTTGGCGCACTATAGGCTTCTATTAGCATATTATATTAATCCATGTTTGTTTCTTTCCTTTCTCCTGAGCCTACCATTCAAGGCCTTCCGGAATCTAGGTCCAACATATTTTTCATGCAGTATCTGCCGTTCTTCTTCTTCATGTAATCTATTCCAGATAAGCTGTGCTGCGTGCTGTCCCCCAAATGCTCCCAAGCTTTTCCACTTTGGCTCACTCTGTACCCTATGCCCATTGACATTTTGTCCATTGTTCAAGGCTCATCACCAATGCCACCTGTTCCATGAGATTTTCCTCTCCTGAGCTAGTGCTGATCTCTCTCCTTTGCCTGATCTCATAGCACTTTGGACTGGTTTTGTGCATTAACCTTATTCTAATTTGTGGCATATTTGTCTACCTGACTTCTCTAATAATCTCTATGAGGGCACGGACCACATGTCTTTGAATACCCGGCAGTGATACATCCAGGGCCTACATCATTAATAAAATTTCATCGAATGAATGATAAAATGATGAAATTAGCGACTGTCTGAAGCCAAGGGTGGAGGGATAGAATAAACTACCTGTGAGAAAGGAAGGATAATCAGCTCCACTGCCAGCCCCTGCCTCTCCCTCCCACCCCGATTCTAGCTCAGCCGAGCCACCTTGTTCTGTACTTATTGGTGTGTTTTCTTTGAATAGTCTGGTGTGGGGCAACACTTCACGTCTTCTCCCACTCAGCCAAGGCTAGAAGCCCACTGAGGACAGGGATCGTGCATCTCCCTCAGACTAGAGACTCTTTGAGGGCAGGGGCTGTGAATCTCTCTCAGACTGGAGACTCCTTAAGGGCAGGGGCTTGCATCTCCCCTCAGACTGTGCTTGCATCATCTCACCCCCTGCCTCCTTTCCCTCTCTTGTTCCATTACAGGCTACCTGACTGTCAGCATTGAGCCGCTTCCACCAGTAGTGGTTGGAGATGCTGTGACGTTGAAATGTAACTTTAAGACGGATGGCCGGATGCGAGAGATCGTCTGGTACAGGGTAAGCTATCCCCATCCCTGAGCACATTTAGGGTTTGTGCTGCTGCTAAAGGCCATGAGAGGGAAACACCAAGGCCTGGTTCAGTCCCCAGCCCAGATCTAATCCTCATTAGCTTTACTTGGGCTGTACACCACCCAGTCTTCATGCCTTCTAGGGACCCACCTTGGAGACCACTTTGTCTCCAAGAACTTTTCCTGAGGGCCCGCCTTGCCAGCTGTTTGTCCGGCAACAAAGCTGGTCTTGACTGTGCTTAACAATACATCTCTGGATCTGTTTTGCCACGTCTTGGAACCCTCTCACTTACCTAGTAGCCTCAAAATCACTCCCTCCTGCTGATAATTGAAATCAAATCCAGAAAAGACACATATACTAAGGTATTGGTGACTGAGAATAGCTTAAATCAATCACAGTGAGAGTTGCAGAATCTTAAGTTTCTAGGATTTAGAGCTAGAAAGAATTTTGGAAGTCAAGAAGTCCGGCCCTTGAAATTTTTAAAGTAAAATTTTGTTGATATCTTTTGTTTTTACATTTCCTTGGGCAAGCTTCCTGGGTGTTTCCCCTCTCCCCTCCTGGAGAACCATCATACATATATGTGTGTGTGTGTGTGTATGTATATGTAAATGTGCATATGTATAAAGAGAAAAAAATAATTGAAACCAATTAGCATATTGAAAAAAATCTCACACGGTATACAATGTTCTGTACCCATGGACCTCCACTACCATCTCTGCAAAGGATCTCTTCTTAGGAGCCAGGCTTGTTCTTTGTAATTGGGCAACATTTATATTCAATTCTAACCCTTCCTTGTTGCAGATAGAGAAACTTAGGCCCAGACAGGTTAACTGACAAAGAGCTGAGATTCAGGTCTAGCTCTTATTTCAAATTTGGTGTACTTCCTATTACCCCAGGCTTGGTGCCCA
Source organism: Trichosurus vulpecula (assembly GCF_011100635.1). Taxonomy (NCBI): domain Eukaryota; kingdom Metazoa; phylum Chordata; class Mammalia; order Diprotodontia; family Phalangeridae; genus Trichosurus; species Trichosurus vulpecula. The sequence goes on from NC_050574.1 coordinate 50,962,387, forward strand.
CCCACAAACTGCCACATTATTGGTAAGATCAATGCTATGTCAGACCCGGAATAGATTTTAGAGATCTCTTCATCTAAGTCTCTCATCTCACAGTTAAGGCATCATGTATGATGGAAAAGCTCTGGGCTTTAAATCAGGAGAGCCCTCAGTTCGAATGTCACCTCTGACACATATAGCCGTGCGACCCTGGGGAAGTCATTTAACCAAGCTGAGCTTCAATCTCCTCATCTTTACATGGGTAATCAAAGCATTTCTTCACCATCATGAACCCCCAGAATAAGAACCCTCTCTACCTGAGCATTTCACCACCCAGCTAAGTTGACCCTAGTTGTTGAGTCCTAGAGATTTCCTTGAGGAACATTTGTTGTTATCATACGGTTGTTTTAGTCGTGTCTGACTCTTCATGACCCCATGTGGGGTTTTCTTGGCAAAGATACTGGAGCGCTTTGCCATTTCCTTCTCCAGCTCATTTTACAGTTGAGGAAACTGAGGCAAACAGGGTTAAGTGACTTGTCCAGGGTCACACAGCTAGGAAGTGTCTGAGGCTGGATTTAAACTAAGGTCTCCCTGACCCAGGGCTCTATCCATTGTGCCACCTATCTGCCCTTCAGTAATAAATGTAGGAGCAGGGTTCAATCCCCAGTTATCTGATTCCTAGGCCTGTGTTCCTGCCTCTAAACTATAAATGACTCTGGAGTTCCCTGAAGACAAGCTAGGCATACCCTAAGCTAGGTATTGGGAGGAATTCAATCAATTAGTAAAAATTTATTAAAGCACTTATTATATGTCAAGCACCTTCCTAAGTGCTGGGGATACAAAGAGGAAAAAGACTGGCCCTGCCCTCAAGGAGCTTACAATCTAATGGAGGTGACAACATGCAAACAAATATCTACAAAGAAAGTTACATATGGAATAAATAGGAAATAATTAACAGAGGGAAGGCACTGGAATTAAAAGGGGCTATGGAAGGCTTCCTGTAGAAGGTGGGATTTTAGTTGGGACTAGACTAGCACAACTACTCTCCTACATCTACACAGCCTTCGGTGCATCAGGCTATGCTGGGAACAATACGGAACAAACGTTGGCTCTCTGATTCTGTAGAACATCAGCATTAACAAGGTGCTTTCCTCACAACAGCCTGGTTACTTACAAAATGCAGGCATAATCATCTCCATTTTACAGATGGAAGAACAGACTCGGAGCATTGTGACTTTGCTCCAGCTTACACAGCCAGTGTCAGAGTAGGGCCGTCAGCCCATCTTTTGGCTCTGAGGCCAGGGCTCTATCCTTCACATCATGCTGGTTCAGACCTATCTAAATAGACCAGTTCCTTGCCCTCTGGGAGCTTCCCAACCAGGAGGCATTAGGAAGCTGGACCCAGGGTGATATACGGCAGCAAGTTAAAATGTCCCTGTGCTGAATCACTCAGCTGCAAGTTCCCGTGGTGTGTAAAAAAACCACTTGGATAACACATGCTGTGCTGGCTTCTCATTAGCACATGGCCAGAGGGCTGGAAGAAATTAACTCCTGCTCTCTGCTGTCAGGAACACATCCCTCTCCACAACGTCACCCTGAAAGGGAGATGAGTGGGGGAAGGGGAGGATGACTTGGACTATTGCTGTAGGGAGGCCTTCCTGCCTCCACTCTGGACCCTCTGCTGTATGCCCTTTATACCGCCTGCTGACTAGTCTTCCAAATAAGTGCATTAAATATATCTGACCATGTCACCCCTCTCCTCAAGAGTCTTCAGTGGCTCCCTATTCCTCTCTGATCATAGGATCCTCGTATCAGATATCTACACCTAGAAGAGGGACTTGAAAAGCCATCTAGTTCAACCTGGCCTCATTGTACAAATAAGGAAACCAAGACCTGGAGGGGATATAAGTTTATAGATTTAGAGCTCAAAGGGACCTCAGACACCATTTTACAGATGAGAAAACTGAGGCCTAGAGAGAGGACACAGAATCATCGATTTAATTCTCAAAGCCAGCAAGGCCAACCCCACTTCATTTTAGAGATGAAGAAACTTCGGCTCAGAAAGCATAAGTCACTGACTTGTGATCATACAACTTAATAGATATCAGAAATAGAAACAGAACCCAGCACTCTGAAGTTCAGAATTTTACTCCATACTCCATGCTGAGTCAAGATCAGACTTATTATCCTGGCATTCAAGGCCTCCTTCCCTCTTGTCTGGCACCAGCCTATCTTTCCATTGTTCTTCCATATGATGCTCCTCCTCATTACTTTCTGCCCTTGTGAACATGCGCTATTCTCTCACCTACATGCCTTTGCTCATCACATTCCCTGTGCCTAGAATGTCCTCCCTTTCCTGGCCAAATGCCAGCTCCTCCAGGAAAGCTTCTGTGATTATGCTGGTTGGTAACCTCTTCCTCTCTCTCCTCTTCCCCAGTCTCCCAATTTCTCTTTCTCAGAGCAGTTTGCATCTCTCTGATACAATTAACATGAAATACTCTATTTTTGTGTTTATATTGCATCCCCCATTAGACTGTAAGTTCCATGAGGGCAGAATCTTTGGTTTATCTCATGAATCATCAAGCATTTATTCAACTCCATCTCTCTCAATGCTGAGCACAGGACATTGAATACATGCCACTTAATAAATGTTTCTTAGATGACACAGTTGCCAGTTAATAGGATCAGAGGATCTACAGCAGTGAGGGACCTTAGAGATCATTCTTATATTTTACAGAGGAAACTGAGGCCTCGAGAAAGAAAATAACTTACCAAGGGAGCAAGTAGCAAAACCGTGATACAAACCCAAGTCTTATGCCTCTAAACTCACTGCCTCTTCCATTACCATGATGTTACCTGCCTATGTTAAAGAAAGGGAGACCAAGATTCGCTGGTAGAAATCCATAGTAAGTATAGGCTATGAGAAGACCTGCACCCTTTCAAGCCTGGTAGGGCTTACAAGGTAAAATTCTGCCATAGAGCTCTCCCTGCCCCACCCCCACCCCACTCACTGAACATTTCTAGGAAACATTGGATGCTTACCCCCAGCGCCCTTCATTGTCTGACGCCCCAAAGCCCCAGTGCCAGATGTTCCCTGATACCCTCATTTAACCAACCACAGATCTTGGCAGCTTGGACAGAGGGTCAGAAGCCACGTCTCCTTGGAAAACAGATTTTCCAGTCTGCCCTTCCAGAGAGTCTAGCGGCCCCATGATCAACCAATGCCAAACCACAGAACAGAGATTCTAAGTCCAGGCCTTTCATTCATTCATTCATTCAACATTAGTTAGCAAATACTGTCGCTAATCTGGAGGTGAGATGGGAAGTTTAATCAGGAGCTCATAGCTTAATAGAGGGATATACCACCGATCTAAACAGCAGCAACGACAAATGCTACGACCGTGGCTACGATGACAGCAACGCCAGTGATGACGATGATTACCACTCCTGCCACCACAACTACTACTGCTACTACCACCGCCATCACCACCACCACTGGTCCTGCAGGTATTATTATCCTCCTAATTTTAGGGATGAGCAGCCTGAGGTTAAGAGAATTTAAATGACTCATCCGTGGCCCTACAATTTAGCAAATGCCTGGGCTAGAATATGAATACAGATCTTTCTGGACTGCAAATCTAGCACTCTCTCTGCCGTACTCCACGGATAGATGTCATATATGACATAGCATCCTAAGGTTGCGGGGGTTGCAAGCACAGCGATTTCTCAGGGCATGAAACAGTGTCTGGGGCCTCAAGCCATTTTGGCTCTGCAGCCCTGGGGGAAGGGCAGCTTCCCCCAGATCTTTCGTATGCCCCCCTCAGCCTCTGAGCCAGTGTGCCCCATCCTAGTGTAGCCCAAAGCCATGGAACAATGTTGTTGAAAGAGTACAGGCAGCCCAAGTTTAATTCCTAGCTCAACATCTGTGAAGGGAAGAGGTCAGAGTATGCAAGGTTCCTTCAATTCAATTTGGCAAATATTTATTGCATACTTGCTATGCATAAGATATGTGCTTGGCATTGGAGAAACAGAAATGAAAAATGATAGTATCCCTGCCCTCATGAACTTCTGATCTAATGGAGAGTCTATGTCATGTGCATAAATAATGATGGTCCAAGAAAGAGTGTTCAAGGTGAGGTTAAGGAAAAGAGCTAGGAGAGACTGGAGGAGAGAAGGAGAGAGAGATCTGGCGAGTGGGGGTCAGAAGAGGTAGCCTCTGATCAGAGTCACAGAGAGTTAAAGCCGAAAGGGACCTGAGGGTGGCCCAACCATCCACCAGATGCATAATGGAGGCCCAAAGGCCAAAAGTGACTTCCCTGAGATCATAATTGTAGCAGGTGGCAAAACTGGGATGTGAACCCAGGAGTAGATGTGGAGCTGGAGCCTATTTCAATCACGGCGAAATGTATAAGGGAAGATGCAGAACCAGGAGATTGTCAATTGAGAACAGCAACGGAGAATTCTCTGGATCCAGATTTGGGGGTTTTGTTTTTTTCATGTCAGGGGATGGGGAGCAGAGGAACAAGAAGGCAAGCTGGGCTGGTCAATGGATCTTCCCCTTCCCTCCATGAGAAACTCTCATCTCTCAACTCTCTCTTTCCGCTGGCCCATGACTTTTTGTATTGATTGCCTTAAAAGTCTCTTATTTGTGTCAGGCACTGACTATTGGGTTATGGAAGGCTGCACTAATTAATTAATTTTATTTCATTTCACATCCTTTGAGTGAGGGCCTCTGTGCCATATGCAAATGCATGTAAATCACATGCAAATCGTCCATTGGAGCCAAGAGCTCTGCACTTTTTGTTTTAAAGCTGGATAGACTTGTGAACTCAGCTGACTGTCTCCCTCTGCAATGGGTCTCACTTAGAATGGCTAGGGGCATCCGGGAGGGCTACCCAAGCACCCCACATACCAACAGCAGGGACCATGGTTAAAAGCAGGCTGGGCAGCGGAAGAGGGAAGGAATGCTGATGAATTGGAGTTTGCATGCCTCTTATCTCACTGGCCCCATGCCACACTGGCCTTCAGATGGCTGTTGTCCTCTCTCTGCAAATCAGAAAAGCAGCTGAACTCCAGCAGATAAGAACTGAGGCAGAAGGCCCAGTGTGGAAAGGCCACAGTGAAATAGGGAAGGGAAGGAGGGAGCTGGGAGACAGGATCACCAGAGCCAGAAAGGAACTTAGGTCTCCCTCAGACCAACTGCTTTACTTACAGAGTTGGATATCTTCCCCTAAGGCCACAACACTAGCAAGGAATGAAGCTGAGATTTGAATCCAAGTCTTCTGCCTGTCAGGTTCCGTGATCTTTCCTTTCCAGGAGCCGGGGTGCAGAGGTTAAGACAGAATTGTACATCCGAGCTTTATGGGAGTAAGAGCAGAAAGCAGAGACCTTAGAGACCATCAGGTCCATACCCCTCATTTTAGGGATGATGTAACTGAGGTCCAGAGAGGTCAGTGTCCACACAAGCAGTGAATGGTAAAGCCAAGACTCAAGCCTGTACCTCCTGACTATGAATTCAGTGATCTTCTCGCCTGCACCACAATCCCTCCCTAGGTCACAGACATAGAGCTGGACAGGATCGGATGGACTATCTAGTTTGATTTCCCTCATTGTATAGATGGGGAAACTGAAGGTCATAAGCGGTTAACATGGACATATACTAGCATCAGACCCCAGATTTTTAGAGCTGGAAAGCACCTAGAGATCACTGAGTCTAATGCCTCACTTTACAGGTGAAGGAACTAAGGCCTGGGGCAGGGGGGTGGGGAGGGAATGACTCCTCTGGGTAGATGGTGCATCAGATAGAGCACAGCCCTGGAGTCAGGAGGATCCAAGTTCCAATCCAGCCTTAGATGCTTACTAGCTGTGTGACCCTGGGCAAGTCACTCCACCTTGTTTACCTCAGTTTCCTCATGAGCTGGAAAAGGAAATGGAAAACCACTCCAGGATCTTTGCCAAGAAAACCCCAAAGGGCATCACTGAGGAGTCAGAACAACGAACGACCTCTGACTCTAAATCCATTGCCCTAGTTAAGAATTCAGAGACCAGGAACAGTGCTTAGAATAATGGAATGCTAGAGCTGGAAAGGGGGTAAGTGCCGCCCCCACCCCCACTACGCTGGGCCTCCTGAGTAAGGAGCCGCTTAGGTTGTTTGTCTGCTGTCTCTACAGCCCCTCCCCCATGCCCAGTGAATGGGCTCACAGAGCTGAGCCTGGAAGGAATGAATGGATTACACAGGCCTGGCTGGGCCAGTGGATCCAATCCCTTTAAAAGGGAAAATCAGAGCATTGTGATGAGTCCTGCACTCCTCAGGTTTAAATAAATCATCTTAGAAGTGTGATCAAACTGAACCTTGGGGGAGGGGAGGAGGGAAAGGGAGAAATGGTGGATAGATTTGATCCTTTGGGTGGAAGCTTAGGCGTGGAGGGGCCTGGAAGCCATGTATGGTGGAGGGGGCTGGGGGAGTACTGATTAAAGGGAAAAGCATGGTGTAGTGGAAGGAATACCAAGAGTGTGGTTGGAGGCCTGGGTTCGAATTCTGCCTCTGTTCCTTACTACCTGTTTGACTTTGGAGAAATAAGTTAGCCTCTTCTCGGCCCCAGCTTCTACATCTGTCCAGTAAGAGGGTCAGATTTGATGATCTTTTTTCAGTTCTAATAGATTCTAATAGATCATAGATTCTATAAACTGGGAGGTTGAACCTGGTGAAAAGAACATTTGGTCGAGGGTGGGGAGACTTGAGAGCTGTCTTCCATTGTTTGAAGAGTTGTCACAGGCAAAGGGGAGTCAATTTGTTCTGTTTGTCCCTAGAGGACAGGAAGGAAGGAAATAAGTATTGATTAAATGCATACTATGTGCTGGGCCCTTTACAAATAGTCTCATTTAATCTTCACAACAACTTGGGGAAGTAGGTGCTATTTTTATTCCTCATTTTACAAATAAGGAAACTGAAGCAGTCAGAAGTTAAGTGGCTTGTTCAGGGTCACAAAGTGAGTAAGTAGGATCTGAACTCAGGTCTTCCTGACTCCAACTCCTGAGCTCTATTAGTGTCACCACCTAGTCGGATGGGAAAAAAAAAATCAATGGGTAGTAGTTATAGGCAGTCAGATTTCAGATTATTAGAAGGGAGGTGGGAAATTCGAATAAATTGGAATGTCTAAAAATGGAATTGGTTGCTCTGGTAAGTAGTGATTTCTCCAGCTTGGGAAGTATTCAGTCAGAGGCTGAATGAGCACTTGGGGATATGATAGAGAGGATTGCTGAAAAGATATAAGTTGTACTAGTTGACCTTCCAGCTATGAAATTCTCTAATGAAATTAGATTAAAGTCACAGGTCTCCCTCTTGGAGGGACCTAAGGCTGGGAACCTGGAACACATCTGCCCTCTGGGCCTCCCCTCTTCTCTTAGAAAGAAGGGAGAAGCAGCAACCTGAGCTCCCAAACCCTCTCTTTCATCATCCAACCTCCAGGGGGACTGGCCTAGGCTGCTTGAGGAACAAGGGCTCCAGTCTAAGTTAAACTGTGTGGGGGGAACGATGTTTGAATGAGAATTCCACACTGGAAGGGACCTTGGAAGCTATCTGGTCCAATGGACATTGGAACAAGAGTCTCTTTTACAATATCCCCAAGTAATGGTCACCCAACATCTACCTGGGGACCTCTAGTGAGAGAGGCACTGACAGCCTCCAGGAGGCGGCCCATTACACTTTTGGAGAATGCCAATGGTTAGGAAGTTTCTCCCAACATCTCACCCAAATCTGCCTCTATGCAATGTCTGTCCTTGGCCTCTAGCTTTGTCAAGTTCTCTTCCTCCTCTTCCTCCTCCTCCTCCTCCTTCTCCTCCTCCTCCTCCTCCTCCTCCTCCTCCTCCTCCTCCTCCTCCTCCTCCTCCTCCTCCTCCTCCTCCTCCTCCTCCTCCTCCTCTTCTTCTTCTTCTTCTTCTTCTTCTTCTTCTTCTTCTTCTTCTTCTTCTTCTTCTTCTTCTTCTTCTTCTTCTTCTTCTTCTCTCTCTTCCCCTCTTTCTCCTGCTTCTTCATCATCATCATCTTTTGTTTTCTCCTCCTCCTCTTCCCCCCTTTAAATTTTTGAAGTCAGCTCTCATGACCTCCCTGAGTCTTCCATTTTCCAAGCTAAACATGCCCATTTCCTTTAACCAATCCACATATGGCATGACCTCAATGCCTTTCTTCATCCTGGTCACCCTCTTCTGCATACTCATTAACATCTCAATGCCATTCCTAAAATGTGGCCACAATTTAACACAGTATTAGGGGGGGCAGCTAGGTGGTACAGTGGAGAGAACACTAGGCTTGGAATCAGGAAGACTTGAATTCCAGTCCAGCTTCAGACACTTACTAGCTGTGTGACCCTGGGCAAGTCACTTCACTCTGCCTCAGTTTCCTCATCTGTAAAGTGAGCTGGAGAAGGAAATGGCAAACCACTCCATTATCTTTGCCAAGAAAACCCCAAATGGGTTCACAAAGAGTCAGACATGAGTGAACAACAAGAAAAACCTCCCAGGGTTGTTGTGGAGGCCAAATGAGATAATAATTGTAAGGCATTTAGCATAATGCCTGGCACATAGCAAGCGCCACATAAATGTTAGCTATTATTATCATAAGCAGAGGGGCAGAAGAGCCCAGTGGGAGCAGTAGACATGCTATTGGGGAGGGAGATGAATGGCAAAGCAGTGACATGGCTGTGGTCTGCTGGACGTGGGATGCCTGCATGTGATCCTGGTTGTCATCCTTCCACAGAGGGAAGCCAGGAGTTCACATGATATGTGTGTATTTCCCCGTGGGTCCTGATTGAGTGGTTCATCATTGAAGCCTATGCTGCTTCGGAGCCAGGACACAGAGTACTTCTAAGAGGGGATGTGATGAGTGATGTCTCGTCCTGAGAACTGTTCAACTGACCCTGTATGACTCAATTCAATCCTCCGTCACTAGGCAGGGGGCCCAGCTGTTAAGCTTCTTTGTGACAAATTGTGACATGGAATATGTATACGAGAAATGTAAATTTGTGTGCAGATGCTAATGGTTTCAACTCTACAATGAGAGACAGAGGTGAGTGTGTGTGTGTGTGTGTGCGTGTGTGTGTGTGTGTGTGTGTA